>NW_026991723.1:91249362-91921636 GCF_029215605.1 Mirounga angustirostris | reverse complement strand
CCCCGGGGCAGGGAAGAAGGCGGCCGCACCGTGCTGTGCTCAGGAGCAGGGTGACAAATGGATCTGCAGAAAGGAAGTTACGGGTCTTCAGGGAACCCAGCAGATTTTTTTGCAAGGAAAGAGCCATAAATTGGGGCTATAGTTTAGAGCTATTAATGCCTAACTTATGCACCAGTGGGCGCGTGTGCCGCACTGGGGCTGGGGTGGGGGCGGAGTGGAAGGGCTGTGCTGTGAGCTGTAACAGGGCATGGAAATCCTGTGCGGGAGTGGGGGCTGCACACCCTCCCGCTCTGTGTAGAGCTGAAGGTGAACATCAGGGTCGCAGTCCAAAGGTAACAGTGGTGGGGGAGGATCGGGGATCCCGGACCCAGATATGTGCACACAGCCACACGGGGAGCCCCCAGGGACACCCCTGCACCTGGGGGGCCTCGACAGACCCACAGAAGCATGCAGTCAGGTGTGGACATCCAGGGAAGTCAGGACAGGGCGGCGGCAGCCTGCAGTCCCAGGGCCTGGGGGTCCTTCTGGCTCACTGGGGCCGCGACAGGTGGGGGGGCCCTGGCCTGGCCGAGCTGCTTTGGTCAATTACTTGTGCTGCCAATTCTTCATTCTCTTCCCATTCAAAGGTGGTGTCAAATCTCCGGCCACCTGGAATCTGGGTCGGACCCCCAGACTTGTTTGGCCCCCAGAGGGAGGAGGCCAGGTTGTGGGACTTGAGAGATGGGGGCCTCTGAAGCCCTGGGCTCCTGCTCTCGAGGCCTGAGCAACCGCTCTGTGGTGGAGAGCACACAGGCAGGCCTCGAGACTCACGGGGAGAGGCACCTGCAGGTGAGCCACCCTATGGCTCACCTGGGGGAGGCCTGGAAAGGCAGGAGTGAGGGCAGATCCTCGAGGAGCAGAACTGGGCATTGCATCTGCTCGTCCTCTGTGTGAGAAGAGAAGCGGCCCAAGGCTAGAACGTAAAGGGACTCACGGACAGTGGTAAATGGCCTGGCTCGTTGGCCTGTGGCCCGAGGGAAAAGACTGGGGGGTTGGTGTGATAAGCCAGCCTGATGTACCTAGGGACCTGGTTAAACACCATGCTGGGTGTGTCTGTGAGGGGTTTCTGGATAGGTTTAACATTCGAATCCACAGACGGAGTGACGCAGATCACCCTCCCCAATGTGGGTGGGCCTTGTCGAATCAGTTGAAGGCCTGACTCGAACCACAGGTGGGGTGAGGGACAATCGGCTCTCTGTCTGACTGTTTGGGCTGGGGCATGGGTCTTCATTTACACCACTGGCTCTGCTGGGCTCCTGGGACTTCTCAGCCTCCACAGCCAGATGGGCCAGTCCTTATCTATCAATCTGTCAATCATCACTGTCTCTCTGTCATCGATCCATCTACCTGTCCTATTGGTTCTGTTTCTCTGGCGAAGCCTGCCCAGTACCACTGGGAACGAGGATGTGTGGGGGACAGGCATGTGGGGAGCTAGGGCCGTGGCTCCAGGTGTCACAGGTTAAAACCAGCAAAGGGGCCTCAACAGCCTGGAAGACAATGTGACTCAGCGGGGGGATGTCACCCAGCACTAGCAGGGGGAGTGCAAGGACCAAGTGGCCGCCATGGTGGAGAGGGACACTACCCACAGGCCCAGGAAAGATTCAGCTACAGCTGCCACCTTTCCTGCCTGCAGGGTCCCACCAGCACCACTGTCTGAGGACGTTGGAGGGGCTGGCCTACGGGCAGGGGACCCCACATATGTCGTGTCAGACCTGGGTGCCCGTTTTACAGCAAAGCAGGTGGAGCAGGCAGGTGTCCGTGAGGTCTGGGTCAAGTCGCCAGCAGAGGGGTGGCCGAGGGTGAGGGGAAGGGAGAACAGAGGGTGGAGCGGGGGAGACTCCCCAGGGCCAGCTGTGGCCCCGAGACCAGCTCCAGCCCCGGGGGCTGCGGTCGGTCCTGCAGCATCTCCTAAACCAGCTACTGGCAGAAGGAGGCCCGGGAAGCTAGAGACCCCTCAGCTGCTTCCTCTGCCCCGCCCTGCTTCCCCTCCGTCCCACAGGCCCTGGTCCCTAAGGCCCCAAAGGCACCCCAGGCTCTGCTTCTGCATCTGCTTCCGGGGAACCCACCGTGCACAGCAGCCGAGCCGAGCGCGCCCGGCCGGGGGCCCGCACCTGCCGGCAGGTGTTACAACAGGACCCACCCGGATGGTCTGTCTCTTCTCCAGCTCCAGGCCCCGTGCTTTGTGCTGAAGCCCTAGGCCCCAGTTAACAGGCGGTGGGACCCACTGCTGAAGATGCTGCTGGTTCTGTCCTGCCGCATGATGTTTCCCCAGCAAGGAAGTCCTGACATAATGCGACCATCTTGCGCCTCCGTTCAGGACTAAGCGAAATTATAGAAAGTAGGAGTCTCACTGTTTTGGAACACTTTCTGTGTGTCCCACCCCGTGAAAGCATTTTCTAGTCATTGTTTTCTCTGCCCCCTATTCTTCTCGCCCCAGGCTTGAGGCCCTCGGGGGCCACTGAGCGGGGCGGGGGCGAGACCCCTCTGGGGCTCTCTTCCTCCGGAGCTGCTCTGAAGCACAAGAAGACAGTCCTTCGGTGGGGACGCAGAGGGCCGCCCCCCCAGAGCCCCTGCCCCAACCCGGGTTTGGCCGTGGGGTCCAGGGGAGCCAGCAGACCACCCCCACTCCAGGCTCCAGGGAGCCCCCCCGCCCCAGCCTGAGTCAGGGGTAGGGGCTTTCAATTAATATTGAGACGGAGGGGTTTTGTCAGATGAGACTGAATTTTTTAAAATAAACTATTTTGGACAGGGTCTAGATTTATAGAAAAGTTGCAAAATGGTTCAGAGACTTCCTGCCCCGATGGTCACAGGGCGCTTGGTCACAGCCAGGACACCCACCCTGAGTCCTTTTACTGGCGGCCTTTTCCACGGCTGCTGAGACTGAGGGCAGTTGTGACCCTGCAGGGAGCTGCCCTGGGGAGCCTGCCTCCAGGGGAGAAGGCTGGACCCTGACCTGGGGGGGCGGGGCTCTGACCTCGTGCGGGCGGGGCTCTGATTTGGGGGCGCGGCTCTGACCTGGGTGGGCCGTGCTCCACCAGGGCGCCTTGTGTACCCCACCCTGGGAGAGACTCCACGACCACAGCAGTCTGTCCTTTATCCATCATCCCCAGAATGTGTCTCTTGGTCACCAGAGCCTGGCACACAGTAGGTGCTCCGTACATTTTTGTTAAATGAATGAAGGTACACAGGGGTGGGTGTGGGTCCAGGGGGGAGGTGGAGGGGCAGAAGGCCCCCCAGGGGACACCTGAGCCAGCTGCCTAGAGGGAAGCAGAGGGTGGGGCTGGGGAGGTGGTGAGTTCCCTTTGTTACCAGAATAAACAAAACCTCTTCCCTCTCAGGTCAGTTGCAGCTCACCCCCAAATCTGGTTGCCCCCCACTTCAGGGCTGAGCCTTTTACTGCGAATGGATTTGTACACCCCCATTTTAGGGGAACTGAGACTCAGCTCCTCTGGGACCACACAGCCTGGCAGCATCCAGAGCTGCACTTAGGTCCAAGTGTCCTTGACCTTGATCTCCCCCCCCCCCCCACTGCCTTCCACACCCTAGAAACTTCTGATCTAGGTGCCTTCAACCTTTCCCTGACAGGGACTGACTTGCGACCAGCCAGGCCTGGCTGCAGGTGGATTTCAGGGTTTATGGCACTGAATCCCCTCACTGACCCACCTGACGCCATGCCCGCCTGACCCAGAGCCCCCTTAACCCGTAGCTGTCCTGCTCTGATGGAGGCAAGCGCGGGTCCGTGTGCGGTGAATCAGGGGAACCTGGCAGCAGGTGATTTGACGTCCTGGGGCAGGCCACAAAATGTTCACTCCCGTCGTGCACACTGGCAGGAGGGAGCGTGAGCTCTGGGGCCTGAGATGCTCTGGGCCTCCGTGGTGACTCACCTGGTTGACTCCGGCCCTCCGACTTCGCCCCCTAACTCCCCTGTTGGGGGGAAATGTCCAACTTTGACACCACTGAATGCATATTTCAGTAATGACCCAGGTTACGAGCCTTCAGAGCCTTACAATTGCATTATTAAAAAGAACTCTCTGAAGGCGCCTAAAATGCATCAAAGTACTCAATATTCCACATCTGATCATAATTAAAAGTAAAAAATACGGCCCAGAAGGGGGCTGCTTGTGACAGATTTGCTGCATGGGGCTAATGGGAGCATTATTAACTCGAGGAAATTGCCGGAGACAGGCTTGGCAGGATGCCCGGTTTCAATGTGCGTGTGGAGGGCGAGCGGGCTGGTGGCGATCAGTACTGCTGACCACCCCCCCCGGGCCGGGCAGAGCAGTGTCTCTTACCCCCAAGCTCCGCCCGGCCCCCACTCGGGGGACCCAGGCAGGGCCTCTGTGCTGACCAGGAACGGGAATGGGGGTCTCCATGGTGGTGGGCTGGGCAGCTCGGAGGAGGGTACCCAGATGAAGGTGGGGAGGAAGGTGGTGGTGGGTGCTGGGCCACGCTGCCCAGGGGCCCTGGA
The DNA here is from genome assembly GCF_029215605.1 of Mirounga angustirostris. Classification (NCBI taxonomy): domain Eukaryota; kingdom Metazoa; phylum Chordata; class Mammalia; order Carnivora; family Phocidae; genus Mirounga; species Mirounga angustirostris. The sequence goes on along the minus strand of NW_026991723.1, from coordinate 91,917,129 downwards.
GTGGAGCCCTGAGTCCCCTGGCTGCTGCAGGTGCGGGGGGACCCTCTGCAGACTGGCCCTCACCGAAGAGAACGGTCCGGCCCCAGTCCCTGCCTTCTTCTGAGGGCAGCCAGCATCCGGACTGGTGGAAGTGGGGCGGACTGATGCAGGTGGGGCACGGATGGTCTGGGCCCCTCCCCTGGGCCTGGGGTGGCTCTGAGCACCTGCAGGATGAGCTGTGGCCTTGGTCAAGATGGTGTCAAAGCTCAGTTCTCTGCCCGATCCCGCCTCCCCCACCCAGGGGCTCATCCTGAGGGCCTCCCCCTGAACCTCCTGCACACCCATCTCTGACTCAGGGACAGCTTCAGGACAGCTGACCTGTGGTGGGGGAGATGGAGCCATCCTGGGCCTCAGTGTGGACAGCATCTGGGCGGTGTCTCGGGGACAGCTGGGGGGATCAGAGGTGAGGAGACCCTGGCAGACCACATGTGCGACCGAGGCGCCCGCCTTACCTGATCTCAGCCTCCAACAACAGGACAAGGGGGCGCGGTGGCTCATTTCCTTAGGCCCCACTCAGGCACCCCGCTCAGAATGAGCTTGCATCTCTGCTCGTAAGCCCTGCCGTGGCTGCCTGATTTCGGCTTCCCCATCCCAGCTCCTACGTGCCGAGTGGACAGTGCCGATGCCGAGACAGGTGGCCTTGTTGACCCCTGCCCCCAACGCCGTGTGCACAAGGGCCCAGCATGGGCAGAGATTCGAAAGCCAGAGTCCTGATTCAGGTCCCACTGCAGCCATGTGCCAGTTACGTGCTCCTGGCCAAGTTATGTCGCTCTCTGCCTCAGTTTCCCAGTCTGGGGTGTTTTACACCCCAGGATCAGGAGGGTCATACAGGGAGGGGGGCAGGCACGCAGTAAGTGCAAGGTCCTGGTGTCAGGTGCCATGTCCTGTCAGCATGGAGCTCAGACCCAAGTCCTGCTCTGCCTGGAGGTGGCCCGGGCTCCAGGCAACCATCACCCGCACCCCAGCACCTGGGGATCTTGTTAATACTCAGAGTCCGATTCGGTGGGTGTATTGGTTTCCTGTGGCTGCTGTAAGCACAGCTCAATGGGGAGGAAGCCACGAGTCCAGACTCCAGGACTGCGCTCTGCTGGAGGCTCGAGGGGAGGGTCCTTCCTTGTCCCCTGCAGCTGCTGGTGGCTCCGGGCCTCCCTTGGCTTGGGACCGCATCCCCCCGGCCTCTGCTCATGGCTTCTCCTCTCTGGTGTCACATCTCCCTCTGCCTGCCCCCTTAGAAGGACACTGGTGGTGGCAGTCAGGAGTGACAGCTACGGGGCGGGGGATGGGACAGCGCGGCGGGAGGGGGTGCTCGGGGTGGGAATGAAATGCAAAGATACACAGTGGGACTGCGCCCTCCAAAAATCATGGAAAGATGATTTATTACCACGGCTTTCCTGGTGGCTTTTGTCTTCGCTGAGGATCCTGGAAGTGGATAAACAGGAAGAGGATTTAATTAGGTTCCAGGACCTGCGGAGTGCTGATTAGCACACGGATCCCGTAACGCCTGGTGTTACATGCAGTTAATTACACAGATTGCAGGGGAATTAATGTGGGGCCCGGCTAATGATTGTTTTTTGGAAGAATAAATTTATTTACACATCACGGGCTGAAAGAATTATTGAAACAAGAGAAATGGGGACAGCAGGAGGCCGACTGCTCCCAGGGAAGGGGTTCTGCGGTCAGATGGGGGCGGGGGTCCTCTCCCCGCTCGGCCACGCCAGGCAGAGACGTGGTGGTCCCGGCATGGACGCCTGCCTGACTTGCGGGGGATGCTGCCCACCACCGTGGGTTTCTGCAGGACCTGCCTGGCTCAGGTCCCCCCGCCCTGCCCCCTCCAGCCACGAGCGGGTACGTGTACCCACGGGATGCCAGGGAGACCAGGGTGGGAAAGCCAGGCTCCTGCTCGCAGGGCACTGTTGTTGGTAGCCGGAGAGGTTCAAAGGAATATGCCACGCGGCAGCAGCAGTGGGTGATGTGGGGAGGTAGACACAGAGCCGGCTCTCGGGAGAGGTCGGGGTGGGGGGCGTGCAGGGCACCGGGTAGGCAGGGCCCTGCACCACCGGAGCTCTGCCAGCCAGGCCCTTTCCCCAGGGAGCCAGTGGGTGAAAAGGCCACCTCAGTCCCCAGCGGTCCGCAGCCCCAGCCTCCCCGGCAGAGGCACGACAGGGGGTTGGCGTCTGCTACTGGGGGTGGGCCGGTCTGCAGGCTGAGGGTTTCCCAGCAACGGGGAGCAGCCCGGAGCCAGGCGCCCACCCAGGCTGGCTTACACAGCTGCCAGAGTCAAACAAAGCACCAGGGTCGCCCTGAGGCAGGACATCCTGGGGAGGGGCTGAGCCAGTGTCAGGGGCCACAGCCCGGGGCAGGAAGGCAGGGGAGGGGCAGCGCCGGGGACACAATCCCACTGCCCAGAGGCGTCCAGACGTGCACGTGGCCCGAGTCCCTGAGAAACAGCCTTCCCAGGGCCGTGGTGCAGGCCAGAGCCCATCCGGCCTCCCAGCCCTGCTCCCCCAGCCCTCCTGCCTCAACCAGCTCTGGCAGGATGGGTGGGAAGGCCCCAGCAGGTGGGTGTTCACCCCTCCTTGCTCTCTGCGTTCTTCCTCCCTCCTACCCCTGCCCATTCCCCTCCCCATCCCTCTCTCCTCCCCCCCTTCCCCTCCCCCTTCTTTTCCCCTCTCCTTCTCTCCCTTCTCCTTCCCTGTCTCCTTTCCCTCCCCCTCCCTCCCTGGCCCCCTTCCTCCCTCCCACTCTCCCTCCCACTCTCCCTCCCACTCTCCCTCCCTCCATTCCTCCCCTCTCCCTCCTCCCAGAATCCAGTGTACTAGAGACTGACAGGACCAAGCTTCTCTCTTCACACATCCCACTGGGGCTCCCCATCACTCAGACTCCAGTCTGACTTTCCCCTCCCCATCCTGGTGCGGGGACCACCACTGCCCTCTGCCCTGACGGGACCTGGGCCCTGGAGCCCTGAGCTGGGTGGGCACCCGGGAGTGCGGCTGCAGGACCCCCAGACTCGCCTGGCTGCAGTGGGCTGGGGCCCTGGGGAGGGGGAGCTGCCAACCCCACCTTGGGTGTGACGCCCCTCCAGGCTCGCCTGCACTCACCCCGTGTCAGAGCCTCTGGGAGGCTCCTGCCTGGGGGACCCTCTTCCTCCTTCCAACCTTCCTGGGTCTAGCTGCGTGGACGCATTCCTCAGGAACAAGCCAAGAAATACAAATTGTGTAATTTCTGTGATTTTACATAGGAGTTAGAGGCTCTGATACAACAATCGGATAAGAAATAAGGAGGAATGGTAAAACTCATGCTAATAATTTACATTTAGGACTTTTCTTGAAATGACATTAAATAGCAAATAAAACACATCATGTGGAAGAAAGGATAAAACTCTGGATTTCAGGCCCATTAACAGCCCATTTTCCCCACTTTGTTGAGCCAGAACCCTGCATTTTCATTTTGCTCTGGGCCCCACATGTAGCCCTGACCCATGTCCCCACCTACCTGCAGGCTCACTTTCCCCAGGGCTCACCCCGTCTCCATCCCTGTTCTCCATCCCTCCTGCCCTTCTGCCCTCTTTCCCCTCGTAGGCTCCTGCTCCTTAACCTTCCATGGCTCCCACTGTCCCGCCTCACTCTGTGCCCTCGAGGACATCTTCCAGGGACACCATGCTCCCCTCCACCCCCCTCTGTGTTGACCCCAGGAAACCACACTTTACAAAGGAGAAGAGCCCCTTTGTCCTGTCCTCCCAGTCTCCCAGATGGGATTTGGCAAAGCAGATGGGGGGCCAGTACATGCCTGGAGGTTCTGATTCCTGGTCTGTGTCCCCCTTCTCTGCACACATTATGAAGGTGCCCCTGGGGTAGCGGGGCCTGGCAGTCTCTGTGTGTCTTCACTGTGTGACCTGGGGAGCAACCCCTTGGACGTGTGATCTGCCCTGAGTGTTGCCCTCCCAGGACCACCCTGGGGCCTCTCGAGGTAGCACCTGCAGGAGGCAGCACTCGGGACCCCTTTGCGGACCTCCACTCCCGGCAGGGAAAGAAAGACTCGTAATTAGTGCCCCCCACCTGCTTGGCGATGCCGATGGCTGGCCCAGGACCTGCTCCTGGCATCTGAAAAGTCCCCCTGATCGTCTCTGGTTGTTAATTTGCAGTGTCTGTGGAGAAAGCAAATGTGAACTCTGCCGGCCCAGGCAGGCGGGATCGTAAACCCCTAATTAGTGGTGTCACTGTGTTCTCATTGCATGCAAATTACTTCCCAAAAGCACTTCCGAGGGGCATGTAGGCCCACAAAAGGCCCTTTCCAGAGGGGCTTTGGTCCTTGGGATGAGGGTGCCTTTGCCTTGGGGAGGGGCTTCCAAGGGAACGAAACTGGAGGCAGGGGCCCAGCTGGGGTTGCCCAGGATGCCGAGTTTGGGAGATCCCTGTGTGCACATGTGCCTTGGGGGGGCAGTGACCCGGGGGGTACCCACGCAGCCGTGGGGGGAGGTGGAGGCGGCTGGTGCAGGCCTCCCTCCCCCCTCCCAGGGAAGCTGGTTAGGGGGATGAGTAGCTCACCTCAGGCCCCGCTGCTCAGTCAGACTGGAGATGCCCAGTCTCCACGCAGGGCGCGTCTTGCTCTCCACTTAAAAGGATGTCTTTGGCCAACCTCAGGACGTCGTTAAAATTTCATGGGCTCCCCTTAAGCGGAGGACTGCTGGCCATAACCTCGATCCAGCCAGATCTGCGCCTGGCCCAGGTGTGTCTCCTGTTGGCAGCCCGTCTCCTCGATGTCACAGAAATGAGAGATCATCCTGGAAGCCGGCAGGACGGGTTGGCCAGGCCCTGACTTGCTGGCTGGGACGTTGTCAGAATGAATTCATTTCCAAATAAAGCATTGTTAACACTACTATTAAATGCCTGATGACTCTTTTTTTTCTTCTCCAAACTATATTTCAGGGCCAGGCTTTGCCAGCAGTGATGAATACTTCATTATAAAGCGAGCTCTCGCCGGTCCTGCTGTAGTGTGTGCGTCATGGGGCACGGGGAGGCCGAGCCAGCTGGGCCAGCCGATGCGCGGGGCCCACGGGCTCGCAGCTCGCGCGATCTGGACTCCAGGAGCCATGAGGTCCCCGCCAGCCCACCGACTCCCTGGCTGCCGGCCTGTACCTGGCCACCTGGGAGGCTCGATGTCCTTGGTGCCCGGGCTTCACTTGCGACCCTGGCTGCTATCCACCCAACCTAGAGCTGGTCCCCGCCTCCCCACTCCCGGGAGCTGAGCTCTCAGAGCGCAGAGGCCCCTCCTCGGGAAGCACTCCTGCTCTCCCAGCAGTCCCCGGACCCTCCCACAGCTCCGTCCCTGCAAGCCCCAAGCCCGCTGTGGGGTTGAACGAACATGTGAATGCCCCAAATCTGTGGATGCGTTGATTCATAAATAAATGTGTGGGCTCATTATGAAGGTGCTGGGCGCATAGCAGACGTTCATCAAACACTTGACAAATGCACCCATGGCTGGTGAGTGAGTGCACGAATATGAATTAGTTAATTAAAAGGCACAGATGAGCAACTGGATGTCTGTTTGTCCTCTGTAGGACAAGTGTTACCGGGGCCCTTGTGGTTGCCGGGCCACCCCTGCTCCAGCTGGCAGACCCTCTGCTGGGGGCCACTGCCCGGGGAAGGCCAGGGGCCGTCCCTCTGGGGGGCTGCTTGCTGATCTGACCTTCTCTGGGCAGCTCCTCTGGGCAAGGAGCACCTTCCTGGCATGTGGTGCCCCCCAACTCCCCACGTATGGTGGACAGCTTTTCTGAAATATTTCCCGGGTAATGAATCCGAGAAACCTCATTAATCCTGACAGCCGTAATTAGGGTTCATAGACATTGTGTCTGGGGCTGGCTCAAGCCGGTATTTGCTTTCTTCTCAGACAGAAAAGGGCTGAGCGACTGAGCGAGTCTATGAGTCTGTGCCCACGTGGAGGAAGGGCGGGCTGTCAACGCTCTGGTGAATGAACGCATGCGGGCCTGGGTGCTGACTCAGGGAGGTGAGCGACATCCTCGGAAAACCGCGTGGTGGCTCTTGGGCCCCTGGCCCTCCCCCGGCCCTCACCGGAGGCCACGTGATGGAACACGTTCCAGGCCGAGCTGGGTGGCACTGGTCCTGTGCAGATGGCCGGTCACCCACCTGCGGCCTGAAATGTCGCCCCTCTGGCTTCTTTCCTTGGACTTCTGTCTCACAATTTAATTTAATAGATTTTTTGTTTAGATGAAGACCCATCTGTAGACACTTGTGTTGAGGCACTGGGTGACACCCAGCCGCCATGCCACCATCACATAGACGGGGCCCCTGTCCTGAATGCCCTCTGTGCTCCACCACCCCTGGCCACCCCTGATCCTTTCACCGTCTCCAAAATTTTGCCTTTCCCAGAATGCCGTAGAGCCGCAAACACACAGCGCTTAGCCTTCCCATGCTGGTGTCTCACCAACATGCACGTGAGCTTCCCGTGTCTTTTTGTGGCCTGATCGCTCGTTTCCTTTTTCAGCACTGAATATTAGTCCTCTGTCTGGATGGACCACACTTTATTTATTCACTCACCTTCTGAGGGACATCTGGACTACTTCCGAGTTTGGGCAATTATAAACAAAACTGCCAGAAACATCCACGAACGGGCTTTTTGGTGGATGTAGATTTTCCACGGATCGGGGTGAATGCCAAGGTGTGCGGTTACTGGATTATATGGAAAGGACACGTCCAGTTTTGTAAGAAACCGCCAACCCACGTTGCGGAGCACTGGCCCCGTTCCGCGGTGGCCCAGCACTGACCGAGCGCCCCAAGTGGCCAGCGTTCTGGAAGCTGGGCGTTCCCAGAGGTGCGTGGCGGTGTCTCACTGTTTTGATTTGCATGTCCCTGAAGACGGGTGATGGGGGCATCTTTCCACGTGCTTGTTGGCCACCTGTGTATCTTCTTTAGTGAGCTGTCTGTTCAGATATCTTGCCCATGTTTTCATCGGGTTTTTTGTTTTTCCTCACTGTTGAGTTTTAAGAGCCCTTTATCAGATGCTTTGTGGATATTTTTTCCCCGTCGGTGGCCTGTCTTCTCACTAGCCTAACATTGTCTTTTACGGAGCAGAAGGTTTTCATTTTAATGAGGTCCCGCTTATCGGCTGTTTCCTCCAGGGACGGCGCCCTCGTGCTTCGCTGAGAAGTCATGGACGCACCCAGGGTCTTCTGGGCTTCTCCTCTCTCCTCTAGAGGCTTCAGACCTTACATTCAAGTCTGCGATCCATTTTGAGTTAACATATGGAAGGTGTAAAGGGGGCGTGGGCAGGGGCACACCTGCACCCTGGTGCCTGGTCTCTGCCCCTCAAGATGAGAGAATGCCTGGTCAGCAGCCCCCTGCTCGGTTCTCGAGCTCACAAAGTGGTTAGGGGCAGGGGACACAGCAGCCAGTGCCTTCAGGCAGCAATTTCTTCAGTCTTGTTCCCTTCGGGGCAGGTGCCCGTGGGCTGTGCAGACCCTTATGCTGATGATGCTGGTTGGTGGGCCGCCAGAGGGGCTCAAGGGTGTGGGGCGCAGACACAGACAGTGAAGCCAGCCTGGAGGGGCGGGAAGGCTTCCTGGAGGAGGGGCCATCCGAGGGAGATTTATGGGCCAGATGAGAATTAAGTCTAAGTATCAGTGAGAGGAGAGGGCGAAGACCCAGGTGTTTGGGTTCTGGGAGCTAGAAGGAGGAGAACAAGCTCCCAGGGCCTGTTTACAAGCAGCTACCTGGGGCCCTGCTCTCCTGGACCAGCTCGCACACCGTGGTCTGGGTACCTGCAGACTCGGGTGCTGGAGACACAGCAGGGAGCTGGACGGGGCCCCAGCCCTCCTGAGCCCCGGGCTGAGGCTCTGCATGGATCCTTCAGACTTTAATTCCAACATCATTTTATTTATGTTTATTTTAATGCATTTTTCAAGGTTGAAAACACAGTCTCATATAGTCTACTGTTAATTGGTCTAGCAGTAACTAGTGTGGTCATTAGCTCCCTGGGACCTCCTGTTCTGGAAGCTCATGGGCAGAGGCGGGCAGGCCAGGCAGCTGGGGCCCAGGGTGGCCATCCTCAGAGTTCCGGTCATCAGTTGCTGTCAGGTTCCCCAATTCTAACAACCCCTCCCCCTCTCCCCCCATGTTCCTGTAACCCAGGACTGGATGGTCCCAGACTCACGCCCTTCCCTCTCTCCTTCCTTTCTCATAAAAACCAACAGTGATTGGGGCAGACTGGAACCACACTGGGCACTCTGTGTGACATTCTTGCTATTCCCACGAAGGTAGGCAATATCTTCCCCATTTTGCAGATGAGAACACTGAGGCTCAAAGTAAGGGCTTGGTGCTCGGGGCTGTCTTTCCACTCTGCGCTGCCTCCTGACCATGGCTGGAGCTTTGACCGACTCTGAGGTAGGACCAGCGGGGCACCTTGTTCACCCCAGAATCCCCAGTGCCCCATTTTGTCCACGTGGGGGGCTTGGGGGGAGGTTGCCTCACCGCCTCCAAAGCTCGGCTGGGGATGGTCAGGGCTGCGGGGTGGGGCCGGGGGAAAGCAGCCTGACCCAGGGCGTCAGGTAGCAGGTCCCTCCCATGAGCAGGCAGAGCCCACAAGAGCCCCTCAGCGGCTGGAAGGTCATTATCATGTTCCTTCTTTTAATTACGTTTGGGCGAGGGCTGTAACAGCAAGAGCCAGGGAGGGTCTCTGCTCTCAGGGAAGCACGGCCACGCCACGTGGAAGAGAGAAATGGGCCACGGGCTCAAATCCACGCAGCACTCCACCGTCTCTCTGTGCAGCCAAGGGGTGCAGCTGGGCACCTCAGGGCCACTTGAGGCACGAGCCTCACGGCTGTGGCGGGGTACCCCCTGGCTGGGCCGTGGCCTGGGGGGGCCTCAGAGGCCATTGTGCTCCTCTTGGTGATGACCTGTCCATCCAGGCCCTGTTTGCAAACCGGGGCCCTACCCTGAGCTGCAGGAAGCCACGGGTGTCTGTGGAACCGTGTGGATCCCTGTTCAGAGCCCCGCGTGTGCCCGGCGCTTCCACGCACGGACACGTGTCTTGCCGAGGACTCGACAAGCTGGCCTCCCCGTTCATGCTCGCCCAAGGGCACCCAGCTAGTGACTGCTGGGGATCGGGGTCTGGTCCACGTTTGTGTGGCCCCTGAGCCTGTGTTCTGCCCTCGACACCACCATGCCGCCGGCCAGTGACAAGGGAGTCCTGTTTGTTCCCCGGCCCACCTTCTACTGGCTTGGAGACCCCGGGCACCGAGGCTGACGATCCCTCACGGCATCCTGACTGGGGTCCAGTCTTGGGGGCTTAAGGGAGCGAACTGTGCCCTGCAGATGCTGGGGCGCTCTGACTCACAGACTTGAACTTGGGGCCCACAGGGACCTCAGGAGCTGGTGTAGGGACCCAGTGACTCACCCCACCGGATCTGCAGGGTTGCACCGAGGCCAGGCTCTCAAACTCCACTCCCTGGCATTCGTGCGCCCAGGGAAGCCAGCACCTCTGGTCACGAGGTCACACGCAAGGTCAGTGCCAAAGTCTGGCCCCACCGGTCATGGTGTGGGGCCCCAGCAGGGCTGTCTGGGGACCCTGTGGCCTTGCACACGCCCGTGGCCGCCCCTCTGAGGCCGGAGCAAGCTGCCCAGCGCAGTGGGTTAGCTCGGTGCTAACCCCCCTCCCCCCCTGCCCCGCTGGCTGATGGAGTCGGCTGAGCAAACAGTTCTCTGGCCCCGGAGAAGCCTCCTGAGTTGGGAAATTCCAATAGCATTTCTGTAAAGTGTCATAGCTGATCGGCAGCAGGTGCCTCTGATGGTTGCAGGGGGGGGAGAAGGTAATTTGGAGCAGAGAAACAGCTATTGATTGAGGCCAGAAGTTACTGCCGCCAGGTGCCTCCTGGTCCCCAGCTCCAATCGCCTGCTGCACCCCCCACCCTGGGTCACAGCGGCGGCGAGGTCGGCCCACGCCGTGCCAGCCCCATTTCCCAGGCGAAGAAGCTGAGGCCTGCTGGGCTCTGCTCTCCCCGCACCCACCTCTTGGGGCCTCCTGCGCAGGGGACCGGCTGACTGATGCACCCGGGCAGGTCGTGGAGGTTTGACGTTTGAACTCGAACGGCTGGCGTCCATCTCTCTGTATGCACGGACATCACGCTGAGTGAAGCAAGCAGGCAGTGGGCAGCCCAATCCGTTCCCGTAACATTCTCCGTATCTGCAAACCACAGGCGGGCCCGGGTTGGGGATTGGCGCCGAAGCCTCCGGAGCTTCTCTCTGGGTGGGGGGTTTGGGGAGACTCATTTCCTGCTCAACAGAAGCTTGGGTTTTCCACGATGAGCTGTAATATCTTCATCAAGAACAAATGCGGTGTTCTTGCCTGGTAAGGGGCTGCCTCAGGGTCTGTGCCCCCCTGGCTGTGAGCGGGGAGGGGCTGGGGTGCTGGGCCTGCTGATGGTGCCTGAGGAAGGGGGTCCCGGGTCCCTCTGCTGCCTATCATCAGCTCCCTGAAACATGCAGGACCCGGAGGCAGGGGGCACTGCAGCTCACGGGGGACCCTCAGGAGGGCCATCACAGCCAGGCGTGCTGGAGGGGAGGAGCTTGTCTCAGCCCTGGCAGACGGGAGCCCTGGGGGCCTCGTCTGGACCCCGGCCGTCTCTGGGCAGGATGGGGGTCCTTCCAGGCCCCATAGCAGATGCTGTGGTGTCCACCCAGATTCCCTCCCTGGGCCCCAGACCCCACCCCCCAGCTGCAGGCAACACCTGCTCACAGCGGCCGTCCTCCAGCCTTGGCCACAGGGACACTCCTGGTCCAAGGTCGCTGTCCCCTTGGTTTGGGGGGATGGCACCCCATGTCCGTGATGAGCTGATGCAAGGGTGCAGAGGCCTGTCCGCCTTGCCTCAGTTTGGGGCAAGTGTGAGGGGCCTAGACTGCCCCGCGCCCGTGTGGTCTGCCGAGGCCCAGCGGCTGCAGGCCAGCCAGCCCTCTGCCCACGCTGCCTTTCTCAGCTCCTCGCAGGCCAGCCTCCGAGGGCCTGCTCTTCTAGGAGTCTGCTTCTTGGAAAGCCAAGCGGGGACAGGCCCTCCGCTGATGGGCACTTGTCCTCTCCTCCCCAGAGGCCACAGGCCTGGCCTGGGCTCCCAGTTTGGGCCCCTTTCCCAGCCTCCAGGCTCCTCCCTGTAAACACGGGAGCATCCGGACACCCCAGGCTGCCCTGGGCTGTGCCCCCGGGGCCCCGCCTCCCTGCTCTATCAGATTTGCAGCTGGAGCCTCTTCCGCTGCCTCCCCAGGGGAGGTCTGCAGGGGTCTGGAAGCGGGGGGCCACACGGTGGGAGTCCTACACTCGGGCACCCAAGACTCTTTGCCACGGGGCTGGGGATGCAGGCCGGCTGGAGTGTGGGGCACGGCTCTGAGCATGACCACCTTCCCCGGTCTCAGCGACCCTGGTCTGTAAAAGAGGGTGCAGGACTGGGGTGGGGGCACAGACAGCATTTCCTCAGAGCAATCGGTAAGCGCCCAGTTAATGCCGTTGGGGTTGATCTGCTGGCCGTGGTGTCTGGCCTCTGTAACGGTCCGTGTTGCTGGCAGCATGGAGCATCCTGGCCTCATACCCCTGCCCGACCCCGGGTTGCTGTCTAGGGGGCGGGTCCTGACTCAGTCTCCCACGGTCACCTTGGCAGGGCCACGGAGGGGAGGCTGGCCCGGGGCTCGGGCTGGCGAGGACTGCGCCCCACCTCAAGCGGGGCCTCGGGTGTTGAACAGGCTCCGTGGCCACTCCCAGGGCTTCACGCTCCTCGGGAGGAAGCAGATGGGCTGTCAGCTCTGCTTATGCCCGGTCTTCCCAAAACCAGCCAAGCGTGCCCCGGAACAGGGGAGCGGCTTCTCGGAGCAGCTGGTGGGGCTCCAGGCTGGCATCTCTTGGGGCCCCGTGACGCTGATTAGCAGGAAATAATGCACAGGCAGAGGGAGCGGGCCCAGTGAGGACCTGCTGGCCCAGGGCCCAGAGCTGTCATCCAGGCCGGCGTGCCCAGGAGACTGGGGTTGCGCAGCCAGCTTCCCTCACCCACAGCTGGGCCCTTTCATCAGTGTCCGCCTCGGACCCACTGGGGCTCAACCCCGGACCTGGGATTCCAGGAGGGATTTATCACTTGCATTTTGTCCATGATGGAGGCCCCGAGAGGCAGGCCTTACCCGGGTCCCCCGCGCCAAGCTTATTCTGCTCAGCTCTGCTCACCCAGAGCTCACTCTGTTTGCTCAAAGCAAAGCCACATTTCTCTGCACTCGAGCTCCTACCTATCTTCCCCTCCTGCCACCTGCAAAGCATAACTCCCTCCAGTGTATTGTACCAGTAACGCAGGTCATGATAGGAAACTAGAGAATCCCAAGAATTGAAAACGAGGAGGAAAGAACCCTCCCGAATCCCTTATCTGGAAGGGGCCCCTTTTATGATTTGGCGACCGATCTTCCATGTATGTAAGGCACGTGATTTTACAGCACCCACCCTGGCTGTTCCTGACCCATTAATTTCGTGTAGCAATTTATCAAGAGCACACACCCACTCCATAAGTGCATCTCTAGTGCAAACAAAGTTCCAGGGAGCGTGCATGCCCGAGTGTACTCAAGCCTCTCTCCTTCGACATTTAAAGCGGTTCTTAAAGCATTAAACATCTGTGTGCACATCCTTAATTATTTCCTTATGAAAAGTGCCTGGAAGTAGAATTGCTAGGTCAGAGGGTGTGTGTGTGTGTGTGTGTGTGTGTGTGTTTCTGGAATAAAGTATTATTACTGTGTGGGGTTTGTTTTAAGACAGTTTTATTGAGATATGATTCACGTGCACACAATGCAGCGATGTTCAGTGTATTCACAGAGTTGTGTGACCACCATCACAACCAATGTGAGGCCATTTTCATCGCCCCCAAAAGGAGACTCCCATCCCCATGGCCCTGACTCGAACCACCCCCCCGCAGGCCTCGCCCACCACTGCCGTGTTGTCCGTCTCTGTGGCTTTGCCCGTCCTGGACATGCTAATAAATGGGATCCTGCAACACCTGGTCCTGTGTGTCGGGCTTCTCCCACCTGGCATGCTGTTCTCGAGCTCATCCGTGCCATGCCGTGGCGGGGACCAGAACTCCGTCCCCTGGCGTTGCAGGGAATACCCCCAGAAGGCGGCCCACATGTTTTTCAGCCTTCACAGTGCTCCCCAAAGGCCGCGTATGCTCCAACGCCCTCAGCAGATGGGGTGTCCCTGTCTCGGGGCGGCCACTGGGCCTGGGTCCTGGGTGGGGTTTCTGCACTGGGGATCTTGGTGGGAGGTCGGATCCAGGCAGGGTCACAGCTAGGGTCGCGTGGAGCCCCAGGAAGGCAGTCATGATCTCCATGCTGCCAGCAGTCTTTAAAAAATCTTCAAACCAGAGAAATTTTAATTTGCCTTAATTTAAAAAAATGCTGTGGGATAAAGCAGCCTTTCTGTTGGTTAGTGTTGGAAAAACTGACGTCAGTCTCCTAACACCTAACACAATAGCAGGTGGGATACTTTTTTAAAAAGTGTGGTTGCTATGACAATGTGGGAGGAGGCCCTTCATATTTGCCGCCTCGGAGGGGCTCAGAGACTGGCCCTGCTTTGAGGCCATCCAGCGCCTGGCAGCTTTAGGGAGCTGGGACTGTCCCTCGGAGGCCTGTGGTGACCACCGTGCTCCGCCGGGACTGATGCCCAGGCCCCCCCACCAACTGGCTTGCACGCCAAGTCAAATGTTGCCCGTGGCCAGCCCCCTTGGGGTCTGCCTGGACCTGGTCTGGCCACCTCTCTCTGCACGGACGTTTGCAGCTCCTGGATCCGATGGTGCACGAAGGCTCTGCTGAAGAAACACAGAGCCGATGGTCGGCTCTGCACCAGTCTTCCGTGCGACCCCCGGGCCCCTGGTGCCGCCAGGCCACCCAGTTCATGGGCAGGGAGCGAGGCCCAAGGAATGACGTTCCCACCCCAGAACTCTGCCCTCACCTGGAGCTGTCCTTCCTGGACTCATCCTTGTCCCAGAAAGACAGGCTCCTGGCCGCCAATGAGTGTGGGGCTTAGTGGAGATGAGACAACAGCCCGGGCGGGGGCTGGCCAGTGCACCTGGTGCCATCCCATCCTGCATGCCACCAGTACTGGAGCCGGCTGGAGGGGGGCACGTGGGTTGCTGGCTGAGCAAAAGGGGGAGAGGGGTCAGGTGGCTGAGGGCTGCTCTTGGGGTCTGGAATGTTCCAGGCTATGTTTGTCTCCAGCCAGCTTCAAATCCCCGTGTGAGCACCTCAAGGAACCCAGCTGGACTGCAACAGGGGAGGCAGACCTGAGCACCCCCTCCCAGGACACAGGACCCTCCCTGAGTGGAGAGCCCTTAGGAACGGGGGCTGAGCTCCCCTACACTCAGAGGGCTCTCTGTCTTCTCTTGAAGTGGACCAGGAAAAGGGCCAGGGTGGAAGCAAGCCCCACCCCTCTGAAAAGGGCCAAGGTCAGGCGGCTCTGACCTTGTTGCAGGGAGAGGAGCCGTGCCGGACATTCGGCCATATGAGCAAAGGTACAAACAAAAAAACCTCCATTCTCCGGTCGGGGCCTGGGCACGATTAATATTTCATACCCCAAGAAGGCGCTGACATTTTGCTGGATGGCCTCAATTAGCTCCCGAGCCTCGTTCTCGTGCTAATAATCAGCTTGGTTATCATAATGGTTTATTAATCTGTTTTGCAGTGTGAAGCCGCTTGGCGTGCTTCACGGATCCCTCCTGTTGCTGCCTGGACTGGACAGAAATGGCTCGGGCGCGCGGGTGCTCGTGAAGGGGGTCCCGCGCTTGGAGGGCTGGGCTGGGGAGTAGCTGGGGAGCAGGCTGGGGCGGGAGGCTCGCAGCTCTGGTGTGTCTCTGTGCTCCCTGAGCCCAGAGGGCCCCTCTGGACCGAACACAGGGATGGGAGGCCCCGGGCAGTGGTTCGGCTCTCTCTCTTCTTCCTCTGTCCCTTAATGCCACCCCTTGACCCAAGGGGAATGCTTAGGAGGAAATCTCTACATGGAAAATTTGAGATGGGGTTAAGTAGCAGGAGAGATGGGGGACAGTGGAATCGTTTGGGTGGGCAATTTGTTTTGTTCCAGAGAGGATTTCTATGCAGAGGTGGCCATATTCTGCATCATGTGACCTGCCCTCCTGGCCAGGGTGGGCCGCCTGACCCCAACACAGCCCCTGCTAGTCACGCTGTCAGAGCCAGGAAGCAGTCCCTCGGTGGGGCAGGGCGGTGGGGCTCCCCCGAGGGCCGCTCGGCCAGTCGTGGGGTGAGGGCCCTTCCTCCTGTCTCCACCTGGTAGCACCTCTGGGTGAGCTGCTTGAGGAGGGAAGGTCAGAGGGGTCTGCTCAGGGGTGCCGGAGGGGGCTCGGGGCTGGGGGAGGGGGGAGAGAGGCGGAGGGAGGGCTGGGCCACCGGGGCCAGGCCGCAGTCCAAGCACACAAGTGTGGCCCCGGACATGCTTTCTTCACTTGAAGTAATTTCAAAACAAAACAGAAGCTGCAGAATAGGACAGAGGTGTCCTGTGTGGCTTCCCCCCAACGCTCCTGCCCAAAGCAATCTGCTGCGATGAGCAGGAGTAAGACAGGGGCGTGGGTGGACTCTGAACTGCCCCGCAGGCCTCCCGGTGCTCACCCGCTGGGCGCCCCGTCCTTCGGGCGGTCTGCCCTGTTCTTTTATAGAATGTCCCCCAAACTGGGTTTGTCAAGTACCTTTTCACGACTAGCTGGACACTCTGCAATTCGGCAGGAGGACGGGGGAAGCGAGGTGTCTTTCTCAGCACGCTGTCTCGGGGCGAGGGGTGGGGGGCCCGCGATGGCCACAGGACCATGTGCTCTTAACTTTGATCCCTTCGTTAAGCTGCTATCTGCTGGGCCTCTCTATTGCGAATTTTTCTCCTGAATTTCAAAATATTTTCTCGAAAAACGCTTCTGTTTTTCTCTTTGCAGTTAATAAACGGCTTGAGGGAGATACTTCGAGGCTCTGCAAATGCGTTGCCCCTCCTGAAAGCTTCAATTTGTTATTTGGGGTGCCCGTGGGTGAATCTTGCTGGCAGCCAGTCTTACCATGATGCTCGGATGGTGCTCTGCTCCCTCGTCCCCTCCACATTTGTTGATTAGAATCTTCTTTAAGCAAGAGCGGTCCTTTACCCTCCACTTAGTTATGCAGCTATTTGCTTATGCCGGGATGGACTGGTGGACATTTATTTTGTTGGGTTAAAATGTACCACTCTTGTTATTTGTGTTCTCGCCAGATCCTTCCAGCGCCGGCCATGGCAGATCTTTGGGCCTGGCTCCTGTGCCCTTCAGCAGACCCCCCCACCGGATCTGGACATCGATTTCCTGATGTCACAGGGTGCTCCAGCTCAGCCGCACCCCTGGAACCTGTCTGTTCTCCACGGAGGCCAAGGGGATTCTGGAAAAGGAGGCCCAATGTTTAGTTTTGGATCTTCTGCAGTGGAGCTCCCAATGCTCCCCTTCCACCCAATGGTGTGACTGAGTCACCAGCCAAAGCCCCTGCCCTCTGTCAGCCCCGGGAGGGGGGGTGGTGTTTTGATGAGTTGGGGTGGGTCCCTCATTCGTGTTGGCAGAAGGTGGAGAGAAGGAAGCAGGTTAGGCAGGTGGAGACAGAGAATGGATCTAGAGACTCAGGGTTGGCTGGTGGGGGTGGTGGAGGGTAGTGGGGGGGTGGAGGGTAGTGGGAGTCAGTGGGGGATAGAGGGGGTGATGGAGGGTGGTGGGGCTGGTGGAAGCAGGAAGTTGAGGCAGAGAAGACTGGCCCATGGCTGAGCCCCTCTGAGAGGGCACTGGACTGACCCTGGTTGTGGGGGGTAGCGAGTGACCCTGGCTAGGCTAAAGGAGGGGACTCCGGCTGAGTCAAAGGAGGAGTGTTCTCCTGTGCTGCCTGTGAACACCATCTGTCCCACGTCCACGGGTTCAGCCACGTCTGTGCTCTGCACGGACCTTCCCTGCTCCGTTCTCCAGCTCCTCAGCATCCAACCATCTGTGGCGCTGGCCCCACCATGACCTGAGCTCAGCCTTGGGCCCCAGCTACGGAGAACTTTGCATCTGGCCTGGGGAATGACCTTGATCCCGATCCCAGACCCAGACGGAGCCCCTGCCCCCGGCCCATGGCTGGTCTCTGACCCTTGCCTCTGCTTGCAGCCTGAGGTCTTGCTCTTGCTGGTGATTTTCTCAATGACCAACAGATCCCCGTCATGTGCGAAGTCCTTTCCTCGTGCACCTGTGAGCTCACACCTGTGAGCTTGTGTCTGCCCACTGCTCCCCGGGGGGCCCTGAGCCGTTTCCCTGACCCAGCCTGTCCTGATGCCACTCTTGCCCTCACCTCTCAGCCATGTCACCGGACCCTCCCTCCACCGCTGGAGGCCCGGGAGCTCATCTCTGTCACCAGTTTCCTTCCTCACTGCTGTCGACTTGCATCCGACGTTTAGTGCCAGGCTGCCAATCTTGGCAAAGGCCACCGATGCTCCTGACAGCAGTTTGACAGCCTTCCTCCTCAGCAGTGGAGACGGGGACAGGGAGGCCGGCTGTCCAGAGGATAGAGGCTGCAGGGAGGGGAGGAAGGGACCCCTGTCCGGGCTGGTCTTGGGATGGGATTGAGGGCACCCTGGATTTGGCACTTACTCTCTGATACTGGGACTTGGGGCCTATCCAGAAACTGGGCCTCCGAGGGGAGAAGGGGTAGACAGAGGAGTTTGGGGAGGGAGCCCAGGGTTTGGATTCCGCGAGCCATGGAGGGCCAGGAGGCCACACTGGGCCCCCTCCCTGAGCTTTGGTTGGCCCGCCTGTAAGTGGAGCTGTGTACCCACCTGCTATTGTGGGAAAGGGTGAAATGCAGTGGATGAGCATGGGCAGGAGCCCAAGGTCAGGCAGCTGTTAACAGCGGTGAGACCCACGACTGTGTGGGGCTCCGTGTGGGACAGGCTGGGCCAGGTCCCGAGGGGCTGGGCAGGATGGCGGCATGGATGTTCCTCCCTCTCCCCTGCTCCCACGCATGCAGACCGCTCTGGTCATCTCTTGTCCAGACCACAACGACACCCCCCCGTTCTTCCATCCTGCCCACAGCTCATGACCCCCACAGCCCCAGGGAGCCTTCTCTTGCACAGCGGGTCTCAGAGTGAGATCTCTGCCCACATCACCAGCTGGGAGTGTGTTAGAGAGGCTCGCTCTCAGATCCCACCCCAGACCTGCTGAATCAGAAGCCCTGGGGTGGGGCCAGGGCTCTGGGGGTCCCGCCGCACACTCAGGCATGGGGGGCCCCGCTCTGAAACAGGTCAAAGTCCTTTCCTTGTGCACCTGTGAGCTCACACCCACTGGACCTGCCGTGAGTTCCCGACACAGCAGAAACACGGCGGGGGGGTTTGCGGGTGCTTTCTGTGGGCTGGGAACCTGCTCTGTCCTTGTGAGTCTCACGGATGGTGCACTAATCGACACTGTATATTCCCCTGCTGTCCGGGGGTAGAGACCCAGGGTGGGGGGGCAGCACCTTCCAGAAGGTGACCCAGCCGGCTCCTCCCGTCCTCCTGGGGACCGAGGCCTGGACGGGAAGGAGCAGGTTCCTGTGTTCGCTCCATCTGCCGAAGGCTGGCCACCCTCCCCGCTGCCCCAGCGCCGACCTTCACCCGCGTGGCCCAGGATGATGGGTTTAGGGCTGCATTCCGTCTCCCCACGCAGCCTGCAGAGACAGCCCCATGCCGCCTCCTCAGTGTCGCAGGCATTTAAATTGCCGTTTTATTTAAATTTATGTCCGAGGATACAGGCGGAGAAAGGGCCATTTCAAAGTCAGTTTCTGCTTTATGGCTTTACGGGGGATCACATCAGGCAGCTGTTGGAAATATCTTGCTGCTCCCAGCACAACAGAGGATCATGTGGCTCACAAGGCTCTGGCTGTTCCTAGGAAGCGATTCCACCTCCCAGCCAGAGAGCGCTTGCTTTGTACCCCAGCTGCAGCCTGAGCCCTGTTCCTCCATCAGGCTGAGCCCTGATCCCAGCCCCAGGCTGAGCCCTGATCCTAGCCTTAGGCTGAGCCCTGACCACAGCCCCAGGCTGAACCCTGACCCCAATCCGACTCAACTCTGACCCCAGGCCCAGGCTGCACTCTGAGTCTAGCCCCAGACTCAGCCCTGATCCCAGCCCCAGGCTGAGCCCTGATCCCAGCCCCAGATATGGCCCTGAACTGACATATTAACTCTTTTACGAGGCCATGTGATTGCTTATGAGGGCAGTGGGGTCCATTGGAGCTCACACAGTTCCATAAGCATCTTTGGACTGACCTACTATGCAGAAGCACAGCTCAAATGCATCATGGTTCTGGGCAGCTGATTTCCACAGCTGGAAGAACATCTGCCCACATATCGTGAGCTGATGAGGCTGCAAATGGTTGGCTGCCCCTGACATCCCTTCCTCGTGCGTGGGGCAGCCGCATCAGCCCAGGGGGCTCGGCACCTGGGAGCCCCAGGAGGCCCAATTGGGCTTCAGGCGGCCAGGTTGAGACAGAACTTTGCACCCTTGTGGGTAGACTGGGATCACATATGGAGGAGCGCTTCATGAACCCCAGGAAGGGGGCTCCTGGAGTCTGCCTGGCACCTGCCAGGAGGGAGGCTGTGGCAGAGCGCCAGGTCCCGACGTTCCGGGGACCGGGGGACCTCGGGTTCCTCCAGAGCTCAGTGGCAGCTGTGAAGGGTCTACTCAGGGGCAGGTGGGGCTGGGGCAGGAAGCACACTGGTGGAGGAGGCCTTCATAGGGCTGGGTTCTCCTCCCCACTCCTTGCTCTGGACCCCACGCTGCTTCAGCTGCAGGTGCCTCAGTGTCCTTACCTGTAACATGGGCACAACACGGGGCAGGGGCAGTGTTCTCCTTCCCTGCACATCCCCGACCCTGGGCCCCCAGCTTGTGCCCTGGGTGGGGACTGTTACAAATCTATCCCCCCAAGCTCTCTGAGCTCTCCCCTCAGCTGCAGAAGCAGCTCAGTGCCTGACCAAACAGGGGCAGGACAGGGACACCTGGAAGGATGAGTGTAGACCGAGGTGGCCAGTCAGAGGCAGTGAGCCCTGGGCATGCTCTTCCGTCAGTATGGTCAGGGTCCAAGCACTGTACACTCACGTCCCTGCTGGCCGGAGAATGCTGGGAGGACTGGCACCCCCTGGAGCAAGGCAAGGTGCATTGTGACAAGAGAACCTTCTGCACCCCAGGCTTCACATGTGCAGGGCTGAAGTCCTGCTGGTCATCTCGACTCATCCCTCAGCCTCCCCCTGCCTCCCCTGCCTCCCCGTGTCTCCCCCCGTCTCCCTCTGTCTCCCTGTCTGGCCCTGTCTCCCCGATCTCTCCTGCCTCCCCCGTCTCCCCTGCTTCCCCCACCTCCCCCTGTTGATTCCTGATTTGGTCACAAAGATCCGGGCTGCAGAGAACCAGAGACTCAATCGGCACCTGTGATGTTTTCAGATGAACCTGGGAAGGTGTAAAAACTTGCTACGTGAGCCCGGCCAGGGCTGTGGTCCGTGGGACACAGGAGGCGTTGGACTGGTGACCAGGCCTTCTGGGAGGAGCAAGGGGCTTATCCTGATCCCTAAAGAGGGCAGTGTCCGGGTGCCAGCACCCCTGTATCCTGTCCCAAGTGGAGACCAGGCCTCAGTCTCCCCCTCTGTGGTTTTCAGCCCTGGGACTGGTGGTAGGGATCTGAGTGGACCTCCCACCCTGGGTCTTCACCAGCAGCTCTCTGGGCGCATCTCCCAGGGGAGGGGAGCAGGGCAGGCTCTGGGCTGGGGGCCTCGAGGACCAGGAGCCAGAGTGACAGGATCTGTTCTTGCCGAGACTCGGTCAGCAGCTCTGGCCACGCAGGGGAAGCCTCGGCGATTTGAGGAGATCACCCCCACACTGCCCTGTCGCAGGCTCCCCAAGCCAAGGGAGGTTTCTCCTTGGGCCTCCAGTCTGAAGGCTCTTCACTCCTCCCTTACTCACTCAACAAACCTGCAGTGAGCACCTTTTGGGTGCAGGACCCAAACCCCTGGGGGCCTGGAGCAAAGAACTCTGGTGGAGGGGAGGCGGGGAGAGGAGACAGACCAACAGGAGCGGAAGGGAGTTTGAGGCAGAGACAGATGAGACCATAAGGTCCCGCCAGTTTCTGTGTGTGGGCCCTGGGCCTTCGCCGAGGCCTGCGTGGGGAGAAGGCTCGCGTCTGCCGTAGGGGGGAGGCCGATACAGGCCCTCCCTCCCGTTTCCCGTTGGAAGAGTCGAGGGGGTCTGCGGGGCCTGGGGTCTGGGGAGGTGGCCCAGGGCGGGCTCTGGACAGATGACAGAGGCAGATTCCCAGTCAGAGCAGAGATGAGAAGGTGGGCGTGGAAATGTCCAGCATGGATGGCGGGCGGAGGACGGTGGGTCTGGCCTGAGGCTGTGCTCACTCGTAGGTGAGGGGCGTCCGCAGAGCTCCAGGTGTGCCAACCGCAGGTGGCGCTGGGGACACAGCGGGCATCGTTCCTGTCCACGGGTGCTGCAGGCCATGGGGCGACGGCCGTGACCAGCCTCCTCTGACCTCACGTCCCAGGAGCATCCGGCTGATTCCAGAGTCCGGAGCCCCCCGGGGGAGGATTCCAGCAGAGGGGACGTCGTGAGCAGAGTCTGACGGTGGGAGTGAATGTTGGGGGGCAGGGGGTAAGGATCGCAGGGCGCTGAGGTGCCAAGAGCAGGACCTGAGGCTGGCTGGGGTCCGGCAGGGCACAGGCCGTGTCCCAAGCAGAGGGGCACCCTGCAGAGCAGCAGGGGAGGTCTGCCGCGACATGCTCCTGTGTGGGAGGCAGGGAACAGGGTGGAAGCAGGGAGGTCTTGGGGGGGGGCAGGTGTGATGGGGATGGGGAGAGAAGGAGGCAGCTGGCCCTGACGGCGGGGGGCGCCCAGGGAAGGAGGGCGAAGGCCTTGGAGGTGGATGGCGGTGGTGGGACAGTGGCATCTGGACGCTGGGTCTTCGCGAGGAGGAGGACCAGATGTGTGGGTGGGAGTGCACAGGAGAGTCCTAGCGGAGCCCTCTGCTGAGGCCGGCGGCCCGTGGGGACTAAGGCCAGCGTGATGCGCCGGCTGAGGGGGCAGCGAGGCCAGCCCGGGGAGGGGCAGCGAGGTGCAGGGTCATCCCCCAAGGTCGCCCCCGCCCGGAGAGGGGTGCGTTTCTGGGGGGGTGCCGCAGTCATCCTGGGACTTCAGAGGTGTGGCCCAGGGGTCCCGAGGGCCAGGGCAGCTGCTGGGAGCGGCGCGTCCTCGGAATCTGGGAGCCAGATTGGAGTGGGCCGTGGAGCGAGGGGGCAGTGAGAAATGAGACAGTGGGTGCCGCCAATTCTTCTGGGTTTTGTTTTTTTGTCATTCTACCGTTTTATTTACACAACCAGCGAAGGGCATATTCTGGAATACCAGCTTTAATCCTTTCAAACCTGCCATGAGCACAAGAAGCCAAACCGTAGTGAAATGCAGACAAGCTCGGACATGGACGTGGGTGGCAGACCCGCCTCCGGTGTGGCTGACGCCAGGGGAACGTCTGAGCCGGTGGCTGCCCCCGCGGCTGCCCCTGACAAAGGCTGGGCACGGCCCGTGCTCGGGGGGTGTGGGCCCTGCTGCCCAGCATGGTCAGCCCCACCTCTTGCACATAACTGGATGCAGAAAACACGACCCATGGAACAGATCCCGTGGCGTCTCATGCCGAGGGGAGGACGGGCAGTGGCCGAGGGGCACGCGGGGCCGGCTCTGGGTGCGGTGAGCCCTGCTCAGGATTGGGGCTGGGCCATGGCTGCGGTTGAGGGCCTGGGGTGGCGGGCACTCTGGTCCTCACAGGCTCCAGCCCCCCCGCCGCACAGGGTGGTAGGCCTCCGGTTGGAGCTGCTCAGAGATTCATATGCTTGTGCACACACAACACACGCAGGGCTACAAGTAACACGCGTCCACACACACACACGCGCGCGGGGACATGTGCACACCCAGGTGCACACACATATCTGTGCAGGCCCCGAGGCCCACAGCTTGCAAGGGGACCAATGAGCCTCGGCAAGCCCCTCTCTCCCACAACCGGGGCTGAGACACTGGTTCAGAGCCGAAGGCCTGGCCTCCGATCCGTTTGTCCCTAATCAAGCAAGTGACGCACCAGCCTGTCTGCCGAGGCCCCGACAGGACCCGACACACAGAAAGGAAGGGAGCAACTTTCAGTGTTCGCTGCCTGTGGGCCACCCCTCCCCCGCCAGCCCCACGCAAGGGCCAGACGGCGAGGGAAGGTGGATCCGGGCGGCGCTCCGCAGGTGGGGGGCTCTCCGGTCTGGTGGTGCTGACATCTTCGTCTCTCCCATCTGACGGTGGGGACAACCGGCCCGTCCCCATCACGTCTCTCCTATAGAGCCCGCTGACATCAGCTCCCCCCATCTCTGAGATTCCCGCTAACTGCTGGGCAGGGCAAATCTGGGACTGCAGCCATGGTCTCCGAAGGGCACACTCACATTTACACCAGGAATGAGGGCCCTAGAGGGTGGTGGGGGTCCCACCCGTGCGAGGGGGCATGCCAGCTGTGCCCTGCCACCGATTCCCACTCCGTGCCCATCATGGTGGTGAGGAAGGTCCTGGGAAGGCGAGCCTGGGGTCTCAGGGTGAAGACGAATGCTCCCTGCCAGGCTCTGCTGGCTCGGAGGCCCCCTGCTGCCCACAGCCCTGTAGCCACGGGCCGAGAGCTGAGGGCTCGTCCAGGGGAACGCCATTGCGTTTGCTGCTTGAGCTCCTTGTAGGGGGACCCAACACTGACCCAGACGGCTTTTCACCTGAGAGTGGGTCCTTCTCATTCCCCCCGCCCAGTGGCCAGGGTGCCATGATTCGGCCGGGACGGATGGAGGGGACAGGGCCCTCGCGCGGCTGGTGGAAAGGGAGGAAGCACATAAGTGCCACTGGGGTGCAAAAAGCCGTCAGCAACTTGAGGGGCCAGAGGGCACGTGACCCAGGCTGGCACTGGCCTTTGGGGGACTCCTTCCCTCAGGACCCTCTGGCCCCATGACCCCCAGGCAGGGACCCGCTCAGCCACACCACCTCCTGGAAAGGCCAGACTCCTGAGGAGGGCGGACCTCTGGCATCTGTCCAGAGGTCAGCTTGTCCTGGCCCAACGTGGGGACCCCCGGCAGAGCCTCCCTCGTGGGTGGACGTGACTGCCAGAGACTGGACCAGCAAGCACCCTGGTCCTCTGCCCCTGTGGCTGCCCCATGCCTGTCAAGGCCCCTAAGCCACTTCTGGGGGGAAACACAAAGCCAAACCCAGGGACGGGTGACTCTGAAGGTCGGTCAGTCTGTGGGCTTGGTTCTGGAGACGGCCGACACCGGGCTTGGCTGTCTTGGGGAGGGCCCCAGAGAGGTGCAGATGCACAGATTTCTTGACAAGATGCCTTTAACCCCCGTCTGCCCAGCGGCTGGGGTGTTTGCAAACTTGTCCGTGAGTGGGCTTGGCCCGGGCTATCTGACCAGAGGCCACTGGTTCCAGAGCCAAAGCTGGGCAGCTGTCCCTGGCAGGGGCAGGGTGGACAGGCCCAATAGGCACAGCGAAGGGGGTGCCGGGGCCCACAAGTGTCACGACATGGCCTTGTGGAGTGCCTCTGAGGAGCTGGGGAGCCCTTGTCAGCTGGGAGCCCTGATGCAGGGGGATGAGGCCACCTCTCCTAATTTGCATAGAGGCACCACGATCCCAGGGGTCCTGTCCAGAGAGCGTGACACAGGGGCACAGTGTGTCCTCAGTTCCCTGAGCATGGGGAATCCAGAGTCGCATGCTGTCCTCAGCTCCATCGGGCACAGGGCCATCCCCCGGTATGGGACCTAGGGCCCCTCAGGGATGCTGGCCCCTGCCCTGGGTCTCGCTGGGCTGAGGGGGCACAGAGGAGAGTAATAGCAACCGGAACACCGGGATGACCCTGTCACTACCCAGCCAGGCCAGGGCAGTGTCCTCGAGTCATGAGACAGCTCCCCTCGGGGCTGGGGGCGGATCTGTGATGATCCCATTTTACAGAAGATAAATGGAGGCCCCCCTCTGAGGCCCTGGCTGCTTGGAGCTTGAGGGGATCAGCGTATCAGCAAGGAGAGCAGCCTTAGGGCCCACTCTGCAGGCCCGCCTGCACCCCCGGCTGGCCCTGCCCGTCACACACCAGCCCCGATACCCTCGGTGCCCTGGGTGGCGGGTGGGCAGGGGATAGTGTGGATGGACGGGTCTGGACTGATGAGGGGCTTCCTGCCCACAGCTGGGCGTCCCTGCTGGCCCCTGCACCCCTCCCGTCCCACTCACCTGCCCTGCATCTTGTCCTTTCTCAGCTGGGCCCCAGGGGTCTGGACCCACATGCATCTGTCCGCCGCCTCCCCTGCCCCCCACGCCTGTCAGCAGCCAGCCGCCCCGGAGCCTCCCGTCCCAAGCTAGGTTTTATAGAAGTCTGTCTCCGCCAGTGGACTCCTGCACAAGCAGGCCTCTATTAGCGAGTGGGGAGCAACGCGTCTCCCCGCCGAGCCAGCGTCCCCAGGGAACAGCTCCTGCTCTGACCAACAGGGCATCAGAGCCCGCTTGTCACGCGCGCCGCGCGCCCGTGGCCCCCGCCGCCCCGGGCCGGCCCTCCCCAACCCCCGCGGGACGGCCATGGCCGGGTCCTGGGCCTGCCCCTCAGTGCCCGACCCGCTCCACTCTGCAGGGCAGCGAGGGCCTTTGGAGTGGCAACCGCATGGCACCAGGTCTGGACAGGCCTCCGGCCCCCGCAAAAGCCATGGGGACGGTCGCGCTGTAGGATGCCCCGTGCCAGGGGCATCGCCCCCATGGGGACGGTCACGCTGTAGGATGCCCCGTGCCAGGGGCATCGCCCCCATGGGGACGGTCACGCGTCGCCCCCATGGGGACGGTCGCGCTGTAGGATGCCCCGTGCCAGGGGCATCACCCCCATGGGGACGGTCACGCGTCGCCCCCATGGGGACGGTCACGCTGTAGGATGCCCCGTGCCAGGGGCATCGCCCCCATGGGGACGGTCACGCGTCGCCCCCATGGGGACGGTCGCGCTGTAGGATGCCCCGTGCCAGGCACCGCATGGGTGCCGTCGAGCCCTGGGCCCCGCGGCTGCCTCCTAGGACACCCCGTGTGGCGGAGTGAGAGGCTGAGGCCTGGGCTCCCGGGGCGGCCGGGGGACCCAGCAGAGCTGGTGCCTGGAGCGAGGTGGCTGCCGGCGGAGCTCCTGGGCGCCGGTCCCCACCACGGTTTCCAGGTTCCGCAGGGACCGTGGGGGGTCCCCCACGCCGGAGCCTGCTGGGACGCGCCAGCCACACCCCCTGGGAAATCATTAAACGGGATTTTTTAAAAATTCGTACTTAGATGGCGTCTCTTCAGGAAGTTAGATGGGTCTTTTCACTAGTTAAACCAAAATAAATTGCACGGGAGATTGGCGTTTATGAATTTTTAAAACGACACGTCTGTATTTATCTGGCATTTATTTTATTTTAATTTTTGTCTTCCTGCCTTCCTGTTTGGGGGCAGGGCAGCCTCAGGTCAGACTGTGCCTGGAACCTTCAGCTTTGGCTGTCTAAATATTTTATTTGCCAGTTGCAAATGGGAAATGTAATCAGAAGCCCGATTCCCAGCCACACCAGGGAAGGGGGGCTGGCCCGGCCCCGTCCTCATCCATCTTTGAGTTTACGGCCGTAAAAACTCCTACACAGCCACAGGGAGCAGGCTTTTCATTTTTATTTTTGACTACAATAGAGGTAAAGGTTTCTGCAGATATGAAACTCCCCAAGGGGCGCCTGGGTGGCTCAGTCGGTGAAGCGTCACCTCCGGCTCAGGTCATGGTCCCAGGGTCCTGGGATCGAGCCCCGCGTCGGGCTCCCTGCTCGGCAGGGTGACTGCTTCTCCCTCTCCCTCTGTCCCTCCCCCTGCTCATGTGCTCTCTCTCTCTCTCTCTCAAATAAATAAAATCTTAAACAAAAAATAAACCAACTCGCACCAATGATATGGGAATGTCTGGCTCCAGCCCCTTGGGGTTACTTCGGGCCACCAGGTTGGAAGGCACAGAGGGAGAGGTCAGCAGAAGGGGCCAGGCTGTGGGAGGGAACTTACTGGAAATAATGAAGGAGAAGAGAGCTGGGAGCCTGTGTGGGGCTGGTCATCTGCACTTTCAGTAGCCCTGGGATAAATTGCCCTTCTGAGTCCTTCATGTTCCTCTGAGACCGTGGGGCTGCTGGTCCCTTGCAGGGCGTCCGCCCTGGGGAGGACCCTGGTCACCTGCGAGTTAGGCTGTCCAGGCTGCTTCTGGACAGGAGATGTCTGAGGCCTGCGTCCACCTCGTGAGGTCCTGCTGCGGGGGCCCCACTTGGCGCACCTGGGCAGCCTTGCCATGTGAGTGCGCCTGTCAGGGATCCTGGGGTCTCACGTGGAGCAGGTGAGCAGGTGGCTTTGGGACAGCCGAGGCTCAGCCAGCTTTGTTCTCCAGGTCCCTGTCCACCTCTGCTTTAGGCCAGCATGTCTGGGGCACCACTGTGCTGGACCCACTCACAGCATTTATTCCTTGCTGCCTGGGGGCTTGTGCTTCTCAGACCTTCCCAGGAAGTCTCCTCTAACTGGGTGGTCACTTCTGGGCTTGTGAAGAACAGCTCAAGCTAGCCAGCTCCGTTGCAGGATCAGGAGAAAATGCGGGCCAGGAAGAGGGCACGGGCAGCACTCTGGACTCCGGCTGCTCAGGAGTCTCCATCACAGGCTTGGTGCAGAGACCGCTAGGCTCCGTCTACGCACCTTATAAACTTAGCGTGTATTTTCACAAAAAATATGCCACACATGATTCCACGGCCTGTCCTTCCTCCTCCAGTCCGCAGGGAACATCTGCCCCGGTCCAGGTGTCCAGGTTGGACACCCAGGCGCCTCATTAATGGCGTTGTGAGAATCTGTTGCAAGTCCATACCGTATCATAGCACATAGCCTTCTGTGGCCCAAAGTGAGGCTGTTTCCAGTTTTCACTTTCCTGAACAACACCGAAGCGGACAAGCTGTTTCTGGATGTTAGTCTGCTTGCCAGGCGCTGGGTCATCTTTGGGGGTTGGGCACGGTGCCCGAACCTGCTTGTAGCTGGAGTGGCCGAGGCTCCTGGTGAGGGGCTTCTCAACCAGGGTTTGCTGCAGGAGCTGGGACAGAGCTGATCTCAGGGCTTCCATGTACAGCTGGGCAAGTTGCACACAGCACCTCTCCAGAGACCGCTGTTGGTGGAGACACAGTGTCATCGGTGTGGCCTGGAGCTGTGCGTAGGGGTGGCCCAGCTGGGAAAGGCTGGGCAGGGGGGCCTGGAGATTCTGATGGCCTCTACTGATGGGACTGTGAGCCCAGGGAGGCGAAGTGCCGGCTGGGTTGACCACACTTCCACCCCAAATCTGGATGGTTGTGTCCCTGCCTGGGTAGCGTGAACATGTGTCCGGAAGCCTTACAGGTGTGGAAGGTTCTGGAGCAGGAGTGAGGGCCCTCTGGCTTCCACATGGGCCTTCCCGTCTCTCGGCTTTTGCTGCTGCCTCTCCTGGACACTCCCCATTCTTGCCTCCTGGCCACCTCTGGCTCATCCTCCAGACCCAGACCATGGCCCTCTCGGGTGGGCCCAGGAAGCCCTCGGAGCTCTGATGGCCAAGCTGTAGGAATTCAGGGTCCTGTGGGACCACCAGTTCCTCGAGGTCCTGGGCCTCCTCCCTGCCAGCCCCGGCGCCCCAGCCAGACACGGGGGTCCTGGGAACATGGAGACCGGGTTCCTGCCACCATCACGCCAATGACCTTGTGTGTATTTTGGTCCGGCTACTTGAAGGCTTCAGGAGGCCTCTTTTAACAGACAGACTGGTAGTTGGCGAGTTAAACCCGCAGGCTCAGAGATGTCTTCCGCTCCTATGGAAATGACCTTGGGCCTCAAGCACAGTAAGTGGCTGCGCCAGGCTCTTGGGCGGGTGAACGTGACCCTGGCGGTCTTACTGCTGCCATTTGTTTGGCTGGTGAACTGGAGTCCCTGGTGAGCGTGTAAGAGCTCTTTCTTCCAAGACACTTAAATGGCAGCTTGTCGCTTGCCCAGATATTTACATATTTGACGGAAATGATTGATCTTTGGCTGCTTTACAATTGCATCATTTTTAATGATGCCCTCTCCGGGCAGACCTGCTGAACCAGAACACTTGACCCAGGAACGTTTACAGGCTGGTCATTGGTGCTATTACCCTCACCTCACTAGGCCTTTCCTGCCATTCTTTGTGGCTAGGACATGGATCCTGATTGAGCACTTGTCCATCTATCCATCCATCCACCCATCCAATCATCCATCCATCCATCTATCCATCAACCCATCTACCTATCCATCCACACGCTATCCATCTGTCCATCCCTCCCTCCCTCCTTCTCTCCCTCCCTCCCTCCACCCATCTACCCATCTACTTATTCATCCACCCACCCATCTGTCCTTCCCTCCCTCCCTCCCTCCCCTGCTCCCTCCCTCCCTCCATCCATCCACCCATCCATCCATCAACCCATCTACCTATCCATCCACCCACTATCCATCTGTCCATCCATCCATCTATCCATCCACTGATCCAATCATCTATCCATCCATTGTTCCACCCATCCAATCATCTTTCTATTTTCCCATCCATCCACCCATCCAATCATCCATCCATTCATCCATCCATCCATCCATCCACCCACCACTCATTCATCTAAAACTCTTTTAAGCAGTTAGTCAAATTACTTCCTCTCTGGCCTTAATTATGTCATTTGTGAAAAAGGAATAAGGATGCCCAGCTCACAAAATTATCATGAAGGCAGATGAAATAGCGTGGAGGCTGTAAATGACTCGGAACAGTGCTTGGCCATGGTAGCTCATTGGGTACTTGGGTTATTATTTTGGGAGGCATCCCAGCACACCAGCATCCACCATGATAAGAGCCTGGCACTGCAGTGGGTTTGTCTTGGCTTTGGCTCCTGGCCAGTGACCTTGGCAAGTTCTTGATCCTCTCTGAGCTCTGGTTTCTACACCTAGAAAGGCCTCTTCGAGAGTTGGTGAGACAATTAAATGAGGTATTTAAGGTATTCAACCCCAGGTCAGGCACCTACGGATTGTTCTTCATCATCATCATCATCATCACCATCCTCATCATCTCAATAGGAATTTATCAGGTGCTGTTATGGATTGAATTCTGTCCTCTCTAAAATCCCTATGCTGCAGTCCTAACCCCCAGAAGCTTGGAGTGTGACTCTATTTGTAGATGGGGTCTTTAAAGAGGGGATTAAGTTAAAATGAGGTCATTAGGGTGAGTCCTTATACAATGGGACTGGTGTCCTTACAAGAAGAGGAGAGTAGGACACAGACGTAATCGAGGGAAAACCGTGTGGGGACCCAGGGAGAAGACACCATCTACCACCTAAGAGAGAAGACCGACGCCTCAGAAGGAAACACCCGGTTGGCAGACACCTTGATCGTGGGCCTCCAGCACCCAAGACTGAGATGGTACCTTTCCGCTGTGTAAGTCTCAGCCTCTGTCATGGCAAACCTGGGAAACTCACACAAGCACCTACTGGGTGCACCCCTGTGTGGGGCGATGGCGTGCAGCTGTGAGACCCACCCCTTCCTCCACAGTGTGGGAGGTTCCGGCACCCTGCCTTCGCTAAAGACACCCACGCCCTGGAGGATGTCCTCCCCACCCCTGGGGAGTGAGCACCTCTTCATGGAAGAAGGAGGATCATGTGCAGATGGTCTTAGCACCACTTTCCCCGAGCGCGCCTCGTTCTGGACTCCAAAGACAGCGCCACTGACCCAGCCCTGACGTAAGACTTAACGAGTTGGCCACAGTGACTCAGAGGGATGGGGTCTGATGGGATCACTCGTGACTGTGCTCAAGGGAGGGAGTGCCTGGCTCTGCTGTTTCCTTGCTGGTGGCCTGGGGCCAGGTGTCCCCCTCCAGCCTGAGGTCACTGTCTGACCACAGGGGCCGAGGTGTGACCTCGAACCGCCTTGCTCTCCCGCTGTGTTGGATGTCACAGACGTGGCAAGGTTGTCTGGAGCAGGCTGGTCCCAGGGCTGGAGCACTGCTCAAGTATGGCCCCCACTTTGGTCCCCTCCCCACTCTCCCCATCCCTGGGGGCTTGGGCCTTGAAGAATAGCCAGTTGCTTCCCTTCAGGAGTGCTGGGGTAATGAAATTGAACCCCTACCCGTAGGCAAAAGCCCTGGGCTGGGTCAAACTGTGCTGTGTCTTCGTCACTCCCTGGGCTCCCGGGGGGCTGGAGTCACCCCTGGAACAGCAGCAGGGGCACCTGCTCCCTGGGACGGCCCAGCCACCTGCCCTCTGGCTGACGGAACGTCCCCATCCTGAATACGGCAGGGGCTGGAGCTGCATCGTAGCCCGGTACCCCAAGGCCGGCCCGAAGAGCCTACCTAGGAATTCTGGAACCTTCCGCCAGCCCAGAGTCACATGCAGCTCAGCACAGCTCCAACGCTTCCACGTGGTGGGGATCTTGGAGGAGAAAAATGTGCTGTCTTTGCTCCAAACAATGCTTCGAGCGTGAGCCCATCTGGTGGCAGCAGCTGGATGGACCGGAATGCTGGTAAGCACGGTAACGAGCCGTGCAGCGCACACGTCATGCCTACTCGCCCAGCGCGTGCCTGTGTCCTGACCTGTTGTAATCCTCAGTACGCGCCTGAACTAGCTGGGATCACTTCCCAGATCTGCAGATGAGGAAACAAGGCCACACGGCCCACCGCTGGGGTCACACCCACTGCTCCTGGCCGCTCTCAGGGTGTGGAGGGGGACTGTGATGGCCTGGCCTCTGAGCGGCCTCGCTGTCTCCCCCTGCACAGCCTCCTCGGGGCCAGGGCCACGGCCACAGAGGGGCACAGACCAGGCCTCTGGGTCCCAGCCTGGGCGAAGCTGTCCCGACCGCTGCTGGCCACGGCAGACTTCGTGGGGGGAAGACAGCTCAGGTACTGAGCCACGAGACGTCCGGGTGGCTTGTTACTCGGCACAGCAATCCCCCCCGCCCCCTCCCCGTCCTGATGAACCTGTGGGCATTGGTCCAGGGAGCCTCTGTTGGGATGAGGCATCGTGTCTTCTGATGCTTCTGATGAAGCTGGCACAAAATGGACCCTCTTACCCCGGCGTGGGTGTGGGAAATGGACAGGGGGGCTTCCATCTGTGATATGAGAGTCGGGGCTCCCCGGGGGACCCCATGTATTGGTGTGAGTGTTTGGGGCCAGCAGTGAGGAGCAGCTGCTGCGACAGAGGCCAAGGGCTGTGCGAACCCAGCCACCCCAGGAGAAGGGCTCCTGCCCCAGCCCTGTGGTGTAGAGACTCCCCAGAACAGAGCCACAGGGCTCAGTACACCCCTCAGGATGCCCAGACCCCTGCTCACACACTCCCTTTTAGAAAATGGCCTTTCCCTCCCGTTGCATTAAACACACGAGCGGCCTGCTCACAATACCGATGGAGGAAGCGTGCACGCCAGTGACCTTGCTATTGGTGGAGAGGGTAGGATTTGGAGAGTCTGCAAGCAAACCCACCGCCCTCATCATGGGTCACTGATTCCAGATTAGAGCAGAGGAACGGTTTATAGGGCTTAAAGACAGACACGTGTACGCACACACAGGCGAGTGTGCTCGTCATGCCCTTATATGAGGATATTTATATACCATCCCCCTTGCTCTGGGGTGGATGATAAATACTCACCAGCAGCACACGGGAAACCTGAAACTTGTGCGCCGGCTTGCAGGCAGCTGGTGGGGCGTGCTGGTGGGGAGGGCGGTGGCTGGCATCGGGGCAGGGGGAGTGGAGGTGAGGTGCTGCTTGATGGTGTAGACGTGGCCAGAGGTGTAGATGTGGCTGGGGGCATAGACATGGCTGGGGATGTAGACGTGGCTGGGGGCGTAGAAGTGGCTGGGGTTGTAGATGTGGCCGGGGGTGTAGATGTGGCTGGTGGTATAGATGTGGCTCGGGGTGTAGACGTGGCTCAGGGTGTAGATGTGGCTGGGGGTGTAGACGTGGCTGGGGGTATAGATGTGGCTGGGGATGTAGACGTGGCTGGGGGTATAGATGTGGCTAGGGGTGTAGACGTGGCTGGGGATGTAGACGTGGCTGGGGGTGTAGACATGGCTGGGGATGTAGACGTGGCTGGGGGTATAGACATGGCTCGGGGTGTAGACGTGGCTGGGGGTATAGATGTGGCTGGGGATGTAGACGTGGCTGGGAGTACAGATGTGGCTAAGGGTGTAGACGTGGCTGGGGATGTAGATGTGGCTGGGGGTATAGATGTGGCTGGGGGTATAGAGGTGGCTGGGGGTGTAGATGTGGCTGGGGGTGTAGACGTGGCTTGGGGTATAGATGTGGCTGGGGGTGTAGATGTGGCTGGGGGTGTAGAAGTGGCTGGGGGTGTAGTTTGGCCGGGGGTGTAGACGTGGCCGGGGGTGTAGATGTGGCCGGGGGAGAGTTCCCAGCAGGCTGGACCCACAGTCCGAGTGCTCAGTCATCGGTTGCTCTGGGCACTTTCTTGAGCTGCAAACAAGCGCTGGAGATTGGGGCCTCTGGAGGAAGTTCGGTGGGAAGTGATGCCCAGAGGGAGGCTTGGAGGAATTGGTGCCTCAGGGGACTTTCAGGGGCTCTGAGCACACGGAGATGAGATTCTTCCTCTCTCGAAGGCAGTCTAGTTTTTGTAAAGCCCTCCTGTCCGCACATTTCCTGCCTCTAGAAACCTTACAGTTTTACAAATGACCGGATCCTCTTGCCTGGGTTTGAGCCCTGGCCCAGCACGGAACAGCTGTGTGGTCTTGGGAAAGTTCCTTAACCTCTCTGTGCCTCTGTGTTTTTGTCTGCAAAATGAGGACAATCACGATACCTACCTACCTCTCCACGTGTTGAGAGGGTTAAGACACACAACACGGGTGGTGTGCTCAGCCCAGGGCAGCATGGGGTCAGCTCGGGGTAGTAGACCATTGCCACCACGATCATTTTTCCTTTTTATGTGTGTGCTCCGCACTTCCTGGTGAGGAAACGGGGCTCGGAGAGGATGAGCTAGCTGCTGATGCGTCCCAGTCCCTGTGCGGCCCGTGGCCGGGGGTTTTGTCCCCTGGCCACACTCTGGCACCACGGCATAGCCCGCCCCCCCAGCCTGAGCCCTCGGCCTGTTCCCTGCTCTGTCCTCTCAGGGCTCGGGCCCCCCAGGGAAGCCCTCCTGGGCATGTCCTCTGTGGTACCTGCCCCCGTGTCTGGCGGCTCTGCCAGAATTAGCTCTTTTCTGCCTGGATCCTTAGAGTCTACCACATGGAACAGTCACTGTGCAGCCCTCTGACCCTGAAGGCGTCCTATGTGTGGCCCCAAGCCTCAGCTCTGCAGCCAGACCCTGTGTCCAGTGGGAGAGGTCAGCTGGCATTCAGGGACCCTGCCTGAGCTGGCACCTGGTGTGTGTGTGTGTGTGTGTGCACGCGTGTGCATGTAAGTATCTGTGCGCACGTGCGTGTGCGTACCGTGTCTCTCCTGGCCATTTCGGTTCCAGCCAGGCCTGGGGAAGGGCATGGTCCCAGGGGGCTGAGGGAGGGACGAACTTGGGCATCATCTGGGACCTTGCTGTCGGAGCAGAGCTCTTGCGGCTGGTGAGAATCCCAGTCTCCACCAGGCAGATGTGAGGACGCCATGATGACACTGGGCCCTTCACTGGTGCGTCTCTCCCACGGCTGCCCCCCACCCCCAGCCAGCACAGACCCCATCTCCTTCCAAGGCCAGAAAGCTGGGGAAGGCCAGAAAGCTGGGGAAGGACAGCGGGGCATTTGCACCTGAGAGGGGACACGGCTCCCTGATGCAGAACAGGGAATTTGTCTCAGGGAAAGACAGCACGAGCTCCGATGACCCGGAAAGGCCACCCGTCCCTCACCCCAGCTTCCCGAGCTCCCCTCCTGCCGCCGCCAGCTCCTGGAGGTAGGGCGCCCCAGCCGGGGCCTTCCCGGGCCCAGGGGAGTGCAGCCTCGTGGAGCTGTAGACAGTTACTCGGTAATGATCTCACCAGGCCTGCACACTCGACACAAAGCATTGAAGTAGTCAGAATACAATCGTTTTATGGGTAGCAGATTGAAAATCCATCAACATGTACCCATCTATCACCAGTGCTGACAGAAACCACTGGAAAGAGAAAAACAAACATAAATAAGCTTTGTCCAACTGGGGAAAGCTGGAAGCCGCCGAGGGGTCCCCGGAGGCTCCCGACGTCGGCACTGATACCCAGTGTGCTGATGGCCTGTGGCCCCACAGCCGGCAGGAGGTGGCCCGGGTCAGGTCCAGGAGCAGCCTGCCGGCCCCCGCCACTCCTGCTCGCCCGCACCCAGGGGCCTGGGCCTCGCGTCCTCCAGAGCCGAGCGGGGATGAGCAGACCCGCCAGGTGCACCCCCGAGGCGGGGGCCAGGAGCCGGTAACAGATGGGGGTGTCTAAGTCACCTCTCTGCATCTGTCCCCCCAACTCCATGTCTTGGAAGGAAGCTCCTTCCCAGAAGGGCTGTGTCCCCATCTTCTTTTATTAAGGTTCCAGAATGTTCTCATCTTCTTACAGAGACAGACACAGTGACCATTGCCACAGTGGGGACACAGGCACGTGGTTTTGGGGCCCCCACTGAATCCGGGACCTAAGCCCTTGGGCCCCTAACGCTCTGGGCCCCTTCCCGAGCCCCTCCGCCGGCACCCTCCTGTCCCTAGAACACATCGCCCTCTCTCTTTGCCCGCCCCTCCCTTCCTCTGCTCTCCCACCCCTCCCCTTGTCTCTGTCTCTTCCAGGTCTTGGATGCCATGTGCAGAAGTGTCTGCTGGGATCCCTGCTCCACACCTCTCCAGTGACTGCCTGCCATCCTGTCCCCTCCCTGGACGGCGGGATGCCCGACGGCCATGCAGAGTGGACATGCATGCAGCACAAGGGAAAGCCAGCCAGAGGAGGGGCTGATGAGGAGGGGCTTCCTAGAGGAGGTGGACTCGGTGGAGGGTGCAGAGGACGAGGGGCCTGGAGGTGCAAGGGTTGGAGGGGCATCTATGTGGACCGGGGGGTGGGTGAGTCAGGGGCTGTGGTCCCGAGGGTGGGGGCTGTGGCCAAGCCCTCGGCTTCAGGTTGGCGCCCCTCCTCGGGCTAGGACTGTCGTGTTTGTGGTTAGGGTTATGGCTTCTGCAGGAGTCCTTAGGGTGTTACTAACCTCACCACTCCTGAGCAGCATCTTGGGCGTCTGAGCAGAGACTCAAGAGGGCGAGAGCCCTCACCGACCTCACAACCCCAAGATTTTCCCAGCATCCGTGGCGTGGCCCTCACCTGTCTCGGGGCTGCCACACCCACGTGGGCCCAGGGGCCATGACAGCAGCCCTGGGACTGGCCCCATGGTGGGCGTCAGTGGGCATCTAGTGGACCCTGTCAACTAGCCCCCAGGAGAGGCGGAGGTGACTCATTTCTAATAAATGAGGAATCGATTTACGCATTCGTTCATGCCTCAATGCATTTCCTTTGTTTTTACATTTAGTTGTTCATGAAATTCTATTTAACACCAAAATAACAGTAACAAATACAGGATGAACTATACTTCTTTTGTTTCGGTAACAACATTTTTGAAACATAATTCATGTTGCATACAATCCATCCACCGAAAGTGTACAATTCAGGGGTGTTAGGTGTGTCCACGGAGTTGTGAGACCACCACCATAATAAATTTTAGGACGTTTTTATTACGGCAGAAAGAAGGCTTCTTCCTCTTCCTTCAGCCCCGGGAAGCCACAGATCTGCTCTCTGTCCCTGAGAATATGCCTGTCCCGGGTATCCCACGTGAAGGGAATCCCTGGCCACTCGGCTGTGTGTGTCCGGCGTCTTTCACGTGACATCATGCTCCCTGGGGCTGTCCACGCGGCAGTACGTGGCTGCCCTTGGCTCGTCTTCAAGGCTGAGAAACGTTCCATCGTAGGGATGGAGCACGTTGTGCTCGTGCATTCATCGACTGACAGACACGTGGGTTGATTCAGCCTTTTGGTTCCCGTGCGTAATGCTGCGTGAGCACAGGACGAGTTGTCATGTGGATGGATGTTTTCACTTCTCTTGGATAAACCCAAGGAGCAGAACTGCTGGAGCAAGAGGAGACTCCGCCTAACTTTGTAAGGAACTGCCACCCTGCTCACCAAAGTAGCCGGCAAGTTCCCGCTGGTAGAGAAGGAGGACTCCAACCCCCACATGGCTGCCCACTCTGGTGACCTGTCGCTTTGTCGACCGCTAGCCTGGTGGTATCTCATCTGGTTTTGATTTGCATTTTCCAGATGACTAAGGATGCGGAGCTCCTGTTCATGAGCTTGTTGGCCACTTGCGTAACTTCTCCGGAGAAATGATTCTTCAGGTCCTTTGCCCGCTTTACAATTGGGTTACTTGTCCTTTTCTTACAGAGTTGTGCAAGCTCTTTACAAAGCATAGGTCCTTGATCAGATATATGCCTGGTTACCTTCTCAAAGTGCATGTAGACAAGAGAGAGTGTTGAGCCCAGGTTCTGCCCCAACCAAGCCTCGTGTCCGCAGGGAACGGTTCCTCATTTCTAGCGGACGCTGTGGATGGCTCACGTCTGTCCAACCCCGAGAAACCCCTGTCCATCCCCATGGCCTAAGCTTGCACCATGTCCCACCCGGGCTAGCGTCTGTGCTGCCCCCCATGCCTCTCACCCCCAGCACCTCAAGCCCTGAGACAAAGCCATCTGCTCCGAGGGCTCCCGGGGCTCCCTCCTGCCTGGTGGCCCAGGCTTCTCTAAGCTGTGGCCACGCGCTCCGGCCACACCGACCCCCTGCCCCCAAAACCCTTCCTCCCTTAATCCCTCCCCACCCTGAGATGAGGGAGCTGCAGCCCTGGGCCCCCAGCCCAAGGTCACGCGGCCCCCACAGAGCTGGATTCAAATTCAGGTCGGACCCCTGCCCCCTGCTCAGCCCCGGGGAGGTGGCGGCTCGTGCCTGTTGCCTCGGGCAGGCCCCGGAGAGCATTTAGCTCTGTCGGCTAGAAGATTTTTTCTCTCAGCCAGAGCAGCTCTGTGTCTGTCACAGCTGAGCAAACTTATATTAGCAGCTCAACTGGCAGGACCCCACGCTGCACACGGGCTTCCATGGAGCCTGTCCTTGCATGGCTTTCAGCTGATTCATAAATTAAATTAAGCCCATCAATCCTCCCTACAACAGCCAGCCTCCTTCCTCCCCTCATTAGATGCGCCACCAGCCTCATGGCTGGGGGGCACGGGAGGGCAGGCTGGGGGTGGGCACCGTGGGCGGGGCGGGAGCCAGCCCCCCTCGGAGCATTGAGGGCTCTAAGTGATGCCCCAGCGTGTGCATCCTGTAGCAGGTGCTCGAGGAGACAACGGACGTCCCACGGGTGCGATTCGGGCTCGTTGGCCGGGGTGTGGCCTGGAGCCCCGGGGGCTGCTGGGCCTTGTGGGGAGGCTCCCCTGTTCCCGGGGTTTGATGTTTCCTGTGGTTTCAGGATCCCACGTGGCTCATCCCAGCCACAGTCCCGACTGTCACTGATCCTGACTTTATATCGAGATTTTGATATTTATTTGTGGATTTTTTTTGCATTAATATGACTTAAATGTATTATGTTAAAATAGAATGTGTTGTGGTGATTGTCTTTTTGGCTCTTCCTTCAGTTTTGTGCCCGAGGTGTGTGCCCGGCTCCCCTCCTCCTGCTCTGGGTGCTGTGCATCCACGGCCTGCCGTCGGCCCAGGAGGCGGATGTGCGGCGGGCAGGTGCAGCCCTCGTGGGCTCGGCACCAGCCCCAGGTAGCCGGTGATGCCACGGAGGGCTGCGGAGCGAGGCCCACACCGCCCCGGGAGTCGGGGAAGCCGCTAGTGACAACTGGCTGGGGGAAAAGGTGTGTTTGCGTGCTGGCTTCCCGATGGATCATGCACACGGTGGTCCATCCTCCTGGCTCAGGCCAGGCGGGAGTTCTGGGGCCGGAGTGTGGCCAGCGGGGTTGAGCGGGTCCCATCACACGGACTGGGCCGTTAGTCGACGTAGCCACAGTCATGACCGTGGGGCTGTGGTGGGTCACTGAGGGCTCTGACTTCAGGCTGAACATTTCCCCTGGGGAGCCCAGGAGCCACCCCACAACGGCTGTCCCTCAGAGGTATCAGCCTCGCTGTTCGCGGGTGGACCCACCGGCCTGCGGGAAACACAGGCTCCCTGCAGGCCCAGCTGCTCAGCGGCTCACAAGCCGCCCACAGCCCGAAGCGCCGATCTCACCCACCGGTTCCCAAGCTGCTGGGCTGCCTTCCCGCAGGGGACCCTCTGCCCAGCCAAAGGCCTCCCTGACTCACCCGTGGGAGCCAGCCCCGCCCCCATCCCGTGCACAGAACCCCCACCACGGACTACCCGCCGAATGTGGCTCATGAGGATGAGTGAAGAGCGTGCTTCTCTCTCCTGCTCTCCCTCTCTCTGTCTCTTGACAAAATGATTTAAAACTAAGTTGCAGATCTGATAATGGTGTGAAGGGTCCACCTCCTAACAGAGATGTTCTTTTACACAACCACAGTACATTATCCCACCTAATAATGAACAATTCCCTGCAGCAGCCGGTCCATCGATGCCCAAGTTGGCACCAGCATGTCCCTGGGGAGGTGGGGTCCCTGGACGGACCAATACCAAGTAGAGCAGAAGGCGATGCCAAATCCCAGACTCCTGACTCCCAGCACCCCTCCCCTCGCCCCTGCCCGGCTGTGGGATGTGAGCGCCCCTGGTCGCCTCCTTACCTGCAGGTGACACAGGCAGGTGGGTGGGATAGGGCGGCCTTGCAGCTGGCCTGAGGGGAAGCCAGCCTGCACCCCGCATCTCCTCCACGGGGAGGGCTGGGTGGGTGGGGGGCCGCCCGCCCGGCCCACCTGCTCCTGCCTCTCCCTGTCTTTTCCTCTTCCGGTCTGTCTCTCAGACTGATTGGCATTTTTCGATTTGGTCCCCGACGATTTGTATGAAAACTTGTCAAGGCTCTGGATAAAATTGTCCGGGCCTGGTGTTTTCTTTGGGGGAAGATGGCAAATTATGAATCCAGCGTCTTCAATGCTTAGAAGACGTCTGGCTTTTCTATTCATGGTGGGATCAGGTGTGGGAAGGTGATATTTAAACCTACGGATTTGCCAACTGCACCTAAGCTTTCAAATATATTGGCGGAAAGCTCTCGATTCCTGATATAATACCCCCTTAACTTGATAGCCGTAGCCACACACGCAATTACGTGCTCGTCCCTACTATTTCTTCTCTGTTTCATATCTCCTTTTATTGTTGGTCAGTATTCCGAAAGCATGTCTATTTTATTGTTAGTTTTCCCCCACAAACTCGTTTCGGTCTTTCTAACGCTCCCCGGTGCGTGTTTCTGCTTCGTTCAGTGTTCGATTTGAACCACTTTCTTTGTTTTAGTCTGTTGTCTTTTGATAATATTTCAGAGGGATGCATTTCCGGCTTTGCTCTCTTTTCCAAAACAATCACTCCAGCTTCGCATCTGCTTGTGCCTGAGTGTGAACCGCGTTCCTCAGGCTGAGCCATGCAGTACGGTTAAGTCTCCGCCCCAGATATATTCCAACCTCCGATCCGATACCTTCTGTGAGCCGCACGGGAGGTAGAGTTTCCCGGAGGTTTTCCTCGACTTCCCGCTCTTCCTCTCAACCCCGACTGCTGACTTAATTGCTCTGTGTTCAGAGGACGCGATCTCGGCGTTCCCAGAGCTCGTGCGCGTGATAGACGTGTTTCACCCCACGTCGCCAGGTCCTGCGAGTGTTTCCTTTGGCGCTGGAGGGGAGCGTGTGCTCGGGAGTTCTGGGGCGCTCGCTTCCGCCGCCCGCCGGGCCGAGCCTGTGTCCCTGTCCTTCAAATGCCCTGCATCCCAGGGACTGCCTGCGGTGCTACGTCTGCCCGTCGCGGGAGGCCTGTCGGCGCTGGGTCCACGTCGCGGGGATGCCAGCGCCCTCCGATGCGCTGGGCTCACTTTACCACCAACCACGCGTCCCGCCTTTCCTCTTGCTCATTTCCTCGACTTCCCGGGTCTGCCGGCACTCCCCCTGTTCTGATTTCCCGTCCGTGGGCCTGGGCACCACGGTCTGTAGTGGCTGTGATGTCCCCAGGACGAGTGTGTCAGGCCCCCGTGGCCTCCAGAGCAGCTCGGGCTCAGCGCCCATGTGCCCTCCTGCTCCTGACTGTGCTATGGATCCCGTGTGGCCCCAGACGCATTCTTGCCGTGGGCGTGCTCCTTCGGGTCCGCTCGGGTCTGGCCCCTGGCGGCTCATGTGTCCACCGGGGACCACTGCCTTTCAGGAGGGAGGGGACAGTGAGAAGCGAGGGGTCATGCCCGTCCTCTAGAGACAACAAGACCAGGGTGAAAGGCTTCCGAAAACCTTTTCTTGAACCCAGGGCTCCCAGAAGAGGAAATTGAGGAGGAAACCCCTTTTTCCTCCACTCCCACTATTCTGGAAGTTTCTCTTCCAGAAGGCAATTTCCTCACACACTGATGCCTCCTCACAGCCTTGTGGGTCCAGTCCAGTCGTCCTCTGAAAGTGTGTGCCGGAGCCGCGTAGCTGCAGGGTCAGGCCTCCAGGTCCTCCCCTGGCCGGCCGGGGTCCCACTCCCGTCCCTGAGAGGAGACTCCGCCTGCCCACCACCCGCTCTCTGAGCTTCCTGGTGCCCCAGGCTCCGTTGGACGGAGGGTCTTCTGTGCGTCCTCACCGACCCCTCCACCCCCAAGCAGGGCAGGAGGTCCTGTTTCCCAACTCAGAGATGAGGAAACCCAGGCTCAGGGGGCTTGAGCCCAAGGCCAGACCCTTGTGCACGTGGGGGTGAAGGTCAGCCTGGGCCCTGCCCAACAGGACCAGGGAGAGGGGCTGGAGGTCCACTTTCCTCCCCACCCATGCCCTGGGTTCCCTGTGCTCTGGCTTTGGGCAGCCCTGCAGGGGGATGTGGCATGTGTGCCCTCTTCCCAGGCCACCCCCCGGTCCAGGGTCAGGGGCACCCCACATCTTGCTCTGTCTGGTATTGGAGCATTTGCCACCTGGGTTTCTGGGAGCCGTGTCCCCTGCTCTGTAAATCGGCTTCAGTTTCCCTGTTTGACCACATGTCTGTTTCCTGCGGGACCAGCAGACCGTGCTGGGGAGGAGGCGGGAGTGACCCACAGAGCTGCAAGAAGATGTGGGGCCCCCCGAGGTGCTCGGTGGGTCACAGCAATAAGGAGGCTTGCTGACGGGCGGGACGGGCTGTCTGGCGGGCGAGGTGGGGCGCGTGCACACGGCTGGGTGCACTCTGTGGGGAGCACTCTGGCAGGACCAGTGACGTGGAGGTGCACAGGGTCCCTGACCCCTCATCTTTCATGTGACGCGCTCTAGCACAACGGGGATGTTCCAGAAAGTTCTCCCAGTGTTGCACTGTTGGAAACCGAAACGCAGGGCAGGTCCTGCATGCCCCAGAAGGAGGAGGATGCAGAAGCTGGGGAGGAGCAGGGAGGCTTAGGGGGCTGCAGCCACAGGCGTCCACGTGGCCAGGTGGCCAAGCAGGTAGAGATGCAGAGGCACACTCGGTGTGAGGTCTTTTCTGCAAATGCTGAGGCGCCCAAGGCAGTGAGACACAGTGTTTACGGACATGCACGTGTGTGGGGAAGCCGCGGAGCCCTCGGGATGAGACATGCTGGTCCCAGCAGAGCTGGTCCTTCGGAGAGCCCAGGGGGGACCGGGAAGGGGCAGGTGCTGTCGCTAACCCTGTTTCTTTCCAAAGAGAGATAGTTTGGAACAGATAGCAAAATGTTAACATCTGTGAAATCTTGGGTCAGTAACTGTGGCGCGGCCAAGCTGGGTTTGGGGACGGTCTGCACAATGTGTGGATACCGTGTGTAGGGGCCCGGCATTCCGACCCTGGCTCTGCCCCCAGTCCCGGGCACCCCGGGCAAGGCCCTCGACCCCCGGGGTCTTGTCTGTACGTTGGGGCCGACCTGGAGGATCGACGGACATGGTGTCTGTGGAACCGGGCGCGAGGCCGGCCTCTCGGGGGTGCGAAGGTTGCCATGAGACCCGTGTGAAGGGGGAGGCCGTGCCATCTCCCTTGAAAGGATGAAGTGGAAACAGAAAGATGTCCAGAGGCTCACAGATTCGATCTCAGGGAGACACCCTCTCTACCTCGCTGGCTGGCCACTCGGCTCAGTCCCCGTGGAGGGGGGCGGCTCCGCAGCTCAGAGCAGAAGGAGGAGGAGCTCAGATGGCAACGTGGGAGCGCGTGAGTGCGCGTATGTGGTGCACGTGTGTACAGACGTGTGTGGTGAGCACCCAGTACTTTGTTACAGCCACGTGAGCACAGGACCCGCGTGGGGCCAACATGCGCCGGGGGCTTCTTTGTGGGATTCTTGCAACTTTTCTCCAAGTCTGGAATTATGTCCAATACATGATCCCAAATGTGTAAAATTAAGAAGTTACCAAAGAAAGAACAGATGAGGACAGAAATGGGAACATCAGGGGCGGGAAATTGTTGGGCAGACCTGGGTGCTGGGGGGGCTGGTGTGTCTGTCTACCTGTCTGGTGGCTGTCCTGTGGCCACAGGAGCACAGGGCCCGTGAGAAGGGGCCATGACCTACTCGCACCCCCCTCGGTGGAGGCCACAGCGGCAGCTGTGTCCCGGGGCCCCCGTGATGGGGTCTGCCGGGTGGGCGGCCTGGGGCAGGAAGGGCTGGGGGGCGGAGGGGCATGGAAGGCAGGCCCTTCTCGGCCGAAGCCTAGGGTCTAGGTTGTTTCAAAGCAATTCCCAGATGTGCTAGTTTTCAGAGCTCCGTAAAGTCCCATGAGGTGCCGGGGAGTGACTTTGGGAGGGCATCACCCTGACCCTGAGCAGCCTGGGATTCCGCAGACGCCCACCGCCCTCGCCGCACGGCCCAGCCGGCTGCGGAGAAAGCCCTCTGCTTCCCCAAAGAGATGAGGCCTCATTTTTCAAGAGGCTCAAAAAACAAAAAACCCTGCATATAAAGCAGATGTTTGCAAAAGAGTCATGATTCCCTGTTGGTTTCTCTTAGCCTTGGGAGCTCAGTTTCCAGGGAAAACAGTGATCCTGAGCTAGACGCACACGGCGAGTAGTAGGGGAGATGGGTGCAGCTCGCAGAGGGGAGGCCCAGCTGCCTTGCGGGGCTGCCTGCCCTGCTGCCTTTGGAACATTCTTGCATCTGTGGCCTCGGATGTGACGCTGGCAGTGACAGACCTGCCCGCCAGGCCCAAGAGCAACGTGGAGGTAATTAAATGCCAAGTCTGAGAAAGCCTCCGCGGGCTCTGCGGCTCTGGGTGTTTTCTGCGCTCTCGGCGGCCGATGGAATGACCAGGATTTCAGGGCAAGCAGGTCTGACGGGGAGGGGAAGGGACAGCCGGGAATGACACTCCGGTAATCACCAGGAATGAGACTGTCTGTACGTGTCTCGGCACCTCCACGGAGGCGGTGCCAGGGCCGCTGGCTGCTACCGACCCACCGGGTCCTGGCGGAGACCCTGCCCGGAGCCCCCTAGGCCTTGGCGGCCCCTCTGCAGAGGCCGGGAATCCTGGAGTCTCTTTCCAGCCCGTGAATCAACTGCCCTGGACAGTTGTGTACCACTGTGCAGCTAATTCCTCCTTTCACGCGGCAAACACAGCCCGTTATGTTCCTGACGGGTCCCCTCGCCCTCCTCCCTCCCTGGGGAGGGTGCCAGACTCATTCCCCATTTTACTTGAGAGAGAGCTGGAGCTCAGATTTCTGCACTCACGGTGCGTGGAGCTCCCCGCCAGTCACGCAGCTCCCAGGGGGACAGGAGTGGGAGGGGCTGCCTCGGTCCCAGCGCTGGGAGACCTCTGACCCTTGGCAGGTTCCCCAGAGTGCCCCTGCGTCCCGCCTGCCTCCTGGGGCGCGGGACCTCGGACCCCACACCTGGGCTGGGGCAGACATGCC
The DNA here is from genome assembly GCF_029215605.1 of Mirounga angustirostris. NCBI lineage: Eukaryota > Metazoa > Chordata > Mammalia > Carnivora > Phocidae > Mirounga > Mirounga angustirostris. The sequence goes on along the minus strand of NW_026991723.1, from coordinate 91,872,140 downwards.
TGCCCTCCCATGGCAGGTCCTGGGCTAGGGATGGGGTCAGAGGGCACTGGAGCGGGGAGTGGGTGGCAGGTGGTGGTGGGGAGGGATGCACCAGCCCCTCGGCCGCTCTTGGCCTCTCACTGGCTCAGACCGGAGAAGCCACCTGGGTGCCCAGTGACTGAAAGCACATCCCTTTCTGGCCATCCAAAGGGATGCAGACTTCTCTCCCACCCGACCTCACATTGGTGGGTGAGAGATGCCTTGCACACAGGGGCTGGGACCCCCTGGAGAGGGAGCCCAGGTCGGGGGTCTGCCCACAGGGCAGGTGGTGCAGATTCCAGGCCTGCTGCTCTGCCCCCCATCAGGAGGCCTTTCCCTGGTGCCCTCCATGTTCCGGCCCCGCCTATGCACCAGTCTTGGTCCTGCCATGAGGGTGGAGGCCTGGAGTCTCCCTGGGATGGTCCTGGATGGACAGGAGGCAACACACCCCCTGTACTGATGTGATCCCGGGCAGCTTGGGGGGAAGAAGAGCCTGGAGTCCGGGCCTGGTGGACAGCAGAGGGCTCGGGGGAGGCTGACCACAGCAGGGAGAGTGTCTTCCAGACCCTTGGGCGTCTCCTGTCCGAGTCCTCAGGGCAGGCCAGGCATGCGGCTCCACCATCGCCCTCGTGGCCAGAGGTCCCTGGCTGAAGGTTAAGATGGGGCGCAGTAGCTGGGGACCAAGGGAGCCTGCGTGGGGCTCCTGCCCGAGGAGCTCCAGGGGTTCTGAGTGTGGCTTCTGCCTCTGGCCCGTGGCACCTACGGCTCGATCCACAGCTGCCGGCAGGTGAGGGGCCGGAGCCCCCGGCCCGAGCTTCGGCGCTGCGGGTACCCCCTGGAGCTGTAGGAGGAGCCCAGGATTCAAAATCCAGCTTCTACTCCCTGCCTCCCGGACTGTATAGATTTGGGCTGATCGACGCCCGGGCTGGGGAGTGAGCAGGACTGGGCCCTTCCCTTCACAAGCCTGCCATCCTGCACCGTCTGTGAAACAGCACTCGACATGGGGCCACCTCGGCCTCCTGAGGGAAAACAATCGATCTTTGATGAGATGTCCGCACCAGACCTCAAACATCAAACAGTTTAATTCCAGATTAAATACAGCAACAAGATTTCAGTGAGCCCATTCGTTCAAAACGAGTCATTTCTGATCACCCGGAGAGCACTGTGCATTTGTCCTCATCTAGGGGAGGTCAACCGTCCAGGTGGAGACGGCGTGGCCGCCTTCCACATCTGAGGTTGGTCACTGCGTGGGAGGCCCGGGGTCCTGGGTGGCCGAGCTGGAGGAGAGGAAAGCCAGGCCCGGGGAGGCCAAGTCCACACAGCACGTTAGGGTGGGATCCAGCCACGTGCTAACCGGGCGGTGGGTGTTGGTTGCAGGCCACGGGGCGGGTTTCGGGAAAACAGAGGCGGGCCCTGACCCACGCCTCAGTCCTGGGTGCCGAGGACGTGCCCACCAAGTGGGAAGCAGCCTGACAGAGCTCGGGTGGGGGGGCCTGCTGGTGTCTGGTCACCCCCGACACCCGCCCTACGCTCGGAAGCCCTTGTCAGCCACACCGCGTGACTGACTGACTGTCACAGGCGGGACAGACTGACGGGCAGGCAGTGGACGCCTGGAGCCTCTCTGGCCCCGCCGGGTCCCAGCCATTCGTCAGCGGTGATGCAGCCACACTTTGCTCATTCTCTGGCTCTACCGAGGAAACCAGGACACTCAGGTATGGGCCTTTGTGTGGACGGATGCTCCCTTGTCCCGGCAAACCCCCCGGAGCAGAATTCCTGGGCCACGTGGGAACTCTGTGTCTAACTCGATCAGAGATGGCCGACTGTTTTCCGGAGTGCTCGTACCCGTCTGCTTGCTCACCGGCAGCCTACGAGAGTCCCGGGTGCCCCCGAGCATCCTTGGTGTGGACGGACTTTCACCGCAGTCCTTCCGGTGGGCCCGCCCTGTCCCCCCGCAGCGTGGGCATCACTCGGCAGGGGGACCCGAGGACGCACGGGCAGGCTGTGTGTGTGTGTGCCTGAAGCACCCACACGTGTGCGCCTGGGGACCCGGATGTGACAGGTGGACAGCACCCTGCTGCTCTGTACCATCTGTCTGCCTGGCCGCAGCCCAGGGGCCCTGCAGGCTGTCACCTCACAGAGAGGCACCAGCATGCTCTGGCCGTGTGAGGCATCCTGTCCAACGGGGAGGTCCCCGGGGCCGGGGAGGGGCATCCTGGGACCCAGCGGAGCCCCCAGCTCTGGACAGAGGGTGCCTACTGGCCGGCCGACGTCTCCATCCTGCACGAGCCCCCAGGTGGGTGGAGGTGAGGGCCTCTGCGTGGCGGGACAGGTGCTAGGAAGCCTCATGGTCTTGGAGCTGTTGTCCGTGCACAGGAGGGCAGGGTCCCTCCGCTCTGGAAAACTGGACGGCAGTCTGAGGACGGGAGTCCGTGCTCTGACCCCTGGACTAGCCCACCATCCGTGGGGCCTTGATTTGCTCTCTTCCCTGCTTACGTCGCAGGGCGGGAAGTGCGAGTCAGCTCGCTGTCCTCGAGCACAGGTTTTCCTGCTGACGGGATGGTGGACTCCCCAGCAGGTGAGTCACTGTGGTCTGTGAGCCACACAGAAAGGCCACAGAAACCGAGGAAGATTTCTCTTTCCCCAAATCCAAGTACTGATGCTATTGTAAACAAGTGTGTATAGTGCCTAAAAATTGTATGAAAATCCTTTTAACCATTTCAGTCCAGATGTTTAACAAATCTAATCTCTTATTCTAATAAATATACTATCAAGTTAAAAAAAAAATCTGGTCTGCTGAGTCTAAGAACAGAACAGTGGGGCTCACCATTTGTGGGGTTGTTTAATGATTGCTCTTGGCTTCGCTTTACTGGCATTGGTCTGTGTGGATGGGGAAAGGTACCACTCGTCTTCGCCACAGAGGCTTTGGGAAGCGCAGATTTAAACCATAAAGAGCAAACATTTCTTCTTTTTGCAGCAGTTGTTGCCAAACGCCGCGTGGACGCCCGCAGCCGGCCGCACACCTTCCCGACAGCGGCTCGATGAGGTGCAGCAAGGGCTCCAGAGCAGTGGCCGTCCTTTGACACCGTCAGCTGAGATGAGGTCATCGAAGTGACCACGGGGACGCCCAGCGCGCACCCGCCGCAGCCACGCAGACCCGGGGCGTCCCTCCCACCGCGGCCCGTCCACGCAGTGGGCCGGAGGGAGCCGTCCACAGTGATGCCGGCACAAGATCGCGGAGGAGTACGAATGAGGAGATGTTCCTTCCTCCGTGTCTTCACCTGACGAGTGTTTACTGATAACCTACAAGGGGCCTGGCAGGTGCATCGGAGATGGATGTGTTTACCGACGCGAGCAGCCTTCAGGGCCCGGCGCCCCGCGGCCCCAGGGTACCTTGGCGCACAGAGAGAGGGGCGTGCGCACCAGCAGGGCCTGGCCCTCGCGCTGGGGGCAGGGTGGTGGGCATCCCGTTTTCCTTCGGCTTCCCAGTATGTCCCATGATGTTCTGTGATGAATGTATATGGCTTGCGAAATTAGATTTGGAAATAAATGCAATTTAAAAAGCCTCCATTTGCATATAAACAAGGGTTTGCTGGAGGAAGCGCCTTGTAAGTCATCACATTCTGTCTCCAAGACTCCTCCAGGGGCCTCGGTCCAGGCCTCTCCCTGCTGACCCTGGAAGGGGCTCCCGGCACGCATGCCCGGCCAAGGCCCCAGGATGCTCTTCTATGTGTGCATCAGCCTGCACCCCCGACCCTCCAGGGGAGAAGAGCCATCCCACCCGAGCCCCCAGCCTGGTCCCCACCCTTCAGCCTGCTGGCTGCCAGTTGCTCAGACCAATGTGGCCGAGAGCCCTGCCCCACGTCCTCCTGGGTCTCGGCTACGACCTCCCCCTGGCCTCTGTTCCAATTCCAGCCCTTGAGCACTGGACCCCACCTGGTAACCGGGGATGGTTCCCACCTTCCTGGAGGGGCAGGGGGCTCTGGTGGGGATGGGTTTTACCCAAAAGTCCGTCCTGCTGAGGATGCCCCAAGACAGTCCCTGCTCAGTCCTCATCACCCTGCTTTGGCCAGGCTTTGCGTCCCTCAGGTCCTCCCTGAAGGGGACTTGTGTTGCTGGCTTTTCCACCTGCCCCTTCACATGGCTGAGCCATTCTGCAGATTTCAGCTTGGACGTCACCACCTCCAGTAAGCTCCCCTGGCATCCTCCCTTCACAGCAGGGACAGGTGCTCTTCTTCTGTGCCCACATGGCCCACACCTCCCCAGTTTCGAGGTTCACTGCCCCCCACACCCACAGGACCTTCTCTGTCGCCCCACCGATGGCAGTTCCACGAGGCCCCGAGTGTCTCAGCCTCACTCTTAGCACTTGTGATGGGCACAAGGGCGTAAACTCACCTCTGCCCGAGGCCTCAGGGGGGCTGGTTTCGGTGGAAGGGCTTGAGGTTCTTCTGGCCACTCTGCCTGTCCCAATGTCAAACGTGCCCTTTTGGCAACAAAACAGTCAAAAGCAGGCTCAGCGTGCTGGACATTCAAGGACCATCAACCAATCCTAAGTGGCTTGTGCGTGAGTTTGAAAGCATTCCCTTGGCGTCCCCTCAACCCCGTGCACATGCACGTTCGGGACGGTGAAGGGGGCGTAGTGTCTGGGGGCTCTGCTGGGTCTCCCTCATCTGTCTCCTTGCCTCTAAAACTCAAGTGAATTGGCCAGCTGCTGTTTCCATGGCAACCCTCTCTCCTCCAGCAGCGATGCTGGAAAATCGAGTTTTCAGCTTAATCTTCCTGGAAGTCTGCCGGCACTGGCACCGGGGGTGCTGTTTAGGAGGAAATGGGGGCCGTTTGGCCGAGGGGCCCTGCCTAGGCCTGCCCACTGCCGCCTTGCTTTCAGGGTCTAAGAAGTTATTACTGCTGCGTTGTTATCTTGCCTCGTGCAGTGAGCAGCCGTCTCTGATGGGGGGGGGGTGTCCTCCCTCCGTTTTTCAGAAGGGCAAAGGGAGCTTGCCCGGGGGCACGGGGCTCGTAAGGGGCCAAGTTAGGCCTGGACCCAGCATGTGGTCTCCGAGGCCTTGACCTCCAGGAGACTGTCCATGCCCCACATCATGGCCCTGCACGTTGCACGCCACCCCTGCTGGAGGGCTCCCTCCAGCCTCCCCCAGGCCCAGAGCCAGACAGAAGCCAGGCCCGCACCCCAGGGACATGCCAGGGCCGCCTGTTGGCACAAAGGCTCTTGCTGGGCTCCATAGGACCTCTGGGGGGTGGTGCGTGCACCCCCACAGCCAACCTTCGCATGTGTCCACGTAGAGACCGCTGGCCCTGAGGCCGAGACGTCCCCCCGCTGACCTGGGTGGCGCTGGGTGTCTTCCAGGCGCTGGGGGTGCTCATTCGCCCGTGTTGGCTTCCAGAGCCGTGCGGTGGATACAGCCGCAGGAACCAGGTGTCTCCTTCCATCTCAATGGGTCAAGATGCAATGCACTTAGGAGTTGGGCTCCTCGAGGCACTAGCAAGGTTTCCAGGGCTCAAGAACCACACATGGCTGCCGTAGTGGATGGCAGAAACGTACATTTCCATCGTGGCCGGAAGTCTTGCTGAACAGCACAGATCTTGGCAGCAGAGTCTGGAAAGTTCTGTTAGTATTTGAGGCTCACCGCAACAGACCCACGGAGAAGACCGGGCCGGGGCAGCTGCGACTAGACATGGATGACCCTCGCGTGGGTCTGGAGACCCCCTGCCTTCATCTGCGTGACCTCAGGCAAGTCACTTGACCTCTCTGAGTCTTGGCTTCCTCACCCGTAACGTGGGGGGAGTCACAGTATCTCCATCACGCAGTGAGGCTGCATCCTGGTTAGCGACGGACGGAGCGAGCTCTCGTGGGTCCTGAGCTGCCGCCGCCCCCTCCCCATCACCTTCCTCCTCGTCTTTGAGAGCAGTCAGAATTTCCCATCCCGGAGACAGCTGCTACTCCTGCCCTTCAACAGGCAAGGAAACGGAGGCTCAGAGAGGTGAGGCGCTCGCTCAAGGGCACATGGCCAGTCTCGGCAAGCAGACGTTGGAGCCAAGCCTGTCTGAGTTCGGGGCTCACGCGGTCTGAGCGCCGGGCAGAGCCGAGGGAGTAATCGGCCTCTTGCAGGCTGTTGTCAACCCCGGGGCCTTTCTCTCCTTGTTTGCTTGCAGAACTTCCTGTCTGTCCCGAAACACGGCACTCTGTCCCGTCACGTCCCTCCAGGGAAACAGGGCCAGCACAGGTGGCCTCTCCTCACGGTCGGATCCCTGTCTTTCTCTGGGGGGACACTGCCCGGCCCCCGGGGTCCTGCAGCCAGTGGCCACTCTGCTCCCGTGGCTTCAGGCGTCAGTGGGCGATGCCCAGGCTGCTCCAGGGACGTCGGATCGACCATCGCTTCCCATGGACGGAGACCCCCTGAGACTTCCTCCGGCACCCCAATACACTTTCCCAAGAGGGACTTTGGTGTTTGTCTCCGAGGTGGTAGCTCTCTTTGTAAGCCATCGGGTTGGGTCATTGTGGGAGAAAGGTGCTGGTGACGTGGGCACCTTCTTGGCTCTGGAAGTATTGCTCTCCCCGGTGAGGTCACTGGAGCTGCCGGGAGACAGAGCGCCCGAGAGTGCAGCCCCCGCGTGGCCCCAGCAGTGCTCGCTCCATGGTTCAGACAAGGGGCAGAACGTAGCGGATGCAACGATCCGGTGCAGGGGGAGGCTGGGCTGGGGAGGCTGGGCTGGCCCGGCGGCAGGCCCCGGGACTCTCCTCCGGGCGGCTTGCCCAGCAGGACTTGGGGGCCCCCGCCCCGGCCCCGAGGAAGCAGCTGGGGACGAATGCACTGGCTCTGGCCCCTCGCTGTCTATACCGTCGGGAGCTCCCAGGCACACACACCGGGGCCTCCTCCCTGCTCACAAGCTGTCCTGGCCTCGCTTCCCCGTCTCTCTGAGACTGAGCCCCCTCATCTGTAGAATGGGCATGGCGGTGGCACTGACCTTGAGCGTCATGGTCAGGGTCATATGAGATGGTCCCTCTGCTCCTCCTTTTGGGGCACATACACGGAGTGTGGAGGCCACGGTACCATCCGGGCTGGGTGCGTTTGAAGCAGGCCGGGGGGTGGTCTTTTAAAGATATCCTACCTGCCGGCCACTGGAAGCCCATCTTCAAAAGAGCGCCAGACTTTTGGCTAATTTCCAATGCATATTGTGTTGTTTACATGCATTCTTTATCGGGTTGATAATTAGTGTGTTATGCAATAATTAGGTTGGTTATAATGATGTTTGCTGGCCTTGAAATGCGGGTCAGCTGCTCCCGTTTATGCTCACTGCCCCGGAGATATGTATGCTCACTGCCCCAGAGAGCGGCTTTTCTGGAAGCTGGTTTCCAAAGCTGGTGCATACATTTGATTTTATAGGAAAAAAGAGAAGGAGGGAAGCAGGGAGGGAGGGAGGGGGGAGGGAGGGAGGGAGAAAAGGCAGGGTTGGTGAGGACCCACAGCTACTGAGAGATGTTTTCAGCCAGCAGAGACGAGAGGATGAGATCCGAGAGGGTGAGACTGCGGGCAGTGAGGGAGGGTCTGCAAAAGCTCACAAAAGCCCAAGGATTTGAAGCAATGGGACCCCACGCCTTTTGTTCACCTTTCGTTCATGGGGCAGTTGCCCATTGGCTGGTGTGCGCACCTGCAGGAATGAAGGCCTTTCCCCCGCACCCACCCAGCTCCCACCCACTCGTCTCTGTTGGGTTGCTGAGCTGCAGAGAGGTCTTCCCCGCCCCTCCTCGACTCTCCCTTTCCTCACTGAGTCCCCCCCGCCCCCCCGCTGTGGCTGTCCCAGGAGACCACCCTGGATTCGCCCGCTGGGTCCCTTTCCCCCCAGTCCAGGCCCGCAGCAGACATCTGGCCCCCTGAACACCAGGGTGGGTGTATGCATCTATGAAGAAATCGGGCAGGGAAGTTCAACCAGCTATTGAAATGTGTGCAAGAATTATTTGTCTTGTGATAAAAACAATTTCCGTCTTGAAATGTGCTTTTCCATGAGCCGTGGCCAAGAAGCTCAGTGGGTTTTACGCATGGAAGGGGTGTGGGAGACCATCTTCAAGCCGACAGCACGATCGGAAAACCTTCTCCGGAGTGACCAGAGTGCTGAGCGCCCTTTTGCTGGATGGAGACTCGTCCCGGTCCCTCTGACCGAGCGGCCCATGTGGAGGGTCCCAGACATGGGAACTGGCCTCCACCTGATTGTCGGGGTGCGGGAAGCCTCGCGCTCCCCCGGGGTGCAATCAAGCAGGACAGGGGACCTATGTAGGCAGAGGGGGCGTCCGCCATCCTCCCCCACGTTCCGGGCCTGAGCAGGAGGTCACCCCAGGGCTGCCGCCAGCTGATGCTTAGTCCCCGGCTGTCCGCTCGACTGTGAGACCAAGTGGAGAAGCTCCCACAGGCACCGGACGCGCCTGGAGCAGCTGCTGGGCTCGGGCCAGGCCGGGCTCCTTAGCCACATTTACGGGAGGGCCCCCTGCTGACATTTGGGGTCAGGCAGTGGGCTGGGCCTGGAGGGTCAGGCGAATGGGTTTGGGTGCCCAAGGGGGTCATGTCTGGTTCCCAGAGCCTTGTTTTCCCACCCGGGTGGGCAGACCCTGTGCCGGCTAGGGCCTCCGCACCAGGCAGTGATGCTCATTCCTGGGCCATCTGCCGATAACGACTCCCCACACGGAGCTGCTCCTGGTGTTTCGCTGGCCCGTGTCCCCAGCTGTGATGGCAAGGAAAGTGTCCTGCTGGCAGGGAGGGGGTCAGGAGGAGGGTCAGAGTCTCAGAGATGCTGCAGCTGCTGCTTTGGGGATGCGCAGGGGCCCTGAGCCTGGGAGGCAGAGGCTTCCAGAACATGAAAGGCAAAGAAGCAGATTCTCCTGGAGCCTGCATGGAAGAGGGGCCCTGCGGACACCCTGAGTTGGGCCCCATGAGACCCATTTCAGACTTCCAGAACCACAGGTGGTTCCGGTGTGTGGTTTTGCGCACTGTTTGTGGTCCTGTGTTGTGGCCGCAGGAGCGAAGAAAGGCAGGACGGTGAGGTGAAGGGCAGCCGGAGATGGCCCGTGCCTCCTTCGTGGGGCACTGGGCAGTCATGGATGTTTCTGAGCAGCCGGTGACCTGGGATGAAGGGACAAGGACAGCAAGGTGGCAGGATTGGAGCAGGCGGGCGATGGGGCCCCAGCCCAGTTCCAGGAGAGAGGCTGCCGCCAGGAGCAGGGTCTACAGCTGGCTGCAGAGAGGGTGTTGGGCTTGTTTATGGGGTTTTATGGCTGAGGTGGAAGGTTGACCTTGGGCTGCAAGGGGGAGGGGCTCCAGCCACCGTCTGAGCCCCAAGCAGCCCCTGAAGGTGACGCTGCCCCTGCAGGAGTGACAAGGTGGGCTGGAAGGAGAAGTCAGGGGTCTGTTCGTCCATGTTGGCTGTGGTACCTGTTGGATCTCGGGGGGCTCTGTGTCCAGGAGGAGCCTGGGTGCCCCCACAGGGGGCCAGGGGAGGGCCAGGCTGGGCCGTGGGTTGTCCAGTGGTCCAATTGGGCAGGGTCTCCCAGGGAGGGCTGGAGGCAGAGCCCCAGGGCCCTCCACCACTTAGGAGGGCAGGGAAGGAGGTTGGCCAGCGAGGGGACTGAGAGGGGCCCCCAGGAGATCAGAGAGTGGGGACACCTGCCTCCTGGGCCCCGATACAGCTGTGACCCAAGAGCGCCCTTCCCCAGCCAGCCGACCGAGTCCGGGGGTGCCAGGCGTCCCCTGCCAGGGTGTGGGGCCGGGAGCTGGAGTGGCACTCGGCCAGGGAAGCGAGGGGTTGTTGGCTTTCCAGAAAACTCTGAAAGCGTGTGTTCCGGCAGTGGGCACTCTGAGTGTCGACCAAAGGAAGAGCTGGCCCCGGTATCTCCCCACTGAGCCTGGCTCTTGAGGAATATAGACTTTGGTCTATGCCCTTCTCTGGTCCAGTTAAGGAGCCAGAGTCCTGGGGTCACCTCCCCCCGCCCCGAAAGGGCATGCAGGACCCCCGACAGTCCGGGTTGGCTTCTCTGTCCTGGTTTGGGGACCGTTATTTTCCTAGCTGTCTCCTTCACTGGTTGCAAGTGTCAGCACAGGGCCCTGGCCTGTCGGAGGAAGATAAAGTAAGGAGGGGATAGAGGTACGTTGGTTTGGTCTCTACCGTGTCCGGGCACCAAAGGGCGTTTCCCGAGGACTGTGTCCCTTTGTCCTCAGGACACTTGGAGGACGAACCCTTGTATGGTCCCCACTTTGCAGACTTTAGAGGAAGGACGTCATCGGCCAAGATCAGACCTGGGCTGTGCCGTCCACACCCCGGATGCCACCGGCGAAGGCAAGCATGTGAGGGAGGCGGACGGGAGATCCAGCCCCAGACAGAAGAAGAAGAGCAAGGAACGCTCTGCAATAGCATTTGCGGGAACCAGGGCACCTGCTGGGCACAGGGCTTCGGAGACCCACAGCCTGGTCCCTCAGGTGCTCCCCACAGAGGGGAGACTCCATCTCCATAGACAGGGCTCTCTTCTAAGGGAGGCCCACATGCTGTCATGGGTGTTTACGTGGACCGGCCCCTTTTGGTCACACCGGGGCAGATTGCTCCTTTGCCAACGGCCCAAGAGCCAGCTCCCGCCCCCCACCCCGTCCCTACTCGCAAGCCCGGCCCCTGGCGGTCTGGGCGCTGAGGTGAATCCAACATAAGCTTCCACGGGACAGCAGTCCGTCCCCATGACCCCTGTCCCACCCCTACCGGGCTGGCTGGCCAGCTGTCTTCCCTCTGTGGCCCAAGACCCACGGTTCCCATCTTAGGGCCCCAGGTCCAGCACGGTGCTTGGCACCAAGTGGGCAAGTAGATATTCATTCATTCACCCATTAATTTGAGGACCCACTATGTGCCACACATGTCTATGAAGGGAACAATGGGATGAACGAACACTTGACATACAAAGTCTGGCTCGATTCTCTTCTCCACCCCCCCCCCCCACCTACCTGGAAAAGTCTTGAGCCTCAGTTTCCCTTTGGTGAAATAAGGGATTTGATGAATTCTACATTCCTTCCACCAGTCCATCTTAGGATTGCCCGAGCGCAGATGCAAAAGCAGAAATTAAGGTGCTCTAAATGGTTGTGGTGTATGCATCAGGCAGGTCGCTCAACTGCTCTGTCCCTCAGTTTCCCCCTCTGTAAAATTGAGTCTGTCACACTCAGTACCCACCACGTCGGCCCTAAAAAGACCGAGCCCGGCATCGCTCCCTGGCGCCTGGTGTTGCTAAAAACCACAGCGCTGGTACTTCTGGCCGTTGTGACGAGCGACCTGGGGGTTCAGGCCAGATGCTCCCGTCATCGTCAGACAGACCTTCAGATGTCCTTCTCCTAGCCCCACAGCCCTGCCGGCCTCACATCCCGCGGAGCAATCTGCTCCCCGTCATCTCTTTAAATATTTACGCGGGAGTGATGCAAGGCTGGGCTCTGATGTCCTGGCCTGGCACTCGGGCCCCAGCGGCAGGCTTTCAGAGCTTAATTTTAATATTTTGTTGGAAGAAAATTGACCCAGAGAGAAAGCTGAAGCTTTTAAGGCATTACGATGCCGAGGAGCTTGGATAGACCCAGCAGGAATTTCACTTAAGAGGAAAAGGTGCTTGCTTTCCTGAGCCCTCCCCTGGGCCTGTCCCCCCGCACCTCGGCGGAGGGGGAGGCAGGGGTGGTGGGCCTGCGATTTCATGACAAATGAGGGCTGTCTCAGGCGAATGAACCCCTGGACTGGGGAGGAAGGGAGACCGAGACAGGACTCTGAGCCCTGGCTCCTTGGAGGGGCCACCAAGGCCTGGGCTGGCGAGGCGGGGGGCGGGGTGCTCTGGGGTGACTGCTCTGCTGGACCAGGGGAGCTGGAGCTTCCTGGAGGAGAGGGCCTCACTCGAAGGACAACTCCCTGGCCACCCGTCTTCTGCAAAAGGAGACAGGAGTGGATGCCCAGAGGCCCGGGGCCAGGTGCCTGGACCACGCCCTGGCCCTTCGCTCGTAGAACGTGGCCCAGGACAAACGACATCACCCCCTGCAACTCAGTTTCCTTATCTGGAAACGGGGGGGATCAACGGCAGGGTGAGGGGGTCTGGAACAGTTCAGAGGTTAAGGCGGGGCAGACGTGGGGGTGCGTCCTGGTCTGCTGCCTCTCACAGCCCGGGGACCCTCAGCTCACGGGTTTCTTGGGGAAAGTGGGGGTTTGACAGTGGTCAGCTTGTAATGTCACCGAGAGCCAACGAGATACCTCGTGTGAAATGACACGGTCCCGGCACACAGACGGCGCTCGGAAATCATGACACCGCGCACCCCGTGGCTGGCCCTCCGTAAAGGGCACTGGGAAGCGGTGCTGTTCCTGCCGGCGGTGGCGGAGGTGGGCGCACCAGCTGGAAACAGAGCAAGAGACCGGTGGCCTTCCCAACCAGCAGCCGACTTCTCCGCCGGCAAGGACACGCCTGCTAATTGGGGATTCTTTAAGTGGGCTCTGGGTCAAGGCTGACCTTTGCTTAGCAAATGATTTTTCAAGACATCGCAAAGCCATTACGCTGTGTTTTCCAGGGTAATAGCAAAAACAGCTTACAGAGCAAACGATCTGAGAAGCACTTATCAATGTCCAATTGAACCACATATCCCTTAAGTGCTAGCTTCAATAAATTCTTATCTGTTCATTAGGAAAGTTCTGGAGCTACACGGAGTCCTTTGCAACCCATAAAGGAGAATTGGCCAGGTGACACGTGGCTGGGCCAGGTCACAAAACCCGATGCCCCAGCTGGGCAGGAGAACAGCATTTCTGGAAATGTCCTCCCCTTTGAGTCTGGACCCTGAGAAGCTCCTGCTGGTCCCTTCATCCTGAACCAGCGGCCCCGATAAGCCAGCACCCCAGGGACGATGTCGAGGCCATGTGTGGCCAGTGACACGGCAGCCCCGAGAGGGGACACCTGGCCCCAGCTGCACATTAGTGAGGCCCCTGCTTCTGCCTGTTATTAATAAGATGGTTGGTTTGGCCTCTAAGCGGACTGTACAGCTAACCAATGTGTCTGTGGCTCAGAATTATTTGTTGCCTATGATTGTTCTGCCTGGGTTTTCAATACATAATTCATATTTTGGAGATTTCTTATTTTCTGAACTCAGAACTGGGAGGAACGAGAAGTCTGGAGTCAAGGCCACGTGTGAGTGTCCCCAGTACGGGGAGAATGAGGCACTGGCTGGGGACGTGGGCTGTCTACTGCCCAGAAAGGATGGTGGTGCTGACCAGGGAGCCGAGAGGGCCTGGGGGAGCCTTCTGGAGCCCCGTGCCCCAGGCTTGATCTCTTAGAAGAGAGACTCTGATCCCCAGGATCAGAGACCGGGAGTGAGCTTGCTCTTCCTCATCCTCCTCAAATTTCGGGGCTGCTCTCCAGGTGGCCCTCAAAGTGGGGTGGTTCTCAGCAGAGGGGAAGAAAGGATATGTCCGAGCAGAGAAACTGGGGTCAGATCCAGGAGGCACTGCCAGCTCTCAGAGGGGAGGTTAGGACAGGTAGCGACCTCTGGTTATTAGAGATGCCCTTTGCTCCAGACTAGCGCTGCCTGGGGCCAGCTTCATGGCAAAGGCTGGGCCGTATGGACCCCGGCACGTCTCCTAGTCCCTTGATTATGAGGCGGTCAATGTGGCCAAAATGCCCTGGAGAGCACACGTAATAAGAAAGGAGGCTTTGAACAAAATTGCTATCCAGAGATCAAGCAAACTCAGTTTGGGAGGTTTTCTAGTGGTGCGCCATGGGGCTCGCCTTCGATGATGAGAGCGGCCGGGGCTCCAGCCAGCTACCAGGGTCTGGGCTGTAAATACCGGCTTCTGTCGTTTGCATTCACTCTGGTAAAACCTCAGCCTCAGAAGGACAGCGGGAGCCACAATAGCTCAGCGAGGACGTAGGCAATGATATTAGGGATGAAAAGGATGCAGTCCCAGTCTGTGAAGGACCGGGGTGGGCAGGGAGCAGAGTGCACGGAATACGAGAGCGTCACTGGAGCTCAGGGCCAGACACAGATGCGTGATGGGAGACACCACATCAAACGCCATCAAGACATCTTAATCTGAGCCCATTTCTCTCCTCTAGACTAGAGGTGGGTGGTGGCGGGGCTGTAGAAGTGGGAATAACTCTTTAACTAAAGGCGTGTGTGTGCCTGTGCACGTGTGAGCGTGTGTGCACTATATGTGTGTGCACTGTACAAACGTGTGCACATATGGGAGTGTGTGTGCACACAGGTGCACATGTACATGGCATGTGTGTGCACGTGTGAGCATGTGTGCATTATGTGTGTATGGATGAGCATGTGTGCACTGCTTGCACACCTGTACACATGTGGGCACGTGTGCGCTGTATGTACGCATGTGTGTGGCTTGTACATGTGTGCATATAAGCATGCGTGTGCACTGTATGCATGCACGCATGGTTGTACGTGTGCACGTGTGCACTGTATATATGCACGTGTGGTTTGTACATGTGTATGTGTGAGCATGCATGCACTGTATGTGTGCATGTGTGTGTGGTTTGTACGTGAGCACATGTAAGCACGTGTGCACTGTATGTACGCACGTGCGTGGCTTACATGCGTGCATGGGTGAGCATGTGTGCACTGTATGCGTGCACGCATGGTTGTACGTGTGCACTGTGCACTGTATGTACGCACGTGTGGTTTGTACATGCGTGCATGGGTGAGCATGCGTGCACTGTATGTGTGCATGTGCATGTGGTTTGTATGTGAGCACATGTAAGCACACGTGCACTGTATGTACGCACATGTGTGGCTTGTACGTGTGCATATAAGCACACATGTGCACTGTATGCATGCGTGTGCACACAGGAGCATATGTGCACTACCTGTGTGCACAGCAGTGGGTGTATTTGCATGTGTGCCGTGTGTGCACACCTGTGTGTGCAGGAGCATGTGTATGTGGCGTGCCTGTGGTGGATGTGGGGGTGAGATAACAGGACATCCATGCGTCTCAGGGATGCTGTCCTTGGGCTCAGTCCCATGGGAACACCAAGAGGGAGTCACAATCCCCCAGACGCCCAAACTGTCCATCGGGGTTGGCCAGTCGCTTTCAATCATAGGCCGACCTCAGCTTCCGCAGAGAAACGCGGCCAGGCGGGGACTTCCCAGTGGAGTCGTGCCAATCTGTCTATACCAGGTCCGAGGACAGGGACAGCCCTGCTGTGCAAGTCAGTCCTGAGTACTTAGCCTTCCCCTGGGCTGGAACAGGGCTCCCCAGCCTCCGCACCCTTGATATCTGGGAGGGGGTGCTCTGTGGTGGGGCCGCGCTGTGCACCGCCCAGGTTGGAGCACCTCTGGCTCCACCCACTAGACGTCAGCGACGCCCCCCCAGGTGTTACAACCACAGACGCCGTCGGCCTTGCCAAGGGTCCTCTGCTCTGGACACTCCCCCTGTTCAGCCTCAGGCTCCAGGCTCCGCTGGGGTCGGTCTTTGATCGGGCAGGGACACAGACCATTGAGCGGCACGGCTCCCTGCTGGGGCTCAGCTTTCACGCTTTGGGTAATGGGAGAGCCAGCAGAGCCAGGTCCTGCCTCTGGGGCTCAGGACAGGGAAGAACAAGGTTGCCCCTCCCCCCTCATTGTTTGGATGCCAATACTGTCCCCTCCCATTCCCAGAGGTCGGGGTTTGGTTTTGTCCCAATCCTACCTGTCCTTGGGACCAGGTCAGCCAGCCATGCCCTCCGACTCAGCTCGGAGGCTGGGATCCCTGGGGTGCCTTTGCTTACTCTGAACCCCTTTCAAGGACTCTGTAGCTTTTGACCTGGATCCTCTGTCCCCATGGGGAGGCTGCCCCTTTTGGGACCAGTGATCGGGACCACATCGACAGCTGTCACCAGAATTTGCCCAGTCTGGTCACCTGTCTGCTCTTATGGAACCTGGAGTCCTCTTGATGGGCATCCCCGGCTGTTTTCCTGGAGTCTCGGGGATCACTTGTGAGCCTACGGTGAGTCCTCCTGGTCACCGCCCCCCTTGCCCTGGCCTTCTTTGGGCCCTGGAAGCCCTTCTTGCTGCCCACGTCTGCACCTCCTGTTTCATGGGTGACAGCTGTCCGCCTCTGGATGAAGCACGGATTCTCTGCAGCGTCTTCTCTCCCCTGTGCAGGGGAGGTACCATGGGGCAGCCGGCAACCCACTAGCCAGGGCTCCTAGCAGACATTGCCCCCCCCAACCCCCAAGAAAACCCAAGGGCAGTGGGAGGAATGCTGGCTGCATGGGGAGGGGAACGTGTCCACATCTGGGCACCATGGCCCCGGGGCTGAGCTCCTCGGGGCTGGAACGATGGAGTACATGCTCTGGCCAGTTTGATCCAAAGCAGAGAATAAGATGGTGAGGAAGAAGACAAATCACCAGTGCACCCATGGCATGTGGAAGGATTCGGAGTGAGAACCTCCACCCACATCAAGGTTGGAGGCTACCCAGGGTTCGCATGTCCTCGTGGTTGTGCGGTCAGGACGCCCAGGGTCTGCCTGACTCCCCGTGGCCCCTCTGAGAGAGCTCCCTGACCCTGTGCTAACTAGGCAGCCCCAAGTCTGCTTTTTTTTTTTTTTAAGATTTTATTTATTTATTTGACAGAGAGAGACAGCGAGAGAGGGAACACAAACAGGGGGAGTGGGAGAGGGAGAAGCAGCCTCCCCGCTGAACAGGGAGCCCGATGTGGGGCTCGATCCCTGGATCCTAGGATCATGACCTGAGCTGAAGGCAGACGCTTAACGACTGAGCCACCCAGGCACCCCCCAAGTCTGCTTTAAGGGAAGGTCAGGCCACACCGCCAGCCAAGACCTTCACCCAGAGAAACGCAGGCCCCGTGAGTGCTGACAATTTGCTTTGGCACTAAGTGCCCCCAGAGTGCAGGGGAGTGGAGCAAAGATGTCGGTAGTTAATTCAATAATTAAAAACAAACATTGCTTCATTTGAAAAGACTTGGTCTTCCCTGGCTGCTGAGCCCAGATTGAGGCTCCAGTGAAATATTTATTCTGGGGCGTGGTGTGGGGGCCCCTAATGTGGGGAGGGGAGGACAGGGAGGGCAAGCGAGGCCTTAGCTCAGACTGTCCTTGCTAAGTCCTCCATCAGTGCTCTGAGTCTGTGCAATTGGGCCCCGAAGCATCTGAACCAAGAGGAGGGTCCCCATGAGCCCCCGAACCCTGACACGTCTCTCCTGGGGGGATCTTTTTTTTTTTTTTAAAGATTTTATTTATTTATTTGAGAGAGAGTGAGAGAGAGAAAGAGCACAAGAGGGGGGAGCGGGAGAGGGAGAAGCAGACTCCCCGCTGAGCAGGGAGCCCGATGTGGGACTCGATCCCGGGACTCCAGGATCATGACCTGAGCTGAAGGCAGTCGCTTAACCGACTGAGCCACCCAGGCGCCCCCTCTCCTGGGGGATCTTATACCTCACAGCGTCCCTCGGGGGTCGTGGCCCACTTGCTCCTAACCCAGGGCAGGGACTCCCTTGTCTGGCCACCCTGCTCTGACCCCAGCTAAGAAAATTCCAGAAGGGTGATTGGAGGCGCATGGGAGGTGATCAGGTCACGCACTGAAGAACCATCAGCGGCACTTAAAACCCTCTTGGAACTAGCATGCTATCACCCCAAGTCAAATCCATTTTTCCTGAATTAGACTGAGCGGTGATTATGCCGCGTCTCCTTGCACGGTTATCACCAGCGGGGCTCCAGTGGGCGCCTCGCCAACTGTGGCTAATTAACCATTACGGTGGTCCCGGCGGACCCGGTGGGCTGAGCCCGCAGCAGGCGTCTGTGCCACGGGGTGGCACAGGGAAGGAAGGAGCCCGCGGAAATAGAGCCCTCTGCCTACGGGGCGCATGAATAATTCACACGCTGCCTCCACGGGCAAGCGCCTCTAGTGGGTGCCTCCGGAGCTGGGGACAGTTCGGGGAGCCCCGAAAGGCCCCAGGGTGGGACCCCTCGGGTGGGTCTTGCTGCTTCCTTTCCGGGCCTCTCCGAACAGCCGGATGCTCTGGTTGCAGAGTTGGGGAGGCCACGAGAGACAATGCAGGGACCGGCGTGGAGACCTGTAGTGTGTGAGCCCAATGTCAGTCCCTGCGTTTGCCGCCGGCCAAACCCGGCAGGGTGACGCACCAGGTCACTCTCCGCGGTGAGCCCGGGAACACGTGTGTGACTTGTGGGACCCTGTCACTGTGTCCACGAAGTGGGCCCCTGTGGGTCCCATGGCTCCCCGGGCCGGGCGGGCAGGAGAGTGACCAGCAGGCAGACTGAAAGGGGCTGCCTGAAGGCTTTGCTGACTCTGCAACTTCCAAGGTCATGGTCACCTTCCTACAGGGAAGCCCTCACTCGGACCACGCCCCACCCTGGCTGGGTGGGGTCTGGGTTCCCAAGGGGCCAGGGAATCCCTCACCCCTCAGATAGTTCCATTCTGGGTCAGCTGGAGCCATTTGGATGTGATGAGCGGCTTGGGGGATGGACTCGTCGTACGTTGCTCGGGCAACACGTGTGTATTAAGTTCCGACTGTATACAAGGTTCTGTACCCAGGGTGGGTTGGGAATAGGACTGGCTGAGAGAAGGAGGCTGTGCTCCCAGTGCTAGGAAGCAGACGGGGCCGAGCTCTGGGGTCACTGCAGGGTCAGTGCATCGGGGGGCTGGGTCACTGCAGGGTCAGTGCATTGGGGGGCTGGGTCACTGCAAGGTCAGTGCGTGGGGGGGCTGGGTCACTGCAGGGTCAGTGTGCTGGGGGGCTAGGTCACTGCAGGGTCAGTGTGCGGGGGGGCTGGGTCACTGCAGGGTCAGTGTGCGGGGGGCTGGGTCACTGCAAGGTCAGCGTGGGGGGGGCTGGATCACTGCAGGGTCAGTGCGCTGGGGGGCTGGGTCACTGCAGGGTCAGTGTGCGGGGGGCTGGGTCACTGCAAGGTCAGCGTGGGGGGGGCTGGGTCACTGCAGGGTCAGTGTGCGGGGGGCTGGGTCACTGCAAGGTCAGCGTGGGGGGGCTGGGTCACTGCAGGGTCAGTGCGCTGGGGGCTGGGTCACTGCAGGGTCAGTGTGCGGGGGGCTGGGTCACTGCAAGGTCAGTGTGGGGGGGCTGGGTCACTGCAGGGTCAGTGTGTGGGGGGGCTGGGTCATTGCAGGGCCCCTCCCTTCCCCTTAGAAGGGTGCATGCGGTCACACATCCACGCTGCCCCCAGCGGCCCTGCGAGGTGGGGCTCCTATGCTGTTCCTTCCTGCCCCTGGGGGACGGCCTGTCCGCTCCTCGGGCCCCCTGTGCGCTTGGTTTCTCCTCCCGGAGCGTTGCTGTCTACTTCTGTCCAAGTGCTGCGCCTGTGAGGCTGGGTGCTGGAGCCGTGGTCTCTGTTCCACGGTGCCCGTCCCATCGGGTGTTCGGGTTTTCCACTGAGGTGCCCCTGAGGACGAGGAGCAGGTGGGGGTGGGTGCTTGGGAGGCCTCACTGGAGACACAGGGGGTGCCCCGAGGGGAGCCCGGCCTCTCTCATGGCAGCAGGACCTGGGCAACCTGGAGAGAGTCCCTCTGTCAGGTTTGGCACGGCCTCTGTCTGCCGCCAGGCGGTCAAGGGGCCCGGAACCTGCTAGAACACAGGCATCACTTGCAATGTCCCCAGTGGTAGCACACGGCTCCCCAGGCTCCTTCCGAGGGCCTCCGCCAGCTCCTCTTTGTCTGGGGCACCCCCGTTCTCGCCCTCGTCAGGCCCACTCTGTGGACTGAGCAGATGAGAGGTCCCGCTTCAGGGCGCTTCCCCAGGGAAGGTCCTTGGGTGCAGTAGCCCAGGAAAATCAAATCACTGAAAGTGGTAATTTAATCCAGGAAAATGAGCTCCTAATGATTTAGCGCTTCAAGAATGACCGATTGGATGAACGATTTGCTCCACTGTTTTCAGGAAGCGGGCTGGCTTCCGCAGGAGGGTTGACAGCTGACCGGCACGAGAGGTGCACCTCGTGAATCCGCGCTGTGCACCCACCTGGCGGCCCCAGGGTGTGCCCTGCACACGGGCTCTGTCCTAGGGAGACGCAGGCCCACGCACCAACCGGCACACGGGCGCTGGGGAGGGCCTGTCCGCGCTCTTCCTTTCTGGTCCTCCCTTGACCAGAGTGTTTATTTCGAGATCATTGTAGATTCGCTCATGGTTGTGGGAAACCATGCAGAGGCCCCCAGCACCACGCCCCATTCTCTGTCGCTGCCTTGTGTCAATCAGGAAAGTAGAGTGCACAGGGTCACCCACATGTCACTCTCGGGATTGGTCTTTTCTCATTCTGGGTGACTCTCTGGAGATTCATCCTGCCTGCAGTGTGTACCAGTCATTGCATCCTCATTGTTGCTGAGGGGTCTTAGTGGCCCGGGTGGACCTCGGTTTGTCCAACGGCTCAGCCGCGGAGGGACGGTTGGGTCATTTCCGGTGTGGGGGAACGACGAATAAAGCTGCCGTGGACATTGTGCACAGGGCTGTGTGTGAACCTTCGTTTCCATGGCTCCGACCCGAACACGCAGGAGCACAATTGCGGGACCGTGTTGTGGGCGTCCAGGCTGTAAAGAAACTGCTAGATTGTTGTCCAGAGCGGCCGCGCCATTTCCCACACGCACCGGCAAGGTCTGCGTGATCCGGTGTCCCCACGGCTTCTCCAGCCACTGGCTTCTCCAGCACCCCGTGTGCTCACTCCCAACCCCGCCTCTCCCAGCCTCAGTTTCCCTGGCTGTGAAATGGCAATATTCCACCCCTCTCAGCTAACTCGGAGCTTTCTTTGCAAGCCACAGAGGCAGTGCTGGGAGGAGGCTGATACTTCGACAAACACTGAGTCCACAAGTATTTTGTCCACGCCATTCCCTGCAGACAGAGTGAGCTTAGCCTGGTCATGGGGGAGACTGTCTGGAACAGTGACAAGAATGTCATGGAGAAGACAGCTAAGGACCGGGGCAGGAGTGTGACGGGCATGCAGAGCCTCCAAAGGGCACCCGGCCCTGGCCTGTGAGGGACAGAGAGAAGCCCAGCGTGGCCGGCCTGAGTGAGAGAAGGTGGCTGGGCCGGGGTGGGAGAGGCGGTGGGGAGGGAGTGGACGGATCTGGCCTATGTGTTGGAGGTGATGGGAATCCCGCGGCTGGGACTGGGGGTGCCATGAATGGGGGACGGTTGCCTGCAGGTGGTAGTTGTCCAGCTGGGTGGATGGGGGAGCCATTTACCTGGGAGGGGAAGACCGGGAGGAGCAAGTCTTGGGGCCACTGGTCAGGAGTCCTGTGTCAGCTTCCATGAGCTGGCCGTCCCCACACCGAGCACACTCCTCCCCAGGTGAAATCCCAGAACTACTTTTCCCAGACTCCCTTGCAGCGCAGGTGTGGCCCTGTGACCTGGCTTGGCCAGTCAGCAGCATACATAAAAGCCAGTGCCGTGGAGAATTACGGCAGCCTTGGGAGGTGGGAGGTCTTCCTCTGGCCAGTGCGCTGGTGACGGTGCCTTCAGCGTTTGGGGGCAGGTTTGTGGAGCTTCTGACTTCTGTTCCCAGCCTGATCAGTGAGGGCCCGCGGGAGACTGGGCAGTGGTGTGTCCGCTAGACAGGCCGGCGTGGGTGGAGGTGGCCTCCACGCCTGGTTCTCTGGCCTCGCGGGGCTGCCAGGAGCTGCCCACCTCCCTGAATCCTTCCCTTTGTGCCAACACCAACCCACAAGGACTGTCCCACCTCCGAGAACAGAGCCCCACGTAGCTTTCTCCCCAGCTGTGCCCGAGAATCCCTGGCCACCTGGCTGGGAGCTGGGCACTGATGAGACTGTTGGTCCCTTCGGGGAGGCTGGCAGCTCACTCCCACCAGCGGCTCTGCCCCTGAGGCTGGGCAGGTGCGCCCCATGGAGGACCGTGTGTTAGAGCCCATGGCCAGGTACTGCCCGACGCACCCTGGGCTGGGTGCCAGTGAGACGGCTGGACGTTCGTGGCTGGGGTGTGGCAGAGACGGGGCAGGGACAGTCCCGGAGAAGTCTCAGAGTGAGTCTGGTTTGGCCCCATCAGCAAAATGGAGAGGCTGTTACCCTCTTCCCCTCAACTCGCGATCAGGGAGCCCTCGGTGAACCTGAGCCAGGCAGAGGAAGCAAGGGGGCTTTCTGAGGGTGTTGGACCCGTGGGAAGACCGGCCTGGCTGAGGGGCTGACAGCCCGCAAAGTGCCCTGTCTGATCGGAGGGGTTGTAGGGCTGTGGGGCTCCCCAGGCCGGACCACATCAAGACCCCAGCGGGCCTGCGGGCCACTGATTGGGCAACGATTGATCAGACGCTCTTCCCTCACTGAGGCCAGGAACAAGCCGAGCCGCTACTGCCAGGCACGGGCTCAGCATCAGGGGCATTGCTCCAGCTCTCGGGGCCTCGCCAGTGTTCCCTGGACCTCAGAACAGCCTGGGAGTGCAAGTCTTCCAGCACTTTCCACTCAAACCAGCACCAACGGTGAAGCAGCCTTCGGTCTCACTGAGGCTAGAGCAGGCCCCTGGGGTGGCTCAGGTTTCAGGACGGCAGGCATGTGTGTGTGTGTACGTGTGTGCAAGGTATATGCATGTACATGTGTGCGAGGCATGTGCATGTATGTACACGTGCAGAAAACATGCATGTGTCTCTGTGTGCCATGAGCATACAGATGTGTGTGCACATGTATGTCATACACGTGTGTGTTTGCATGTGTGCGAGTATGCACACATGTGTTTAAGTGAGAGCTGTGTCCTCAGTGTGCATATGTGTGCACATGTGTGCCATGACTTTACCTGTGTGGCCCTGCATGCATGTGCAGATGTGGAAACACACAAGTGCATGTGCACACCCATTCTTCTGTGTCATCTGAGTGTGTGTGTGCACATGGGGTGTGTGTGTGCGTGCACGCCCACGCTCATGCGTATCATCTGAGTGTGTATATGTGTGTGCACACGGGTTGTGTGTGTAAGTGCACACCTATGCTCCTGCATATCATGGATGTGTGTGTGCGTGTGGGTTGTGTGCATGCATGCGTGCACACCCACGCTCCTGCTGTTCTCTGAGTGTGTGTGTGCATGCGTGCACATGGGGGGGGTGTGCACGCCCACGCTCCTGTTGTTGTCTGAGTGTGTGTGTGCATGCGTGCACATGGGGTGTGTGTGTGTGCACGCCCACGCTCCTGCATGTCATCTGAGTGTGTGTGTGCGCACACGGGTTGTGTGCATGCGTGCGTGCACGCCCACGCTCCTGCTATTGTCTGAGTGTGTGTGTGCATGTGTGCATATGGGTTGTGTGTGTGCGTGCACGCCCATGCTCCTCCATGTCATCTGAGTGTGTGTGTGTGCACACGGGTTGTGTGCATGTGTGCGTGCATGCCCACGCTCCTGTGTGTCGTATGAGTGGGTGCATGTAGGTGCGCTGCAGGGTGCTGCTAGATAAACAGCTATGACTGTAGCCTCCTGGGCGGGTGACAACAGGCTTCACCAGCATGGAGGTGGGTCCTGTGCATCCTGGGGTGCCACACAGCTCGGAGGGACCCATGTGGCGTGGAGGACAGGGGCCTGGAGGCTGAGTTTAAGTGCCATTTTCCCAGGGGAGGACTGGCCCATTTCCTGCACAAAGCAGCCTATTTGTGGGGCTTTCCTTTCTGCAGTCGCAGTGAGCACAGTGACCCCGTGGGGCAAACCTGCAGCTGGGAGGCCCCGACTTGCCATGACAGCTGGCCGTGCTCTCCCGGGCACGCTTCATTTGCTCTGTCACAGGTCATCACCGAGAGAGCAGTGCTCTCTGCAGGGCCCCCGAAGTGGGCTGCGGTCGCACCGAAAGGGGCCCCGGGAGAGACAGGTCTGATGCAGAACCAATGCAGCCCCCGGGCCACTGCCCTGCTCCCTGGGCTCCTACCCTGTGCCGCCCGCAGGACCCCGTGGGCTGTGTCCCCTTTCCGAGTGGCTGAGGGGCGGTCCTTAAATCCCGTCTAAAGAGCAGGGATGCCGTGGACAGCTTCTCCTTTGACTCGTGGGTGGTGGGGACCAAATGGGAGGCACTCACTAAGAGCTCTGTGAACTCAGGGTCTTGTGTCCTCCCTCCACAGGCAAGCTATGTCTCAGGGCACCTGTCAGGCTGCTGGTGGGGGGGGGACAATTTGAACAAGTCCCTGCTGTCTGCTTTCTGCTGTGCCACACTTCCTGGCCAAGGGAGAGCCAGAACATGCGACCCAGGGTGTGGAAGAACCCACATGCTAGCCGGTGCAGGCCAAAGCCCCTGCCTCTCGGCAGAAGGCTTCCCCTTCCTATGAACTTGGGGCTGCATGAGGCCGGGGGCTGCAGGGTCCTTCCTGGAAATGGGGCTGCCTCTCTCTAGCCCACCCTGCTTCCTGGACATTCATGGAGCTTAAGTTGGAGGTCCTGAGGCTGCAGTCCGGGCTGTCCTGGAGCTTCCGGAGGCCCCAAGCCTTGTTGCATTCCTTAGGTACATTTGCACAAGCTTCATTGCCCACAGCCGGAAGCCGACGGGGGGCCCCCTGCACCCTCCGAATGCCCTCTCTGCCCCAGCCCACCCCTTCCACACCCGCTGCAGACACCCGCCCTACCTTTTACAGTCTGGATGTCCCCCCAAAATTCAGAGGTTAAAACCTAATCCCCAATGTGATGGTGTTGGGAGGTGGGGCCTTTGGGAGGTGGTTAGGCCACGAGGGTGGGAACCCCACGAATGGGATCAGTGCCCATCAAAGAATTGGCCAGAGAGCTTGCTCACTCCTTTGCTGACACACGAAGTCACGAGAGGTCAGCCCCCTGCAGCCCAGAGCCTGACTGTGCCAGCACCCGGATCTCAGACTCCCAGCCTCCAGAACTCGAGAGATGAGTATCTGTTGATAAGCACTTGGTCAGTGGTAATTTGTCATAGCGGCTCAAGCAAAGATGTGATTTTACCCCTTTGTCTCTCATGTTAGTGACTTCACTCCGTGATGCCACACACATTGGCCCCGGCAGGTCCCCATGGGTCTCAGGGCAGCGCAGCCCACTGTGAGGACGCCTGGACGCAGCCTGCAGACGCTGAGGCCTCTGGTCACGCTTTGCCTGTCCAGTGGAGAGGAGAGAGCTGTACGGTCCCCGGTCCTGGTGAAACAAGGGGACTTTGTCCCATATCACAGAGCTGTGCCTCCAAGGGCAAGGCCGTGGAGCTGACCCCACTGCCCCAGACATTCTCATGCGGCACCTGCCCTACTGTCCTGGGCTGCGGCCCGGGGCCACCTGGTCATTCCTACCTGCAGGTGCAGGATACAATGGAGGCTCTGCTCTGTCCCCTGGCGTGGGCCCCTCTCCTCTCCCTGAAGCTCCGTTCCCAGGGCTCCGCTGTGTCCTCCCTCCTCCATCCACCGGTGTTAACAACAGCCTTTCAGCTCTGGGCCTGGGCCACTCCATCCTCAGATGTGCTTGCGCCCCGCCTCCTGCCTGGTTTTCCTGCCTGGGCTGGCCGCGAGCCTCTGGCAGCTAAGTTACCGGCCTTTGTTGTGACGCGGACCCTGTAGGACTGAAATCAAACGTGTGGCCTCTGCAGAGAGAGAGCAGGAGAGGCTGCTAATGAGAGGCTGTGCACATCCCAAGTCCTGGGGGTTAATTCCTGAAGCGCCAGATCAGAAACATGCCTAAAAGCCCAGTTTGATAAATTTCCAGGACGCCAACCCAGAGTGGAGCAAGGAGAGCTTAAAAGGAGGCGAGGCCATTGATGTGTTCCTATTTGTTTCACCGCCGCTGTGGCGGGGGACGTGGCTGGTGATGTAACTGGGGATGTAGCTGAGACATGGCTGGGACATGGCTGGTGATGTGGCTGGGATGTGGCTGGGCCGGCCTTTGAAGAGCCGTCTCTCCTCCATTCTTCGTCCTCCTTCATCTTCACCTGACTCCCTGGGAAGCCAACCGGGAAATTCCAGGATGGGTGAACCCAGCAAGGTCCTCCTTGGTGTCAACGTCCACCCTGAACCCCTGTTCCAGGAGCCTGGGGGGCCGACCCCAGTGCAGCCTGGCGGGACCCCAGGAGGTGTGGACACAGGCTGCCCACCCGGGAGTCGGGGCTGCCTCGATGGGCAGCGGTCACTGACGGTGCCCAGTGAGCCCTGGGCTGGCAGCTGGGGACAGTACGGTGACATTGCCATTGCCCCCATGCCCAGGAGCTCCCCAGGAGTGGCGGGAGGTGCTGATGCAGTCAGAGCCCTTGGGGTTCAGTCTCCGAGGCTCCCTGAGAAACTCAGTCCAGCAGGCAGAAAACATCTCAGAATCCGCGAGGCCTTCACTGAACTTGGCTCCCTCACTGGAAGGAGCGCGTGGCCTCTCCACCTCCTGAAACCCCCTCCCTCCGCGGCTTTCCATGGGGTCTGCTTCCCTTCAGATGCGTGTTCTCCCTCCAGGACGCCTGGAAATCAAAACCAACAAGCCGGCTTCTCCCAGTCCCAAGCCTGGCTTTCCTGTTCTTGTTAATATTCCTTCCCTTCTGCTAAGTCTGTTTCAAAAAAAGAGAACACGGAACGGAAAGAATAGGCCAGCTAGCCACAGAAGCCTCCTGGGAGGGCAGGGGTTGGGGAGGGGAGAGCAGGGCTGATGGAGCCTCCTGAGCATCCGGGTCGGGGGCTGGGGTGTGGGGTGGGGGGTGGCAGGACGGGTCACAGGCACGGCTCAGGCTGTGGGCCTCTCTGTCTCTGCCCCCAGGGCCCCTCTCCCTCCTCCCCTTCCCCTTCCTTTCTTTCTCTCCTCCTCTTGCCCCTGCAGACAGGGCCACTCCCAGCTCCTCTCCCGGCTGGTAGCCTCTCAGGTCCAGGGCCCAGGCTCATGCACCAGCGGCGGGTACTGCCCGGCCCTACTCGGCATGGAGAGAATTGAGTCAGGCACCCAGGCTTCCAGGGCCTCCGTCCCCGGTCTCACCGTCTGTGGAGGATGAGCACAAGGAAGGAGGGAGAGGGAGGCTTGTAGCCAGCACCCCCTTCTCTGTAGAGGAGCCCCCAAGACCTAAGCACCGCAGGTCTGCACCTGGGAAGGATGCTGTCCACACACTGCTGAGCCTTGCCATTAGGGGCCACCCTGTGCCTACCCCACAGAGGGGACCCAGCCCCAGCCTGTCCCTGCGGCTCCCCCTCCCCAAGTGCTCCTGTTGCGCCCTGGCCTCCAGATGGCCAGTGTGCAAAGGCCCAGAGGGGTTGAGGGGCATGCAGGTGGTGTGTCTGCAGCCGCAAGAGGGAGGGGACGCCAGGCCGTGAGCCCCACTCAGCAGGTGTCCCAGGAGGTGGAGCTCAGGGGCCTGTTTTGTTCTGAGCCGGTGAGAGGCTTCAGCGGGAGAGGCTCTCCCAGGAGCGGGGACACACGGGGGGCGAGACTGAGGTGAGGTGACAAGGCAGGCGTCACTGGTGTGGCAGCAGAGGGACGAGAGACGGGGCAGTGGAAGGACAGCCGAGCACCAGAGCTTGGAGGCGGAGGGCCTGCAGTGGAGCAGTTTGGTGGGTGAGTGGTGGGCAGGTGAGAGCTCATGGGAAGGCGTGGGGGGCGGTGGTGCCTCCCTCCCCAGGTGGTGCCCAGGTCCTGCTGGGGTGACCTCCTCTGCTCCCACAATCCCAAGCCTGTGCCGAGAGCCTGGTCTCACTGTGGCCAAGACAGAGCCGGGTGTCAACCCTGGGCTGCAATGTCCCGGCCGTGGGACCCCCGTCTGCTGGGTGTCAGCATCGGGGTCTGCCTGTGCCCGGGGAGGAGGCATTTTGCAGACAAGAAGACGGTGATCAAAGGTCTTAAAGCAACTGGCCTCCCTGGCAGCTGGTGACCATGTCTCTGGCAGCGTTTGCTACATTCCAGAAAGGTCCCCAAATGTAGCTCAGTGCAGGTTTCGCATGGCTGGTGGCGGACTAGCGATCATTCATATTAATACCACTCGTTAATATTGATAATGCCAAATGGGCTGTGGCTCAGGTTCTTCTCACAAGCACCCCGAAGACCACCCTGTTAGGCAGCTGGGCTGTGGGCAGAGCTGGGGTCTGCACTCTGGTCTGTGTGGCCCGGGAGCTGCAGCCATCCCCTCCGGACACCCCCTGCCCCCGGCGTGCTGCCCCTGCCACTCCCTGGCTCCTCACACTCCCGGGCTCTGCAGACACTTCTCATTTCGGCTCCGCCAGAGGCCGGAGGGCCCTGAATGCGACCCGCTGCTGAGTGAGCAGGGACAGAGGGCGCCTGGCCTAATCGATCTGAGGTTGGGGATCTCTCTGAAGCTGCGCGGGAACCATCCATCACCCGCCACACCGCCCGGAAGACCTGCAGAGCCCGGCACGATGGCCGCCCGCTGGCTCCCAGGCTCTCAGCTAGAGGGCAAGACAGGGTGCAAATCAAGAACCTGAGCGAAAGGAGCCTGCTCTTTGGAATGAAGGAGAAGATGGGTTTCTAAAAGCTAGTAACTCTTTGAGACCAGGAAAATGTTTCCCCTTAGCTCACCTGCGACACGATGAGACACACTGGCTGAATTATAGGAACTTCCTAGATCACAGAGGGGTAAAGAGCACCGTCCATCATGGAAAAGGAAACCCACACTGCCTGGAGCGCTGACGAGTCCCAGCTGGGGAAACGTGAGCCTGAACCTGGCCCGGGCGGTGCGGTGGGGTAGGGGGCGCCCAGCCGTCCTGAGCAGAGCTGCCATGTAGGCAGAGGTCCCGACGGGGCAGCGGATGGCCAGCCACCAGCTGCCCTGGCATCCGTTTCAGCGGAAGCACACCACAACCAAGAGGGCAGGTAGGATAGGTCACCTGGCTGGGAGTCAGTCCCTGGGGAGGGGGCCCAAGAGCGCCATCCTGCAGGTGCTGCCAATCTGTGGAGCCAGGCTATGCTAGCTGGGGGCTGAGCCACGTAGGTGGCCAGACGGGAGATCCACAGGTGCCATGGGTGTGTGTCCCTCTTCAGGTTCGGACCCTGGGGAAATAAGGTGCCTGGTTCTGCTGGAGCCAAAGGGAGTGAAGAGGGGCCTCCCCAGAAGCTGTGCCCATAGGCTCTGGAGGGATGAGCTCATGGCTCCCAGGTTTCCAGGCTGTCTTGGCAGGATCCCACTGAGGTCAAGGTCAGCATTTGGGACACCAAAGAGGACAGTTTGTGGGCATGGAGTGTGGTAATGGGCACGGGGCAGGGTGTCACCTGCTAGAGATGGGCCACAGATAATCTAGAGCTGGCTAGAAATAAGTCACCTGGCAAGATTCACTTGCTGCCCTGGAAGGGAGTGAGCACCCCATCATTCGAGGTGTGCAAGTGAATGCAGTGGTCATGAAGGAACTGTGGACACGTTGTTGGAGAGGAGAGCTGCAAGGGACCTCAGGGATCATTTGGTCTCACTCCGTGATCTCCCTGAGGAAGAACCACAGCTGGGAAGGTAGTGTCCTCTTGCAGAGCCTGGCAAAGGTGCCAGGTTGACGGCTTGGGGCCCTCTGGAGGCTCCTATCGTCCTGATGCAGAGAGGCCAGTGTCTGAAGATCAAGGGCAAGACAGTCCCAAAGGCAGGTGGGAGGCAGCCCCGGGCCACCCTCGGACTGTAGGTCCACTGCTGGCCACTGGACCTGCTCCCGGGTCCCTGCATAGCCCCAGGATCATGTCACACCATTTCCTGGCAACAGCTGAAGCATCCCCACCTTCCTTATGAGCCACTGGGTTTGCGCCTCATTCACCCTGATTTCAGGAGGAGATGAAAGCCCAGGCCTGGAGCCCAGGGTCAGACCTCTTCAGGAGGCTGAGCTGGGATTTAAGGGGGTCTGGATGCCCCCAGGCGGTCAGCAGCCAGGGGTGTGGAAGGGGAGGTGTCCTGAGCAGGGAGGGAGGGAGGGAGTACGAGCATGTGCCAGGAGCCAAAGGAAGGGCAGAGGAGGTGAGGGTGGACCAGGACCAGGGCCAGGATGTGGTGGGGGTGGGGAGCCATAGACATGAGCACTCTGGGAAGGAAGTGCCAAGTCCCCATGGGGGAGGTTCGCTGGGCTGGGTGGCCTCCGAGGGGACAGCAAGGATGAGGCTGATGAAGAAAGGCCACTAGGGAGCTGGTCTGGGGTCTGAGCTAGCTTGTGGTGGGGACACAGCATGAGGCAGAACTGGGGCTCACGGGATGGGGTTGGGGGTAGCCAAGAGTGGAGGCAGATGGCCAGGACGCCTACAGGACATCGGGTTCAGGATGCACACTCAGGAGAGAGGCAACCGCCCTACCCTTCCGCACAAGTGTTTGACAGTGCCCTCCCCTCCCCCGCCAGACACACATAAACCTCCAGATTTCTTCCTTAAGCAGTGAACTTCCCTGGCAAAGGCCCAGAGGTGCTGGTGGCTTCTCCCCACCATCCCCAGGGTGGCCCCTCGCACCTCCCTGCTCACGTAGGCCGCCTGGGGAGCCGCCCTGCCGGGCATCCATCTCAAACCCACCCAGCTTGGAGGCGCGTGCAGGGAGATGCTCCGTGAAACGCACAGGGAAGCAGAGGCAGGCCTGGCAGGAAGCCCTCTGCAGGTGCTGCGCATCGGGCAAGGGCGCAGGGGAGAGCACTCACACCTTCCGCAGGCAGTGACAGGCGGTTTGCTGGGTGGGAAACAGTGAGAGTAGATTTGTCCTTGAGAGTCCTCCCACCCAGATCCCCAGGGCTGGTCGGCCCTTGGCCGACTCACACATCGGGAACGGAGCAACCACTGGCCGTGGCCGTGGCTGGTGTCCATGCCAGGCAGACTGGGGGCCTGGTGCTGAGGCCGACTTGGTTGGGACTGGCGGATCTGCCCAGTTCTTGTCTGGGTGGGGTCTCCTGACGGCCTTGTACGTGGGGAGAACCCACCAGGGCCCAGGGGCCGCCCCTTCCCCTCGCCTCCCCCAGCCTGCTGGCCCCTTCCTCCTGACCAAGGTGTAGGCAGCAGGCTTGGCTCCCTTGGGTGGAGCCTCTGAACCTGTCCACATGGAGGCTGTGCCCTAGAGACAGGGGCACCCCTGTTGCATGGCTCTGAAACAGAGATTCAGCACCCATTTGTCCGGCCTCGGAATAGACTGGCCTGGGCCGATCACCTGCTGGGTCCCGCTCTTTCTCGCAGTGGTTTCCAGTGCCTCCCGTGGCCAGGCCATGTTCCCGCACGCGGCTCTCCGTGGCCTGGGGGTGACTGCCCTGTTTCAGCAGGAAGGACACGGAGGGGAAGCCGCTTGTCCGAGGTCACACATTAGGAAAAGAAGGGCCGATCTGGGGCCTGGCCCTTGACACCATGCTGGCTGAGCTGTGGTAGAGCTGACCTTGAACAGCAGAGGACCCTGGAGCCTTTAAAAGGCATGTCACGGGCGTGGCCTCTTTCCTGTGCCTTTCAAGTCTTACCAATGCCCCGTCAATTCTCCAAATAGCCAAGATCCCCCACCAGGATCCAACCCTGGAAACAGTCAGAAATTGGGACGGGGCAGGGGGGAGTGGCTTTCGGCAGAAGGTGGTTGGGGCGGCTCGTGCAGAATGGGGGAGCCAGGGATCACCTTCTGGAGCTGTGGTGTGAGGGGGCGGTGTTGGCTGGGAGGCGACTCCAGCTGGAGCCCGCTGAGACCGGCTTTATATTTAGGTAGGGTAGGTGGCTGCCTACTCAGTGCGATTTCACAGGCTCTGGGGCCCCTTCCAAGCCCCGAAATACCTCCCCCACCTGCTCCCTGGTGCCAGCAATCTCTGGTAAGAACAGCTTTCTGTTGCCGCCCCTTGGTGTCAGGGATGACATTGATCTCAGCCAGCCTTCCATCAGGGAGCAGGTGCTCCATAGACGTTCAGGCTGGAAGGGGCCCTCCAGGTCTGGCCGGGGCTGGCGTTGCAAACATCCCCCCTCGGCCTCTGTGTCTCCTGGGGGAACACTAGGGGCCAGAGGCACTTGATTCTTAATATATGCTGAGCCTTGCCCTGAGCCGGGCCCTCTGCCAAACGCTAGGGAAGCTACAGACAGGTTCCACACATCCCTACTTGGACGGGTGCTACTGTCCAGAGGGAGAGATGATGAAACTGACGGCCTCACACAGAAGTCACTTCACATCGTGACATACCAAGAGAGAGAAAAGTACAAAGTGCCACAAGGCACACGACAGGGCACCCCAATTTTGTATGATTGATCAAGAGGGGCATTTTAGCTGAGGCTCTGCAAGTGAATAGGAGTTCTCTAGGTGATGACTAGGGAAGAGGGCTCCATGCAGAGGGAATAGCAGAGGGGATAGTTGGAGGCAGGAAGAAGGAGGCATATTGAAGGACCTCACAGAAGCTAAGGGGCCCAGAAGGGAAAGTTGGAGCTGTGAAGCTGAGAGGCAGACAGGAAGCACCTCCACCCGAAGCCGGCCTACGCACGGCAGCAACTCCAAGGCCTGGGCACCTGTCAGGGGCACCATTGTCTGGCCCGCTCCAGCATCCCATCTCCAGGCGACCCCCAGGCAATCGTGTACACCTTTGCCTCTGAGATGTGTTATTCCAGGTGGGACAGAAGATGGGGGCTTTGTGTAGAGATGACAGGATCAGCCCGAGAAGCAGTCATGTGCTCGGCTCCCTTCCCCCTTCAGGGTCCCCCTGGCTCAGAGGGTGCAGCACCCAGCTGTGGTCGGTGCTTCCCGGAGGATCTGTTCTCGTTTCACTTTTATTACAGATGAGAGCCTTCTACAGACAGGGGACACACATGTGGCTTTGCTGTATCCTTCGGAGAACCCGATTTAATTCTGGACCCAGCAACACGTGTCTAGGACTCACTGCGGTGCGGAAAGCAAGAGACCTGGCCACCTGCAGCGCCGTGTGCTCAGATTTCTTTGGTTTACCCTTTTGTAAACTATTTTTTTCCCTCCTTCTCTGACAATAAAAAGCTTCAGATCATTAGGGCAAAAATGTTCAAAGCAAAGTAAAAATTCATCAGTTCAGATCCCATTATTTGGGAATGTAGAATATGAAGGCTCTGAGCACCTGGTTTGATGAACTGATTTCCAATGTGCAACACTGGCAATTTTTAGTTTTCCTGAACACCAAAGCCAGCTGCTTATTCCACCTGCTAACCTCGTGGTGTAAAATTCTGTGATCACACCAGTGGAAATGTACTCATGAAAGGGTTGGAACGCCCTTCCGAGTTGCTCACGTGGTGGGGGAAGGTATGATCAGGTGGTGGGGTGGGCCTCAGAGTCAACCTGGGGCCTGGGTCCTCACACTGTGCCCCTTTCCTGCAGCAGCCTCTGCTTACCTGGACCCTTATTAGTGACGGCGAGGTAGGCTTTATTCCGCACTGCCACAGTCGGTCTCCACTGCCGCCCTAGGTGGGGTCGACCTCAACCCCGAGTATAGCCATGTGCAGAGGGAGGCGGAAAATCACTAAGAGGAATTTGCTTAGGCATCTGAGGTGGGTGTTCCACCAACCCGGCCTCTGGGGGTCTTCCTAAGGGCAGCCCAGGACTTAGTTATGGAGGGCGGGGGATGAGGAGCCCAGTGGATCTCAAGGGTGGGAGATGCTCCCCTCACTGACTTAGCAGCATGCTGCTGAAACTGGGCTTTGGAGGACAGAGATAGGCCTCGGGGTAGAGCACCCTGAACAGAGGGCCCAGAGAAGCCTGTCTAACGTCTGGTCAAGGAGGGAGTCCTTCTCGCATGTTGTGGTGAGCTGGCAGGGGAAGTGAATCAAGTCGTAAGTCCCAGTCAAGGGGCCCGATGCTCACAGACGCAGGCCATGGAGATGAGAGATCTGGGTAGAACCCGCATCTGCCACTCCCTCAGGGACATGGGTCACTTCTCTCTGACCTCAGGTTCTTTGTCTGTAAAGTGGGGGCAAGAATTCCAGCTTCACGGGATGTGGAAATGCTTGGCATAGGAACTGGGCAAACAGTGTATTTTGTTTGCCATCACTGGTGTTATTACATAAATGGGAAACACATTTTGATCTTGAATTATTCAAGTAAAAATGTCGTTAGAGTAAAATTTGGAAGTTTCTTTTCTTTGCCACATGCTCCTACTAAACCAACATTAATTACCTGCTCTTTGGTGTGAGTGTCTCCTTCCAGTCCCCTGTTTCTATGCATTCACATATCTCTCTGATATCACCATCATCACCACCATCACCATCATCACCGTCATCATCATCACCATCATCATCACCACCATCACCATCATCACCATCACCATCATCACCGTCATCATCACCACCATCATCATCATCACCACCATCACCATCATCACCATCATCATCATCATCACCACCATCACCATCATTACCATCATCATCATCACCACCATCATCATCATCATCACCACCATCATCATTACCGTCATCACCATCATCATCACCATCACCATCATCATCACCATCATCACCACCACCATCACCATCATCACCATCACCACCATCACCACCATCACCATCAACATCATCACCATCATCACCACCATCATCACCATCATCATCATTACCGTCATCACCATCATCATCACCATCACCATCATCATCACCACCATCACCATTATCACCATCATCACCATCACCACCATCACCACCACCATCATCACCACCATCATCATCACCACCATCATCATCACCATCACCATCATCATCACCACCATCACCACCACAATCATCACCATCATCATGATTATTTTGCATGAATGGGATTATGCTACACATAACCCCTGGCTAATCAATGTTTCTCAGGAGTCTTTTCATGTCAGTATGAAGAAGTACGTTTAGTTCTTCTTAATAATTGAATAGTATGTCATTGGATTGGAGCAGCTTTTTCTTTTTATGGATCCATTCCCATAGCGATGGACATTGGGTTTTTAGGTTTTCTACATTTGCAAATAATGCTGCAATTAACATCCTTGAACAACCTGTGAGGTAGACAGACTAACAGCTCCCCCTCCCAAAGATGTGTACTTCCTAATCACCAAAACTTAAGAATGTGTTACCTTACACAGCAAAAGGCATTTTGCAGATGTGATGAAGTTAAGGATCTTGAGTTGGAAAGGTTATCCTGGATTATCTGGTGGGCCCAAAGCAATCACAAGAGTCCTCATAAGAGTCCTATCAACACCTTGATTTTAGACTTCTGATCTTCGTACTGTAAGAGAATAAATTGTTCTTTTTTTTTTTTTTAAGCCATTACATTTGTGGAAATCTGTTACAGAAGCAATTGGAAACCAATATATCCATCTTTAAGAACATGTACAGATTTCTGTAGGCTAGATTCCTAGAAATGAATTTGCACAATCAAAGGGTATGCTCACTTACAATTTTTCTTAACTTTGCGAAAGTGCCCAATAAACAGAGTTTACAAACGTACACATGATCACACATGTAGTCTGACTTGTTTTGATCCCACATGAGAGCCAGCACTGGCTATTTTCATTATTTTAAATATTTGCCAGTTTGTAGACAAAAATGCTACCTCACTAAAGTTTAATTTTAATTTCTTTGGATGATGCTAATTGCATTTTCCCCTCTCTGAGTTGCCTGTTTACAATCTTTGCTTTGTTTGTCATGATTTTCTTATTTACTTGTAAGAATGCTTCATATTTTCTAAATAGTAATCCTTTATTTACCTTAGGGGTTGCAAATATTATTTCTCAGTCAGTTACTTGTCTTTTGAATTTTTAAAACAGTGTCTTTGGTCAAGGAGAACATTAAAAAAAAGGTTTTACAATAAAATATGTCAGTCATTTTCTTTACAGTTTCAAGGTTTCTTGTTTACTTCACACATTTTTCTTTCCCAAAGGATATAAAAATGTACCTCTCTGCTTTCTTCTAAGACCTTGATAGTCTATGAAAATGTTTACACCTTTAATTATTTTTAATTTCTGTGAATGGTGTGAGGTAGGGATCCAATTTTGTTCTTCATAAGGGTAGCCAACTGTGTCCATGCATTTGTTGAAAAGATTATCCTTTTTCCATTGTGTTAGCTGCATTTTTCCTAAGTCAATGCCGAATATGTTTGGGTCTGTATCTGGAATTTCTGTTCTGTCCCATTAATTTACATGTCTATCTTTACATCAGAACCTCTTTGTCTCAATTACTATCACTTAATAATAAGTCTTGAAGCCAGGTCACGTAAGTCCTCTAGCTTTGATCTCTTTTTATTTTTTCTGAAATTTCTGAAATTTTTTTTTCTGAAATCTTCCAGGTGTTTTGCTTGTCAATTTCTGAGATTTTGATTGGGATTGCAGGGACTCCATAGATCAGTTTGGGAAAAATTGATATCTTAACGATATTGGATCTTCCAGTTTATGATCATGGTCTCTCTCCTTTTTCTTAGGATCTCTGCAATGTCTTTCAGCAAAATTTTGTCATTTTCACCATACAGATCTTGAGCCTGTTCTGTTATATTTGTTCCTCAGTATCTCATTAATGCTGTTTTACTTGGTTTTTAAAAGGAAATGTCACTTTCTGATTGTTTGTTGCTAGTATATAGGAATAAAATGGATTGCATCTCCTCGTGTCCTTGGAATTGATACACCGAGTTATGAGATCTGGTAACTGTGTCTATTAGTTTTTCCTGCCTAGACAATTTTGTTCTTCATGAAAACGGACCATTAGCTGTCTCCTTTCCAATCTGCATGCAATTCCTGTCCTGCTCCTGCTTAGAGGCACTGACTGTGATCTCCAGGACAATGTGGAAGTGATGGGGGGACACCGTGCCCCATTCCCAATCTCTGGTCACACCACTAGGTCTGTCAGCATCTAAGATGGTGACAGCTCTAGATACCCTGCAGATACCTTCATCAGGCTGAGCGGGTTCCCTTCTATCCCTGAGAATTTAAATCATGACTGGATGTTGGATCTTGTCAAATGATTCTTCTGCATCTGTTGAGGTGCTTACGTATCGACGTCAGTGTCTATAACTTGGTGTATTAATGTAGCAAATGTTGCATCGACTAATGAGCAAATGTTAAACCAACCCTGCACTCTGGGGTTAAAACCTACCTGGCTATGGTGTATTATCCTTGCTAGATGTTGTGGGTTTCGGTTTGCTAACACTCTGTGGAGGATCTGCGTGAATATGCTGTGAGGGCGACTGGCCCGCCATTTCTTTTCCTGCAATGTCTTTGTCTGGTTTTGTCTGGAATCAGAGTAATGCCAGCTTCATGGAAGGAGTTGGGGTGTTCTCCCTCGCCCTGAACTTTCTGGATGAGTTAGGGTGGGAGTTGGTAGCATCTGGTGAACTTCGACCCCATCACGAGGTCAGACCTTCTGTGCCCCTTGCCATGCCCCATGTACCAGGACGTCTGGGCTGTGGCCTGGGGCCCCTCTCCATGGGGGCCCGTGGAAGGCTCCCCTGCTTGCTTTCCTGCTCTCTGGGGTCGCTGTTTCCTGGTGCTCATTGTCTGAAAACCATCCCTTCCTCTGTCTATCCTGGTTGCTCCAGGCGCCTAACGCAGAGGGATGAATCCAGGCCCCGGTACCATCACGGCTGGCTGTGGAAGGAGGTGGAGATTTATCATTTCGAATTAAGTTTCTCTCTAAAGGAATCTGGGAGGGAAGGGAGGTAGATTTATCTGCTTCGGCCATCACCTCAATTAAAGCTTCTGAATTTTTATCTAAAGCTTAGAGCAGGTCCAGGATGATCATTGCTCTTAGTGACGTGTCCCCAGAGTGCTTGGGGTA
Source organism: Mirounga angustirostris (assembly GCF_029215605.1). Taxonomy (NCBI): domain Eukaryota; kingdom Metazoa; phylum Chordata; class Mammalia; order Carnivora; family Phocidae; genus Mirounga; species Mirounga angustirostris. The sequence goes on along the minus strand of NW_026991723.1, from coordinate 91,834,566 downwards.
CAGGAGACGGTGTTTCCATCTTGCGAGTAGGAGGTGTGCTGGGTCCTGCCACCGATGGGGGCGAGCCCGTGTCCGGGGGTCCACGACATGGTCCCGCCCCCACACCTGGCACAGGGAGGGCCCTGTGGACACGCCTGTGTGTGAATTAAGGACGTGAACACAGGCCCCCGTTTGTTCCAGCAACGTCTGTCTCACACACTACACCACTCAGCCATCCTCAGGCCCGTCAGAGCCCTGCGGGCAGGACGCAGCTCAGGAATGGTGATGCCCGCATCCACCACGTCATGCCTCCCAGGGCACCTCCTCCAGGGCTTGCGGGGCCGTCCAGGGGTTGACGTGGGTCACTTGCTCACAGGGACATGAATGGCTAGCAAGGAAGAGCACGCCAGGGGCTCCCTGCAGGTTCTCCAGGGAGAGGACTGGAGATGAGGGATAGACCAGGTGCCTTCCTGCAGCACTGAGAGAACTTGCAAAGAATTTCCACTTCTTGCACCTCGTTCAACTGGGGGGGCCTGGGGATAAGGACAAGAAAGAGAGGAGGGTGATTTAAAAACTTGACACTCACGTCTCCGGGCTCAACCACAGTCAGAGGTGTGGGAGAGAGGGCAGTGGGGCTGGAAGGACCCGGACCCGAGGATACCCCTCCCTCCTTGGGCCTGGCGGCCCACCGCCCTGTCTGACCACATCTGTCCACCTCCAGCGGTAGGACGAGAAGCCCACCTTGCAGGGATTTGAGGCACTGGGGGCAGGCAAGGGCTTGCCCATCGTACGTGTTGCTCGCACAGCAGCTCCCGAGCCTGGGCGGGGGAGGGGCAGCCTGGGTGCTCAGTGTGGGGCAACCCATCCCCCCTGCCCTCCATGTGTCATTCCCCGCCCTGAGCCCTTCCGCCTCAGCCTTCATCTCCCCGCCCTGGTCCCATAACTAGTCCTGCCGACCCTGGTGGAGGTGACAGCCATGATTGCACGAGGAGGTGAGAGACACACTCTTCTCCCAGGGAAGAAAAGGACAAGAATCTGCTGGGTCTGGTCCGCTTGCTTCCTGCCCACCCCCGGGGGCAGGAGGGAGAGAGCCCTGTGATGTGTGCACTTGCTTCTCTGCCTTCCATATCAGGGAGTGTTCTAGAAGGTCAGACAAGACAGTGAACTGCTCAGCTCTGCGCCTCCTGGTGGTAGGTGGCCAGCCTGCCTCATCAGTGGGGCTGGTGCCCTCCTGGCCACCGTGAGTATGACAGGTGACTCAGGGCTGTGCCCCCAGCCCCAGGAGGCCACTGTGGATGCCCCTGCCCCGCCTCACCATGGCTCCCCAGCCTCACAACACTCCCACTCTGCCTTCCTTACCAAACCACCATACTCTGCCACAGGGCATTTGCACAGGCTGTTCTCTGGGCCCAACGTGCTGCTCTCACAGCATCCCCGTGGTTTCCTCCTGTGCCCTCTCAGAAGGGCCTTCCTGACCCCCTGGCATACGGCAGCCCCTTCCCCCTGCCTTATTCCAACGTGCGTATAGCACAGCAGACCACGTGGAGGGGCACCAAGCCCAGTCGTAGGCGACTTGTCTCCACGGTGGGGAGCCTGGCAGCAGCTCCGGACACGATCCTGTGAATGCACAGAAACTCGCGTGACCGGGTTCCTGCGGGACCAGGATTCCGAAAGCAAGGGGACCTGAGGCCCCTGGGGCCTGAGCCCACCGGGGAAGAACGAACAAGGGGAAGCTGCTGTCAAGGCTGAGTCGGCGTCTAATAAGGGACACATATTTGCTGTGTCCCAGACAAGCCAGAGCGCTGGCAGTCCTAAAACAGAAGTGCCCGTGCAAAAGCCCAGGTCCCCCGGCTTCGGGGACTCAGTGAAGCAGCCGCTGGGCCTGGGGGGGGGGTGCGGAAAGCAGAGCAGTGGCTGGTTGTGGGCAGCGGGCTGTTAAGGGCAGTCAAGGTCACTCACCTGGTAGTGGGGGAGGGGCTCTGACCAGGCTTGGCTCAGCCTGTGAGGTTCTGTTAGCGAGTGTGGGTCCTGGGGATGTGCCCCCCAGCGGGAGCCCCCCTAGATCAGTCTGCATCTGGGACCTCTACAGACCTGCAGACGGGGCAGGGAAATATCACCTCTGGACTGTCATGCAAACAGCAGGGCCACCTCCCCGCCAGACTCCAAGGGGGCCCCGTCGCGTTCCACGCTCTGTGGCTGGTGCCCCTGGAGATGTGCAGCATGGCAGCCCCGAACCAGCAGACTGGACGTGCAAGCTCCCGAAAAACGCCTCTCTGGCCCCTGCTCTTGACTCAGGCCGAGCACTTAGGCCGAAGTCCGCATGTGCTGAGCACCGGCTGTGGGCCAGGAAAGCTGGGGGGTGCGGGCAGGCCTCTGAAAGTCGAGGGCCCTGGTCTACCTGGTGCCTTGGGAAGGGCCTGGAGCCCCGACCTGGGACAGGTTGTGGCCATCTGCTGGTTCTGCCGGATTTTTAAAGTAGGGCTCGAAATTGAATGGGTAGAGACCCAAAAGACATTGACAGAGGGCATCAGAAACCCCCAAAGCCTGGAGCTCCGCCCGGGGCCAATCCTGGGGAGGCATCCCATGGGTGGGGGTGGGGGCTGGGGGAAGGGCGGTCCAGGAGCCACTCAGATGGGCCCACTGCAGTGACCCACGGGGCCTTTGGGATCAGGTGGCCCAGCTGTCCCCGGTGAGGAACCCTGCAGAGGGCACTGTGTCAGGGAGGTTGGGGACCAGTCCCCTGGCCCTGGCGAAATGCCGCTCTGTCCTGGTGGCCCGTTTGTCACGGGAGGCCTGTTTCATGGCTGAGTTGCAAATCTCCCCCAGTGCTCCATCTCACCCTGGGGGCCCAGGAGGATGGGTTGGTGCCTCTCCACAGGAGCCTTCAGTGCAGGGGGTCTCTTGCTCTGTCACATGTCCTGTCTTTGCTTGAATTGGCACACTCACCCCATGTTTGGTCTCCTGCCTGACCCTCACCCTCTCCTCCCCACGTGCCATAGGAATAATGTTCCCAAATGTACATTGTACCCTGTCACTCCTCTGCTCCCACACCTTCCATAGCGCCCCGGTGTTTTCGGACTCAAGTCCTGCAGCGCTCCCCTCCCTGGACGCCGTCCCCAGCTGTCTCTGGCTCCCCCTCCCATCCTGTCCAGGGGGGGTCCTTTCCTGCACCCACACAGCCCAGGCGCTCAGAGCAGATCTGCTGAATAGAGGAAAAGGCAAATTACAGACACGCTGCATTTCTTGGAGGTGAGAGATGAGGTCTCAGCAAGGAGGGTGCAGATGGGATGGAGCTCAGGCCCTGGAGGGGCTGCCTAAGGGAGCTGCAGCCGGCTTCCTCCTGGACACCAGCCCCCTGGGCGGAGCTGCTGGCGCTTCTCTTATTGACCAAATGGGACAAACCCACGTGGAGGTGCCCCAGGCTTCCCGCCTCTGAGCTTCTCCTCGGAGGAGACTGTACTATTACTGATGCGATTTAGGGAGAAGGAATTTGTGTCAGGAGAGGCTCTGGGAATCATAATGTGAGGCTCCAGCTGGAGCCAGCACCCCTCCTGCTTCCAGTCAAAGGAGGGTCAGTGTTGCCTCTGGACGGTGGCAGAGACCATGGTGCAGATGCTGTTGGGGGCGTGTGTGTCCGTGTGTGTGCACGTGTGCCTGCGTGTGCGCATGTGTGAGCTTGTGCGTGTTCTAATCTAGTTCTAAAACATAACCCCAGCCACCTCACAGGGAGCATCAATGAGTATTTACTACCTTTCTTTCTCCCCCCCCAAAAAACTAATTTCGCTGTTGGGTTATTAAATCTATTTTTATTGCTACAAAAAGGCCTCCCATCCATTAAGATGAGGGGCACCTGGTGCTCGAGGATGATTGTGTCTCGGCCTCCGGTGAGCCTCCCTATTCTGCAGGAGGGAGGTTGGTTGCAGGGCCCCCAGCTGCATTTCTGGGGCCCTGACGTCCTCCCTTTGCTTGGAGACCATAAGGGACGCAGTCTCTTCGGCAGCTGCAGGTGGACGGGTACTTGGGCTGGGCCACCCCCAGACCTGGGAGCCCCCGCAGGGCCAGGCCTGCTGGCAGTGAAGAAGTAAGTGATGCTCGGTTTGCCCTTGCAAGCTTTGGCCACCAGGGCCTCAGGCCAGGTGCCAGGGCCCAGCGGCCCTCAGGGGCTCAGCACGGTGGCTGGGAAGCCAGCTTGACCAGCTCCGCCAGTCCAGGAGCCACTCAGATGGGCCCACTGCAGTGACCCACATGACGCCTGACTCAGGCCGCTACACCGCACCCTCCACTTGTCCCAGAGGTGGTGGTTCCCCCCGCCCCGGACCTCAGTCCCTGAGCAGCCTGTGCCCTGGTGGGAAGGGCAGGGTGGCCTCTCTGCCACCTCCACTCTTGGCCCGGGGGATCCCCACCTTCCTCCTGTAAGCTGTTAGCGGCTCATGGCCGTCAGCATCTGCCCGGATCACCCAGGGATGAGGGTCTGGGGCCCACCTCTGTGCCTGGCCCTGGGGTCAGCCCTGCGAGGCTCAGGACCAGAGCTGCCAGCCGGCGGCCGGAAACGGGGAACACAGCCCAGGATGCTGGAGGCACAAGCTCTCTGGGCTCTGGCCCCAAGGCCCGCCTCAAACCAGGAGGACCTGGTCCCAGGAACCTCCAGGCCCCGGGCTGGGCGGGTGTGTTCCGACTGGGCCCTTCCCCTTCTGAAGTCCTTCCCTGCCTCGCGGGGATGCGAACGCTCCAAACACACCGAGCTGGTTTCTGAAAAATAGTTGTCGACACACAATGTTTACTGATCCCTGACTCAGCACGTTTCACGCGGGGTAACTGATGCTCACCAGCGCCAGCCCCCGTGTGCAGGAGGGGCTACCATCCTCCCCATGAGAGGCTAGGGATGTGGCCTCCGGGCGCACAGTGAGGGAGGGGCCGAGCTGGGATTTGAACCCAGGCCTCCTGCCTGCACCCTCTATACTGTCCCCCGACACAGCCCTCAGGCGCCCACCGTAGGTCCTCCAGGGACCGTGGCGGTCCTCAGCATAGAGACCAGCCCTCACCTGACCTCGAGGCTCTTGCAGGCTGCGCTCCTTGGCTATCACCGCTCAGCATGGCCACAGCCACTCTCTGGCCTCTGGTCGCTCCCTCCGGGGGTCCAGACCCTCCCGTTCAGGCCCTTCCCAGACTCTGTTCCCGGCCCCGGATAGCCCACACCCTCTTCTCTGCCCTGCACTCTGTCGGATGCCAGCCCCAGGGAGCCTTGCTCAGCAGAGCCTCTCGGGACTTGTCCCACCAGGGCAGCCACCTGCCACGTCCAGAACACCGTATCTTCCCTTCAGAGCGCCGGTCACTGTCTAGAGCTGTCGCGTGAGGTCGGGCTCCCCATCCCGATGGCCAGCACCCGAGGGCAGGCTCCCGTGCCCTGGTCAGGCCTGACCCTGTTACGCTCCCATGAACGAATGAGCAGCAGCGAGGTGTTGGCTCCGGATGGCACCTTCTCTCACAACCCAAGAGGCAGCCGTGATTCCCACGTCCCAGGTACAAATCTGGGCCCAGAGAGGGTCTGACACTGGCCCATGGCCACACAGCTCTGAAGCCAGGCTGGGTCAAGCCCGGGTCTAGCGGGTATCAGCTCAGGGCTCTGGGTACTACCTTCCAGTAGCCCCAGGTGCTGGATGAGCTGGGCCGGCTGGCCGGAGTTGGTGAGTCGCCTACCCCGCTTACAGCCCCCTTGGGCAGCCGGCCAGGTTCTCATCCCGTGGCTGCATCTGGCATCTCCAGGGGAATGCTATGGGATGCCTTTAAACTATTCCATCAATAATGCACAAAAGGGGCCCGGGGTAGGGGGGAGTGGGTACAGTTGAGCCCTCCCGACGCTCCCGGGCCCAGCTTGACCTCCCGACCTGCCCTGCCATCAGCCCACCCTCACCCCTACCTACAGAGCCAGGCCTGGGCAGACTTCCCGGGAGATCTGGGTGCCCCGTTAAAGCACGCTACACCTCACGACGGCCCGGGAGAGAGGCTGGGCTGACCCCGTGACCCCGTGTTCCCACTGGACCGGGGTCACCGACCCCGACCCCACCACCGACACCGACCGGGGGACGGGGACCAGCACCCTGCCAAGGGCTGGGAAGCATTTGGGGGTGGCGGTGGGGCTGCTGGCGCCTCCGGGCAGGCTCCCGTGTGTGTAGCTGGCCGATTCCAGTCCCTGGCGCGGGGCTCCAGCGCGCCCACCGTCCCAAACTCTCCCTGCAGCCCGGCTTCTGCCTGGCAGCCAGCCTGACTACAGGGGCCTCTCCCCCGGGCCCGGCGGTGCCTCCGCTCCACCCACAGGGACTAGGTTTCTGTGGGCAAAGGGAGAAGAGGCAGAGATGAAGAGGTGTGAGGACAAATCAGAAAACTGGGTCTCAGTTCTGAGTTTGCCAAGGGCTGGGCCAAAATATAGTCAGAAATAGTATCTGGCATGAAAACCTCCTTTGGAAGCTCTCTTTGGACAAGAAGGTATTTCCAGACTGCGGCCGGGGGTGGGGGGTGGGGGGCAGCTTTTCAGCATGGCGGTGGGGCAGGGACCCTGTCTGGCGCGGGGTGGGGGCAGGACCGCTCAGACAATATGTGGAATTTCAAGGTAAGCTTCTTGGGTTTGCCTGTGATGTTTCTGAGTTTGTGGGGTAGACCCCAGCGGGGTTAAAGGACTCCAAGTACTGCGGGCCCCGGCTTTGCCAGGCTGTGGGAGGAAGGGAGTGCTTGCTGCTGGGGGCTGACAAGTGTGGGAAGGCCTCACAGGCTGGGGGTCGGGGCCTGGCTACCGCAGACGGTCAAACCCCGGGGGTCTGCCAGGAGGAGGCGGCCCTGGAGCTCACCCCTTGCCCCTTGAAATCCAGCATGTCCCGGGAGCTTTCCTTTTCGACTACTACAAAGGTGACCCTCGAGTGCCAGCATTTTCTTACCTGTCATTTCTGTGTAGATTTAAACGTGTCCAATTTTTCAGTGTTTTTTTTTCTCTTGGTTGGGAAATGTCACTGGAAAACCAGGCTCAGTGTTTAGAACATTCAAATGCACACTCCTCACTCCCACCCACCTTGCACACACTCTCCCTCCTACTAAAGCCGCCAGATTTAGGGAAAAAAAAACAAACCTAAAACAAAACAAAATGGGACATGCTGTTGAATCTGAATTTCAGGGAGACAACAACAAATACCTGTTTAGCGCAAATATATCCCATGAAATATTCAGGACATACTTACACTAATACAGTTATTTGTTTCTTGAAATCCAGATTTCACAGGGTATTATGGTCCTACTCCCAACCCACACCCACCCACATACCAGGTGTGATCACACACTAGCCGCCACCTTCTGTTTACCCAGCCCCCCCCCCCCCCCCCGCCCCACTGGAGTCTGTAACGGGCTCGTGGAGGTCCAAGGTAGGAGCATCCTGGAGCTGAGGCGGAGCCTTGTGTGCAGATCATGCCTCTGGGGCCTGGGGACCAGTTTCAGCAGCTTCTCAAAGGGACCCCAGAGGGACCAGGTGTGACTGAAATGTGGACAAGTGGCCCAGGTGCCCACCTCCTTGGCTGTGTCCCAGGGGAGCCAGTGGGTAAATATGTTCATCTGCCCAAACTCCTCAAACCTAGTGCCATCCTTGGGGAAGTCCACGCAGTGGGCGCTTGGTTCCCCACTTGGGGCTGATGCCCACCAGCAGGCTGGGGGCTGAGAGCAGGCTGGGACCCAGAGATCAGCAGGACCAGGACTGCCATTCTAGTGGGGAAACCGAGGCCAGAGTGAGCGAGGGGCCCGACAAGTGCACCTTGGTCTCCCCGTCTACCCCGGCCCTCTCCGGCATCTCGGGGCCCTCTGGGCTTCAGTCCAGGCTCCAACACCGTGTGAGTTTCCCGTGGCTGGAACACGTTACCACGAATTTGGTCACTTAACCTGATGGAAATGTATTTCCTCATGGCTCTGGAGGCCAGAAACCCAAATCGGGTCTCACTGGGCTAACTACAGGTGTGGGCAGGGCTGGTTCCTTCCGGAGGCCCCAGGGGAGGCTCTGTGTCCCGGTCTTCCCAGCTGCTGGGGGCCACCTGCGTTCCTCGGCTCCATGGCCCCCGTGTCCCATGGCTCCAAGTCTGCCCTCCTGCTGCCCTCCTGCACATTTTGGGGCCCTTGTGATTCCGTGGGCCCCTCTGGGTCATTCTGGATTGCTATCATCTTTTAAGGCCAGCTGATTTGCAGCTTTTGTTTCATCTGCCACCTTATCCCCCCGCCACCTGTTGTAGGGACTGGGACACGGACATCTCTGGTGGCCATTCTTCCGCCCAGCACCTGCTACCAGCATGTCAGTGCGTAGCCTCTTAGAGCCTCAGCTTCTACTTCTGTACAATGGGGGAGTGACACCCCGATGGGATTCTCGGGCTCTGGGAAGCAATGTGTGTCCCTGGCCAGCGCCGCTCCAGGATCTGCGGCAGCTGCTGTTCCTTCAGAACAGGTGGCCTGGCCACGGTCAGGGTCCGACTTCCAGACACAGGACAGCAGGTGCCACACAGGCAGAGACCACGAATCCTGACCTCACAGCCCAGGACACAGAATCTGGGGCTGAGCAGGTGGAATGGGGTGCATGCGTGAATGAATGAATGGATGGTGCAGATACAGGGGAGATGAACCTTTGTAGTGGAGGGCCAGAGAATGTCTGGGTGGGGAAAGAGGCATCTGAGGATCCCGGAGCCCCCCCAGACTGGGGTGGGGTGGGGGGCTTCTCTCTCCAGGGAAGGCCACCCGGAAAGCCTGAATACCTCTGCCCCCAGCTCCACCTCCTGGGGTCACTTGGACACCCATTTCTCCCCCACAGGAGGTGCAGAGTGTCACTGCACCCGGCCGCACAGGCTTGCTCCCCTCCTCCAGCCCCTGCCGGATCTGAGGGTACCCCAAGAAGGCAGCACGCCACAATCAATGCCGCTGATGTCATTTGTCAGGGACAGAGGGGCCTGAGCTTGCTCACCGACCGCCAGCCATGCCCCATAGCGCGCGCTTGGAAGTCCTTCCCCCCGTACCCCCCTCCCCGGGGCTTCCAAAGCAATGACCCTTGGGCCACGGGAGCCCAGCCCGGGTGCACGTCAGGCAGCCTCAGGCCTGCCCTGCTTGCATGCAGGGGCCCAACCCTCTCCTGCGGAGCCAGGACCCCGTTGAGGGCCCCGAGGGTTGGGGTGGGCTCCTGGCTCCAGCCCTCCCCAGAAGGAGGCAGGGGTCTGTCCTTCAGTCAAGGGACCGAGTTCTGCGGACATCCAGGACTCGTGGCCCCTCGCACCGTGAGATTTCAAGCTGCCGGATCTGGGGCAACATCAGGTAATGAACACGACTGTCCTTCGTGGCTTCGCTCAAGTGTCCTAGGGAAACGTGCGAGCATTTTGCAATTTCGTGGGCTCTTAGAAGCCATGTGGCAGCCAGCCCTGCACAGCTGCCCCCCCCGCCCACTCCTGTGGCAGCGAGCAGACTGGCTTCTAGAACAAGTGTTGGAGCCAGAGGAACGTGGGCACAAATCCTAACAGCTCACCCACTACCTGAGGGGCCTCGGCGCATTTCCACATGCCCCGTGCCTCGGTTTCCCCATCTGTAAAACGGGAAGAACACTGCAGCCGAGGATTCGATACGACGGTGTGCGTGAAGTGCTCCCTGCAGGGCCCGGCTCTAGGAATGGTCAGTGGTCAGCAGTGTCCCCGTTATTTCAGCGTCCCTGAGCAGTGGCTTTCTGGTCCGCTGAATCACCTCTGGGGCCGGGAAGCTTGCTCTTTTATGGGACGACCACGTGGCATTTGAGGGTCCAGGGGTGGGTGTTGGGAGAATGAGATGGCAGGCCCAGCTTTGGCACAGACACCCGGGTCCTTCCATCTCCCTAGGCCTCAGTTTCCCCAATCGTGAAGCAAGAGGATTGGCTCTGACTTTCCTTTCTGGTTTTGAGATTCCAGGATTCTGTGAATTCAGGTCAGCGCTACACTGTTGATCTCATATGTAATTATTTTTTCTCAGGATTACACATTCTTGAATAAAAATGAAATAAGACCTCCAGAACACTGATGAAATTCTCTTTGACCTGACATTAATATGCCACATCCAAGGCAGGAAAATGAATCAGTAAGATTAAAGATGTGGGGGGCCCAGGAGTGGAAGTGCCAGGCCGCGGCAAGGTGGCAGGGGCGGGAGGGAGGCTGTTTCCATGTATATTTATTTGTTCTGACATGAGTTCACGAAGCTGGTGCATATGTAATCTCACATAAGCACGAACACTGGTGGAATGTTCCTCTGCTTGCATATGTGGCCCCCATCATCGGATCAGAGCCCTCTGACAGACGCCGGAGGCACTGGGCACCCCCAAACCAACGGCACTTGCCGAAGATGCATCCTTCTCGGAAGACTTGATTTGGGAGGTAAAGGTGGGCCGCTGGCGCCTAGAAGGGATTCTGATGAGGTGGGAGGAAGGAAACCGGGCAGGGACGGGGAGTGGGGGGGTCACAGCTGAGAGACAAGGAGCAGCTCTGCTCCCCTCCCTGCTCCAAGGGTCAGCAGGTCCCCGGGCTGGTCCAGTTCCCATTGTGCAGGTACCAGGAGAAATCCCCCGACCCTCCCCTGGCTGATGCCCCAGGCCCTCAGGCTCCAGGTGACCTGGTCCTGCCTGAAGAGGGATCCTCCTTGAGGTGTGATGGAGCCAGAGGGCTTAGCTGTGCTCGCTGGGGGTTCCCGGAATGGGAAGGTCAGGCCAGCACTGGCCTCTTCTCCTGCCTAGCTGTCTTTAAAGCTCAGCCTTGACCGAGCACAAGCCAGACAAGGCCAGTGTTAGGCCCGAGGCCTCGAGGGGGTAAAGGTCACCTCTGTCCTGCAGCTGGCATTCCTCCCTGTGCCTTGGGCAACAAGGGAGAGCAGAGAATGTGCAGGGGCGGGGTCCTACAGGGCAGCCTGGGGGCTGGCTTCCAGAAGTTCACTAAGCTGGGTCTTCCCCGCAGGGCAAGGCAAACTTGGCCTGTGGGCAATAGGGGTGGGCCCAGAGGGTCAGTCATGGGATATGCTTCCAGGGGCAGAAGTGGATAGCGTTAGTGGAAGGGGCAGGGCAAGCCTGGCGGGGTGTGGGGTGGTCAGAGACCGTCGCCCCACAGCAAGGGAACGGCCCTGGACGCCTCTTTAGGCAGGTTCTTCCTTTGGCTGCATTTGGAGTCTGCCCAGTGAGCGTGGGCAGGAGAGCATCAGGGCGCCCACCCCGAGGGTCGGCGCCGGGCATCCAACTCCTCTTACACTTTTTGCCCAGACGCCTCTCCCGTCTCACCCTAGTCTGAGTCAGATGTGGCTCTAGGCCAGTGGGAGCCCCATCTGCAAAGTGGGGTCAACAAAGCCCACGACTCGGGGGGTGCAGGCTGTGGGCACCACCGTGGGAAGGACCTGGCACAGAGCCCTCGGCCGGTGCTCCCCAGAGGCAGGGGCCACCTGGTGCCGTAGTCACGTTGTTGCTGTGGTTACCGGGTCCCGAGCGCCAGGACTGCTGGGCTCCTTCCAGAGGGAGGGCCTGCAGTGCTGGGCACTCCGCGGAAGGGCTCCCGGGGGTCAGCAGGTGCCCGTGAGCAGAGCCGACCACAGCCGGCACTCACGTGGAACCAGATGTTGCGTGGATCACCTGTGCGTGGCGCTCTGCTCCAGTGTGAGCTCACGAGTTGTACATTCCTTACAGATTTTAAAAGACCTGCCGGCCTGCTTCTCCCATTGAAGATGTCAGGCTCAAAACCCCAAGTGAGAGCACCGTGTCCTGGCTGGGAGGCCTCCCCTCGGCTCCTCTGGTCAAACCCCGCCTGGCCCACACCTCCAGTCACCGCTCAGAGCATGGAAGAACACACACGGAACAATGCAGTTCTAGAAAGTTCTCAAACATGGAAGCAAACCTCCTCGCTGATACCGTCATTTCCAGCCACCTTATCAAGAAACCCAGAGGCGGGTCGCACGCTGAATTCAGGGTCCCAGGCATGTCTCTGGGATCGGGGTCCCCTCCCCACTTTTAAATTAAGCAGAAAGCAATGTCAGAGTGGCTTCGGGGTTGAGGCTCAGAGGCAGAATTTGCTGTTCTCATGGGGCACCTGTCAGGCCCACGTCCAAGCTGCCCCGACCTTCCCCTGGGTCTGGCCGGGAGGCAGAGGTAGTCCTGTCTCTGAATGTCTCCTGTAATTGCCTTTAAAAAAAAAAAAGTTAATAGACTATTTTTTTTAGATCAGTTTTAGGTTTACAGAAAAACTGAACAGAGAGTACATCGGGTCCCATACACACTTCCACCCACCATTTCCCTATTATTTTATTATTACTTTTTTTTTAAAGTTTGCTTTGCTGGAACTTTTTTCCGGTTTTTTAGAAATGCGACTTCATTTTTTAGAGCAGCTTTCAGTTCACTGAAAAATTGAGCGGAAGGTACAGAGAGTTGCCTTATCCCCTCTGCCCCCCACATGTGCACAGCACCCCCACATCCGTGTCAGCAGCCCCCCAGAGTGGGACCCTTGGTACAGCTGATGATCCTACCCTAACATCGTGTCACCCAGAGTCCACGGGGCACCTTGGGGCTCAGTCCTGGCCGTGCACAGCCCGTGTGCTTGGACAAATGCGCAGTGTTCCGTGCCCGCCCCCATCCCGTCCCACCAGCACCCCGCGTCCGTGTGGTGCGGGAGTTACAACCGAGATGTGGCTGCATCCTGCAAACATGAGTTGTGTAGGGTACTACTCTACACGTGTAAGCATCACAGTCAAATGCACTTTACAGCTGAGACACGTGTTCTGTCTTGGTTTGGCACGGTTCTCACGGCGGGAACCACAGCCCTAAACTCCATTTTCTCCCTCCTTTAAATTTCCACATGAACACCTGCCTCGTTAAGGGAAGGCACGAGGCTTACCATGAATCCCTAGGAATAATGCAGGGCCAGGGCTGGACCCAGCTCCATCAGAACACAGTCTTTGTGGGAAAAGGACGTGTTCCCGGGGAGCAGAGTCAAGGCCTCAGACCGAACTGTCTGGACCCGCTGTGGAGGGCTTGCCCAGAGTGGACACCCATTCTGCCACATGGTACTTCTGCCTCCCCGCTGCCCGCACTCCCTGCTCTGATCCCCTCGGACCCGCATCCCTGCTGCCTGCACAGCCCTCTCTGATCCGCCTCGGACCCAACCCTGCTGCCCACATGCCCTGCTCTGATCAGCCTCGGACCTGCAAGGGCCTGTCAGGGACATGGTCGCTTTCACAGGGGACTGTGCTTAGTGTCCGGGGCCAGGCAGAGGATCAGAGGTGGGGGAGCCGAGCTGGCGGCTGTTGCTTCAGTCTGCTCAGCCCCCAGGTCCCTTCATCAGCAGCAGCGTCCTTCAGCGGCTGCTTGCTTCTGGAATCCATCTTTCTGCTGCCCTTGCCTGGCTGGGGCCAGCACGTGGTCCGAGTGAGGCTGACCACATTTCCCTCCCCACAATCCGAGGCTGCAGCCGACAGGTGCAAAGGTGGGCGGTGGCTGGAGGGGGTGTCCCTGGCAGCGACCCCCCTCTGGAGAGTGCGAGTGGCGGTCTCTGCTCCCAAGATCCCTGAGTGGCCCCAGATCCTGACCCTTCTGTGCCAGGATCTCCCATGTTCCTTGGACACTGTGAGCTGCCCGTGACCTGTCCACAAATCCACTGCCAGTCGTTTAGGCTGTGGGCTTAGGCTGGTCAGCATTGGCTTCTGTTGCTGGCAACGCAGAGCTGCATAGAGGACTCTGCTGTCCTCGCTGGACTTAGCAGGAAGGAGAGGTAGATCGCTCAGTGACATCAGCCCTGGGAGTGACATCAGCCCCGGGAGTGACATCTGTCTCCTGAGTGACATCGACCCTAAGAGTGACATCTGTCTCAGGAGTGACATCAGCCCTGGGAGTGACATCTGTCTCAGGGGTGACGTCAGTCCCTGGGAGTGACTTTGGCCCCGGAGTGGTGTCGACCCCGGGAGTGACATCTGTCTCTGGAGGGAAAGGAGCCTCTGGGAGTGACGTCTGTCTTGGGAGTGACATCGACCCTGGGAGTGATGTCAGCCCCGGGGAGTGACGTCAGCCCAGGAGTGAGGGCGCATGTGTCCAGAATCTCAGGCTTGGGTTGGGCCACCACGCCTCCCTCCTCCCAGGAACACAAGCAGGCAGAGCAGGGGCCTGGACTTTCATGGAGGCCAACTGCAAAACCTGTCTTTGTGGTTCAAGACGCATCTGTTACAAGTCCTTGCCGCTGTCTCTCCACGCCCCTACCAGACAGCTCTCAACAGTCGGCTTTTGTGGTCTTGCCGACAGAACGTGCCGGGAGATGGATTGAAGAAGCCGAATGCTCCGGCACAAACCCCAGACACGCAAGGTCCCTCGGGATGACTCCATTTCCCCGCGTCCCCTCACCACTGGGGGACACCCGTGTCCTGGGGGCGGTGGGGGGCCCTTCCCATCTGCGGCCGTGTCCGGCAAGGCCAGCCTCGCGCGAACCCCTGAGCTGCGCCGCTCACACCAGCCAGCGCGGGAGAGAGCCCAGGTTTGCCCTTGGAGAGCAGGACAGGGACTCTGGGCTGTGCAGAGATCCGTTCCTTAGGAAGATGGATGCCTTTGCGTCGGGGTGCCCTTGCTTTCTGCGCGGAAGCCAAGACACGAGTAAAAGGCCTTTAAGGGCCCTCATTTACATGGCCGGTGCAGAGCCCGCAGAATCTCGTATTTCACTGTTTACTGCAGGCCAGCGCGGGAGCCTGCTCCTCTCGGCCCTGCGCATCATCAATCTTGGGCCGGAGCAGGCTGGCCGATTGCATTTGCTCCCCCTGATGTGCCCCGTGGCCAGGCTGAAGAGCATCTCATCTGGCTTTTTCCATTTTCCTCCTAACAGTGTCAATATTTTAACAAATCCAAGTACTGTATCAACTGGGAGCGGTTTCCAGGAGACGGGCCGTGCTCTGCACGCTCCTGCGTGGTGATGAATCCAGTGGCCCGTGACTCACGGACTGGGGGGTCTCCCAGCCCTGCTGCACCCCTCCCGGGGCCACGAGGGCAGCAAGCTCCTCATCTGGGAGCCCAGGGGTTTCTGTACCCCCCTCAGTGGGGCTCGTGGTACCTAGTGACCCGGCTGGTGCTTGTGGGCTTACTGCCTCCAGTGCTGGGCTCAGGGAGATGCTCAGAGGGACACACACACACACACACACACACCCGGCGCTGGCTCCCTCCTGGGCGGGCGGCGGGAGGCTCCAGGGTCCCGGGTACATGCGCTGCAGGCCGCAGACGGGACCCAGCTCAGGGGTGGTGCACCAGCCTGGACCCAGGAACGGAGGTCCCAGCGAGCCAGTATGGTTGGTTCCTGAAGAACCTGGGGCCCTGGGAGGTGAGGTGGCTTGGCTGTGAGGCACGGCGGCCCCAAGAGAGTTGGGACTTGATGCCATGCCGTGTTCCCCCTGGTCTGTGTGTCAGCTGGCTCTGCCGAGAGGCTTCCCACTGCCGCTGGGGCCTTTGGAGACACCAAGGAGGAGGCCCACGGCCGCCTGAGCCAGGAGGCCCCTGGGACCTGCAAGGGTTGCTGATCAAGGATGGGAGGTGCGCTGCCTGTTGATAGGACAGAATGGAGAAGGTCCTCCCCTGAGTGTCTCCTGCGTTTCTTTCTGCTGCCAGGCTCTGGCCCATACTCACGGCGGGTCTGAGACCTGCTCCCCACCGAGGAGGCGCACCGACGTGCCGTTGGTGCTCAGTGATGAGACGTGTGCACAGGGCCCGGCTGTGGCCTCTCCCACTTCCCAGGATGAGATCTTGAGTCTAAAAGGAGTAGAAAGGACAGCAGATGCCCAGGGCAATGAGGTCATGTCCACAGGGTCAGCGGCACGGACAGAGGGCAGGAAGGGCCTCGGCCGGCAGAGCACGAGGCTGGCAGACGCAGATGAACCCGTCGTTCCCATTTCACAGGCGGGGAACTGAGGCAACTCGAGACCGCCAGGTTCTCAGGGAGACCTCGGGGACTCCTGTGACAGGGTCACACCTGTCAGGGCAAGGCCACGGCCTCAGGCCTCTGGCCTGGGTTCTCACTTCCTAGCCGCATACTTGACTGGAGCAACCGGGCCTGCTCGCCGGGAGAAAGGAGATGCAAGTGTGTTCTGTTTGTTTTTATTTCATGTTGCTCATTAATTAAAACACTGCTTCCAGGAAACGTATAAGCAAGGCTCAGTGTCCACAATATTTTTTTTTTTTTTGATGTTTTCTGTCTTTTGTGGGACCGTTGGGATGAACTGAAACAATGAGTCAGTATCCAAATGTCACACTTGGCTGGGGAGATGGTTTCCATATGAGTACATGTGTGAATCCAAAATGCAACAACAAGTCGAAACCCTCTGTGCCCGCGGGAGTCCAGAGCAGCAGCTTTGCACATTCGCAGTGGGCGATCACAGGCCCTGAAAGATTGGGTTTCAATCTTGCACGACGCCCACTTTTCCCCCTTTGGGGTCGTTCCCAAGCACAGCACTTCCCAAAGCCTGCTCTGTGGGACCGGCCGGGGATTTATCAGCTGCAGAGGCCCCGAGGCTTTCGGGTTCCTCTCGGGGCACAGGTGGGGTTCCCCGTGGCCATGGGCCTTGCTCTGGCCGATGAGACTGGCGCAGGGGGTGAGAGTCACTTCCAGAAAGAAACATGAAGAGCTGGAGTGCGGGTCCCCCTCCTGTGTGGGGACTGCGGGGGTGTGAGCAAGGATGGACCTCCACCCCGGGGTCCCCGGGGTCCCGCCGGTCGAGCTCCTCTGCCGACCCACCCTGCACACAGCAGGCCTGAGGGCCTTGGGGGCCGTGTACTCCGGAGGCACAGCCTGGCCCAGCCTGAGGGACACGCGAGATCCCGTCGAGGGAGTCTGGCACCGTACCTGGGAAACGGTGGGTTACCCCGAGTCCATCGGGGCAGAGGGCGTCTTTGGGCCCCTACAGTCTACACTAGCTGAGCATCTGAGACAATGCACCCACATTCCTCGACCGCAGGTCTGCATTGGGCCCCAGGTCGTCTGACTGGACCTTCCTGTCGCCCTTGGGGACCAACCATCAGCATCACTTTACAGAGAAGCAAGTGTGGGTCACAAAGAGGGAGAGACTTGCCCGGGCTCACCCCGGGCAGAGCCACGGGCAGCATCCTGGCCTTGCCCCCACGAGGCGCTCACCTCGGGCTGTGTCACTCTGGGCTCTTCCGGGTTCTGTGGCCGAGTCACCCTGCCGGCCAAGGGACCCAGGTGAGGTCTGATTTCTGACTCCACTCCTGGGCCACCGGGCTGATACAGACCGTGGTGATGTCATCATCCGAAGCAAAATGGGGATGCCCCAGGGCGGCTGAGTGAGAGGCAGGGCCATCAGATGGACAGGAGGGTGGACTCCGCAGGCTCGGTGTCCCAGCACGATGGAGCTGCTGGAAACATGGCGGGGCCGACCCCTGCTTCCAGCCCCCAGGCGCAGCCAGGCCGGACAGTGCATCACTGCGGGGGTGCTGATGATGGGGACTGTGTGTGGGGAAGCAGCAGACAGCCTGCTCACTCTGGGGTCTGCTCTGTGCCCCAGATACACTAACGTTCGTCCAGCCCGGGGCCTGTCCTTGGCCAGGACCCTGCAGGCCTGGGGGATGCTCTGCGGGGACAGCAGCTCACAGGACCCTGGCTGCCCTCTGGCTCTGCCGGCTTTGAGATGACCTTCCCGCTGGAAGGGGCTTTGGGGCAGCTGTCGCTGGGCACACAGGGTCCACCAACCTCCCGCAGGTGAGCCGTCCTGAGCATCAGGTGTAGCTGCCAGGCAGTGGGGGGCTGCGCAGTCTCCGTGTCCCTGGATACCAGGATGGCAGCCTCCACGTGGGGACTGCATTTGCCCGAATCCCGATGTCTGGGCAGCAGGGGATCGGATGCTTATCTGTCCCAGGTGAGGTGTGGGGGAAAGGGCCGTCCCAAAATCGAGCCAGGTAATGACCAGGAGGACCATGAAACCCTGCGGGTTCCAGCACACAGATCCGTCTGTCTGCAGAGCTGGTGGGGAAGCGGCCCCCGCGGGCCCTCTGTGCCCTCCTTCCGCCTGGGGCTGGGTGCCCTGGGTTTCAGGCTGACTTGCCTGGCTCCCCTGTGCTAAGGCGAGATTGGGAGCCAGCGTCCTGGCTGGGGTCCCTCCTGTCCCGCTGTGAGCTCTTCTGCTAAAGGGTCAGGCTGATCACGGGCGGGAAGACCAAGACGCAGCTCCAGGGCTCCACAGCAGACCCCGAGTCCAACTGCGCAGTGGGATATCCCGGGGTGGTGGGAGCAGGATGCTGGCGGCGGTGGCCGGGCCGCACTCTGCTCCCACTGCTGCGTGGGCCGCGCCTCCGGCTTTGACTGCCCTGACCTGGGGGCTCTGGCCATCCTGCCCGGCCACGGAGTCCACGTGAACTCACACAATCTGTCCTGTGCTGAGCCTGGGGCTCCCCAAAGCCCGGAGGCTTGTCTCCAGGGGCTCTCAAGTCCCACGGGCCTGCCACAGCCCACCTGTAGCCCTTCTCAGTTGAGGATCTTGTCACTTGAACAAGAACAGTGACATGTTGAGCTGCCAGAGGGCCAGAGCCATGTGACAGCCTGCCTGGCCCTTCGGCAAAGTCACTTGCCTAGGGAGAAAGCGCCCGGGGATGAGGTCTCCTTCCAGTTGCTTCCAGAGTGGCTGCCAGACAGAACTCTGGGAGAAGGAGAATTCTGACCCCAGGGCAGCCTCCGTAGGACCGCGGCTGGGATTCGAGGCCCTAGGGGCTGGGTCTCAGCGCCTATCTTCAGGAGCGAGCCCAGACAGCAGCTCAGACCCGGGGGCTGCCAAGTGGGTAGCAGGGGGCAAAACAGCTTGACGGGGCAAGAAGAGTCCATTCCCCTCCACTCTGGTGCTGGGAGCCACCAGCCATCCTCCTGTGGTCAGTCCAGATGGGCTGCACGGAGGCGGAGATGGAGAGGAGGCTCTGTACATGCGTGTTAAAGCAAACAGCTGATAGGCATGTCCTCTGTGCCAGGTAGCATGGTCACCAGAGCGAGCAAAGGTCCTCCCGTCATGGAGCTCACCTCTAAAGCAGAGGAACCAATAAAACCCAGCAACGTGCTATGGCTTTCCTGGGTCAGGTTGGAGTGGCACCGTGGCGTCTGCACTGGGTGCCCATCCTGCTGTCTCAGACGCCCCGGGCTGGGGCAGCCCCGCCGCCAGGCCCCGCATGCTGAGGTGCAGGCCAGCAGCCACGGGAGTCTGCCTGGGGGGACCGCGCCCACACCCGCAGCTGGGACAGCCCCACGGCCAGAGATCTGAGCCCGGACCCCCAGGAGGCTCCTCCCCGATTCCTGACCCACGGGAACTGAAATCCTGAGTGTTTTTGTTGTCTCCTGCAGCTCAGATTTGGGGATAGTCTGTCCCAGTTCTTGCAGGACTAGGTAACTGATACTACCCACCAGACAGAGATGCTGGGAGGACAAACGGGAGGGGGAATGTGGAAGCTCAGCTCCAGCTGGCCCCCGGGCCTCGTGGCCGGCGTGGTTGTTGTGGCTGATGTGGCCAATGTGGCTGTCGTGGCCGCCGCGGTGCTCTCCTTACACTTGCTAATGCTTGCTAACCGAGACCCCAGTGTCAGCCGCCCCCTCTCTTCTGCAGCGTGGCTCGGGAATTTGGGTGATGTCCAGAGCAGACGCGGAGGTTTTATCAGGAGCTGTAACCGGGATGCTGCCTTTGGACGAAGCTGGGGACACTTACCAGTGGCCGTGGGGGACGGCGGCGGCTCTGCTCTACATGTTCCATCTCCCGCCTCCACGAGGATGCTCAGGGCCTGGAGTCTGTTCCCTTCGGAGCCGGAGGAGGCAGAAATTGAATTAGTCTGCACGTTCGGGCTGCTGATGGTTTTACTCACAGCCACTTCGCTTGCTCATTTTTAATCTCCCCTTCCATTTTTAAATAGCTGGCAGCTAAGTACACCTCAAGTGCACATTCCAGGCCTGGTGGCCAGGCTCCTTCCCAGCCTGACCCCCTCTCCCGCGCTTCCCCTCCAGCCAGTGGGAAGGAGGGCTGCAGCCCCGCAGAGAGCCCAGGAGAGTGGGCAGCGAATCTAGCGAACGGCTGGGGGACGGGTCGGAAGGGAGTGCGGGGGACCCAGCACGCATGGGAGACTGCGTGCAGGGACGAGGCAGGGTCCTGGGGGCGGGTCTCAGGCAGGGCATCGGCCTGGACTTGGGCTCTGGTGGCTGCAGGGGCCGTGGGCGGGGCAGGAGGGAGCATGCCCCCAGGACGGTGCATTGCCCAGACCCCGCCTGGCCTGGCCGTGAGCCCCCCAGCCCCCACCTCGCCGCTCCTCAGACCCCTCCACTCTCCAGACATGCTGGCCGGGGTCTGGGTGGGGTGGTCCTGCCCCATGCCAGTCCTGGGACAGCTTGGGGCATTGATAGCTTCTCCCTGAGGAACATGGACCTCAGATGCCTGCTCACAACCAACCCACGTGTAGGGCAAATATTCGGAATTAATGCTACTTTTTATCTTTTTAAAGCACTAGATGGTCCCTAATAAGAGGCACATTCCTTGATTTAAAAACGGATATGTGTCCAGATAAGAAGATTAAAGGGGAGGTTGGCGTCCAGCCTGGTCTGACGTGGCCGCAGGGTCAGGGTGCCCTGCTGGGCCAGGGTCTGGGGAGGGGGCGGCTCTCCTAGACCGCATAAGACCGAGGCCTACGCTGCATCCCCGCCCAGGCCCTGCCTTTCTCACCACGTTTCCACCTGTTAACAGACGGGGCTATTTTTAACCAGCCAGCCAACACCTTTGTGGTTCTGTATTCTTCATGTTGAAAACCACATCTGAGGGGGAGTTAGGGCTCCTTAATACCATGGAAATCTGGGGCAGCTCATGCAGGAGGAGGAGGAGGAATTTCAAAGGGAACCCCAAAGATGGGCTCTGGGGGACCCAGCAGGCACCGCAAGAATGGATCGCACTCTGCGGCTTTGGTGTCCCGGGAGGATGGGTGAGGACCGGTATCCCACGGGGTTGTGCCCTCATGCGGGCTGTTCTGGTGTTCCAGGGCAGGCCGGGAAATGATGGCGTCCCCAGCTCTGGACTCTGGATGGGGAGAGTGGAGGGCACTGAGTCCCGAGACTCACTTCTTCAAGAATAAAGATGATGAGCCGCCCTGGTCCTGAGGAGATGCACTTAAGAGTGTCCCCGTGGCCAGATTCCTTCCCCTGTTCCTGATCAGGGCCCAGACAAGCCCCTGACACCAGCCCCAGACATGCTGGCCCTCACTGCAAAGCTGCACCCAGCCGGGGCGCCCACCAACCCCCCGATGCCTAGATATTGATGCCTTCACAGGATAAGCCCAAAGGGGCCTGGGCTGCTGCTGGAGGGGGTGAGCAACCTGTCTCAGGGGTGCAGAGAAAGCGGTGCTGGCCCTCCTTCTAGAAACATGGTGCAGAGAGTTTGAGCATCACAAGGAGTGATGTGGAGTGACAGGGGCAGGGAACAGGGGACGGGGGATGGGTCTGACCTGAGTGCCCTCAAGTCTTCAGAACAATATCAGGATTCAAGGGCATTAAGTGATGTGCATACAGAGGGCTGTCCATAAATGATTGTTGAAAGACTTCCTGCCATTGACAAAACCCCAGTGAGTTTTCTATTTAGATAAATATGGAGGACGACCTTCCTTCCTGGAATACAGTCCCTCCTTTCTAAAATGGACAAGTCAGGAGGTTTCTTCCAGACTGTCCGCAGACGGGGCAAGGCCCATGCCCCTCATCCTTGTCCCCACACCCCCGGCCCAGCAAGCAGTAGGGCCCCATGTAGGGTGTGGAGCTGGGCCCCGTGACACTGGGTGACCGGCATCCTCGATGGTGTGGGAGACTGCTCTGTGGCCAGGCCACTCTCCAGGGCAGCTGTCCCTCACGTCCTAACCCAGCCAGAGGCCCTCCCAGCCTGGGGCCTCCCCGCATTTCCAGGGGGATGGGTAGGGGTTGGGGAGGAAGAGGGCCAGAGACTCTAACCACCTCCACCTGGAAAGACCGCTCACTCTTCATTGGCTGGAACCAGTCTCGTGACCCACGCACCTGGTCTTCCACCTCCCCAGCCCCAGGAGGGGGACTTTGAAATGGGATCTGATGACAGGAATGACTGCTCCGCCCCTTATCATAATGACTGCTCCGCCTTATCATAATGACTGCTCCGCCTCATTTATCATAAATGAGCTAACAAAGGACAGCTTGCTGGAGCCCAGTCTTTGGTGGTCGGACAATGGCCGAGAAAGCCAAGTAGTGATTTAGATGATGTTTAATTCTGGGAGGGCGTTGTTGGTCCAACACCTCCCAGATGCCTTATTACACTTCACTGAATCCCTATTTAGGGCAATGGTTAAAAGGCGTCTCGGAGCCAGGGAGCCGGCGCTGGGCGGTAGGTGTCTGGCTGTGCCTGGCTTCCTGGAGAGGC
This sequence comes from Mirounga angustirostris, assembly GCF_029215605.1. NCBI lineage: Eukaryota > Metazoa > Chordata > Mammalia > Carnivora > Phocidae > Mirounga > Mirounga angustirostris. The sequence goes on along the minus strand of NW_026991723.1, from coordinate 91,812,165 downwards.
CTCTTGTGATCACGCAGCCCGCCTGGGGTGATGGATTGCCCCCAGGGAGCACGGCCAGCCCTGGGCAGGGGCCAAGGAATGAGACTGTAATGATGGATGACCCGAGGAGGCTGGTTTAATTTCCCACCATCACCTGCCACTCCGAGGCCGTCCCCAGCGGTGCCTGCATCACTTCCCATGCTCTGTCCATCCATCAAGTAAACAGGAGGTCACAAGTGCCTCTCATTTTACTGTTGGGGGTGATCTCGTGCTGGGCGACGGAGAGAGGGTGGTGGGATGCATGCCTTCTCTGAAGCAGAGGTGGGAGTTCAGCAAAAGAGAAAGAAAGCTGTCGTTGGACACAGCATCTGGTCCAGGATGGCCAGTACAGCGGGGAAGGGCAGGGGTTTATTTGCCTAGACCCTGAGGTGTACTCAGTCCTGGCGGAGCCCCGTCCTGGGTCCCGGCTAGCTCCTGCAGACCCTCCCCGCTGCCGGGGACACAGCTCAACCGGACATTGTCCAGAACTGCCAGATAATTGCACGATAGGGCCGAACCCTCCCTCCCGGCCAGGCTTTCCTCCTTCCCCATGTTGCTGTTCCAGAAAGGACACTGTTTTCCCTCCCCACCCACCCCACCCCTGCCTGGTAGAGGGGTTGCATCCGTGTGTGTTGTTATGTGTGTGTTGCTGATTTCTCTTTGTTGGCAGAGAGCAGCCCGGGAGAGCAGAAGGACGGCCCATATGTTGGTGACAAAGCTGTCTCGTCGCTGTCAGGGACCAGTGCCCTGCTCCCTCCCGCCAGACCCCTCTGTCCTGGGCCCTTCTTCGGAGCCCCCCACGCTGACCCCCTGCAGGGTCCCCAGCCTTGGTAAGTGCTTGATCGTCTGGGCAGGGCGGGCCTTCGCCTCTCCCTTAGCACAACACCACCAGCTCTGTTGCCCACGATGATCCATCACACAGCTGGCCTCAGCCTGCCACACTCCCATCCCCGAAGTGTCATTGCCAGCCTTTAAAAATAGCTTTATTGTTTCCTTCTGACTATAAAACTAATCCATAGTGATTGCAAAAAAAAAAAAAAGGTCAGAAAATTCAGAAAGCCTGAAGAAGGAAGGTCTGACCCCCACTGGCTGCCACCCATTCTCTGCAGAGAGACACACGCGTCTGGACCCACGGAACAGCTCTGCGCCTACGTGATCATAACTGCTCCTGGGACACTGGTCCAATCCATGGATGTCAACGCCACGTGGTCACTCTCACGGCTACACCAAGTCATTGCTAAGAGCCCGGCACTGGAATCAGGCTGGGCATGCCATGGGTGCAGCAGGGAGCCCTGTGAGCCTCCGTCTTGCGTTTGGAAACACGGACCGACGACAGTCCCGACCATTGAGCATGGTTCCCCAGCTTCGGGGAGAAAAACTCCTTTGTGCACAGGGTTGGGCTTGGACTTGGTGCCCGGCCGGCATCCTCTGCACCCTGGCTTCTGCTGGCCTTGCCACCTTGATTCCTCACTTGGACCCTGAGGCCAGTGCAACCCGTCCCGTTAAAGGGCCCACGAGAGGTTTTCCGCTTTCCTCTGTCGACGACACAGCAGCAGTCCTGGGTCTCTACGGCGCTAAGATCACTTCCCTGCAAGAGAGTTGTTGGTCCCCACGTCCCTCCTTGTCCGATTCTGGTTCCTGAGCGTGTTTGGGGAGCAGATGTGGAATGTCTGACGTGGCTCTCAGAAAGCATCGCTCGGTGCCCGGAATTTGCACACAGGCCATGCAGCCCAAGGTGGAGGGGCTGGCCAGAGGCCCAGGCCAATCCGAAGCCCCCGCCTGGACCGCAGGGCTCCTCGTGAGCTGCGAGCCAGACCCAGGCCCACACTGCCGCCGTCATCCCGGACGATTCCTGGAAAGTGCTCCCGGCTAGCCTTCTTCCAGGCAGCAAACGAGACCCCGGGAGAGGGCACAGGGCCTCCAGCCTCCAGCCTCCCACTCCCTCTCTCCAGGGCAAGGGGACGGCTGGCTCTGGGCCGGGCGTGAAGAACACGGTGGTCCACACGTGTCCTGGCCGCTCCCTAGGGATGGCACTTGCCATCCCTCACGTACGAGGGAACTGATTGTGGTGAAAGAAAAGCCCTCGGCTGCCTCCGTGAGAAACAGCTTCCACTCTGGAGGTTGCAGCTCGTCAGGCCGCTCCTCCTAAGACGGGCATCAGCCTGTGAGGACCCGGCTCATACACCTTGCCGAACAGTGGCGCATGTTGGTGCATGTCACCAGGCTCTGCATCCCGAATGGAGCCCGTGGGCCCCCTGGCGCTCCGGCCACCTGACCACACCCGCCCCTGGCCTTCAAGCCAGCCCTCCGGTGCTGCCGGCCCCATTACAGCGGGTCAGCAGCGGGGATCCCCAGGGCAGAGAGGCCCAGGCGGGGCTGCGGGGGCTCTGGAAGGGCTGAACAGTGCCCTGTACTTAGCTGGCCCCTGTGGCCTGCCCCCAGGGCCCTGCCTGCCCCCCGGGACCCCGCCTGCCCCCCAGGACCCCACCTGTCCCCGGGACTCAGCCTGCCCCCGGGACCCTGCCTGCCCCTGAGACTCAGGCTGCCCCTAGGACCGCACCTGTCCCTGGGACCCCGTGTGCCCCCTGGGACCCCACCTGCCCCCGGGACCCCTGCCTGCTCCCCGGGACCCCACCTGCCCCTGGGACTCAGCCTGCCCCTGGGAACCTGCCTGCCCCTGAGACTCAGCCTGCCCCAGGACTCCACTGCCCCTGGGACCCCACCTGCCCCCCGGGACCCGGCCTGCCCCCAGACTCAGCCTGCCCCTAGGACCCCACCTGCCCCCGGAACTTCGTGTGCCCCCCAGGACCCCTCCTGCCCCGGGACTCCGCCTGCCCCCCGGGACCCCACCTGCCCCTGGGACCCCTGCTTGCCTGCCCCGGGACCCCACTGCCCCCGGGATCCTGTGTGCCCCCTGGGACCCCACCTGCCCTGGGACTCAGCCTGCCCTTGGGACCCCCACCTGCCCCCGGGACCCCTGCCTGCCCCCTGGGACGCTGCCTGCCCCCGGGACTCCGCCTGCCCCCAGGATCCTGAGCCCCCAGACCCCACCTGCTTAGGCCTGGCTCTCTCCAGGTGCCCACAGACAGAGGCCACGCCGCAGACAGAAGCAGCGCAGGCTCGTGGCAGAAATCTTCAGCATCACGCGGCCACCCCTCCTTCCAGATGGGCACCAGCGAAGGGTGGAGTCATGAACGAGAAACGTCTAACTGAGGAATGGCTGACCTGTGGCTCTGGGACCCTGTTACACCGTGGCTCCCCCTATCGCCAGGCTCAGGGAGGGGACTGTGAGCCAACCCACGGACCTGCTCTGCCGGGAGCCACCTCTCCGGCTCCTCTCGGCACTGTCATTCAGTCCCGGGCGCCTGGGCTTCTTGTTGAGTGCTGACCCTGGCGTGTCCAGCCCACCTGGAGACACCAGGCCGGCAGGTGCATCAGCAGCACGTGGCGGTGTTTGAACCCCATGGATGAACCTGCTCCCTGGGGACACACGAGGGCAGCTGTGATCAGGCCTGGAGCCGTGACATCCAGCTCAGCCTTGCCGTCTGGTGTATCCCGAGGACAGAAGGTGTTCTCAGTCACAGCTTTGGGGCCATAGATGTGCGGATGGTTCACTTAGGCGTTGATGGTCTTGCAAACGGTGCCGCCCTTACTTGTTCTGCCTCGAAGAGGCAGATTGTGTCCCACAGAGACACAGAGACACAGAGACAGAGAGCTAGAAAGAGGGGGATGGGGTGCGGTGAGAGACCAGGACACTGGCAACTGAGCTGGGACGAGGCTCGTCTACCTGGGATGTCAGGTGCATCCTCACCGCTGAGGTCCTCTCTCCAACAAATCCTGCCCTGTGACAAACCACATTGGGCGGGTCCTACTTCCCCAGAGCTCGCTCCACAGGGGGGAAACATAGTAACCAAGGACCCCACATCAGCTTTTATGGAAATAATCACGGAAAACATCTTTTGCTTTTTATGGGATTTTACGGTTTCAGAGAAAGAGCACGAGTGGTTTGGGCGCCCGGACAGCCCCGACCGCCCTAATGCAAGAGCGTGCGTTTCTTAGGAGCAAGGACAGGCTCCCGTGGTCTCCGTGCAGCGGCCAAAGTCAGGAGATGGTAGTTCGCGCCGTCGCTCGTCCACACCCAGCTGGGGCCCGGCCTTTCTGGCGGAGAAACCCCGGTGAGGTTGGCTCTGCCCAGAGCCTCATCTCAGGAGGCAGATGCTGTCTCTCCAAGAAACTCAGGGAAGAAAAAGCACATCTCCACTGCTGACCTGCTGGGCCCTTGGGCAAGTTCCCACCTCTCCGAAACTCCATTCCCTCATCCAGAAAAGATGCCTTATAAGGCTGTGGGAGTTGAAAAGGAGGGCGCGTGTCTAGAGCCAGCCCAATGCCTGGGGCCATGTGTCCGGCGACTTTGAGTTTCTTAGCAAAATGGTCTCCACTCCTCCTTCAGACGGCAATTCCCACCCAGAATCGGGTCCTTTGTCTTGAGGGACTTTCTTCCACGTCTGCTAATCACGCAGGTCTGTTCTCATCTGCTGTGTGTCCCATGGAAAAGGTTGGGGTCCCTGGGCAGATGCACCAGTGAGGGGAAGGAGCCTGCCGTGCAGGAGATCCCGGTAAGAGGGGGATACGTCTAAGAGCAAGTGGGAGCCACAGAAGGCGACAGGGCAGGGAGGAGCCTGAGCATCCATGGTGGGTCCATTTGGATGAAGAAACTGGGCTCTCCTCCCAGCCCTTCCCCCGGGAGCTCCCCAGGGTGCACAGCTTCATGGAGGGTGTTTTTTTCCAGGCAAAAGGAACCCAAGACCTTTGGATGTGAAAGATTTATGGGCTCTGTCTCCAGGCCTCACAGGCCTTTCATCATCCGTGACCAAGGTGCCCCATCTCCACCGGCGCACATGGCCCTCCCTTCCCAGAGTGTCCCCTGAGACCGAGCTCGACTTGGGCCATGGAGTGATGGATGGGTCCAGTTCCCAAGCTCTTCTGCTCTCTGGTGCTGCTGTCGGGGCAGGAGGGCGCAGGCCACACATTCCCCATGGCCTCGCAGACCTTTGCTGGTCCTTCCAGACCGGGGGCCCAGCCCCGGCCTGCTGGCTCCTGAGACCCCTCCCGTGGCGGTCTGGGGCTGCCCCCACCCTCCTGTGGCTGCACTTGTCGTGGGGAGAAGAGTTGGAGGAGGAGGTGCTTGGAGCTGGAGCTTCAGACCGAATCTCGTGTGTGGGTCCTTCCGTCTCCTTCTCTAAGTGCTTGAAAGCGGGCTGCAGACCAGGTGACAGCCATGCTTGTGGCCAGGCTGTGTGGTCTCTGCAGAGTCAGGGCTGAGGCCGTGGCTCCCGCGCAGGGCAGGCCGTGAGTGGCCACCACATATGGCTGTAGGATGGGCTGGGATGACGCGCCCAGGTGAACCCCAGACATGCGGCTGTGTCATTCCGGGTGGATCACCGTCCAGGGAAAGGACTCTGTTCAGAGGCCCGGGTGAGCAGTGGCCCCAGCTCAACTCTTTCCGGGACGGGGTCAGCTTGCCGATTCTGGGCGCTGTGACCCGGCTCTATGCCTGGGTCGTACTCGGAGGCCATGACATGAGGTCGATGGACCCCACTGGTATCTCCCCTGGGGGTTAAGAACTTGCGAGGTGCCGCCCCCTGGGACACCCTTAGAACCCTAGGAATAGAGAGGGGGTACTTCTCAGTTCCAGATGTCCCCGGGAGGCAGGGGGCCCCGGCCCAGTTACAGCACTTGTAAAGCTGTTCAAGCCGCCGGCCTGGAGCTGGGGAAACGTTATCTGAGCCCGGCATCCACACACTGCTGAGGATTTGTCCCGGGGCCCATGTCCACAGCCTGGGATTTGCACAGGCTGCTGTGAGCGTCACTCCCCAGGCGCCCCAGCCACGGCCAGTGTCCCAGTGAGGGCCCCTGTCTGGGCCCCTCTGATCCGCTCAGCAGCGCCCAGGCCTGGCCGCCAAAGGGACTCCGTACGGGCTGCTGGCCTGCATCGACGGACACGTTCCCGCCGAGGGGAGGAGACAGGGCTGGCGTGCAGAGGAGGCACGCTGGAGCTTGGCTGACCGGCTGCAGTGACACGGAGGTCCATTGCCACTGCATGGGCCACCCCCACCTGGGCAGCAGCCCTGGAGGCGGACGGCAGAGGCGACCGGCAGCCGCGCTCTTTCTCCAGATAGCGCCTCGCTCCGCTTTGGTGATCCGAAGGCCTTCGGAAGGGTTTGTGCCCCCTGCCCGCGGCGCCGGGTCACTCCCCACCTGTCCAGGGCCAGGCGCGGGGGCTTGGGGCTCAGTCGGTGAAGCGTCTGCCTTCAGCTCGGGTCACGATCCCGGGGTCCTGGGATCAAGTCTCGCATGGGGCTCCCTGCTCAGCGGCAAGTCTGCTTCTCCCTCCGCCTCTGCCGCTCCCCCTGCTTATGCTCTCTCCCACTATCTCTCTCTGTCAAATAAATAAAATCTTAAAACAAAACAAAACAAAACCCTGCTGTAGGCATGTCTGGAGGCTGTTCCTGGGTGCGGTTAGCATTTGAATCAATGCACTGCCTAGAGCCGACCCCTGTCCAGTGGGGGTGGGCCTCGTCCAACCCGGTGCCGGCCTCAGCAGACTAACAAGGCAAAGGAGGAGGGGAGCGTTCGCCCTCTCTGCTTGCCTGTCTTCAAGCTGGGCACCGGGCCCCTCAGCTTGGGCTGCACTGGGACGGACACCGTCCATTCTCGGGGCTTAGCTTGCGGACCGCAGACCTCGGGCTTCTCGGCCTCTGTAACCGCGTAATGAATCTCTCCAGACCCTCCAACTGGGTTTGCTTCCCCCAGTAACGCAAGGAGCTCGGAGGCATTGGCAGGAGGGGGTGGGGGGCCAGCTGGGCAGAGGGTCCCGGCAGGGGAGCCCACCGCCCACCAGTGGGAACAGCGGCCTCCCTGACTCTGCCTGCCCTTCCCTGGCCGGTTCCCTTGGGGCAAGATGGGTGTACGGGCACAGCCAGGGATGTTCCGAGGATTGAACGACATTGTCCGGGGGCCAGCGAACTGTGGCCCACGGGCCGAAGCTGGCCTATTTTTGTCCATCAAGTCTTATCAGCATGCGGCCACTTCCATTTGTTGCCCCATCCTGGCTTCCTGCCGCCCGGCAGAGCTGACCCTTAGGACAGGAGCCCCGTGGGCTGCCGAGCCTGGAGCACTCACCACCTGGCCTTTTCCGGAGCCCACTAGCCCCCTGCCCGAGCCTTGTGCGGCGCCCTGTAGGCCGGAGCTGGTGGGCTCGGGGGCCGCTGTCCTGGGCACCAGCCTCACCGAAGCGCCAGGTCTCCCTCCGCTAAGAGGGGCCCCCCAGGGTCGCGCGTGGGGATGGCCGTGGGCGGAGGCCTGGCGCCGCCCTCCCTCGGCATCCCCTCCTGCCCCTGGCTGACAGTCAGGCCACCCGGCACCCCTTGCCGCTGCAGCTGGGGGACCAGCGCCTGGCAGAGGTGCTCCTGCTAATGAAGGTGCTCGCTGCTAATGAAAGCCAGCTCAAGGGCTAATGGGACCAGCCACCTAATGCATTAACCTTTCAAAAGGGAAGTTTGAAAGGCAGGAAACCCTCCAGGATTCTGAGCGAGGGAGCAGAGAGGGCGGAATGACAAGGCAGCCAGAAGTTCTTGGGCTGAGGGCAGTGGCTCACGGGCAGGGATGGTCCTCCCGCGCCGCAGGGGGCCGGCTTACACGCTCTCTTTCAGAAAGCAGACAGGACGGTAAAGCAGTGAGGATGTCTCTCGGCCACCCAAGGACGGTGGTCTGCAGGGTTTGCCCTTGAGAAGCTGGGGACGGCGGGGAGCACATAGCTGGGGCCCTCCTCCTGCCTCCTTTCCTTGAGGACCGTCCCTGGAGTCCCAGAGGAAACGTGATTCGGGGCATCCGAGGATGTGGCAGCCGGAGGGCAGGCGTCCCTGGTTTCACCAGCCCCTGTCCCTCATGCACAGTAAGCCTGTCCCCATTGCAGCCTTCATGCTGGGGGGCATGCCTTCCTCAGACGTCACACTCCCTGAGGTCGGTCCCCTTCCTGCCCGTCTCAGGAGGCCCGTGTCCGAGGTGCCCGCCCCAGCCACCCTCTCCGTGGGGGCAGGGCCCGTTTTGCTCTGTTGCTCAGAGCCTGGCACACAGGTGGTGTCTACGAAATAGTCCCTGACTGAGCGGTGGGGAGGTCCCCCGCAGAAGTGCAGGGAAGGGGACTTCCTGGGGCCAAGTCCTCCAGCCCATCTCTGGGGGAGGGGGGGCAGGTGGGATTTCCCACCAGAGGATTCCTCCACACAGGAAGAGCTGAGGTGTGGGGGGTACCAGCTTATATGACTGGCGTCTTCCCCCAGCCCCTGGAGGGGAAGCTCTTCCAACGGGAATGTGCCCAATGTTTACTGAAATGAAGTGCATTCGGGACTGTCGGAATTTTGGTAAAAATAATAAAATCCCTTAAACATCTTGTTTTCCGATGGCTGCTCTCCTGGCGGCTTTGAAATGCACTTGGACACGAGCGTCGGGGCCCTTCCTGGGCCGAGAATGTCAGAAGCTGATTGATCGAAATGAAAAACAGCACAAGAAGAGGGGCCCTGATTGAGAAATTCTCCTGATAAGCATTTCAATGCTTCCCCAAATTGATTTCAGATACCAAGATCCCTGATAAAGTGGAAATTTACAGTCTTATTCCTAAAATTCCTTCTCCATCATCGACTCAACAGATGGTATTTCTTCAGGCTACCTTTAATAGCCCTAGAAATTAAGTTAGTGAAAAATGGAGAGCTTCCAGAATATTAGAAGTCATCTGTGCCTTCAGGAACCCGGTGAATTTCCACCCACAGAAGCAATCGTAGATGAAAAGAGGTTGGAAATGACTCTCTGTGGTAAAATGGAATTGCTTATCGGTCACCCACTTGGCTCTTTGGGCCAAACCCAGGGGCTGGGGCTGCAGCTGGCTCGTCCCCTCCGTGGATGAGCTGCTACGACCCCGGGGCCCCTAGCGTGCGCACAGTTTCATGTCCCTCTGCAGGCAGAGGAAGGAGGCACCGAGGTTCCTGCAGCCACACTGTGCGTCAGGCACACACAGACGCAGACTCCTCATCCAGGTCGGCACAAAAGTCCCCAGTGAGAGAAACGAGGACACGGGGCTCAGGTTCTGTCCGTGCCTAGCTGTCCCCACGTCACAGGCTGGGAGGGACACACCCAGCCCAAGTCTGTGTCTCTCGGACCCCAGACCCAGGTGCCTTCCCTGGCCCAGGGGCAGGTGCCGTGCGGCCAGAGGCTCTTCCAGCCAGAGCCCAGTATCAGTCTCCCACAAGCGGGAGCCAGGGAACCCGGCCCCTTTTCCCGCTACCACTTTGGACGTGGAAACCTCCGTTCTCTGCTGTCACATGGTCATGCTAAGCCATCTGCTGCTTGGAAACCCTTCCTGTGAACCACATCCCCATGACCTTCTTGGTGAGCACCATTACTGGGACCAACGCAGATCCTATAATGCCTAACCCTTACCCTCAAAACTCCATGGAGTCTCACAGGTGTTTCAAGCCATGTTTACTCCGAAGGCCTTAGGATGTGCCCTTGACGTGGTTTGGACGGGGGTCCAGCACCCGGTTTGCAATCCATGAGAATGAAGTATGTGTCCTATTTCATTGTCACCTGGGCCCGTATTTATCATGTTTTCCTGTTTTGCTCACCCAGCTGGCATGCCACTTCCCGTGGGCCCCTCCTTAGGGTCTTCCAACTAATTCAGCTTCAAACCTGGGCCAGGAGACCCACCCTCAAACACCTCCCGGGGGGCTCGCTTCCTGCCTGATAAACTCAGGTCCATAGTCGCATACACCAGGAGTGGGGTACATGGGGCAAATAAGAGGTACGATTCGCCACACGCAGGGGTGTCCACAGACTGTGACTCTGGGAAGAGATGAAGCCCCAGACCCCTCCCAACCCCTCCCAACCTGCACCTGACTGCTCGCGCCCTTGGCCCCAGGGCGGGGAGACCTGCACTCTGCTCCCCGCCGGCCCCCCCTTGACCTGGGGCGTCAGCAGAGAACCCACGTCCTGCTGCGCGTCCCCAAGGCTCCCACGTGGTGAGGCCACTCTGTGTTGTCCCTCCCACGAGGGTCTCGTGTGCGTGGGAGGGTGCCTGCCGGAGCACGAGAACCCCTTCTGGTGAGCCCAGGGGTTGAGCCAGTGGCTCTCGGGTCTCCAGTCGGGGAAGCGGGGCCTCTGGGGTCACAGTGACACCGCACTCCTTCGACATTTGAGATTTGAGAAGAGGTTGGGGGAGTAGAACTCAGAACGGCACATTTCTTGAACTCCCTCCAAGCCTCTTCTAAATACCGCCTGTTTCTTCCGAGGGTTCCTTCCAGCAGGCAGCACGGAGTAGCCCCTCGGCTGTCAGCTAAGCTCTCCCCTCGCCCACCCCCCATGCTCCCCGCTGGAAACCGGCTCCGCTCCCAGAACATTTCCACGCACGTCTGTGGGAACCGTGAGGACAGGTATGTTTTTCATCTGGACAGTGCAGTCTCGTGACTTCTCCATCAGCACAAGGCGCCGGTGGGCCCCGTCCCCTGCGCGTGCACACACCTGCAGACGCTCCCGCTAGCCTGTGTCCGCCTGGCTGTCGGGGGCCAGACGACTTCCGGTCGGCCACGGGAGCCCTGTCCCCAGCTTGTCTCCGGCGCCCGTGTCCCCTGCTGAGGAGCCGCCCGTGCTGTGACTGCCCAGGAGCTGCTCTCAGCTGCCTCCCATCCCCAGGACCAGAGACAATAGCGGGTGCTCGGTGGGAAACTGCATCCGGTGTCCTGGGGGTGTGGTCCCTGGCAGCCTCCTGGCTTCTCACCGTCCAGGCCCCGGGTCTGTAAAATGGGAAACAAAGTAGCTCCCAGGTCACAGGACCATCGTGCAGATGAATGGGCTTGTGTACTGAGGCGCTTTCAGAGCCTGGGATGCACGTCGAGCCCAGCAGAGGAGCTCGGGTTTCTCCTGGTTCCACCTTCCCATGTGTTGGCTTTGTCCCTGGGCCAGTGGCCCTCATGGTCACAGCGTGGTTGCCTGGAGCCACCCCTCGTCCTCATGTCCCCTCCTTCCCATCTCGGAAGAGCGATAGCACATGCCATCCTACAATGGTCGAACGAGTTCTGCAGTTCATTCTGGTGGGCCCGGTCTGTGTCAGGGGGCGGGGTTGCACCTGCTCGAGCCTTTGGGCCACCTTTGTCACGGCGAACCCGGGAGTGGGGTCGGCACGCTCTCTGGCGGGGGCGGGAGGAACAGGTAGAGCCTTCCTTCGTAACTCGTGCTCTGCCCCAGTCCTGCTGTCGTTCTTGCTGATGCCACGTGTGGCCCATGATCCAGGCTCCATTTCTGAGCCACCGTCATAATCCAGATTCTGTTCCACTCTCTCTGCTTTCCGGCCCACACTGGAGGAGGTGAGCCGGTGGCCTCAGCCCTATGGGGGCCTGGGAGCCTCTGATCTCCAAATAACAGACTATGGGCGATTTTTCTCCTTCTCGGCAGATAAAACCATTTTCCCCCCAAAGCAATAGAAATATTCTTGCTCCTTTCTTTGTTGTCCACAATAAATGGAGAGGACCCCACGGCCACGTCTCACCTTCCCCTTTACCCCAGACACATGTTTGCTTGGTAACTGTTGTGTGTGCAACGGGAAGTACTTGCTGAGAGTGAATCGGATTCTCATCGTTCTCGCCGGCCCCGGTGTGCACAATTAACACCACTTGTTAGCCTGACGAAACGGGGGGAGCTCAGGGCACCCTCCTTCCCTCCCCCGGGTCTGGGCCTCGCTGCTGTGGCCTCGGGCTCCGGGGCAGCTCTGCACCTTCCCCAGCTCTGCTCTGTCCTCGCGGGAGAGAAACACATGGAAACCAGTCCCCCCACCGTCCCCGGGCTGACGCAGGACCCCCACTCTGGAACCAGGCAAACCTCTGGCAGGGTCGGGCTGGGGCCGGGAGGCGGACATCAGACAGCTCAGGACTTCAGCATGACGGACAGCCGTCCTGTGCTGGTGGCTCAGTGGGGACAGTCCTCCCTGCCCTGTGCCAGACACCCCTCGTTCCTCCGTCTGCTGATGGAGATGCTCAGCCACCACTGGACCCCCGGGGGGACTCTGCATCACCCCCTCAGGGCCCGGCACCTGAGCAGCGGGGGCTGGAGACGGATGGGGGCCATTACCGGCCCCCCAGCCACACAGCTGGGCTCCTGGGGGGTGATGTCATGTGAGAGTCCAGTCACCTCTGGCCGTGAGAGCCTCCCCAGTGCCTCCATCAGAAACGGTCTCCCTGCCACGCCCAGTGGCCCTGATCTGTCCTATCTGCTCACACGGGCGGACATTACCCGGTTTACTTGCCCCGTATTTCTCCACCCATCTCACGCTGGCGGCACCCTCCTGCAGGCGGCCTCCTAGCCTGGGCCCTGGCACGGAGGGGATGAAGGACAGAGTGAGGGGGGCACATGCAGAGCCAGCAGACTCTCTCATCCATCCACCAGAGACACCTGCCAGAGAGTGTGAGGATTTCCAAAGAAGTGGGTTTTGCTAAAAATACCCACCCCTCCGGCCTCCCCCTGAATTCCCTCTCGTACCATTTCTAAGACATTTGGGTTATGAGCCTTAGTTTGGATGCAGTGTGTGTGTGGGGGCGGCCCGGAGGACCCCGGGGCAGCAGGTAGAGCTTTGCCTCCTGTCCAGGCAGGGACTCCTGCTCTGCTTTCCAACGTCCACTCCCAGCCCAGGAAGATCTCCAGGAGCCAAGTGGCAAAGAGGACTCTGCATCCCAGGGAAGTGCCAGGTGAGTCACCCCTGCCCTTCAGCAGGGAGGATATAACGATGTGACAATCCCCACGCCCACGTGCCCACTCACAGCCTCAGGGAAGCGTTAATTAGCATGTTAGAGAGATTTTGGCTCCTGGAAGCTATTAATCCTGAATTACACCCCCCACCTTGCAGGCAGGCAGAGATCTGTCCCAGCCCCTCTCACACCCCACCCTCAGGGCTGGGGGCCTTCCTGGGGACACTGCTGCTGGGCTGGTCTTGCTGGAGGGTGGGGGGAAGTGGAGGCTTGGAAGGGCTCCCAGGCCAGCAAGTCCAGCAGAGGGACCAACAGGTGACACCTGTGTGAGGTGGGGGTTCAAGAGCCACCTGGCCAGCCATGAGACAGACTGAGCGGGGGCTCAGGGGCCACCACGGGATGAAGGACGGGGTTATCACCATTGGAAAATCCGGAGGCTGCAGCCAGGCCACCACCCAGAGCCATTCTTTCCAAGCTTCCGGGTGCACGTGAAGTCCCCGGGGCTGTGTGTGTGCCCTTCCGCTGGTCCATAGGACGTGCGCCGAGCAGCAAGGACGTGCCACTCGGACCTCAGTCTGCTGTCTGGAAGGTGGGGACAGCCACTGCCATCACACCCATGTGTTGTGAGGATTCGGTGAGAAGGTACCGGAGAATGTGCCTTCAACCGTCGTAGTATGAGGAGAGCCTGGGGAGGGAATCAGGCCCTGGTGGGCTCGGGCTAGAGGAGGATGGGCCAGGCAGGGGAGCAGCCACCGTGGGAAGCCCCCCCCACCATCTGGTGCCCCTCTGGCCCCAGGCACAGCTTCTCAATTGCTTCCCCAGCAAGAAGGTGTCATCACACCTTCGGGCTCGAGGCCTTCTCAGGTGGGGCCTCTGTCCTGTTGTTGCCTGGCCCCTCGGTCCCGAGGGCTTCCCCCACCCGGGACAGGGGCCCATGCTCCCCCAGGAGGGTGGAGTTTTGTGTGGGGACATTGAGTGTCCTGGCGGTCAGTCCAGGGGTCACATGAGTTTGGAGGTGGGTAGGAGGACTATGTCTGGAAAAGTAGGTTCCAACGGGAACAAGAGAAGCCCTGGGACCCCCATGAGGAAAGAGCCATCAGGCCACCCTGGCTCAGGGGGGGCTTCTGAGCAGGATCCCGTTATCAAACCACCTCGTCAATGAACTGAGGAGGCCCTACTCCTGTTCTTATCAGAAGGGAGAGACTGTCACTAATTGAGCAGTGTGACTCAGACTGGGCAGGAGAGAATTGGATCCTCTCCGATGAATGGATCTAGCCGTGACAAATCTGGTTGACTGTGCTATGGGCACAGGGCAACATGTGCAAAGGTCCTGAGGTGGAGGCCAGCAGGACAGGTCTGAGGGGAGGAAACAGCAGAGTGCTGGGGAAACTCAGATGCACTGTGCACAGGGTGGGGCTCTGGCCGACTGCAGAGTGGGCTTCTTGGAAAGATGCAGTGCAGCCTGGGGTCTGTTTGAGGACCTGTGGTTTGATTGCTATGCCCCTCGCCCGTGTGCTCCTGGGCGCAGGGATTGTGCTGCCCTGCTCAGTCCCGGGCCCTGCAGCCAGCCCAGCCCCTGGAGTGCAGGGGGTGCCCAGTAAGTCCAGTGGAAATGAGCAGGTCAGTGCATTTCTCCTGGGTGGGAGGTGAACAATGGGCCAGAGCTCCTACGGCAAAACAGATTCCCCGGGCTGCATCCAGCCTCCAGGCTTCGAAGCTGGAGGTTCCACGGGGACAGGGCTGCAGCTGTAAGGGCTTTGTGTCCAGGTGGCTCGACTGTCCTGTAATGACAGGAGCCCTGGCCGGGTCCTCCTCCCTCCCCTCTTCCCCTTCTGCCATGTAACCGTAATGCATGTCATGATCTCAGCCTCCACCTCCGGCTCCAGCCTCCATGGGCCTCACTTGGGGCCGGGCCAGAGGGGCTGTGCTAGCCTGGGTGTGAGGTACGACAGCCCAAAGGATGGCTGGAAATATGCCAGGCCCCTCACAGCCTATGCCTGGCCCTGGCTGGCTGTCCCTGGGGCCCAAGTTCCTTTGGCCAAGCTCACCCTAATGTCCAGGGGAAAAGGCTCCATCCACAGAGGTAAGGGGCTGGGAGGAGGGAGTATTTGCTGAATCATAATCGACCTGCCTCCCCTCTCCCACCCCAACCATCTCTGTCTGCTATCCCACGGCTGTTGGATTCTTTAACTGCAAGACTGAGCAAGGGGCCAGGGGCTGAGCACCTGCACCTGGACCCAGCGCCCTAGATGCCCGTCCCCTCCGCTGCGGCCTTCCTGGGATCCCCCCTGCCTCATCCTACGGCGCTGGCTCTTCCTAGAGGTTCTTCCAGCCTCGGCCCAGCGGGATCCAGGAGCCCAGACAGGAGGGCAGTCCAGATCCAGGTGCGGAGGCGGGCAAGCTTCCGAAGCGTCATCAGACAGTCCCCCACTCCTCCCTCCCTCGCCCCTGGACAAATGAGCTGCCTGTGGGAAATCTGCAGGAGATCCGTCTCCCCGTGAGCTGTGGGGCCGCCGTGCTCCCGACACGTGTATCCATCTCCATCCACCTGCGAGGATCCATCTCCTCCTCCTCCTAAATTTATAGGCGGCGGCACATCCCCTCCCGAGAAAATACATTAGCGACGATAAATACCGGCTCCAGCCTCGGAAAGAAATGCCCTGAGTGTGTAGTTTAAAGACACAGAGGCAGGATCACAGGCAGACTCTGGAGAAGCAGTCCACAGAGCCTCGCCCGGCTTCCACAGCCCGGCTTCAGAGGCCCATGTGCCCCTCCGCGAGAACCCCGCTGAGCACCCCAGCCCAGACCTCAGAGGGCCGGGGAGGACGCAGGTGGAGGAGGGAAGGATCCGCGAGAGTCAAGGCTGTCTGAGGGAAGGAGAGGAAGAGAGGCACCCCCTGGGGGCCCAGCTGGAACCCTGCGTCCACAGATGGGAGCCATGGCCTCAGCTCTCCAGGCAGGTGCCTGTGGCCGAGGAGAAAGGCAAGCCCGCCGGGGGTCAGATACGCTCCTCATGGGCCAGCACCCTCAGCAACCCAGGCCCTGCTGGGAATACGCCCAGCAGAGGCTCCTCGTCCTCGACTCATTTGGGGAAATGCCCTCCACTCCTCCCTGCCCTGCTTGCTCAGTGTCCTGGGGTGGAGTCCGTGGACATGGTTAACCCCCTGTCTCCTCTGGGTTTGCTGAGGGGCCAGAGCTCCACGGGACACTGGAGGCTGCTTGCCCCAACCCCGTGGGGAGGCTCCTGTGCGGAGAAGAAAATCGACCACCCCCAAGTGGCCCTGAGCCCGGGGAGCAGGGCAGAGTCGGGGCCCAATGTTCCTGCAGCCCACCATTGGCCCTGCCGCCCCGGCTTCGCTGCCCCCGAGCCACTACCATGCCTCTCCTGCATGCCAGGACATACGCGCCTCCCCTTCCCACACCTCCGTAACTGTGGGGAGTCAAGAAGGCGCCATGCTGGCTGAAAACCCAGCTCCATCTGCTCGCCCTGGCCCATTCACACCCAGTCTGGCCAAATCCTGGTGTCTGCAAAGCACTTTCTATCCAGCTTCCCTGCTGTGACACAGCCCCGCAGAGGTTAACGTCACCCCAGTTTGCTGGCATGAACCCAGCTTGGGGCTGGCACTGCACTCAGCCTCCGGCCGCCCGCTTGGCCCCTTCCCACCTCTCCAGGGATCCCCGCTCCAGTCCCGACACTGGAGGGGAACTCTCCTCTTGCCCTTCATGCCAAGCACTACAGTGATCTCCAAGGATGGTCTCTGCCAGATAAGGCAGGGGACACAAGGAGAGCCGTCCCGTCTGCACCGGGGGCCCGGGGTTCAGATATAACAGAGAGAAACCAGTGAGTCAATGGAGCAGTAATTAGTAAAAGTTTGTTGTGCACACCCAAACAGATAATCTGCAAATCGGGAGCGCTCAAACCAGGCCACGGAACGAGGCTCAGGGGCATGTGATTGCAAAGCAGCTCACGCAGTGGGAAGGCAGTGACTGCATCCTTCCCAGGGACTGGATATAAGGTTAGAATTTTCTTTTCTTTCTTTTTTTTTTTTTTAAGATTTTTTTATTCATCGAAGAGAGAGAAAGAGAGCACAAGCAGGGGGAGAGGCAGAGGGAGAGGGAGAAGCAGACTTGCCGCCGAGCTGGGAGCCAGACATGGGGCTCGATCCCAGGACCTAGAGATTTTCTGAATTGATACAGTCCGCCAGTGGTTATGTCATGTCAACCCATTTTGCTTATGGTTTCCAGAGGCACAAGCAAGAAATACCCTGGGTCAAGTTAGCCTTCTCGGTCTGTGCATGACAAAGCCTCGGGAAATGATGGTTAAGACTGAACCGTCCCTCCTGCCAGTTATTGGGGCAGGTTCTTTTCGTAGACAGAGGAGGAGAGAGCCAGCCTGGCTATGGGTGGCAGCGTTCGTTCACGGGCACTGAATCCCCTTCACGGAAACAGCAGACTCGATGTTTGACCTGGAAGTTCACAAGAAATCTCAGTACGTTGAGCATTGAGCGGGGCACTGCCCCTGCATCGGGGTCACCGGGGGAGGCCTTTGAAAGGGGTCCCTGGGCCTGGCCAGAACCCCTGGGGTGGAGGGGAGTCTGCATTTTTAATAGTCTCCCCCTTCTGCAGGGAAGTCCTACACCCTTTGCAGCCTAAGAGCCCACGACCTGGTCCAGTCTCATTTCACACTTGAGAAAAGGAGGTCCAGGCCCTGCCCCGATGGGTAACACGGCCAGCGCTTAGCCCAGACAGCCGTGCCCGGCCCAGGGCATTTCCTGGAAATGTTTGCAGGAACAGGGCCACTCAGCTGCTCTTCTTCCCCGCCAAGAATACACAGCTCGACTCAGAATGGAACCGACATTAACTTGCTGGAGGGAAAGGTGCTGCCCTTGAGGTTCTTGGCAACGTGCAGCCAGAGACAGAGCTCGGTGGGCACCTGTCCATCTTCCCTCCCGGGTCAGGCACCGCTGGCCCCTGGACCTCGAGTAAAGCACCTCCCCTGGGCACTCTTCTGTGTGGGGTGGGGGTGTGCGCACGGGCACGAGGCAGTGCGCTAGCCCTTCCCGGGGCCCTCTGCACATGAGCAGGACGCCGAAAGAGATAATGGGCTCAGGACATACTGCATCGAGCGGTAGCGATGTCACCTCTGGGGACACTTGCCGCGTCTCTTCTGGGTGCTCAGCTTTGAGCTGGAGATCTCCTCATCTCCTGGAAGCCACACGAGAGCTCCATGAGGCTGGGCCTCGACGTCCCCACCTTGCAGAGGACCAGGTGAGGCTCGTCCTGCCCCTCAGCTGGCTGGTGAAGGGGCCCATGTGAACGCAGAGGTGCTCCCTTCCCCGCGAAGGGTGCTGACTATGGTCCTGACACCCTCCTGCTGAGGCCTCCAGCTCTCTCCCAGCCTCGGGGTCACCTTCACCCGTCCCTCTATCAGGAGGGCACGGGCCGCAAGGGTGAGCCACACAGCCAGGCGCCACAGAGCCCACAGGGAGCCCTGGGTTCCTCTGGCCTGAATCCCCCCCTGAAACCTGGCGGGTCCCACTTTGCACTAGGCCCCGGTGATGGCCTCAGAGGGCAGACTACCACGGAGTCAGAGTCACTGTGACGAATGTCAGGCAGAGGATAGAGACACTGTTTCCAGCCCTGCATGACAAATGCAGCGGTGACATGCGGGCTTTGGGTGGAAGGCGAGGGGAGATGGCCAGCCAGGAAGCAGGACAGCACAGCAGACCGTGGGGTGCGGGAGGGTGAGGGGCCGTGGGCTGGGTGAGACTCCGGGGGTCTCACCTGACTGATCACAGCACTGATTACCCCGCAGCCACGGCATCCAGCCACGGTGCTACACGTCTCCCCTTCGGTGATCTGCACAGACCCGTGTAACTGGCTCTATTTTATAGAATAGTTAACGCCCACGGGCTGGAGCCTGGATCCCCACCCAGGTTGTGCCTGGGCCAGCATGTTGCTCTGCTTCCGAGGCCAGCTTGTCTAAGCCACAGGCAGGAGCGGGGGCCTGATGTGCTCAGATCTGAGTCCGGAGCGGTGCTGAGCATAAAGGACAGGGGGGTGGGGGAGGGTGGGTGTGGCAGGAGGGGCGAGGGGGGAATGTGGGGGGCCACGCTGAGGACTCGGGAAGGCAGGCCATCAGGTCCCACTGACGAACAAGGTGCATGCACCCGCCTTCACCATTTGTTCCGTCATGGAGGAGGGAGGAGTGGGGGCCGGCAGGAGCTCCCAACCGCAGCGCGGGAAGGGGATTCTGTTCCGAGGCAAGCCACAACCCCGGGAGGGTTTCATCACAGCCATGCTGGGGGTTCTGACGTGTGACCACACTTCAAGGAATGGTCACCAAAACCCAGACCGAGAGCAGACTGCAGCCTCTGGGGGGCTCTGCCTTCAAAGAACATGAAGCGTCCTAGGTTTTATGGGCAGCCTGATTTGTTAATTTAACAGACATCGAGTGCCCGGGCTGGTACTCAGTCAGGGTCCCTGCCCTTAAGGGGTTCTTGGCTTCAGGAGCAGGCACGCTGGGATTGGGGCATAGGCAGTGTTGGGAAGCCATTGGCTGCCGCTTTCCACCTTCCAGGTACCAGCAGGTGGTCACTTCCTGGGTCCCTGTGGGTGGTCAGGCCATGTGACCGCTTCTGACCAGTGAGCTCTGAGCAGGAGGGGGTGTGGCATTCCATCGCAGGGGCAGGGCCTCCAGGACCAGCGCTGCCCACAGGGCTGCCCCATGGTGACCTGCACCATGAGCGGACAGAGCCCTCGGCTGACCCACAGTGTCCGGGCCTGGAAGGAGCTGAGACCTTGCCAGCTCTGTCCTGGCTGATTTAGGCACTGAGACGTAGCTGACTGGTAATCCCAGACTGAAGATGAAGATGTGTATTTTCCCGAGGAGATCTCTGAGAGTCGGGTTAGGGACCCAGAGCCTGTCACCTGTGTGAAGAACAGAAAGGGGTTGGTGGTGCCGATGAAGCAGGGGAGGGGGAGGGTACCTGGCCCTAAACTGGGGCCAGTGAGGGGCTGTGATGGGGCCTCTCTGGGAGCTTGACAAGAGCTCTGCCAAGTCGCGGACACAGGGACAAAATTAAGGGGCAAAGACCTAGTGTCCAGAAAGGTGAGAAAAGGAGGTGAGGGCCTTCCCCCAGGGGCCACCCTCAGCCCTGGAACTCATGGTAGAAAGCTCATAAAGGGTCGTGTTAAAAGAGACCTGGTCCCCGAGGGCTTCTCCCAGAGATGTGCGGCCCTGCGGAAAGAGGCCGCAGTCGGGGCTGGGGGAGGAGAGGAGAGGCCGCGGGGATGGGGACGCAGCAGGAGACACCCTAGCAGGGAGTTCCCCACACGCCCCCAGACACGCCATGTGCGAGCACATCGGCTCTGAGCACTTGCTAGTTGGGAGACTAGAGCCCCTTTCCTAGACGGCATCCCTGAGGGTGGGCAACCAGGAGTGGGGGGCAAGGTAGGTGTGAGATGGGGAGGAGGCCCTGCAGCCCGGCAGTCCTCACGCTGGGGTGGGGGACACAACAGACGGTCCGTCCAGCTCATCAATGTCAACTTTACTTGGAAGACCTTCTTCTTTCTAAACTGAGGCTGTGTCTTTGGGCCACGTCGAATGTCACAGGTCTGGGAGTCCAGGAAGCCTCCCCGGAAGAGGAGGGGCATAAGTTGGTGGCCCTCCTCTGTTCACTGAAGGGCTGCCTCAGGGCTAGGGGAAACAATAGAGGCTCAGAGCAAGATGGGAAAGAAGAGGTCAGCGGAGGGCAGGTGCCGGGGTCTCAGAGGGGAAGGAGTGGGCTGTAGGTGCTGCCCTGGGGGGAAGAATTCTCCATCCTCTTGGCGTGAAGCCTTGCGCCATTGCCCTCAGCTGGAACTCACCTCTCTTCTTGTCTACACTGCCATGGCGGGTTGCAGGGGAGGAAACAGAGCTCGCCCACATGGCAAGCGTGCATGTGGGTGCGGGCTTATGGTAGAGACTCGGTAAACAAGCGCCCTCACCCCCCCACAGAGCCGTGCCCTCCCGTGGCAACACAGGACAGGAAGTGTGTCACCCCTAAGCCCACCACCGCCACGGGGCGGGGGGGACCGCCTTAATTCACGGCCCCAGCAGGCACATGGGCACAGACGGCCGCAGAGGTCGGGGTGCACAGGGGCGCCTCTCGTGGGCGGAGCCGACTTCTCCTCCTCCTCCCCGGCTGGGAGAGGGGAAGGTGTCTGTTCCCCATGAATCTTGCTGAGGAAGCGCCGTGGGCTGGGGTAATGAAGCCCATGCATCTGGTTGCCATGGCTTTTCCGCCAGCGTCCATGCCCATCAGCCGGCAGAAGCGGGTCACACATTCACCTCCTCCTCATTTCGAAACTTCTGTAAAATAATGATGAGTCAGATCCCAGCGTGCGCCCCTCCCGCTGCCATGAACTTGCCCCTAGGCTGCTTCCTGAGCTGCCTTAATGAGCTGCCAGCCTGACGAGGGGGTGATGCCCCCCGCAAGTCCCCTCTGGGTGCCAGCTGATATCAGTGCTCCCAAGCCTGCTTGCAGTCCCCACCGTGGAGGTCTGGGCACTGGCCACACACCGCCGAGCAGGTCCTTCCAGGAGCCTGGACTTGGCGCTCTCAGATGGACCAGGGAGCCTGGATGCTGCCAGCGGGGGCAGCTCGGTCCAGTCTGTAAACATCTCCACCCACCATTTTTGTATCGTCTGGGACCCAGGGACCCGGCAGGGACTTCTGCTCGCCACCTGCACCCTGCCCGGGGTTCCTCGGAGCCAAATAGAGGCATTTTGGGAGCATCAACCTGTGCCAAGTGCAGAGGAGGATGAGACAGACAGGGCGCTGCCCTCGGAAGCAGGAGGGTGGGGTGGAGCTGTTGCAGGTGCAGAGGGGCTAGAAACTGGGAACGAACACAGACACACTGCGGTGGGGTCAAGGGTGGTCCCCCAAAGATATGCCTCCTCAGAGTCTGTCACTGTGACCTTCCTTGGAAAGAGTCTTTGTAGATGTAATTAAGTTAAGGATCATGAGATGAGATCATCCTAGTTTAGATGGTATCAAATCCAAGGGCAAGTGTCCTTAGAAGAGAGGAGGCCAAGCGAGGACATGTGGCACTCAGTGACGCTGCCCAAGCTGAGGGACACTGGGGCCACCGGGAGCTGGGAGAGGCAGGAGGGACCCTCCCCTGGAGCCTCTGGAGGGAGCGCGGCCCTGCCCCGCCTGGATCTCAGGCTCTGGCCTCCAGGGCTGGGGGAGGACACGTTCCCGCGGTTGTAGACCCCCAGGGTGTGCTGGTTGGTTGTGGTGGTCCCAGGGCTCTAATCCACGCTGGCTTGAACATGCTGGCCTGAGAGGAGCAAGATGGGCCCCCAGCCGGGAAGAATCTGAGCAGGCAGAGGAAATAAGGCCTGCCCTCCGCAGGGCCAAGGCAAGTGTGTGGAGGCTGGACAGGCGGCTCTGGAGGAAGCCCCGCGGTGGGGTCCCGGGGGGACACTCCGTGACATCACGGGTTAGCTCAGGGCACGGGGAGCACCAGCAGTGAGCAAGACCCACGCAGACTCTCCATTGAAAAGCCCAGATTCCAGTGGGGGGTGCATGGTGAGTAAAGAGACAAACAGGACAGCTGTCGACTTGGAGGAGCCTCGGATCAGAGTAGGTGCGACACTGGGGAGGCCACGTGAGAGTGGGGTTCAGGGACGCAGTCTGCCAGGAGGTGGCATTAGGCTGAGCTCTAATGACAGGAGACAGGCCCTCAGAGACTTGGGGAGGACATTCAGGTGGACAAGCTTCCCCGCCAAACCCCGAGGCAGGAAGGAGCGGGGCTGGACAAAGCCAGCGGGAGCAGGCGGGGGCGGGACAGAGGTGCACCGGGCTCTAGGGAAGCTGGCGGCCAAGCTCGGCGGGAGCAAGGACGCGCGGCATCATGTCCAGTGTCCAGTGATGGGTCATGGAGTCTGGATGATGGAGCAGCGGGCTGGGGTGGACGGGGAGGGCATCTGCTCAGGCCCAGAAGGTGAAGGTGGTTCCAGTGAAGGCGGAGGGACCTGCATGGCTTGGGGAGTGGAGTGGACACCACCTAATGCTGACTAGGTATTGATTGAGGGAGAGCCTCCAGCACGTCCTGGGGTTCTGGTCTGAGCAGCCAGAGGAATGGGGTGGCATGGGGTGAACGGGAATCTATGGGGGCTCTGGGAGTGACGGGGACACACTGAGTGGACACTTCCACCAGATATCCATGCAGAGACGTCAGTGGGTGAGTCTGGAGTTAGGAGGAGAGGGCGAGGCTGGACAGGGCCTCGGAGCCCTCTGCATGCCTCTGCCTGGAATGACCCGGCTCAGAGTGGGCACATGGAGGATGCCAGCCAGCATGCTTCCTGACTCTCTGCCCAGTCAGAGGGCATGGAGGAAGGGCTGGAGGTGGGTAGGGGCAGCCCTTGGGGTGGGCCTTCTCCAGAGGAGGGCCCAGGGAGGACAGACGCCTCATGCAGCAACCTGTGGCTTGGGGAGCACGTCAGCAGGTCACCTGCTGGAAGGCTCAGGAGGAAGCCGAGGCCTCCCTTGTCTGTAGTCTCTACTCAGCATCTCTGGACCCGCCCCCCTGGGCCTGGGTCAGAGCCTGGGGACCTGACATGGATGAGCCACACTGCCAACCCTCCAAGCCTTGGCAACCCTCTTGTCCCCAGAGACAGGGAGTTGCATCAGCCTGGGGTCAACCTTACTCCTGTGATTCTGGCCTGAGGCCCCAACGCGGCTGTCCCCTGCTGGTGCTGACTGACCCCCACCCCGCTCCCCAAACCTTGGGAGCCAGGGAGGTCGGACTTCTCATGTATGATCTTGGGGAGCCGAAAGGGTGGTGAGGAGATGTGGGTCCTGAGAGCCTTCTGAAAAACACAAGAGCTTTAGCTTCCAGAGCAACACCTGGCACCCACCTCGGGGCTCCTGGTGCCAGGCAGGGCTGGGGACCCTGAGGGACACGGTCCCGGGTGGACTGTCCTCCCGGCCTGCTTACCCATGCCCACGGGGTGTGGGGACAGGCATGTGGTCCTCTCCTCCCTGGGCTGTGGGTCTCCTGGGCTCCTTCACCCGGACAGGAGCCCTCCCCTCGGCTGGACACTGGAAGCTTCTGCAGGGGCTTGGGCGTGGCTTCGATGGAGTAGGAAATGCCCCCCCTACGTGCTGCTGGGTCCCCAAGACAGCAGGGGCTTTGTTGGAAGCGCCCCCGGGCCAAGGGCTCCAGTTCTCAGCTTGTGGGAGGTGGAGGGGCAGACAGCAGGGGCTGGGGGTCCTGTCCTGCCAGTCCCACCTGCCTCCTCCCAGCACACTGGTCCTCAGGAGAGGGTTCCAGACTGGTCCTCTGCACTTGCCTGTGATGTCAGCAGGGGTCCTGGGACCCATTCCTCCATCCTCTGGGCAGGGGCTTCAGACACCACGAGAGAAAGTCCTGACATGGGAAGCCTTCCGCCTGAACTTCAGGCCTGGCCAGGACCAGGGGAGCCCCAAGCCTGGGGGAGTCCCGAGCTCCAGAGGCCCGCACAACCCCTCCTGACGATGTGGAGAAGCCCCCATGGCTTCCAGTCAGCCTCCGCAGCCTGCTTCTGGTGAGGGTGGTTGTTCAGGGAGTCCTTGTGGTGTCCGGGCACACAAGGGCTCTCAGGGTCCATTTCTCAGCTGGCAAAGGTGGGCATCTCCTGCCAGAGAGCACCCCGGGCACCTGGGCTCGGCGGCGGTGGGGGTCTGGAGTCATTTGCTCCCTCTCTGGGTCCCCGAGGCTGTGCTGCTGAGGAGGGTGGGAGGTGAAGCCTGGCAGACAGGCTGGTCCAGGAGCAGAGGGCCCAGCTTCGTGGCCCCATCCTGTCTGGTCATGTTTGAATGGGGTGCCTGTCCCCTGGACAGGCCGGGATGGGTTTGGTCCACCCCCTGCAACAGTGTGTCCCAGGACGGGCGTCTGCAGGGGTTTGCTAAGTGAACCACTCGAAGTCAAAGGCCATGTCCCTTGCTCAGACCCGGGCTCTAACCATCTCTGCCTGCCTCCTGCAACCGGCCGCCTCCATGACTTCGCCTCCTTCGCTGGCACCTTCCACAGCCCGCTCCCCGACGCTCGGCCGCTGCCCCGGACGTGTCTGCACGGCCAGACTGTAAGCTCTGACAGCAGAGCTCATGCCCGTCCTAACCCGGCGCCAAGCAAACGCTGGGGTGAAGGAAGAAGGTGGGGTGCACGTGGGAGGAGGGAGAGAGCTTGGAAGGGGGGGCAGCTTGACTCACGGTGCAGACACCTGCGGTTTCTAGAATCCTGCCCTCCCTGGGGGGCTCCCACGCCGTGCCCCGTCCCGCCCTCGGCCCTGCCATCCCCGCAC
The DNA here is from genome assembly GCF_029215605.1 of Mirounga angustirostris. Classification (NCBI taxonomy): domain Eukaryota; kingdom Metazoa; phylum Chordata; class Mammalia; order Carnivora; family Phocidae; genus Mirounga; species Mirounga angustirostris. The sequence goes on along the minus strand of NW_026991723.1, from coordinate 91,787,029 downwards.
CTGCCGCGGGGCGTCCTGCAGCCAGGACTCTCTGTGAGCTGAGTGGCAGCAGGTTTTTTCCACTGCCCCTCTGTTCCCTGACACTAACTTAATTAGCTCTCTGTTTTCCAAACAGGCAACGTGACTCAGCACTTCCGCACGCAGGCACGGTCTAAATCTGTCCCTTACCCCCAGGTGTCTCTTAGCTCAGTCCTTCGCCAATTGAAATCACAGGGTTAGAGCCCACAGTGGAGGGTGATTTCCAGCAGCTTCCTCGGAGGACCAGGTTGGGTCCGCCAGATAGCCCTTTCTCCTGACCGGCTCCCCATGGGGCCATGGCCACAAATGTCCCAAGTTCTTTCCCTGGCTTTGTCCTTCCCCCGGGGCGGGGGGGTGGGGGTGGGGGGGCTCAATCCCCAGGGGTTGCTGGAAGTTAAAAAACAAGGTCACACTATTGCTCTGCAGGCATCAGGACCAGAAAGACCTGCAGAGCTCTGCTTCGACAGCTTGGAGTGAAGGGCAGCAGAGGGGGCATGAGGGGGTGAGGGGTGGTGGGTGGCTTCGGCAGAGAGCAGGCAGGGGTCAGGGTCACGGGCCGGGGGCGCCCTCCCCGCCCCCCTCCGGCTCCATTGCTCCATCTCGCCTCTTGCAGTTCTCCCTCTGCCCTCCCCCCCTCCTTCCTCCTCTCCCCTCCCCCTCTGCCTCCCTCAGTGCCGGGGGTGGGGAGGTGGGGTGGTGGGGGGGAGTGGGGGGGGCCCGGTGGTGAGGGGTTGGACGTGGCCGCCACCTTCGTGGCTATTAGCAGGAGGCCAGGCAGTAAACCAGCCTCCTGACAGGCGCTGTGACCCGGTGGGGAGGAACTCCGTCCACGCACCCACCCACAGCCCCTCAATCTCACCCCAGGACAAGTGAACGAACTCCCCTCCCCACCCTAGTCCTTAGGGTGATGTGCATGACATTTGTCAGGACAGTCAGGGACACCCCAACTGCCAGACCCAAGCCTGGTGCCCCCAACACACACCCCCTTTCTCTGCACAGTGAGAGCAGAGCTGCTCTCCCGCCTGTAGGGCGGGGACACGGGGTCTGGGGCAGGAGAGAGTGGGCAACGGGGGGCCCCCGGGCTGCCCTGAGGGGCCCGCGTGAGCTTCCTGGAGCTGCTTTAACAGACTGCACAGATTTGCTGGCTCCCGCTAACACCCGTTCTAAGTCCTAGCATCACGGTGTCAGGGATGGGGGACACTGCTTGTGGGAGCTCTTGCGGAATCCCTCCCTTGCCCTTCCTGGTGCTGGTGGTGTACCCACGCCTTGGTTCCCTTAGTTGGGGGCCCCTGTTCTGTCTCCCCTCTGACCCTTGCCTCTCTCCAGTAAGGACCCCAGGATGATGCTGGGCCCACCCGCCGCCGGGAGCATCTCTCATCTCAAGGTCTTTAGCATCGGCAAAGCCCCCTTGACACGGGAGCTGGCGGGTCCAGAGGCTCTGGGGTTAGGCCACGGGCCTCTCCGGGGGCTGGGATTCTGTCCACCACAGAGTCCCTGACTCCTTTCCTATGTGTGTTCCATCCTGACCCCTGTCACCCCAGCTCCAGCTCGGCCTGACAGCAGCACCCTTGGGCCCTGAATAACTCACCTTGCTGAGGCTGCGAGGGGCCTGATCCTGGTTAAGGGGCCGACTGCCATCAGATAAGCTGGGGGCCTGGCGCTCTTTCATTACTGGTTGCAAAACATAATTACGAATGTAGAATAAATTACATGTTAACATGGATGATTACTCCTTGCTTCTCCTGCCATCATTAAGCAACAAAATAATATGGCCAGATGCTCCGAAACAGGCTACCGATGTCGGCGTCCGCCCCGCCGAAGCCCAGATGGAGCACCAATCAGAAGGTGATGGACAAGCACAGGGTTCCTCGCAGTCCTCCCGGGATCAGGGTCTCCCGGGCCGCCCCATCGGCCCTCCTGCTGAGGCTTCCCACAGCGGGGCTTCTGCCAGGGCCCTGATGCGTCACCGTGCACGCCTGAGCCTGGCCCCTGCCCACCACACACCTCCTTTGCCCCCAGCGTGATTTCCCTTGGGCTGCACGCTGCCCCTGGTGAAGCCCCCTCCCCACCATCTCCATCCATCCCAGGCTCAGAGGGAAGACCCTCCTTCTGATCTTCTCTTGTGTGGCCTCCAAGAGCCACGTAATTCCCACTCTCTGGGTGGAAATTGGAACGGTGACCTCGGGCGGTTTGCTCCACAGTGAAGCCTCATCAGCTCTGGACCTGTCTTCTTCAAAACGCCAGCGTGGCCTGTCCCCGCTCCGAACCCGCCGTGGCTGCCCGCTGCCCCCCGTGGCTCAGAACCCGCCGTGGCTGCCCGCTGCCCCCCGTGGCTCAGAACCCGCCGTGGCTGCCCGCTCTGGGTCCAGCTGCCTTGCAGCCGGGCACCTCGGATGGGGACCAGAAGCGCCCCACATGCTCTCCTGCAAACGGGAAGCAGAATCCCCGCCACAGCAAGCCGTGAGGGGCACAGCCAGCGTCCAGGGAAGTCCCCACAGGTGGCGTCCCTCACAGACCCGGCTCCTTGGTGAGCCGGCTTTGTCCTCTGCAAGGACCTTGCTTACCGATTTGCCCACGTGTGGGTGCTGATTGGAGTCAGTCACCCGGCTGCCCCGTCCCTGACAGAAGACGGGATGAAAGGGGGCGCCCTGCCACGGCCACACCACCACCAGATTCTGTCCCCCACGTTGCTGTCAGAGTGAAGGTGACCTGTGCTGGCTCCGTGCTGGGCCGGGCGCGGCGTTGGGCCGTGTGTCCTGTCCTCAGAGCCTCCCTAGGTGAGCCTCTGCGCTGGGGTAACAAGGACGGGAGCTCAGGGAGGTTGAGTCACCTGCCCGAGATCACCCAGCACACACCCAGCTTCTGTGGAGCTGTGGCCCAAGGGGTCCGTGGAGGTGTGGCTTTTATTTTAACCACTGTGGCAAGGCCTGGTCCCCCTCCCCCGCTGTGGCGTGCATCCATGGCCACTCAGCCTAAGCATCAGGAAGATCACGGCCCGCCCGTCACACAGGGGGCCAGAGAACCTGTGGCCACCCATGAGGGTCTCTTTCTAAACCCCCGAGAGCAGCATTCGTTGTCCCTGGAAGTGGCAAGTGTCCAGGCAGTGGGTGGCTGTGACTGAGCTCGGGAAGGCCGCACCAGGCCCCGCAGCCTCCCCCAGAGACGTGAGGGTCTTCCTGAGGGCTGAGGCTGGCTGAGACCCGGGGCCGTCATCCTCCGCCCTGGCAGGTGCCTTTTGGAAAACCCGTCCCCCGGGGCCATGTCCCGTGCCCCCTGGCAGCCTCGGAGACATCTTGGCTGATGCCTCTCCCAGTTTCGAAGTAGACCATTTTACATCCAGAGAGACCAGGACTCCACCGAAAACCATCTCCCTGATTTATAAAGTCAGCGGTTCCAGAAGCGTGCGGTGGCCAGTGTTTATGCAGCCCTTTTATAAGCACAATGCATTTTACAACTTGTTGAAGAGAGCGACAGGAAAGGGCATGCTTTTCCTTGCGCAGGAAATCGACACGCCCAGCATCTCCAATCAATAAAATCATATTTTGCTGACTTTGAGATGTCACCTCGGGGCTTTGCTCGGCAGCGGGAGCCGGCTGGGGCGTCCGGAGCTGGCTGCTGACGTATGGAAAACCGATCTGGCGCTGTGCTCAGACAGATGGCCCTGGCTGGGGGGGGGGGCACTGGGGGTGCAGTGTTGGGGAAGTCACCCCGCCCTGGCCGGCACCCACTCTCCCCGCAGCCTGCAGATGGCCCACTAATGAGGCCCAGTGGGCAGAGGCTGTGGGGAGACGCAGGCTTACATGCCACGGGGACTGGGAGGGAACAGAGGCCCCTTGATCCAGGCTCTCCCTTCACACAGGGGGCACATCACCTGGGCACCCCACTGGTGATTTCCTCCCCTCTGCTTGCATACCGCCCATGCCGGGGAGCTCACCACCCAGGGAACACTTTTCCTGCATCCGCTGGAACCCCCTCCCTGGACCTGCCCCCTTGGTGGCTCCACCTGTTCAGCCTGACAGTGTCTAGTCCTTCCTCATCCAGAAGTGAGGCCGCACCTGACACCAAACAGGCGGCCAGCCCCAGAAACACCTGGCTTGCAGGCCATTGCTCCCGGCTGCCTAGGTGCCTACGTGTTTCTCCTGGTCCCAGCCCTGTGCCTCCCTCATCACACTCGATGCAGAACCCCGTCCCCTACGTGAGCTCTCTAATCCTACTGGGAAGCCCCTGCATTCAGGGCCTGCCCCCCACAAACGCCTCCCTCGGACAGCCAGTATCCCTGGGGCTGGTCCTTTGCTCCCTGCAGCCCCCCTATGGCAGGCCCTTTCTCCGTGTGGTCAAACCCTGTCTTCTGTCCTCTCTCTGAAGCCCGGGCTCCCTCTTCTGTGGGCAGCGAGCTGGGCGCAGTCCTGCCCCAGTGGCCCTCCGCTCCCTGGCTCCCTTGGCTTGCTCGCCCCCCACCAGGACCACCCTGGCCATGGGTCTTGCCCTTGACCCAGTCATCCCGGGCATCTCCTCCACTCAAATCGTCGCTCCAGTCTCCAGAGTTGCAATTCCTCAGATGGGGTGGTGTTCTCACGTCTGGACGCCACCCCGCGTGACTGCACGGTGTCTCTGTGAGCCCTCCTGGTCGCCCCTCTCCCACTCGCTCTGTGGCATCCGGCTGACCTTCTCACTGCTCTTGACTGGCCCGGCGCCCGACTGGTTAACCCGAACGATCTGTTGCTCTGCTTGCTTGTGGCTGCGTGGAAACAGCAGAGCATCCCCAGGAGGAAGCACAGCGTGCTGTCTGGTGGCCTTTGAATTCCTGGCCTCGGAGCTCAGCGGGCACCCAGCACTGCCACCTTGCCTCGAAACCCGTGATCCTCCCTCCTCTCTCCTAAGTCCCCACATCCTCATCCCTCGCCTGTCCCCTGACGCTGACCTCCACTCACTGCACTGAGAACATAGGGACACATAGAAAGGAGCTCCCGGCCCCCCGGGACCCCCTCCTGTCCGCCATAGCTCTGTGCTCCCGGGAGTGAGGGCCCGGATCCCCCGCAGGCCCATGCCTCCTTGAGTCACTCCCTCCCCAACACCCTGGGGGTTGTTCTCCTGCAGCTGCCTGCTCCTGACAGCCCCCCAGCACGCTCTGGCCCCCCCACCTGAGCAGACCTGCTCTTGGCCCCGTGCCTCTCCCCAGCGACCTCCCGACTACGCACCTGTCCCTCCCTGCGGGCTCCAGCCACACCAGCTAGCCCGCTCTTCCTCACACACACGCCAGGTGCACCCGTCCCGGGGACTTGGATCCTGCCGAACGGTGCCTCCTGGCAGAGGTGCGTTCTCTCTTACCCCTCACCACTCCTGTGTCAGTGGCCGACGGGCTTTCTGGTTTCTAGCTGCCACCCCCCACATGGTAGGCCTGCGGAGAAGGGCCCTCGCTGCCACCTTCACCACAGCATTCCCAGCGCCCGAGACTGCACCTGGCACCTACTAGGTGCTCCGGAGATAGCAGGTGGGTAAGTAGGTGAATGGCTATTCGGTTAACCGAGCTCAGAAGCAGATGCTTATGTCCCACACCAACCAATGCACCAAAGCAGCCTCAGGAAAACCGGGCCCTTTGGCCATGTACAAGCTGAGCTCACTCATCTCTGTGCAGACACCTGGGTTTATGGGTCTCTGTGTCCCCTGTGGCTGCAGGGCCTTCCCCACAGCAGGTGCCCACGAGTGGAACCCTGGAACGTCAGGATAGAAGAGGCTTAGATCTTTGAGCGTCGAGGTCCGGCAGCTCAGAAGGGAAAGTGAGTGTGAGAGAGCCATAGCCTTGCCCACGCTCAGCAATCCTGGCCAGTGAGCCTGACCCGCGCAGCTCCAGCTCTGGGGGCACGCCCACCTCTCCCTGCGCACACTTGTGTCCACCAGGAATCCTGGAGAGAAGCTCCTGGGCAACTTTGACGGGTAACGCCATTGTCCACATCCCCAGGGCTGCCAGTCCCAGTGCCCTGCTGCCTTGTCCTGCCATCAAGGAAAGTTCTAGAACCCTGAAGCTTTTGGCTGGTTTGTGTATTATCTGATGGTCCGAATATCCACACAATGGCTCTGCACCCACTTTTCCCACAGGAATGTCCCATCTCAGGGCCAACAAGCCTTCACAGCTAAGCTTCAATGAGCAGCGTGACCTGAGCGTGCCCCGGACCCGGAGCCAGCAGAGCCCAGTTTGGAATAATTTCACAGTAAAGGGGATCACACAGTTCCAAGGAAGCATCCGTCCGCCTGGCTTGAGCGGTTGCCCTGAGGCACAGTGGTGACGCCTGAGGCTGGGGCCAGACAGGCAGGCGGAGGTCACGGCTCAGGGTCACCGTCTGGAGTCAGGTGGGGACAGATATGCGGGGCTCACGTGGAGATAGCTGGAAATAGGATGAACCCACTCCGCAGTGACGTGCTGCAGACCCGAGCTGTGTGCGGGCGCAGGTGTGCGGCCTGGGGCCCCGGCGGCGAGTGCATCCCAAGGGCCCGCGCCCCCCAGGAGCCCACGTGATAGAGTGGCAGACGCCAACAAACATCCCCGAAAAGACTGTGGAACAGCGCGGGCTGAGCCTGTTTGGAGAAACACAATTTATGGTTTTTGTTCTCGAAACAACTGGTTGCATCTAATCAAATAATGTTTCTGTAACTCACCGCTAATTTGTTTTCACGATCAACCTTATGAATTCTTTCGCGTGGGATCTATTTTCTGACTCTGTATCTGTACACGTTCTCTCTCAATTCTGCCTTTCATTCCAGCTGCTCTGAATAATTCATACACACCAAATTGCTTCTAGCTCCTTCCGCCTAGACGTGGGAACCAGAGGCTGTGCTGTCAGGCATGCTGGGGGTGGGGACGGGGGAGCTCCGGCCTCCTCTCTCCTCTGCTGGTGCGGGGCCTGGGGCGATCCAAACTCCCCCAAAGGGACTTGGGCTAGAGGGCCCTTCTGGTCCTTCCTGCGTCACCGCCCGGCTCTCAGTTTTGAGCAGCAGAGAGCCAAAGTGCAGACTCCACCCGCGGCCGAAGAGCTGGGCCAGGTCCTGCTGCCTAGCGGCTAGCTCCCGGGACTAGCACACGTTGTCGGCACCTCCGAGGAGGTCTGGACAGGTTTGCTCCATGGGAATGGCGCATCGACGGTGGTCAGAGTCTGATTTGCATTTTGAAGGCCCATGCTCTCATGGGACTAAGCGCCCACTGTCATTCATTTATTTGGCAAACGTTCACTGAGCACCTATAATTGGCCCCAGGGACACACAGAGACTCACAAACAGGTCTACGGATGCACTGCTGCAGGCTTGAGTTTCCTGCAGGTGGAGAGGAAGTCGGCCCCGTGAACATCTGGGGGCGAACGTGCTGGGCAGAAGGAGCAGTCCACGTGAGGGCGCAGGGTCCTGCCGAGGGACACCGGAGAGGAGCACCTGCAGATCCGACGTTTGCTGTTTCCCTGAGATCGTGTGGCCTTGGGCTCCAAGAGGGGACTGTCACTCGGGCTATCAGTCTGTGGTCAGCGGGGCTGCCCGGGGAGTGCGGCGAGGTGGTGGGCGTGGCCAAACTGCCCCCGAGGCCTGCTGGAGGTCACTGTCTGCTCTGGCCCGAGCTTCCCAGCCCACGCCATGGCCCCCAAGACGAATGTGCAATGAACTCAAGGGGCTCACCGAAGCCCAGCATGCTGTGCTCAGGAGTCAGGAGCTAGCCAGGCCAGGGCCCGCGACTCACGGTCCCAGCATCCCCACCCAGAGGCCCCATGTGCTATGCAAGGGTGGGCTCAGGTGCTCGTCAGGGTATCCCATTTAAATCCCTTTCTATGGCTTAGGAAGCTGCCCCCCTAGGGGCTCAGTTGAGGGGCCAGCCCGGAGCTGGGATCTGACAGGTGACACCAGCCTCCAGCATTTACCAGCTCCTCGTTGGTGGGGCTCGATGTCCCTTTGGCTTCCTTTGCAAAAACACCTGCTGCAGGGATGATTCGTATAAGAAAATCACCTTACAGATTTCCTTGAGCCTGTATTTATGGAATCATTAATGGTTCGAAGAGGCTGCCTACAGTTTTCTGTTTTTTTTTTTTTTTTCTTGCCTTTTTATGGGCAAAATGAACTGTTGGTTTTGTAACAGAGAAGTGGAGGCTGGTGAACACCTTCTGGAACTCTCTCTGTCTCCTTGGCCGGGGTGTCACGTGAGGGCCTTCAGCACAGAGTTCGGACCCGAGGCAGCACGTCCCGTCCGTCTGTCCTCCGTCGTGTCCAAAGCCCCACGATGCGTGGGCCGGGCCAGGAGCCACAGAGCTGAAGGAAAACTAATTGAATGTCTCCTTTCTGGGCCCTTCCCGGGGGAGCGCCAACCCCTCCAACGACCCCGTGCAGCCAGTTTCTCTTCTTTATTATGGCCTGCCACAGCTAATACCACAGGGACAGCGGGCACCACCTAAGCCAGACCGGCAGCCGGGAGCTGAAAGCAGCGCCTGTCCCGCTAATGAAAGGCAGTGGCGGCGGCGGCCGGGCGGGGAGCACTGGGGCGGACGTGGGCACGTCTGCGTCCCTGCGCCTTGGGGTCCCTGTGCCTGGGGATGGCCACGGAGGGGTGAGCTCCTGGAGGGAGGAAGGGAGAAGGGAGAGGGGACGTCCCCCAGGGATGACTCAGAATTCGATAAGCAAAGATGAAACAATGAAGAGCGAGCAGGAACAACATCACTCTGGGCGACCTGATTTTCGGGCCCGTAGCGGGAAGGAGAAGATCAATAAGGAAATTACTGTTTTTTCACAGAGTCAGCTCCTGGCGCCTCGTGTGAGGCCACAGCCCCCCGCCAGGCCTGGCCCCGGAAGGGGGATTGTGGCCCGGGTCGGGGCACTGGCAACCCCGGAGGCTCTGGCCTGTTAGGGGACAGTTGCTTGACACCCACTTTTCCAAACATAGCTCTGCGTTTGGCAGAAGAGCATCCCAGGCTGACCCCCAAGGAGCTGTGCTAGCGGGTTCGGCATTAACTCGTCTCTCTGGGCCTCACTGTCTTTACCTGCTGAGTGAGGACAGCATTTGTGGCCAGCCAAGGGGCTGCAGGGTCACCGGCCAGCGCACAGGCTTCGCCAGGCAGGAAAGGGAAGTTGGAGAGGGCCAAGGGCTCCTGGCCTGGAGGTCGCGCGGGGCCTAACTGCAGAGCATCCTCCCTGGAAAGCGAGTGGATGAAGCCCTGACATCTCTGACTCCTGGTGCTCCCCCCCAACCCCGGCTGGGCAGGGGTGCCACGGAGCCGCGGCTGCCTCCTGAGAATGGGGCCCGTCTGCCAGCATCAGATGGGACCCTCCCCAGTACCCCTCCCACGAGGCCCGTGGGGGTGCGTGCCGTGGAGGCAGCGTGGAGCCCCTCCTCCTCCACGATGGCACAGGGCACAGCCCGCTGGCAGGCTTGGAAGGCCAGGCTGGTGGGATGAAGTCTTTTGGGCAGAAGTCTCCCTTCGAAGTGGGCTGGGTGGACTCCCATTTTGCGATGGTGAACACTGGTCCTGGGAAGGGTGGGGAAGTGAGCTTGCTAACCTGCAGTTGCTCCAGGCTGGGTGTGTGTGTGTGTGTGTGTGTGTATACAGAGGAAGGTCCTGCCCGCCCCCCAACCCCCGCCAGCTTCCCCCCAACAAGGGGGAGTAGAAACAGACACCAGCCTCTGGGCTTCCAGGGCCTCCCCTCCCTCTGCTGCCCTGCTCCACGTCCAGCAGCAGGGACTCACCAGCACCCGGGGCTGGAGGACCAGCCTGGATCCTTGCCAGGCACTCCGTTCTGGCACCTTCCACTGCCTGCCGTGTGATGAATGAGCTTCGGGCGACTCACCAGCTGGAGGACGTGCTGTGTGTGTCCGTGGGCCAGCCAAGGGCAGAAAGAGCAGAGCACGAGGCCCGGAGGCCCCGGGTTCAGGGCCAGCCTGCCCCTCGGCAGCAGGATCTGCTGCTGATTCCTCTCCCTGGGTTGGCTTCTGCAAAATGGAGGTAATGCAACACCACGGAGGATGAGGGATTTTCCCACAGATCCGTCAGAAGACAGAACCTCACTTTGTTCTCAGAGTCCCGGCCAGATCTCTGGATTCAGGCACCTTGTTTAGAACAGCAAATAATTGCTTCAGAGATACATCACCCCGAAACTGCTTTAATCCTTGCAGATCCAACAAAACTGGTGAGGCAGAAATCCCACTCGGATTGAGGAACTGTGACTTCACCGTCACGGGGATTAGGTGTCCCCGCACACGAGCCTTTCAGAGACACTTTTAAAAAGCCATGGCATACATGCCTATGTCCAAGAAGTCATGGATATTAATACAGAGAAATCCCACCCAAGCTATGTAAGCGAACTCTTGGGCCTTAGCTTAGGATTTCCAGTGACAGCATCCAACAAGGCTCAGTAAAAGAAAATTCCAGAAAGAGACCGGAGTGCATGGGACACTCAGCATAGGATTCAAGGGGGAAAATGGGACCATTTATCTGTTGGAAAAAGATAAAGCGGGACACGGGGTTCATACTCCAGAAAGCCCAGAGCACCGAGGGTCTCAGTATGGGGGGGCGCCACGCTTCACTGCTAAGAAGCAAGGTGCGGGTCGTGCCACCAAATGTCACCTTCAGGAAGAGTTGCTACGTGAGGACAGCAAGATGCAGGGTCATATACATGTGGGGTGCCTTTTGTAGAAGAAGAGTGGGGTGCGATCACCAGTCGATGCCTCTCCTTGCTATTGGCTTCGAAGGACTCCATATGTCACTCTCATAGCCTGTGAAAACAATGTCTAACAATGGATTTATTAAAGCACAATCTTGCTACGGGAGACCCCTTTGGAAACAATTTATTCAGGAAACCAAAATAGATTGTTCTCCTCAATACTGCAGGTCTGGGCCACCAAGGAAGGGACATCTTATCTGATGGTGAGCAGGTCCGCTGTGCCCCTTCACAAAGAGAAGGCTCTGCTCAGCGTCAGATGGACCGTCCGGCCCCTGGGTTCCTCAGGCCCCAGGCAGCCCCTTCCAGTACTCCCGGGAATCCAGCCTCACTCTTTGTGGCATGGAAGGTCCCACGGCCACTTCCTCCTGTTCAAGCTGCCACGTCTCTCTGGACCACACCGACACAGGTGGCTGGGCAAGGAGATGACCTAAATCCTGCTCCAGCCTCGGGCAGCTGCATCGTGGGGGCTCATTTCCCCATGAGCACTGAGGAACCGCTCACCATCCTTGACTCAGCCCCACCCATGCATCCACTCACTGCCTCCAGTGGCCTGCCAGGGTCCGGAGTGTTCTGACGCCTCTCCATGTCGGCCCGTGTCATCGTGTGGACATGGACGCTATTTCATGGGTTGGAAGCTCAGCTGCCCCGAGAGATGGCTGGGCCTCTGGAGCCCAAGTTCCCCGATCTGGGAACAGGGAGTGGTGCCTCTTCCATGGGGTGGTGTGAAGTCGGAGGGGCGCATGGGGGCGGGACGTGTGCTCCGTCGGCACCTAACGTGGTCTTTGCTCAAGCGACCGCTTGTAACCTTCAGATGGAATTCAGTTAAACGTTCCAATAAAACAACAATCTCCCACCCGTCTTTTGTGCTCAGCGCCCTGTAATCACTGTTGCCCCTCATTTCAGGCCCTGCTCATAGATGCAGCCTGGCATCTGCATGGGACCCCGCGCTTCCCAAGAGCCCGCCGCACCCATAGGAGCTGCCCCCCTCCAGTGTGGGCAGGGAGAAGGGCTCCTCGTGGGGCCTCGTGTAAGTTCTGCACGGGCTCTGGGGATCTGAAGGAGCCACAGCACGGTCCACGGACACCTGCGTGCGGGGTCAACAGTCTCTTGGACTTCCTTCCAGAGGTGACTTTCAGAAATGGGGAAAGCCCCAGGCCCAGCGGCACTCAGAACTGAGTGCCTCATGCCCTGACCTCCTCGTCTTCCCCCAAAGAATCATGGGTTTGATTCCAAGCCAGATTTTTAATAAAGAAAATTCATCCACAGATGTTCTGCCATCAGCCAATATATCCAGTTATTGGAATCTGGGAGATTTAGTGGCCGGCCGCTTGTTTTATTTGCTCTCCGGATGGAACCATTTCTCTTGTGTATTTAATATCCTGGAGGCATATTTTCCCTAGCAAATACGCAGTCCAAGACAGCAAATCCATTCTGGACCTCTGGGGTCATTATTTTTTTTCTGGAACTCAGAGCAGGTATCTATGTGCACGTTTGCTCTTCCCTCTGTCACTCGGGAGAAGTAGGAAGAAATCGGCCCAACTTGGAGCTGCGATTACAGGGCAGCCCCTGCCCGATGCGCTTGGTTGGGTCCCCATCACACTGGCCCCAGTGGCCTTGTGGATGGAACTGTGGATTTACTGAAACTCGGGGTTTTCCTCGAGTAACCAGCTCCCAACTCTCAGGGGGAAGAGTTTGGACCCCTCACTCTGAGAAAATTTGTAAGAACGTCAAAGTGTGAACTGGTCTCCCCCTTGTACAAGCTTTACTTGCAAGCTCGTCCTGCCGACGTGGGAGAGCCGTCTTGCTCACGGGGGATGGCCAGCTAACGAGGCTCTAATTAAGGCCCAGCCCTCCCCCTGCCCGCCCCTCCTCTCCTGATGTCACTGTTCGGGGTATCCCTGAGCTCCCCGGCAGAAGGACGCTGAGGGGCCAGCAGTAACCAGAAAACAGGAAAGGATTGGGAGAGGGGGCTCCTCATCGAAGGGCACAGCCTGTGAGTTGGTCCCGGCCCCATGGATGAGCGAGGTTCTCTGTGTCCAAGGCCTGGGGACCCGCATCCCAGAGAGGGCCGGCCGCTGACCTCTCAGACCCACCACAGCCCCACTGAGCCAGCCGGCCAAGGAGGGCCTGGTTTACCTCCGCTGACCCGTCAGCATCTTCTCCATGGGTGCGCCTGCCACATCTCCGGTGGGTGCCTGTCCCAGACCCCGTCCAGAGGTGCCCTTGGAGGAGACCTCCACGGCAGAGTGAGGTGGGGTTCCGGGGATGCGGCCTCGGGTTCGTGTCCACCCCAGGGGGTGTGGAGTCCCAGGCTGGTCCTCTGACTTCTGGGGCATGGGGGTTGGGGACCCGGTGGAGAACGTGTCCCGGATGTGGCCTCTTGGGAGAGCCCTACCCGGACTCTGGGACACATCCACAGGGCTCTGCAAGGCCCCATCATCTTGAAAACCTCAGAAATGACAAGTGAAGCGAAGACATCTCCTAATATCTTTATTGTTCCTTCGGTAACTGGACGGTACAAAGTTCCCCTCGTTTTGACTTCGAACTGTACTCCCCACACCCGGTTGTCCTCGGGATCATCGCTTTCCCAGCGGAAACAGAGTTTCCCTAGATAAACCCTTCCCATCCGCGGTTACACTATTTAGGTAATTTAACAAGAAGAGAGCAATTTCTTTATTATCAACATGAACTTGATTACCTCTTTCTAAGGGTGAACACTGAATTTTTTTTTTTTTCTTTTTAGAAACAAAAACCATCCACTTATTAAATCCAAACTACAGCACGGCATTTACAACATTCATTGCATCAACTGAACACACAGAGCTACCACCTCAAGGAAACGACAGACAGACGCGGCACGACAGATCTACGGGGGACGCGAGCTCGAACAGGTGGGTGCTGCCGCCGTCCACGCCACACGTGTGGCCGCCGGCGGCAGGCACTGCACATGGGCCCGTGGGGACGCGGAGCCTCGGCGCGGCTCAGCTATGACATGACACGCGGTCGAGAGACAGCAGGTGTGATGGATGAGTTACACTCGCCGTCGCGGCCCCTGCGGACGCCGAGCGCGGCCGGCCCGCGGGCCCTCGATGGGATACAGCAGGCCCGCCCACGGGAGCTGAGCACGATCTAGGGGAAATGTCCATGCGACCTAACAGTGGTTGTTCTCGGGCGAGAACTGGCCAACAGTCGTTGCCTTACTTCTGTAGGTTATTTGACCAGAAAGGGGGCCGGGCGGGGGGCGGGGGAGGGGACCAGGGATCCCTGGACTGCAGTTCCAGCTGCAAAGACGGGGGTGGGGGGGTATCTTCCCAAGTGTGTCGCCCTCTCGCTCGAACCAGAAGCGCACGGAGGTGACGCCGCCACGCGGTGCCAGAGCCCACGCTGCAGCTGCTGTTCTGAAATTAGTATTATTAGTATCGTTTGGTAATTTTGGCAGCTCTTCCGCAGGAATGTCCGCATGGGGGAGGCCTTGGCCCCCGGGCTTTCCAGGAAGAGACCACTACAACTCATCGGACCGGATGACGTGGAAGAGGGTGACGTTGTAGAGGATCTGGTGGCCGTTGTTCCAAGCGTACAGAGCGCGGTCCTTGGGGTTGTAGTCCAGCATGGAGATGTGCGAGTACTTGTTCTGGAAGGGGATGTCAATGTACTCGTAGGTTGAGGCGTTGGTCTGGTAGGCGTAGTGGACCTTGGTGCCCCCCGAGTAGCCGTTGGTGACGTAGAGAGTCCCGCAGATGATGAAGGCCTCGCCGGCGCTGCGCTTGGGGTAGCTGGTGTTCCAGGTCTGCAGCACCTGCAGGGACACGGGGTCCAGCTTGCTGATCACGATGTTGCCGGCGTTCTGGTTGGTGGCGTAGACAGCCCACAGCCCGTTCTCGTCCACCATGAGGTCGATGTCCGAGTGGCCGCCCCAGGCATAGTGGTACATGTTGTTGTAACCGGCGTAGTCCAGGCTGCGTGTCTTGAGGATCGTCTCCGTCTTCAGGTCGAACCGGATGACGATGTGGCTTTGGAACTTGTTGAAGTAGATGGAGCCGTTGTAGACCACCTGCCCTGTGCCGGACCAGGGGTGCGGGAGGCGGTGGGACGTGAAATTGTCCGTGGTCATGAAGTCAGTCATGGACTTGTACTCGCGGACAAAGCGGTTGTTGTGATAGCCGTCCATGTACCACACCTGCGAGGGGGGAGAGAGAGCGCGCACCCGTTAGCGGCTCTGGGGGACACGGGCGGGGCTTCCCCCCCCGGGGCTTCGCCACTCAGACTCAGAGTCTAATCGACTCTGCAGTGGCCTGGCGCCTCAAGAAGGAGCCGAAAGAACCAGGGGAGGATAACGAAGACCAGGCAACATCATGTCCTTCCCCCAAACCGCCAGGGTACTCGTCAAAGGGGACAGGACTGTCCCGCCAGGAAAGAAGGGTCCAGTGAGGACAAAGGATGGGGAGGCACACTCTGGGAAGGGGGTCTGGGGCTGTAGCCACCCCTGCAGGTCAGGGACGTGGGCAGCAACAGAACCGCCCCTGGTCCCCTCTGCTTGGGCTGCGTCCAGGCTGGGGGTTCACTGCGCTCTCCCTGGCCGGTACACAGCAGGTGCTCCCACTTATTTGGGGAAGAAAGGAACTCCATCAGCATACGAACCCCCAAGCCAGCAAGACGGCGCTGGACAAGGAGAATGCTCACAGCCCCAGGCAGCTCCTGTGGCGTGGGGACCCAGAGCCAAGGGCACCAGGACAGCGGCCCGGACTGGGGCGTCCCGTCTGCCAGGCAGAAAGGCATTAATAGGACATTTGGGGCGCTACACGTGGAATCACGGTCGCCCCCAACCCCTGCGCTACTTCTCCAAGAAGAACGAAGGCTTCATGAAGGGCCCCAAGGGTCACAAGCCACCAAGATAACAAACCCAGCGGTGGCCCTCGTTTGGGGTTACAGAGGAAGAGATTTCCGATTATTGCTTAAATGCCAGTTGACTTGAAAACTGTCTAGACTTTGTACAAAATGCTTTAGTCATTTTCAACCAATATGGGAGCAAATTAGAAAGCAATGCAGTTACTCAGAGGAAAATCTGCCGGGCTAACGCCATCCCCAGTGCATCTGTCTGGCAATAAGACAGCTGCTTTATCCATCAGGGTTCTGCTGGCTGCGGGAGAGATTAAGGATGCGGGGCTTTCAGACACAGCATTACACATGCGTTAAAAATTTTAAAAAAATCCTAACCTTGTTCCTGAGGCACCTATTTGGATGCTTAGAGGCAGATGCGCTTTTTGTTTTTAATGAGATTTTTTTTTTTAAGTTGGGTCTCTTTTGAGGCTTTTATTACCCTTAGCCCCCCGCAGAGCAACCCACAGTGATGCGGGTCTCGGATTGGAACGGGCAAGTGCTGGGCTGCCAGGGGTCCTGGGGGGGCCATGATCACGCTGCCAAGGACTGGCCCTCCTGCCTGCACTTGGCTCTCTCCTGAGATGGGGAGCTCACTGCTTCTTCCAAGACCCGGCTCAACCACATCCCCCCCTTGGAACCCTCTCCTGACCCATGCCTACAGGGGCTGCCTCTCTCCTGCTCAGCACGGAGAGCACTCCTGAATGTGCATAAACATATCCTCCCCCACCAGTGGGCCTGTGACACTGGGGAACCCCAGGGTCCGGTGCCTCCCTCCTGTGGGCAGAGATGGGTGAAATGGTCACCAAATTGCTCAGGATTTGTAAACTGCCTCTTCTTCCCGGAAAGTAGCAAATCAGACGCAGGGCACAACGCTTTTGGAAAATGCAATTTAGGCTGGGAGGGAAAGCTGGCACAAGGCACTAAATGTTTAACGACCAGCTCTTGGCCCGGCGGCTGTAAGACATCATTGAAAAGCCCCTCTATGCAAAGAAGGCACAGTATCGAGCCCCAAAGGGCCCTGAGATAAGGCGCCCCTTCCCTCCCAGTGGTCACCCCCTCTGGGCTTACCGGGATCTCCGGATCGGAATGCCTCTCCCTCCCCTCCTGTCCAAGTCCCAAGGCTCACACAGAATCCCATCACCCCAAAGAGGACCCCCTCGATTCTCTGGCCTGGCCCAGAACCCCATATCTGAACGCCTAGAGCCTGGAACCTGGTTGCCCTCTGAGCCCCGGGCACACTCACTTCCCAGAACAATCGCGTCGGACTCCAGGGACAGAGCCCGGCATGCGTGTTGGTGAAAGCTTCAGGTGATTCCAATGTGCAGGCAAGGCTGGACCCTCTGGCTTGGAGCCCATGCCCCCTTGTGCTCGGTTATGCTATTGGCCCTGGGCCTGGTGCCGCCTGACTGAGCCTTCCAGAACTGCGATCCAGACCATCGCTCCTCTGTAAACCTGACTCCTCGGTTCCAGGCTCTTCCCTGCAGCATCTGGCTGCCTCTGCACCTGCCAGGCCAAGTCCCTGGCTCTCAGACACCTCTGTGCCTCCCACCTGCCGCTCCCACCGCAATGCCCCTCTCTCCACTGATCACGCTCACTTCCTGGAGGGCATTCCCTACACCCCCTCTACCCCCAGGCAGGGAGGTCTCAATTTTGTAGTGGGGTGACTGGTGGCCCCCCAAAAGATATGTCCACATCCAGGAACCTGTAAATGTGACCTTATTTGGAAAAGAGAGCTTTGCAGATGTCATTAAGGATCTCGAGATGGATTAGGGTGGGCCCTAAATCCAGTGAGTGGCGTCTTAAGAAGAGGAGAGTCGTAGACATGAGGGGCTGATGCTAGCTGGCCTGGGACGTCTACAGCCGAAGCCAGCCAACAGGAGGGAAGGTGTCGTGGACCCCAGCCAGAGTCAGGGAGGACGGTCTCCTGGGAGGTGGGCACAGCCTGGCATCAGGGGTGAGAGCTTCCACAGCCCCAGCACCATCAGAAGCACGTGGACCGGTCACCACTGGGAGAAGGCAGCTTCTGGACACAGTGGAAGAGCACGTGAGTCCAGCGTAGAGCCTGGCCCACAGCTGGTGCTTAACAAACGAGTCGCGAAAGGAAGGGTGCCAAGGCATCCCGAGCTGACCTTGTTCCAGCAGCTCAGCGCAAAGGCGTCGGGAAGCCGTGAGCTCTACTTGCTCCTCTGCAGCCCCAGACGGGCCCCCCACCCGGCACCCCCTGTGCAGCGTTCCCTGCCCCCGGCTTCTGGCCACGCGCCTCTGACCACACCCCGTGGCAGCCTGCCCCGAAGCCGACACGGATTCTTGTTTCCCTTCGGAACGAGGCCCTGGTTTCCTGCGTGTGTGACCAAACTGGGAGGGGAGAATGAAAACGGTCAAAACAAAACAGCTCTCCTCCAGATCAGTGGCAGGGCCCCGGGGCGCATCCCTCAGCGGGCTGGGAGCTGGAGGTGGCCATGCTGAGCGCACTGCTCGGAATGGCCCGAACCACACGGGCGTGGGGCAGAGCTGCCCAGTGTCCCTGCCCGCGAGCTCGCCCCCCCCTCCCCTTGCCAGCATTCCCCCCTCCCCAACCTAAGCCTCCTCCCACTGCCCCCTCTCCGCACGCTCTGTCCATCCCCGGGGCCTCCTTTTCTGGAGACTGATCCAGTCACAAAGCAGAAAACAGGCGTCCAGTTATCAAGAGCATCCACCACCCCTCGACAGCTTTAAACCGACACCCTCCCCGTTCGGGGCAAACAGCCGGGCTTCCAGGAGCCCCGATACTTGGGATCTGAGAAGGGGATCTCTTGAGCATCGCTCTTTACAACAAAGGAAGGCGATACCACAGCGGGGGCCAGAGGCACATGAGCAATGTCGGGTGCGGGCGCAAGCCCCCAGACCCAGGTGTGTGGGGCACGCGTGGTGGGCAGGCAGACTGCCCGCAGGAGAGGGGGACGGGGCAACTCGGGGCACCTGCTGTAGACACTTAGTGAAACCACTGACCGTGCGCACGAGACGGGACCGGGGTTTTCTCATCGAACAGCTGGGGTAGGCGGAGACCTCCACACTGGCAGGTCGCCGGAGGGTCGCTGGACACCCAACCAGGACAGGCACGCAGAGCGCGCCACCGAGGGCCAGGGACGGGGTCTCGGCGTTACCACCAGCATCTCTCGTGCGAACGGATCACCGGATCACCGCGCACACGGAGGGCTCAGCTGTGCCTGAGCCGAACCCTGCGGTCTCACCGTCACCAAACCCAGAACAGAGCTGGGGCTCGCCACGGGCAATGTGGACCAGAAGACCAGTCGGGATTGCAATTAGCCCCTTAGAGACTGTCAGAGAACTTGCAAGCACCAGCTAACTGTCCCGACTCAGAAAATAAACAGAAACCACCCCCCAAACACCTGTCCGCACTCCCATCCCGGGTTTGCAGTCCCGGGTCCCGGGCCGGGCCCTCCAGAATCCTTTGCAGCCGAGGCTGGAGTGAGCTGCTCTGGGGAGAGGCTGGGAGGGTGGATAGACAGATGGTGGCCGCCACGGGGCCTGTGGTCACTGCCCCCCACCCACCTTCCCCAGGAGAAAGTGTGGGGCCGCCTCACTTCCGAAATACAAGAGATGCTGCTTCCTGCTGCCGGGCAAGTGTGGCAGTGGGGGATGGGGCGCTGCAGGGACCAGAAATCTCCAGGGAGAGGAAGCGACCTTCCCCTTTCCTGTTAAGAGTCCTCCAGACAAGGCCCAGAAGCCCCTCTCTCAATCCTGCCCCAAGGAAGAGCGGAGATTTTTTAAAAAAGTGATCAGTTTCTAAACGTCCTGCCAGCCCCTGAAAGCCAGGGGGTGGGTAGGAGTCGCCCCAGACTTCTGGCTTGTTCACGCTCCGGGGCGTAGCCAGCAAGCGGGCACATCGCCAGAGGACACGTGCCCAGACGTGTCCCTCCTCCCCTGACAGCCCCAGGAGGGTCTTCCTCTGGTGGAGGCTCTCAGTGCCCCCGAACAGCCCTGTCCAGGTGTCCCGGCGCTCAGCTGGCGGCCTTCACCCCCACACCCCCAAAGGGGCTCACAAGACACAACCCAGGCCCTGCTTTTCTCTCCTTTTCTGAGTTTTTCCCCAGGGGGGAAATGTCTGGGGAAAAAAGAACAGGGCCTCTTCCCTAAATCAAAAAGGAACATGCATTTCCATCAGCGTTGAAAAGAATACCAAATGAAATACAAATGAGATGCCATTAAAATAAGGAAGGCCTCACAGGATGCTCCTCCTGGAGCAGGGATGGGGCTGGGAGTGTCCGGGAGCTCCCCTCCCCCGCCCTCCAGCCAGGGAGGCAGAGTGGAGCCTGGGAGGGTTTTGCAGGGGTCCACCTGCTCTGACAGTCGCCACCATCCTTCCCACATTGGGCCCCATCCCGGCAGTCTGTGACTCCGTGTTAGCACAGGGACGTTGGCCAGGACCTGAGACCCTCCCCAAAGCTGCCGGGAGAACAAACCCCAGGGTCGCCCAGCTGTGCTCCAGCCACAACTGCTGGGGTGGTTTTGGCATAGGTGGGCACGCGGGCATTGGAGTGAGGGCCAGACATTCGGGGGATGGCCCCAGGGGGGCCCACGGCACCCTCAGGCCCAGGCCCGGTGGAGGGGCACTTACCCTGTTATCACCTTCTGGGGCCAGAGGGTCTGTCATCCAGGACCCGAACCTTGAGCCAGAGGTCTTGACGGTCACGGGGTCACTGATGCCCGTCAGCTTGCCACAGGCTGAAAGACAATGCGTAGTGCGGAAGAGTGAGTCCCTTGGCCCGACCCCGACCACCCACTGCAGGAGGATGTGGGTCCCCTCTGCCCCTCTTGGTCGGGGTGTCTGCCTAACAGCTGCTCTTGCCCCTCTTCTTCCTGGTGATACCCCCAGCCCCAAAGTCCCGAGAAGCTCCCCTGGTCCCGCAAACAGAGCCCCTGAGGCCAGGGTGGACGGGGAGAGGGAAGAGCGACACCCCCACCCCCCCCCTCACTCTCTGTCCTGTTAGGCTCCCTGCAAGACTCTGTGCACCACCTGGGTCCCGAGGCACCTCTCTGGGAAGAGCCCACTGCTCCGCGCCCCTGGGCCAGTTAGAACCGGACTAGGGGAAAGGCCCGCTCCTTCCCTGGAGAGCCTGTGAGCGTCTCCCGCAGGGGCAGGGGGAGAAGGTCCCTTCTGCCTGGGGGGAACCCTGTGGCTGGAGAGCGGGGGCTCTGGAAGCACTGATGGAGCAGGGACGGGGCCTCAGATGTGGCCTCGGTGCCGCCCGTCTCACAGATGGAGGCCTGCAGGAAGAGAGGGACTCAGAGCCACGCCAGCACTCTGCACAGGGGAGCCTGGGACTCAGTGCTCTCTGCAGCCCAGCGCCCTTCCCAGCGCCCTTCCCACAGCCCCGGGGGCCTGCCAGGCTGCACCTGCAGGCCCAGCAAAGATTCCACAGCCACTTAGGTCTTCCAGAATAAATGAATCCCAGCCAGCCTGGAGGGCAAGGTGTTCCTGAGCCCTAGGAGTGGGATCAGCAGGTGGACACAGTGCAGTCAGCAAGGTCCCAAGAAGATCCGGGTGCTTTCAGAAGATTGTCAGTGACTTAACCCGGGGACACAGTTTAGCCGGGATAATCCCGCAGAGTGGAGGGCGGGCCAGGCCTCAGAAGCTGGTCTCTCTCTAAGAAAAAGTGGGGTGAGTATCTGCATTAGCATCATCACGCTGGGCTGCAAAGATAGACCCCTGACACCCCAGCCCAGTGCCTGGCATCCCGTTTCTTTGTCCTGGCGGGAGCGCGGAGGCCGCGGGGAGGGATATTGGCCGCCTGCAGGCAGGAATGGTGGGGGGAGGGGCTGGCTCTGCACCCAAACCCCCATCAGTGGCGCTGCCCTGCTCATGACCAGTCGCTGCCTTGGGTCCACACCTATTTCTACCAGCCTATCCCTTCCCCTCTCCAGACGGATTTCCTGTCTGTTCCACTTTCAGGAGCAATGGTGTGCTCTCCCACGTAAATACTGTCCCCTCACAGCCCGCGGCTTCCTGGCAGGAGTCACTGCTCGTGGGGCTGGTGGCAGGTCTGCAGGTGGTCTAGGTCCCTGCTGAGAATCACAGCAAGTTTGCTGGGCCCCGTGCATAAGCCCCCCATCTGTGGGAGGACAAGGGGGACTGGAGGAAGGTCCCAGGTTTGCCAGTGTCTACAGGGACTGGAAGAAAAAGGGAGTGCTCAAGGCTGGTGTCCCCCTGCACTCTCTTGGCTCCTATGATCTGGGGGCCCCAGGGGCTGCCCCCAGGAGACAGCAGCTTCTCTGAACTGAGTGGGAATTGGGAGATGTTGACAAGGGCCACCTCCAGCCACCAACAGTGTCCCCACCGCTGAGCCAGGGGACAGTGGTCCTGCCGGCAGCCCGGAAGGAGGAGCCATCGCCCCCAAGGGTGTCAAGGCTTAGGGAGCCCGGGGGTGCGTGGGTTTTCCATCCAACAGCACACCGTGGGATCAGGCACTGCACAGCGTGATGCTGACTCAGCCGAGGTTCTGGCCAAGACTGTGTGGCCACAGCCCCCCGTGCTGGAGACCTCCCTGAAGGAGACCAGATGTCTGTCCTCCATATCACACCCAGCAGGTAAAGATGCTGGGCCAGGGCCCCAGCTCGGCGCAGGTGCCTGGCCCTTCCCACCTCCACGCCTTTGCTCTGGCTGATCCTCCACCTGGCACGTCCTCCGCCCGCCCTCCCACCTGTCCTCTACGGCTTGGCCCAAACCCAAGCCTCTTCCCAAGACCTTGCCTTCGGAACCCCACCCACCCTGTCCTCACCGACTCATGCCAGTGACCACACATGTCCTGCGGCCTCGGACACACATGTCAGCGTCCAGGTCTCGCTGCCCCAGGCTACAAGCTTGTTGTCCTCTCTTGCTGTTTCCCCAAGGCTCTGCCCATGGAATTGTCCGTGAATGAGTGAGTGAATCATCTCTCAGGTACTCAGAGGTAAAATGATTCATCTCTCAGAAAACCCTCACGATGTCCTTTGCCACCGGCCCCAGCAGAGGGGACGGGAGGTGAAGCAGGGTCCCCCTCCTCCGAGTGTGGCACAGACAGTTGGCCTTTTCCATAAGCCCAGAGGGCAGCCACGGGGGCCGAAGCAAGGGGAGCTTCTAGAAGGGTGCCTGACGTGGATGCAGTGCTCAGTGGAGGCAGAAGCACGACCATGATTGTGGATTCAGATTGAGGATGTGGAGAAAAGTCGGGATCGGGGCTGCCTCGGACCACCCCACTGCGTCCTGCCCACTGGGGGCCTTCAGGCCTAGAGCAGAGCAGGGGAGCCGGCCATTGCGGGAAACAGGCTGCAGGTCAGGTCTGATCTGGAGGGGGATGCTCTGCAGCAGAGCCTGCCCTCCCCAGGCTGAGGTCTGCACCCCCCTCACCCAGGTGCTCCCCAGCTCTGAGGGCGGAGCACCAGCCTCCCCAGCCCCTTGAAGGGAGCCTTGAAATCATGGATCAGAGCGTGCAGAGAAGGGTCCGGCTGGCCTGGGTGCCCTGCTCTTCCAAATACTGGCTGCAGCCTCAGGTCTCCAGGGCCTACTGGGCTGGAGGCTGCCCCCCCTGCTTGAGTCAGGGAGTTATTTTTGGTTCTCTGTCCAGACTGGTTCTGCCAAGACCTCAGGAGCTGACAGGATCTAAAAAAGCCCCATGGCAGAGCCTCATGGAGGAGTCTTGGCACATTCAGTTCAGGAAAGTGTCCTCTCTGTCACGAGGGCTCAGGATGTGCGTAAGGAGGGGAGGAGGCTGGGAAAGCGCCCCTGCGCAGGTGCAGCTCAAAGGAGGTGGAGCTCCAGGGCCAGAGCACCCAGCTGGGAGGGCCTGGCCACCCTCACCCTCTTCCAGAGCCCAGGACCAGAGCCCAGGACGGGTGTCAGGAGGGAGGACACCGTGCAAAGCCGGGAGCCTGGACAAAGCAGTGCCCTGCAGATGAAATCATTTGCCTCTTGCTATTCCTAGAAGGAATCCACTTCTGAACAACAGCTGGGACAGTCTCCACAGGGAGCCCTGAGCAGGCCCAGGGTGACATGCCCACCAAGGAACCAGGCCAGAGACCAGAGTGAGGGCCCGAGAGCCCCATAGCAGGCAGGCTGGGCCCTCAGCTTTTGGTCTCCCTTGGTCCCAGCTTTTATCCCTCATGGACTGGGAACCGTTTGCAAAGCTGGGAGCTTGGGCAGGCACATGTCCTCGTAGCTGGAAGAACCTGAGGACAAAGCAGAGCCAGAGACTGGGAGTGGCACCGGGGGGGTGTGTGTGACTCATCTCCCCTCTGCATGGGCAGGGCAGGGCAGGCGCCCGGAGACCTCTCACCAGGCACGATCCTGAGCACCTCCTGGGAGGACTCCAGAAAGGGAAGCCTGCCCTGCCAGGATCCCACTCAGGTCAACACACGAGCAGCACTTTAGCTGTGGGTTGGTTTCTTTCCCGTGGGGTCTCCTGCAGGCAGAGGCATCTCAATCCTCCACTGAATGCAAAACCCGCTCGTGCTATTTTCGGCATCCCCCTTGCCAGCAGCAACTCCCTCCCCCTGCCCCTTCAGGTCCCTGGGAGCAGGTCAGGGCCAATCCCTCTGCCTTCCTGAACCTGCTGTATCTCAAGGGCTAGAGAACAGGAAGGGGGCTTCAGACTTGCCTCCCCCAGGAGAGAGAGCCCAGGATATGGTGCCAAGGCAAAGCACCATGCCCTGACATCCCAAACTGGCAAAGAAGTCTACACCCTGACCATTAGCAATGTGGACCCCGGGCTGGTGGGGCCGCTGACGCTGAAGCCCATGGGCTTCATTCACGTGTGTTCTCAGTGGAACAAGAAGACCCCCAGAGATTCCGATGCCTGGCTCTGGGTGTCTGGGCACTTCCTTCCCACTGGGGGAAGGCTTAAAACTCAGCTAATCCCCCCTCGCCCCCATTTTACAGACAGGAAAATTGAGGCCTGAAGCTAACAGGATGCTCAGGACACGTTGATGTATGAAGAGCATTCTGTATTGGATCCCGAGTCTCTGGCTCAGTTGCTTTAGCTGCTGGGTCATCTGACTGTGTAGGCTCCCTGGGGGTGACTGTGAAGTCTCTGGCCCCAGCCTGGGGGACAGGGTCGCTGGGCAGCTCTGGCACTCCCCTGTGTGGGAACAAGGGGAGCTCAGGGGAGCGGTCAGAAGCCACCTCTCTTGCAGAGGATGCCCAGAGATGCGGAGCCCCACCTCCAGTTTTAGAAACGGAGTTTCAGAGTCATTCTGGCTGGGCCTCTGGGAAAAACATACAATCCCATTGAGAGAGCAGTCTTTACAAATAGAAACAGAAAACAAATGGAACCTTGTTTTTCTCTGCGTACGTTTTGGGGTCAGGAATTACTAGCCACGTCAACTTAAAGAGAAGGTGGCCATAAGGAGCGACCTGATTGAGGGCACGTTGTCGGGGGCAGGGGGGTGGGGCTGCAGTGTCTATACCGGGAAGGTAACGGGGACCAACAGTGAGACTTCAGACCAAGGAGCCAAGGCGCTGAGGGGGCAGGGTTGGGGGGTACTGAGAGGCCAAGTCCTGCAGGAGCCCCAGCCTCCGGCATAGCTGTCAGGGAATGGGGGGCCCCCACAGGCAGGAGGCAGGCTCCTCTGCTCTATGCTCCCGGAACCTGCGAGCAGGCAAAGAGGCTGCTAAGATGGTACCCATTTGCAAGCCTGAAATAAAAACCATATCAAGCAGCCACAGGATAGGAATGTGGTCCTTAAGTTATTGAGCTTGAATGGAAACCTAAGGAGAGGGAGGGGCCATGTTCAATCTGTCATCTGCCTATTTATCTACCCCCACACTTACCCACCTACCTGTCTGTTCATCTACCTACCAACTGTATCTGTCTGCCTGCCTACCTATCACTTCCTACTTGCCTGCCGACTGGCCGGCCCTGCGGCCCCCCACTCTGCCAGGCATAGTGTGAGCCATGATATGAGGTGTCCCTGGACTCTCACGGTGATCCCAGGGCGTGGGGACTCCTACACCTTCACCGTACAGATAAACAGGTGGCTGGCCCTCAAGACAGTCAGCGCCTGGGGAGAGTCACACAGCCGCAGGGTGATACCTAACTACAGCCAGCTGCAGACCGAGGGCTATCACCCTTTGGTGTTCATGTGACTCACCCGGCCATTGGTTAAATGCAGATCCCTGGGCCCCCTACAGACTCCGATTCAGTGGGTCTATCTACAAGTCAAGGTGTTTCTGAAGAAAGAAACCCAGAGGCAAGACCACACGGCTGCACCCCGATGGGAGAGCACATGGCCCCTGGGAGTCATCCTCTCTCTTTACTCCCAGATCAACCACCTCGGCGGCCCAAGGGTAACTGTGTGGAAGCCCCAAGATCCTAAGCCTCAAGGAAAATTGATGCAGCTTCTAAAAATAGGCCCGGTGCTGATGGGAAGGCTGCTCGTCCCAAGAGGGGCAGTGTCCCCCTGGGAGAGGCCTGTGCCTTCTCAGCGTTTGTAACTTTCCACTCTGAATTTCCACTTTGCTCCTTGACCCCCTACAGGGCAAGCGTGGAGGCCCCATCTCAGATTCTCCCTGGTATACACAGTCTGTATCCCGGGGTGGGTAGGGGGGAATAAAATAACCAAAAGCCCCCTCACCCCTTCATTCTTCAGAGGCTGAGACCCTTGGGTGGAGGGTCTGGACAGAGAGAGGCGGTCAGCATGTGGTCTAATGCTGGGTAGAAACCCCAACCTGTGCCCAACGGAAATAATTATATAACCCGTAGTCATAAATACGGTCCCATAAACGTGAACATTCTAAATATCACACCGACCCCTGGAGTGTCAGAACTGGAAGCGGTGTGGAGACTGCCCAGCCCTGACCCCTCCTGGGGCCGTCCCGGGTCCCCCAGGCCCTGACACACCAGGACAGGGGCGCCATGAAGCGCATCACTGGAAAAACGCAGTAGACAATCCCTCATGGGACTCAGCAGAAGTGCCCACATTAAACCAGATTAAACTCCCAATGCCTCTCACCGTCCTCCCCAGGCTTGGGGGGACTTTCGAGTGTTTGCCTTTGCTGGGAGGCCTAGAGCAGCGTTCGAGATAATCTGGACGTTTGGACCTGCTCAAACGGGGGCTGGCTGACTACTTCCTTGCCTTTCGGATGTTCTCTCCCTTTTGCCTCACGGCACCAGGGATTTTTAAAAGTATTTGCTACTTTGGGATGTTGTAAGTTTATGAGAAGGCATTTGGGGGGTGTGGGGAGGGAATCAAGTTAAAATAACAGATAAAACCTAAGGGAAACTTCTTCATAAACCAAAATTACACTAAAAATTACCCTGAAGTACACTAAGGATACAGTATGAACATGAACAACCTTGGTGTCAAAAGCCAGTAGGTGAGAAGGGCCAGCTACTCTTCACACGAAAACCAAAGAATGAACTGGAAATTGGAAACGTGGCAGGAGAGTGGGCTCAGACGCCAGCAAGTCACGATTTGTGAGAGCACCCAATAGGGAAGTTGATAAGGCGAGCGGGAATTCAAGCACAAGCCAGAATCTAGAGGGGTCCCCCCATGGCGGGGGACCCCCAGATCTGGTGCCTCCCCAGAAAGCAACAATGGGGTTGAGGAGCCTGTGGGCTCAGAGGCTCCCTCCATCCGGGCTGTTAGGACGGACTGACGCCTTTTCTCGCTGTGAATGGCAAGTCCTCTATGGTGGTGTGACCGAATTTTCTTTCCTCTTTTATTCAAACCACGCATGATTCGCTATCTCGGGAGTTTCGTCAGCCCTTGTTCCCAACCTGGAGAGAATATGAGATGTATGTTTCCAGCCCTATTAAACTCGTGTCCTAAACACACCCATTCCACACACAGACACACCCACTCACACATACTCTGCAGATGGTATGTGGCATCGAGTCCCTTTTCCGGATGTGCGACTTCACGGGGTCTGCGAGCCGGCCTTTGCACAGTGCCCTAGGGCGAGTGCCCTCTCTGTATGCTCCCCAGCGGGAGCCCTACCCAGAAGCCCTAATCCAGCCGCGGCCTCCCTGAAGCCAGGCGGGCGCTGTCCATTTCAGCACCACTCCCTAAGCCTGTAGGAGAGCGGAGGTGGGCCGTGCAGTGCCACGCCCCCGCAGGGTTCTGGTCCTACCTAGTTTTTGCATGCATGCACGGAGCCTTTCTTCAAGATTGGACACTCTGCTCTGAAGTTCATCGTAGTCATAGGCGCCAATTTCCTCTTGCAGCTCGTTAAGCACTGACGTCAGATTCTGGACCTCCTCCTTAAATTGCAATACCAATTTGGCATCGGCCTTGTACTCTTCCAACACAGGGATCAAAGGCCTAAGTTCATCCATTTTCGCTTTTATCGCCTGCAAGGTTAAAATAAGCTGGGTTCAGTGCTCTGCGTGCAAAAACTTGCAACACCCTGCCTTGGCCTGGCTTCTCCCCGGGTGAGGGAGCATGTGCACACCCCTGTTTCATTTATAGGTTTATGTATTCTGGCCCAAAAGAGTTAGGAGAGCATATTAAACAGTCTTCAGAACACCAACATATTTGGGAAAGGTCTTTATTGTCAGTTTAGAATGCAACATCTTAAGGTTACATGCTTTTAATCACACACACAGTTTCTTTTTTTTTTCTTTTTCAAAAAACGCATTGACAAGGGTTCAAACTATCCATGGGATGCATCTACAGTCGCATGCAAAAGAGGATCCTGGTTGTGTTCAAGGTTCCTTAGTGATATGGTGCTAAGTATTGGAAAATAATAGTAAAAATGCATGGTGCAAAAGCTCTCTGACCCTCTGTCATGGTTACATGGGAGTGGACTGCTTCTTCAGTCACTGCAGCACTGAAAAAACGCTTTTAAGTTAGCCCTGCAAGCAAGAAAACGAAATACTGTTGAAGAGCTACCTCACTAGCCTGCCTTAAACAGACAGCCATTAATAGACAAATATTTTCATGGTCACTTAAAAAAAAAAAATCACACTCCATTGCTAGATTTAGTCTAAACCAACTGCTTGAACAGTTATAGAGATTCCCTCACAATCCCTGGTGAAATTCTCAATGCAATTAAAGCATGGTCAGAGGCAAGGGGTTGCTCTTCCTCCCCAGGGGCCATATTGCTCCAAATTTTGGACCTGGGAGAGATGCCCGTGTGGACAGTGCTTGCAAAGATGAGCTAGCTCGTGGCGGCTAAAGAGACCCCCGTCTTCAGAGGAATCGGACTCTAGCATGGCACAAGGGAATGCTGGCCTTTCAGGGAGAGACACAAACTCTTTTTGGTCAGGCGGGTCAAAAATCTCTCTCTCTGAGATAATTCACGATGACGTTGTCAGAAGCAAGGACAGCATAGTCACCTGCCTCCAACGTGAGCAACTGGCTCATTGCTCCTTGATAGGATCAGGCCTGCTATTATTTTATTTATAATATAGATTTATTACTTCGTTAGCCTGCCATTTGGTCTGTATAACGTATCGGTTTTAAAAGTGGATTACTTCTTGCTTCATGCAGGGAGCACATCAAAGGAAAACATTAGCATAAAAAGGACAGGAAGACAGAGCATCAGCAATTTCTAGTCAAGCAGGGCTGTGTAATTTGACCTGTTCATTTGTATCTGGGCTAGATTGCTAATTAACATGCACGTGTACCTTAATTAAGGTGCATATAATTTTTCAATTTAATCATTTTGAAGCTGAGTAAACTAGAGGTGTATATATATGTATATATACATATTTCTATATATGTATATATAATTTTAGGTCAAACTCTGGCTTTAAAGTCCAGAGTGACCCAGAGAGAAAAAGAAAAAAAGAAAAAAACACTTACCAGGAAGTGAGAAAGATGTTGGTGTCTCTCTCTTTCCTCCCTGCAAATCTACAGTGTGCCCTGTCATAGCTAAATTAGGTCAGATGTGAAAAATTGCCCCGAGTGATCCCTGCTCAGAAATGGCTCTAATCAATTAAGCTAATCCTTGGCTAATGGGATTTACCTATAGCAGCTGCAGAATGACAAGGACCAATCATGTCCCTTCCCAGCTAATCTGTGACCTGGCTTCAGAAGCCAGGTCCTGGGACCCTGGCCTGGGAAGCTAATGGGGGCTGAAAACCGCCGCTCTGTCCACCCCTTGACCCTGTTTTTCGCCTAGCGAGGGCGAGGGCAGGGTGCCTCTCCATTTCCAAGGACGGTGGCAGCCGTTTGCAAGGCCAAGGGCAATTTCTGCTGGGCTCCTCCCCAGCCCCGAGTTTCTAGTTCTGGAGGGGAAGGGGAAAGCACAAAGGGAAACCAAACCCAGTCTCACTAGGAGGAAGGAGCACGCATACCTTGAACTGCCTGGCCAGGTGTTGCTTATGGCTTTCCTCCACCTGCTTGAACTTGGACTCCAGTCCCTTCATCTGGTTCTCCATTTTTTCCACATACTGCAAGTCCCTCTGAGTCCGCCTGTCCAGGACCTCTATGGATTGAGACATGTTTTGCACCTGTCAAAAAGGCAACAGGTTCAAGAAAGGAGCTGCAGCAGGTGCCCGCCCATCTTATTTGCCTCCTAATACACGACAGTGACCTTTTCCACACAGCCAACACACTGGGAACCAGAGGCGGCCCATGCATTATTTACTAGTTAATCACCAGCAGCGGGGAGTGTTATGACCAAGAACTCCCCAAACAGAGCAAATTGGTTTGGTAAACATTTCCTCTGCCATGTTCCAGAATGCTTTCTCTTACAGCCAGGGATGCAAATCAGGGGTTCAGGAACCTCGGGTCCTCCCCAGCTCACAGCTCCAGGCATAGAAGGCTTTGGGTAACTTTTTTTTTTTTTCTTCTTTATTTTGTCAGAGGGGAGGGGACTGTGACTCTGCAGGATGAAACCGGTTAGGCAGGCATAAATACCAACAAGGATGAATAGTGCTTTTGGGCTTCCCCCACCCCAGGTGGAGACTCTCTGTCTCCTGTCTTAGCAGGCATCCTGCTGCAAAGGTTGAAGGCAGGAGCATGGAGTCAAGCTACAAGGAAACTGCTCTCCCTGACTCTGCATCAACCCTTGTCCCCATCTCGCGCACCATCCATCACACCTCCCGGTATCATAGGTAGATGACTGTTCTGTAAACACACACGTTCAGTGCACAGAGTCAGGAATCAATCACCCAGCAAATGAAGAGTCGCTGTTCTACATCTTTGCAGGCAGATCTGAATTGAGTCTAGCCTCAAGATGGAACTTTAATATTCAACAGGATTCCAGAGAGCTTAAAAGGAAAACCATTTCAGTGCAGCCACCTGCCAGGGCATTTTATTTCTGGGAAACTGGCTGGTGCATCTGTGCACGTGCATTTGGGGCGGTGGGGAGGCGGATGGAGCTCAGGATGTGCAGCGGTGTTTGGGCCACTTCTCAGAATCTAATCCAATCACCAGGGAGGAAGATACCTTCACGACCACCGCAAATCCTCACATCTGATTTCCTGCTGCCTTTGAAAACCCTCTCCCTTTCTCGGAACAGAATCATTTGGGCATGACACATAGCCTGACTCGGTCAGTGAGAACATGACAGTGCGGTTTCTACCACTTACGGTACATCTTCCACCCCCACAAATAAAATAAAGTAAGAGCACAACCGAAAGGCTTCCCAGTAGGAGAAAAACCGGTATTACTCATTGCAGCATTTTAAAATGCCTGGAATTTTATGGCTAGTTATTTAAAAGTAACACACCAATCCAGTTTAAAAATTCAGGTTTGTAAAATACACGATGTGGGTGACTCTGATACTCTCTGATCCTTTCTATAGGGAACTGGAAAACATTTGCTCTATTACCTTCTCTCTCCCTGCCCCCCTCACCTGATCCTGTCACACTGAATAACCACAGGACTTCCTTTGAGAAGAGCTGTGAGTTTTCGTTTCCTTCATATTTTAAAGCCCAACCCAAACACCACCTCCTCCAGGGAGGCTTCCAGGATGCACCAAAGCCAGAAGCGGCTGCATACTACTTGGAAACGGCATCACCTCCCTGGCCCAATGCCTGACCGGCAGTAACCACACATACACATCTGTCTCAACCACCTGGCTGGACAGGCAACTCGGGGTGGGAGGGGCCTGGGGCTTATTCACTCCTACAACCACAGCACAAGGTCCCCCCCCCCCCCCCCGCACCTAATGCACGGAGGGCCTCCTGCAGCCACAGTGCTGGGAGGAGGACCACAAATGGCCGCTCCAGTCAAGATCCCTCTCCCCTCCGGAGACGTAGGGTTCCTGCCGTGTTGGCAAAACCCACAAGAGCCGGGGCTTCCGTGGGCTGAGCAGAAGCTGCTGGGTCCGCACTCGCTCCAGACTCAGACCTCCAACGGGGGCCACACGCACCGCGACGGGCTTCTCATTTGCCAGACAAGGAATGCTTTTCACGAATTTTAAATAAGATTAAATTTAAGATCGAGAAAACAAATTTTAAAGATGCCAAGCTACTCCATTGCCTTAAAACAAAATGCGGACTCTCCTACTGTCTGTCCCACCTGGAGCGAGGACCCCCACTCTGGCCGGTCATAAAGCAAACGAATGGGCCGAGGTGGGTGTTCTCCCTCGAGAAGACCCCGGTCTACGCTCCCGTCCCTGGGCCATCCATCCTCTTTCCTGCAGGATGTGTCCCTGAGAAGCCAACTGACGAGCTCAAGGTCACACAGCTATCAAAGACAGAGTCCTCCCCAGGCTGAGCCCGTCCTGTCACTTACTCCATTCAATCTTTATAAAACCCTAGGAGGTGAACACTATTTCGAGTCCCATGTTATGCATAAAGAGACCAAGGCTCAGAGAAGTTAAGCCGCTTGTCTACCATCCCACAGCGGGCAGCCACGATCCAAAGCCTGGCCTGACTCCAAAGCCCCTACTTCCAAAGTCAGGGCTGGTGGCTTTTTCAAAGAGAACAGAGCCCACGGCCCCCACAGGCCTTTTCCACTCAGCGGGTTTCCAGCGGCCCTCAGCCTTGGCCGCAGGTCGGCACTGGGGCATCTGTCGGGTACTGGCCTCCAGGCCCTCCCAGGGACCCCAGGCTAACGACAGTCGGACCCCTGGGTGTGCAGCCCACGACTGCACCTCTGGACGCCCCTCGGGTGGAGCTCCATGTGCAGCTAGGCTGGAGAAGCACAGAGCTCCGCGCCTCGGGCTCGGTTGGGACCCCAGCCCCGCCGAGGGAACACACCACCAGAGCCTCGCACCTCGGTGCCCCCTCCCCACAGGCAGGAGCAGCCCTGCCCCCGCCACACAGTCTGAACGCAGGAAGCCACGGGCCCTCTTTCACAACAAAAGGCTGCTGCCCTCTGAAAACACAGTGCCCACTGGGGTATAAGATAGGGCTTTAAACCTTTCAGCCCTGACACCCTGGAGTATGGAGGCAGAAAGAAGGGCCCCAAGGCCTGCGCTCCCAGGGGCTCCGAGAGCTTTCTGGAATCCAGAGGGCACCCCCCCAAGAGCTCCAGGGCCTGAAGCCTGCCCCCCAGCCCCCGCCTGCCCCCCCCCCAGGTCCCAGAGGCCCCTCCCAGCTCCACCTCCTTCCTCTACAATTCTGAATAATTAAAGGCCCAATTAGGCTACGGTCTAGTTTGGTGTTAATGAACGTTTGTGGCATGTGCTAAATGTGTTTACTTTAATTCTTTCTAAATGAAGTACTGGGTGGGCTAGAGACGCAGAACAAAGACCACACTGTCACTTACAGTGGACCAGGCACCACGGCCAGGCTGCGCCCATGGCCTCCAGGCCCTTCTCCCCCCACACACCCAACCCCGGGACTGCGCAGAGCTGGGCGCAGCCGGGAATCGCTGACCCACGCCTTCCCTCCACACTTTGGGAAACTGAGGCCAAGACAAGGACCTGATTTGCCTGCCGTTGTATGAGGGGTTGTGGTTGAGCTGGGCTCAAAACTGAACAATTCTGACCGAGCACCATGGTGCTGTCCTCTCTCCAAACACACGGCCACGACCTTCCCCAGCAAGGAGCACAGCCCCGGGGGTTGGGGAATGGCTTCCTCAGGGCTCAGGCCGCACCCCACCCCACACCCCTCAACCGTGGCAAACTTATGGCTTACCGGTGTGTGTGTGTGTGTGTGTGTGTGTGTACGTGGGGTATATGTGGTGCACGTGTATCCGGTGTGTGTGGGGGGGTTGTGGAGGAGGTTTGTGCATGGTGTGTGCATGGGCGTGCGGTGTCCGTGTGCGTAGGTGGGTGGTGAAACGGGGTGAAAAATCTCGCCAAGTCGACGTGATTCTCGTGTAGGTTCTTTGAAATGATGGGTGTAAAGCACGTGTTTGCACCACATGGCGCTGCTGGGCTGCCGAGGGGCAGACTCGGGGCACCTGCACCACACGGCCAGCGATCGGCAGATCCAGTTGTTCGCGGGCCCCGGAAAGAGCCCACCGGCCGAGACCCAAGGGGCCCCCAGGGCGCTCTCCCGGGGGGCTGCATCACTAGGAGAGATGGGGAGATGGTGGCATGGGGGAGCAGCCCATGCCCCCCGCGGCTCCCCAGGGCAGCGACCAGCAGGGGCTACTCGTCTCCTCCTGCGCCATCCGTGGGGGGCCTCCATCCACCCAGTCATCCCTTCACAACTACTCTGAGCACGGACACGCCGAGAAAGAGGGAGGTCTTGCTGCCAGGACAGACTGCGCAGGCTAGCCCAGCCCTGGAGCTGGTGTGGGCACAGACACGTGCACACACGGACACACACGCGCACAGACTCACCTTCTCCAGGAGCTGCCTTAGCTGTTTCGTGCGGGCATCCCGTGAACACATGGTCTGCTGGGGGGCGACCACTGTGCAGATACACCTGCCCTCGCTGTCCTGGGCAGAGCTGTACACCTGCCAGCTCTCTTCAGGGTTGGTGGGCAACACCTGGGGGGGCAGGTGGGGTGAGGGAGCGAGAGGGAGAGAAGTGAGACCATAAGGAAGTGCATCGGGCACGACAACCAGGGAGGGCTGTCCAAGTCCGACCCCCTGGCAGAGAAGGACAAAAGCGGTCCGAAGACACGTTCTGACCACGGGGACGGACGGGAGCCCCTGAGAACAAAGGGGTGGAATCCCATCAAGGCCCCCGGGGCTAGAAGGAAGTCAAACAGGCACAACTCTAAATTTTGTTCAAATTCAGGGGATTTTTCAATTCCAGGGATGTGTGGTGTTCTGGCATCTGACTGAATCGATAGGCCAGGTAGCAGGGAGGGGGAGAGGCCGCAAGCCGGCGAGGAGACAGGCCGGAACGCGAGTGCCTGGTTGACTCACAGCAGCACGTAATTCAGAAACAAGATCTCCTCCCCATAAGGCTGGCGCAGACTTGCAAAGCCGTCCCTGACGCTTGGAGATGGACACCCGTGGTAAGAGCCGGGATCCGGCAGCCCGCTAGCCCAGAGCCGCAAGGACCCCGAGCCCCAGCTGCCGTCCCGCAGGAAGCCTGGCAGGGACTGCCCGAGGAGATACCAGCCTTCCAACTCTGCGAGGGCTGCTACCCACGACTCATTTGGTGGCTGTAGCCAAGTTTCTGGTGCCATGTGGGGCCAGGTCACACCCAACCTCGGTCCTGGGGTATGCCCAAGGAGCACCGAGAAACCAGGGCTGTGCCCGGCTGCTGTCACCTTGCAGCCCAGCTCAGGTGCTGAGCACTCGGTACACGGGGAGGACACTACTGTCCAAAAACACTCCCCGAGCACAGACCCTCCCCCGCAGCCTGCCCTGTCGCCTCAGGTCACCTCCCTGCTATTTTTAGCATGGGGGTGGGGAGGAGAATCTATAGTAGCTATACATCCGTTTCATTCATTGCCAGCCCCAGAAGCTGAGGACCCAAACGCAGGAGCGCAGTCATTACGAAAGCATCGCTGGGTGCCATCCTTGAAACACCCGGTGGGGTGAACATGACGAGGGTCTTAGGTTGGGGTCACGTGGAGACCTCCTCCCAGAGCACTGTGCCCTGGGCAGCCAAAACCAGGCGGGAGAGGAGCCTCCTGCCCGCCACCCCCCACCCCAGAGGGAGCCAGCCTGGGGCCCTTCCTCACATCCTCCTCCGCTCAGGGGTGCTTCCCGCTTAGCCGGGCTCAGCTTAGCCTGGCTCTCGCAGCTCCAGCCACCATCTGAGTCAGCCCTGCCCACAGGCGCCCTGGCCACTCGCCCCCTCCCCCGAGGCCTTGACAAGGGAAGAAAAAGACACCTGGGAAGCAGGACGGAGGGGTGATAGGACCGAGAGGGGGCCAGCTCCACAGCAGGTGCCTCCCAGGGCCCCGCCCCGGCCACTGCACCTTCGGGCTCCGGGACCCTGAGGGACCTGGCGCGGGGATGAACAGGGAAAGGAGCCTCAGGGACTCGGAGCCACCAGCTCGCTCGCCTGCCTGCTGGTCCACTCTGACTGTCCAGTCCGGTCCGGCTCTCACAAAGTAGGGCGGGCTCAGTTCGAGCGCTGGCTGGACCAGCCCCGACAGGGTGGAGCAGCGGCATCCCCACCCCTTACCTGCTGAGTGACCTTGGACAAGTCCCCAAGTCCCCTGCCTCAGTTTCCTGACCTTGTCAGTGAGGAACTTCCTATTAGTTGAAGGGGACTCCAAGCCTCAGAGTCCCTGAGGCCCCCTGCCCCCCGAGGAAGCCCAGCAAAAGAAGGAGGTGGCGCCCCTGGGGGACCAGGGCGGGCCACTGGCGGGGGGGGGGGGGGGGGCAGGGCGGGGCAGCACGGGGACAGGGTCACCCCACTGGGGGAGCCGCCGCGGACCCTTGCCGGTGCCCTTGGCCCTGCGCCCTGCGCCCTGCTCGGCGCCGCCCAGCCCGGGTCGTGGTCCGAGGGGAGCAGGCGGGGAGGGCGCGCGGGGCGGCGGCGGGGACTTACGCCGGTGCTGCGGTCGAGCGTCCCGCCGCTGGCCGCAGAGAGCTTGGTGGTGTTGAGGCCCACCAGCGAGGGCAGCGTCTGGGACATCCAGTTGGTGATCATGGCCATGGTGCTCAGCACAACCCCGATCTTGAGCAGCGGCACCGACATCGCGCCTCGAGTCGCCTCCCTGCGCCCGCGCGCGCCGGCGCCGGCTCCGCGCCCCGGGGCAGCCTTCAGGCGGCCGGCGCCGCGGCGGGCAGGGGCGCCCGGCCGAGTCCCCGCGCCCCCTCGGCCCGCCGCCGCCCGCCCGCCGCCGCCGCCGCCGCCCCGCGCGCCCCGGCCATGGCCGCGCCGCCCGGGCGCCGGGGGAGAGTGTCCGCGCCGCCGCCGCCCCTCCGCGCCCTGCGCCCGCGCCCCGCCGCCGGCTCGGGCTCCGGCTCCGGCTCTGAGCGCCGCGCGGGCTGCGCGCGGGGGCCGCGGCCGGGAGGCGGGGACACGGCCGGGCGGCGGCCGACGCAATCTGCCCAGGAAATGGGTGGATTTTTCCTCTCCGCTCCGGCTCCCCGCCGCCCCCTGGCTGCTGGCAGCGAGGCCTGCAAACCCCAGTCGCCAAGGGGTTGAGATGGGTGTTCAGGGAGGAAAGCTGACCACCGCCCCCAGGTCCTAAAATCCGCGTGCGCCTCGCGGCCTGACTGTCCGGATGGGTTACGCGGCCGCTACCCTCCTTCCCGGCTGAGTCAGGCCTGGGCACCCCTGTGGGACCACCCCCGCCGGAGCGCGGTCAGCCCTGGCTGCCCAGGACATACCTGGGGCTGGCTCCGCGCTCCGCAGGCCAGCCCTGCCGCCCCCCTGAAGCCGGGAGGGGGGTCTCCAGCCCCGGCGCTGGGGGGGACGGAAAGAGGTGTAAAGGGGAGGGCTCTCTGGGAGCCGGGGGGGGCCAGGTGCTCTAATGCCTCTGGGAAGAAAGGAGTGTCCTGGCAGTTGCCGGCACCCACCAGTGTGGGCTCCTGGGTGTGGGTAGGAGCAGTCTGTGCATGCAGGAGGGGTGCAGGGCCCAGCTTGCAGGGCAGGAGCTGGGTGCAGGTTTGGGGCATCTGGGCAGGAGAGCAAAAGGTGCCCCGCCCATGAGGAGCATGGCCCTAGGTGGGGCCTTGGGGTCTGTGGCTGGGGGCAAGGGTGGTGGTCCCAAGCCCTGGTGCCCAGGTAGAGGGGCAGGGCAACCTAGCACAAGTCCCCAGCCCTCTGCAGCGTCACGCCAAGACACGTGCGAGTCTCTCCAGAAGCCCGGGGCTGCCTGGGTCGAACACCTTAATGGGGCTTTAGCATTTGCAGGAGGCTCCTAGGGGATGAAAGGCACATCCTCCAGTCGCTCCCATTAAGCTTTCCCAGCCATTTGGGAAGAGAAGAATTCCCCAGATCACTCACTACGCTCTCTTCTGCCTGGGTGAGAATAAATCTCCCTTCCCGAACGGAGAGATCGCAAGGAGCCAGCCTTCCTGGGGCCCACCAAAGACGGACACTATGTTCCTGGGGCTTCACTCTGCTCCGTCCCCTTTCAGAGAGGGGACTTGATTCCAGCCAGGGCGGTCCTGGCCTGAGTGCTGGGGGTGAGACCCCGCTGAAGGGTTTGCTGATTGG
The DNA here is from genome assembly GCF_029215605.1 of Mirounga angustirostris. Lineage (NCBI taxonomy): Eukaryota > Metazoa > Chordata > Mammalia > Carnivora > Phocidae > Mirounga > Mirounga angustirostris. Next base: position 91,749,044 of record NW_026991723.1, on the reverse strand, counting down.
TTTCCCTGATGAAGGCGAGGGAGTGCAGGTGGCCAGTTCCAACCGTTGGGGAAGGGCGCCATCTCCCAGCGTGTACTGGTACTGCAGGCTCTGCTGACCGCCCGTGGAGTCCAGGTCACACCAGGTCGCACGAAGCGGGTGCTGGAGGCGGCATCCACCCGGCTACCCACGGTCCGCCTCCTTCCTCTGCCAGCACGTGATGAACAGATTCAGGGCCCAAACCACTCACCCTCAAGTCCCACTGCAGACTGTGGCCGCTTACTCAGTGGGAAGAATTTCAATCGAACCCAACTCAACCGACAACTCTCAGGCCCTCCATCCAGAAGCCGCAGGTACTTGCTTACTACCTACTAGTGCGAGATGGGGGTACAGCGTGCTGCAGACTGACCCGGGGGCGCGGCCAAGACGCGGGGGACAGCGTGCTGTACAACCCCAGACAGAAACAGCCCCGGGCGCTTGGGTGGCTCAGTCGTTAAGCGTCTGCCTTCGGCTCAGGTCACGATCCCGGGGTCCTGGGATCGAGCCCCGCTCGGGCTCCCTGCTCCGCGGGAAGCCTGCTTCTCTCTCTCCCACTCCCCCTGCTTGTGTTCCTGTTCTCGCTGTGTCTCTCTCTGTCAAATAAATAAATAAAAAATCTTAAAAAAAAAAAAAAAAAGAAGAAGAAGAAAGAAACAGCCCCAATGCGGGAGCAGATCCCCGGCATCGCAACCAAGTACACGCCCTGGCCAGAGAGGGGCATCGCCGATGAGCCGCTCAGCACCGAGAATGCAGACGCGGGCAGACGGCCTGCCACCAGCTGGGAGACCCTGGCCAGGGCATCAGCCCTTCTGTGCCTGTTTCCCCATCTGTGAAATGGGTTCAATAATAGTCGTCGTCACTTTTCTCCGCACGGTATGATGAAGATTGGCCAGCTGCTGCGAGTGCAGGCTTGGCGACCACTAAGAGTATCCTGCTTTGCACAAGACAAAACCTACTCAGGAGGCCCCTCTGCTGAGCGACCAGGGTTTAAGTGAACGGCAGAGCTGGGATGCGCCCCCCACGCAGACCTTGGCCACCCCCCATAAGAGCTACTGCTGGTGATACAGACATACAGATGCTGAAGAGGTATCGCCGGACACGAACACGATGCCCACCAAGCAGAGCCACGTTCTAGGGAGAGGACGCTCCAGATGGGCAGATGTAAAGAATTAGACCGAAAAAAAACCAAAAACAAAAACAAAACTCCTGATTTTGAAGAACATCTGATTTCACTTCATGTCAGTAACGTCCCATAAGGATTTACAGCTGGTTCTCTAAGTCTGAAGAGCGCCAACTTGGCCAGGCTCCTCCACGGAGAAACCGGAGCCCAGGTAGTTGGAGACCGTGGGGCTGGTGCTCCATCGGAGGACCGCTGGGCGGCTTCGCTCGCTCGCCCGGGACTCCCTCTGACCCCGGGCACAGCCTGGGGCTGGCCTGGGGATGTGAGGCCCCCTCTATAGTCACGCTGGGAGCCGGGAGGGTTTCTGGCACCCCCCCAAGGCATGGCTGAGAGGCTGTCTTTTACACGTGTGGCTCTGGGTTACTCCCACCGGGTTTGCCACACGTGGACAGTGCCTCGGAGTTCCTGCAGCTGCCCGGGAGCGAAGCTGACCCTGGGACGTCGGGGATTTGAGAAAAACTCGGGGGCAAAGCCAGCTCACACCCAGCCCCTCCTCACCACCTCTTCCTTCCTGTCGGTGTTTATAAAGAGGTGGACAGAGACACCCTTCACATCCCTCCCTCCCAGAGGGCATGTGTAGACAGAACAGGGGTGTGCAGTGGGTATGGCCCTCCTCCTGACCCACTGGCAGCCTGCACCCCAGCCACTCTGCCCTACTCCCCTGAATCCCTGTCCTGCATCCCTGCACTGCATCCCTGGCCCCCTGCCCTGCACCCCTACCGCCTTGGCATACACCCTTGCCTCCTTGCCCTGCACCTCTCCTCTGACAAGCTGGAGGTTGGAGGGAAGTCACCTCCGACTCATCCAATCCCAAACCAGAGTCCTCTCCAGTGACTGGAATCCATGAGTCAGTAGGAAAGACTACCACTTTTAATGCGTTTGAAAGGGTCATCCGAGAAGCCTCAAGCAAGTGTAATTCGATTTAGAAGGCTACACAGTATTTCCCAAAGCAAACTATGAATTGTTGAAGAGTGAGGCATTTGGATTAAAGATCCTTGGCTTCGGCCAACCCCAAATGTTCCTGAGGAGGAACTTAAATCCCAATTTGCACACAGCTTCCCTTGAAGCAAGGGCTCACTTACGTTCACAACTCGGAATAGCCACGTAACCCTGACTGAGCCGGCGCCGTGCCCCAGACACCCTCACGCTAGGTGCCTGACGTCCCTTAATTGTTGCGGACGCCCCTGGGTGATGCTCTTGCTGTGTCGGGCTCAGAAAGATGACAAGACCTGTCCAGGGTCATCTGGGGTGCCTGCCATTCCCAGGACCAAGCTCAAAAACGCGGTGGCCCTCGGCCCGACGGATATCAGGGTGTCCGCCCCCCTTGTGTGACAAAGCAGCACCGATGGGTGGCCTCTAAGCCACAGGCTGAGGCTCACAGCGGTGGAGGCTGGGAGTCCGAGAGCAAGGCAATGGTGGGGTCGCGTTCTGGGAGGGCCCGCCTCCTCGCTGCGTTCTCACGGGGCAGACGAGGCGAGCGAGCGCTCTGAAGCCTCAGGTCTGAGCATAGGCACATCCGGAAGGAAAAAAGTTTGGATGCTCTTTTGCTGTGAAAAAACCATGCACATTTTTCTCAAGCTACCTGCACACAGCTGGGGTGGGGGAGGAAGAGGAAAGACAGACGTGGGAGAGGAAGGGGGGTGGTCTGCACACAGCTCTTTGGCTCCTTCCAGCCTGTATGTGCCCTGGCCACTCACTTTCCTGCTGGGGAAGAACATCCCTGCCGCGGGGAGAGGGTCTGGTCTGGAGCCGGGCACCTTGGGAGGAGCCCACAGGTGACCTGAACCCCTTCTCCCAGCAGCCACGGAAGACCACCACGGGCAGCCCGATCCAAGCATCATCCCCTTATCCCGCCCCCTCCACAGCCTCTGGGTTTACCCTGGGTGGACGGCGGTGGACGGGGTTACTGCTCCTCACACACACTCCTGAGGGGGTTTCCTCCCGGCCCAGCCCTGGGCACTTGCCGGGCCCTTTGTGGTGGAGGGTCTCCCAGCACACCACTGGGGCTGGGCCGTGTGCAAACGCCAGGCGTGCGCTGTGCTGAGGGCAGTCTGCTCTCTGCCCGACCACCGGGAGAGCATGTCCGGAGAGGGGCTCAGAAGACCCAGGCCGGGGCTCCACCAGCCTGCTACGAGCCTGCCCCAGACATGCTTGGTCGTCCTGGGTGCCACTGCGGTTGGAAGTTGTCAGCCCAGCTGCAGAGAGCTGGCCCGTCCTGGTGCCGAACCTCCTCCCAGGCCACTTCCTTCCACCGGCCGCAAAGGCTCAAGCTCCTCTGAGGTTTTGGGACTCACGGCGTCTCTTCCAGTCCCCAGGGGACAGTGCTCTGTGACCCACAGCCATCCCCGGACCTGCTTCTTCCCTGAGCCACGATGCCCCCTTCCAGCCCTCAGTCCTGATTCTCTGTCCCTCCAGAGACTGGTTGCCCGTGGCCCCTCCCTGTTGCCCCCACACCCTCTGCTCCTGCTATGGAAAGTTCCATGCTGCTTTCATAAAGACTGCCTCAGACTGGCTCACGTCCAGACCGGGAGGCCACGCCTGCACGTGCTCTTAGATGCCCATCGGACATGGGGTCCACTTCTGGGGGCGGCCCTTTGAAGAGCCCAGATGAGATGACTCTGCAGGGCCCTGTGGGCTGAGCTTGTGGTTTTTGGGGGGTCCCATAAACGTTACTGTTCCCTACCGTCCATTAAGGGAACTCCCCATAACTGATGGAGGAGGACGGACTGGTTTCTACGGAGTCAGTCAATGATCCTGACACGAATTCACGGCTCCTGACATGGATCAGAATGTGACATAGTTATAAAAACATCTGAGAGTCAACGCTGGGGTCCAGCTGCGGATGCAGGAGGCACCCAGGAAGTCAGTGCCCGCGCAGAGCGGGACCTAGGCACGGCCAGACGCTCTTCCCTCCCAGAGCCCACGCTCTGCCCTCAGCAGATTGGGACCCTCTGCCCGCTGAGCCCAGACTCGGCCTCAGAAAGCTGCCCTGCAGAGGGTGTGTTGTCTCCAGAGAAATAGAGTCCCTCGATGCCATGCCCCCGGCGCCCTCTCCCCACTCCCCACTCACAGCTGACTCTGCCCCTGCATCCACAGGACGAGGCCCGGAGGCTGGGCTGCCCAGGGATCGGGAGCCTTGGGGCGCTGGGCAGGGCAGGGGCTCAGGGACTCACGTCGGAGAGCGGCAGATTGTTTCTGAAAGCCTGCCTCCATTTCTGCTCCTAGTCCTGCTCTGCTGTCAGATTTAACACCAACACCCTGTGGTGCTGAGTACGCTATTTATAACATCTTTAAATACACCTCTGTTCTCTCTTCGACCCTCAGGCACCCCAAGCATCCCTTGCAGCAAGCGGGAGTAACTTTCTCTCCAGAGCCACCCGCGAGAGCCATCTTGCGCACTGGAGAAGTCCCTGCCGTGCAGCCTGAGCATCTTGCACACTCGCTAACGCTGGGGATGGGAGTGAGCTCTACGAACCTGCGCCTCTGAATGCGGATGGAGGCTGGACATGGGGCGTCTGCCCACCTCTCCCCAGGCTCTCCCGGCCGCCCACTCTCTCCCGACCACCAGACCGTAGCTGTCATTAAACCCTGCATACGGAGCACACAGGACCAATCCCTGTCGCCGAGATGAGAGCAAGCGGATTGGAAAGCTCGCGTCTTAAAACACTGCCCGAGAGCAAAGAAGGCGCTTTCACCCTCTGTCATCTGGCCGTGTTGTTGTAAGATTTAACCTGGGCCCAGAGGGTGAGGGAGCCGGCCTTTGCAAGTAGCCGTGAGCAGGGTCTGGTCCCTCCTCCCCCGGCGCTGCGTGAATGATGCCCAGAGCCACACATGGTGTGCTGGGACTGCGGGCCTGTCCGTGATTAGCGACGCTGGCTCAGTATATCTGCGTGTGCTCGCCACCTTCTTGGACTCAGCCGGCAAGCACACACAGACATACTGGGACGTGTGAGCAGCTGCAGAGCTCCCTCCATGCACCCTCCTTTTATTCCCCAGAGAACTGAGATGAGGGGCCTGGGTGCATTCTCCCAAACGCCCCCCGGACGGGGACTTGCTCGAGGCCGCCCACCCTTCATGGTAGGACGGAGACCACAACGTGGACCCCCCCCCCGGGGTGCTCTGCTGCTCCCCTTCTAAAAGCTGGGTGTCCAGGTCAGAACATGGGGCCCGCAGCCAGAGACTCGGCCGACCGGGAGCCCCAGTGCGGCTCTGCCAAGGTCTGCAGCTCTGGCTCGACGGCTGCAGGCACCTCCCTTCTGGCTGCTGCTTGTGACCTTGAGCCTTTCCCTCTACTTCTCACGTTTTCTCTCCACCTTAACAGAAACGTGAGCTCGGTGTCGCAGGTGGTAGACAGACCTGGGGGCGCACCAGGGCTCTGTCACGCGCTGGGCTGCGAGGCAGGCTACATCCCCTTGAGCTTGGACAGTGAGGATGCTGCATGGGGTCGCTGGGCTTGCTCCCTGCGGAGCCAGATGGCGCTCCTGGCGGGCAGCATGAGTCGGGGCCACTTAGCAGTAACCCTTCTTCCTGGGGTTACCCCTGTGCTTGAGGGTCCGGCGGGTTTCTCGTGTGTGTGGCTGCCTGAAAAGCTAAGGGACGGGCATCTTTGCTTCCCAGCCCTGCTGCCCCAGTCAGAGCCGCCCAGACCATCAGGAGGGGCCCCGGCGTGGCGAGGACCCTACGGCTGTGGCTTTCAGAGGCTGAGGGGCATCGGCGGTGCTCCTTTCAGAGTCAAAAATTGGCTCCCCTCCCTGTCAGCCTGGCCGGCAGTTGCCATGTATCTAATTCAGTTTAGCTAGTAATTAGTTTTGTATTACTTTACACGGTGATGTTAATACTGATTACAGGGCCTGATAACTTTAGTAATAAATACAACCCAAGGCAGAAAATTACCTTTCTTTTTATTGGGGAAGGCGGAAGTCAGTGGAATGAGAAGCAATTTGCTCTCAGAGATGAAGCAGCTGCCTGGGAGGAGGATTTACAGCTTTACGCCCTCCTGGTGTCACCGCACCTCCCTGCCCACCCCCCGAAGGCGGGCCCACCTGGGAATGGAGCACGCTCCCCTCCCTGCTCCTCTCTGGTGGACCAGCCCTAAGGCAGGGGCCCACAGACCCACCCTCAGAGAAGGAGTAGATGCCCTGCATTGTAAACTAACTGGTTTAGGAGAAGACCACAGTGCTCCTGAGCCCCCAGCCCCACCACCACGACCACTCTCGTATCCAGTGCAGATGTGGGGGAGGCCAGGGGCCAGGGCAGGTGGACAGGAGGTCATTGGGGTCACCCGTCCAAGGTTAGTCTCCGACAGGTCACAGAACTGGGCTGTTTTATTCTCGTTAAATTTGCTCAGGGGAGCAGGTCCGGCAGAATCTCAGGAGAGAAGAGATTGGGAGCGAGGGGTCCAAGCAGGATTCTGAGGGGCTAGCCCCACGCAGTCTGCTCTGTGACACTGCCCTGTCCATCCATCCACGTCCATCCACCCACACCTCCCCAAGGGAGTCGGCTTTGCTCACATCTGGACTCAGGGCTCCTAGCCCAGCCATGCAAGCATGGTGACTCTTGGCCCTCAAGTGCACTTGGCTCATCAGCTGGAAGCCCATCAGGGTGTGCCCGTGGGGGGCTTGCGTCCTAAGGACAGGAGCTCTGCTTCTCGGTTAGAATAAATCAGATTCCTTCACACACCCTTCCTCCTCAGCCTCTGTGGGGAGCCCCCTCCGCCCCTGCTTCTCCCCCCTTCTTGCCCCAGCTACTGCTGGACGCAAGAGCAACCTCAGGACCGCAGGCTCGCCCATCATCTTCTCCAAGCTCGCCCCTGCTCTGACCCCAGAGCCCCGGGTTCACACAGACTCCTGCCTCTTAAACAAACAATTACGGCAGAGCCTCAGGTCTTCCCACAAAGCTTGTCAGCCCAGACGCCAGACCACAGGGCTCAGACACGCTCCGCACCGTGAGCCCAGGTCTGACTGCACTAAACCCGACGAGCAGGTGTCCAAGAACAGCACGCGATAGGGAGGGTGAGGTAGCCACTGAGCAGGATGGGGTCTAGTGGGGGGCGGCCAACATCTTTGAGAGTTATCCAGTTTTTAAAAGGTGGAAGTTCATGCTAAGAGGCTAAGAGCTTTTCTCAAGGTCACCCCAATGGCACCTGGTGGGATTGGGGTACAAATAAGGGCAGCTGAGTCAAGGTCTTTGCTAGAGAGCCCCCACCCATTTCATACCTTCCTATGCAGACAGCATGCTCCTGTTAGTGGACCAGGTGGGCCTGGGGCTTATGTATCCCCAGCTGTCCCACCTCCCGCAGGACAAAGGTCAGCTCCCCTCACACCCAGCCTCCCCTAGGACAGAGGGGTCAGCTCACCTCGCACCCAGCCTCCCCCAGGACAGAAGGGTCCGCTCCCCCGCACCCAGCCTCCCCCAAGACAGAGGGTCAGCTCCCCTGCACCCAGCCTCCCCCAGGACAGAGGGGTCAGCTCCCCTCGCACCCAGCCTCCCCCAGGACAGAGGGGTCAGCTCCCCCACACCCAGCCTCCCCCTAGACAGAGGGGTCAGCTCCCCCACATCCAGCCTCCCCCAGGACAGAGGGGTCAGCTCCCCCACACCCAGCCTCCCTAGGACAGAGGGCTCAGCTCCCCCACATCCAGCCTCCCCCAGGACAGAGGGCTCAGCTCCCCTGCACCCAGCCTCCCCCAGGACAGAGGGGTCCGCTCCCCCACACCCCACAGAAACTCCTAAGATACTTCTCAAGGAGCGTGGAGCACCAGATTGGAAATCGCAGAAAAAGACCCAGTAAGACGTCTTCCTGAGGACAGAGTTCCCGTGGGCCCACCAGCCTGGCACGTAGTAGGCCGTCCATCACTGGCTGGCACTTGACTGAGTGGCTCATCATACGCGAGCCCTCGGGAGAACAGATGGCGCGGCCACGTCCCCTCCCCCGCCCGCCCAGCCGCTTGCATCCTTCAGGTGCGCGGATGAAGCACAGGTAGGAGCCTCGCGTTTCTGACTTGTTCCCACTTCAACGCGGGCTGACCCGTGACCACGATGGCCCTGGAACCTTGTGTGCAGATCTCTGGAAGGGTCCCCAAAGGGAGGGTGCAGCCGTGGGAGCAACTTAGAGTGGGTGAGGAACAGGATGGGCAGGGGAGACAGACCCCTCAGGGCTCAGCCTCCAGTGCTCGGCTCTCCGTTGGCTTATTTTAGGTGTTCACAAGCATATGGAGCTTGGCTCACGCAGCTGCGCGGTGTGGCTTCCCAGGGCTGAATCATTTTGGGATCAAGAAAGCAAGACTCTTGAGTGTGGATGTCCCCAAGCAGCTCTCAGGTTCAGAGCAGCCCAGCCCTCACCCACACCTGCTCCCAACTCTACTCCCCACCTTAGAGGTTACTGCTAAAGGGCACAGGCCCCTGGCCCAGCCCCGATGGGGCCATCTGGGCAGCACCAGGGAGCAGGGACCTCTGGACCTGGTGGCCACTCTCTGAGCCTTCCTAGACAGGAACAATCCAAGTGATTTTAGCTGGTTGAGCCTTTGTTCTAAAATCCCACCACAATTCAGGACAATAGGCCTCCAACAGAGAGGACTCTAGTAGCCTAACCTCAGAGGCAGGCCCCCGGAGGGTGGGGCCATGCCTCCGGGCTGCACTGAGGGACACAGTCCCTGGAGACATCCCACAGCTCTGCTTCAGAAACGGGAAAACAAAACCATTCCCCTTGCTGGCGCAGGGGGTGGGGGCCGGGGAGCTGACCTGGGTCTGGAAGGGGGACCTGGTTGCAGGAGGAGGGGCAGGTGCGTGTGCGGGGGCTGGCTGACCGTTGTCGGGGGCGGGGGGCCCAACCATCAGCATGGCCAGGCAAACACTTTCACCACCGAGACAAAGCTTCCCATTGAAGTTGAACCGAAAGTTTCTTTCCAGAACAGGGGATCTTTAAAAAGATGTGAGGAGGAGACCTCTGGATGAAAAGCATCTGTGGTCTGGGTGCCTGGAATGGAGAAGGCCACTGAGGCTCGGAGGGCCCTCCGGACAGCCCCACCCAGGGCCCCGGAGAACTCACTCTTTCCCAGAACGTCTCAATAAGGCACATACTGCTAGTCACCAGCTGCCCGGCTCCGGTCTGCCCGTGTGTGCTCGTGTGTGTGAGTGTGCGTGTGGGCGCACAAGCCCCTCGGCCAGGCTCTCCCGGCCGCCAAGAAAACTTCTCTGCGGGAGACTGTGCAGAGCCTCTCCAGGGGAGCCAACTGTCTGGGGCCCCGGGGAAGAGGTCTCTGAGAGCAGATGGAGCACGGAACCCTCCCCACGCTGCGCCTCCCGAGCAGAGCCAGGGAGCCGGCAAGGGCTTCAGGGTGGAACAAGGGAAGCTTGTTCCAGAGCCTTCTCTCCTGTGATCCACCTCTTGCCCTCTCTCTTTGTTTTCCTCTTTCATCCTGAGATGGAAGGAGACAGAGGGAGGGAAGGAGAGTCGGGGGCAGCTGGGGCTCGTGGCCAAGGCACGGGGCCACCCGTCCACCTCCTGGACCTGCAGCGTCTCTCAGCTCTGAGCGTGGCACAGTGGCACCATCGAAAGGGCATTTTAATGTCACTCCGGAGCAGCCGGGCTCCTGAAGCCGGCAGCCTCTTCCCAGCACCCCGGTGCCAAAACAACACCCCCGTTCCAGTGCTCCCAGACAGCCCTTCTCCTCCTCCCAGACCTGCCAGCATCCAAATGGATTTTTAAAATGGAGCATACCAGCCAGAGACAGGCTTTCTATTGATACATTGCTCAGGGGATGGCAAGCCCGCTTAAAATGCCCAGCAGTCCCCACGCGCACACGGCGGCTTGCCACTCACACTTCCTGCCGCGCATGTGGCCATAACCCCCCAAGCCGCCACACTGAGTCCACGATGCACCCAGCCCCGCACGCACTGCCTGCCCTTCCCAGTCTGGCCTCCAAGGCAGAGTTGCCAACACCCCCTGCTTTGGGAGCCCCAAGGGCAGCGTTATACCCAAAGGCAGAGATGCAGGATGCTCTGGAGTGGGGGTGGGGGTGGGGGACTTAGGTCTACCTCTGGAAATGCCAGGAACTTGGGCACCTTGCTCCAAATCCCCCCACCCCACGACAATAGCAGCGGTAGGAGCCCCTCATGCTGCCCTTTGAACTTCCCAGGGGAGTGGGAGGCTGGGGGTCCCACGAGAGAGAGGGCAGCCCCCCCCCCGACTGTGCTGGGCCAGGGCTGGGGGTTCGGGAGGTGGGGACGCGCAGCAGTCTGGGGTCAGCCCGCGCCCCTCCCTCCAAGCCGGGTGCGTGGCACTGGGACCCCCTCCCCACCCAGGCGGGAGCTGGGAGCCAGCCGCTCCCCGACTTCAGGGTCCCCGTGCGCTGGGCGGACGCCGTGCTCGCTCGCTCGCTCGCAGGGAGGAAAATGGCGTTGGATGCACGTACTTGAGTGAGTTCGGTGCCCATCAGGATGAGGAAGAGGAGGCTGAGGAGCTTCCGGGCCGGTTGCATGTCTCGCTGCCACGGCCGCCGTCCTGGCATGCAGGAGCCCTGGTGCTGGCGCCGGCGCTGCGTGGACGCGGACGCGCTCCCGGCTCTGCTGGCCCCGCGCCTTCAGCACCCGGAGCCTCCGCTCTGCATGGCGAGCGCGTCCTGCGCGCTGTCCCCGCTGTCCCCGGGCGGGGCGCGGCCCTCCGCCGCCCCTCCTCCTGCGCTCCCCCCCCCGCCCCCCCCGCACCGGCGCGCCTGGGCGGGGGAGCCAAAAGTTTGCGAGCAAGGCAGCCGGGTGGCGCAGAGGGACCCGCGCGCCACGCTCACGCGCGGGAGTGGGGAGGGCGGCGGCGGGGAAGCGGGCTGGGACAGGATGTGACATCAAGAAGGCGGGGGAAATTTAACTCGGAGAGAGGAGTCCATCCTGGCCGGCTGCAGCTGCAGGGACTCCGGACCCGGGGATCTGGGACGGGGATGGCAGGAGGGGGCGGGGACTAGCCGCCGGGGGAGGGTCTGCCGGCCCCGCCCAGGAGGTAAGGCTTGACATCCCCAGGGGACAGAGACAGAAGCTGAACTGCCCTTAGGTGTCAGCGTTTAATGAGATAGACTGACGCTCGGACCCAGGAAGGGGGTCTCAAGGCAGGCGTGGGAGTGGGGGGTGGCAGGCAGAGCTAGCAAGCGGGTCATCTGGTGCTCAGATAGGCCTTCTTCCTGTCCTCCTGGGGTGGTCAGCGTGGGGGCACAAGGGGAACAGAACATGTTCTGGGGCTGCTGTCCGCATCCAGGGTGTGTGGGTGAGGATCTGTGGTTGTGTTCATGGTTTGTGTGCATACACGAGGGGGCGGGCACACACAGGCCTGAAAGGGTCCCCGGGGGGTCTGCATTGTGTCTTCCTTCCTGTCACCAGACGTTGTCCTGTTACACGTACCCCCATCTGGAGATCCAAGTCTTAGACCAGGGAAGCTTGTCCTGGGGTTCACATTTCCCATTTAAACTCCTCTTTCTGGGGAGAAAAGTCCCCAAGCACTTGTTTTCTGGGAAGCAAGGTGGCAAGAGATGTTAAACACGTGTCTCTCTTCTCTGTCCCATTGTTTAGTGTTTAGCCCTTGGAAAGTAAACTCTGTGAAGAAGGCTGCCAGGGGTCATACGGACGGTCCAACCCTCTCCCATCACAGGTGGGGAAAAGGGAGCCCTGGTGGGGGTTACTAACATGTCACCCAGGGAGGTGCAGAGCCAGGACGGGATGCCAACCCCCAGCCTGTCCCCGAGCCGCTGGGTGCTGGAGGAGGCACCCTCCGGGCGGAGGGCGAGGAACTGGGCTCATGCACCTTGAGAAGAGAAGGTGGTGGTGGGGCCACCAGGCCTTCGCTCTCTGAGCGGCTCTGCCATGGAGGAGCCCTTGCTCTCTGGGGTCTGCCCTCCAGCAGGGTGGTGGCCCCACGAGCAGCGAGAGGAGCCGCCATGGGAGCTCTCTTCCTCCACCCCTCCTCCTCTTTCATTGAGTGTTCTCATTGCCCCTGGCCCCTCAGCAACTGGAGATGGCTGGGAGGGGCTGCATGTGGAGCTGGGGGGAAGGCTGCTGCACGCAGAGCTGGGGGGCCAGGGTCTTGTCCTGACCCTTCCAGGGAGTGGCTCTGAGAGCTTCCACTCCTGTAGGACAGGAATGAATGATGCTGGTACCAGCCCTTGCAAGCTGTTGAAAAGACCAAACACAGGACACGTCCAAACATTTTGTAAACTCAGAGGGACCAGGAGGGAGGTGTTGAGGGTTCACTGAGCGCCTTCAGTGCCCCGGGCCTGTCGCCTGAGTGTCCCCTTCAGCTGAGTCTGGAACAGAGGTCCGGACATCCGCGTGCATGGCACCCTTAACCACAATGGCCAAAAAAACTAAACAACTCAGGTGTCCCTCGACAGAAGGTGGATAAACAACGTAGTGTGTTTGCATGCTGAATATCACTCAGCTTTAAAGAGGGAGGGCATTCTGACAGAGGCTTGTGGATGAACCTGGAGGACATCGTGCCGAGAGAAGTAAGCCGGACCCAGAAGCGCACACCCTGTAGGATCCACTCCCACCAGGCCCAAGGGGAGTCGGGCCATCGAGACAGAAGCAGAGTAGAGGCTCCCAGGGGCAGGGGGAGCGGGGTGGGAAGTAATGTTTTCCGAGGACAGAATGTCTGTGTGGGGTGATAAACAAGATCTGGACCTGGAAAGAGGTAATGGCTGCACAACATGGTGAATGTGATCAATGCCACTGAATTGGACACTTAAAAATTAAGAAAATTTTTGGGGCACGTGGGTGGCTCAGTCAGTGGATCATCTACCTTTGGCTCAGGTCATGATCCCAGGGTCCTGCGATGGAGCCCCATGTGGGGCTTCCTGCTCAGCTAGGAGCCTGCTTCTCCCTCTCCCTCTGCCCCTCCCCCGTCCGTGCTTGTGCTCTCTCTCTCTCAAATAAATAAATAAATAAATCTTTTAAAAAAATCATGATGATTTTATGGTCAACATACACACGCACATAATTTTTTAAATAACAACATACCGAAAACCATTGTATTGTTCACTTAAATGGGTGAATCGTGTCCTATGTGCCTTCTATCTTAGGAAAGCAGGGTTGTTTTTTTTTTTAATTATACACTTGTTTTTGTATTGCTTTAAGAAAATAAAATGTAAAGAAGAACATAACAGCAAGAACCACAGAAGCCTACTACCGAGAATAACCAGTGTCATCACCGGGGGGGCCATGCAGGCACCTGTCTGTGCAGGTGTGCAGAGGAAGTAGAACGTGGAAGTGTAAGACCGTGTCCCCTAAGACCAAGTTCCAAGTCCCAACCTGCGACATGGACACATCAGCGTCCCGGGCCCTGCCCTCCGAGCCCCTTCCTGCCCGCTGGGTGCAGCCGGCGGGCCACGGCGTGGGAGACGCCTGGGACTGTGCCTGGCACACACATGCTCAACCGCTAGAAACAAGGGGGAGAGATGAGCTGGCACCGATGCGAAAAGATGAGGTCATCCCCCACATGCTCTGCAGCCTGGAAGTATTAGATCGAACCTGAACTTGACAGAGGATGGGAAACCAAAGAGAAGCAGAAGACACTGGGAGCTAGAAGCTCGTTTACCTCCACTGCACAAGTACCATCTCCTGGAAGAACCTGCGAACCAGGAGAAAGAGAAATCCCTGTGGACCGTTAGCTGTTGAGCTGGATGCGTTTCCAGCCCAAGTTGCCATCCTGACCCCATCGGACAGGTCCTGGTTGAAAGACCGGGCAATTTTCATTTCCTCTTCCCCTGGCCTCCCCTCCCGGCTCTGCATTTATTTTTAGTGCTTCTATTATTTTTACATTGTCAGGGTTTATACTATTTATATCAGGTCCTGCATCAAAATCCCCTTGGGAGGGGCGCGTGGGTGGCTCAGTTGGTTAAGCATCTGCCTTCAGCTCGGGTCATGAACTCAGAGTCCTGGGATCGAGCCCTGAATCAGGTTCCCTGCTCTGCGGGGAGCCTGCTTCTCCCTCTCCCTCTGCTGCTCCCCCTGTTTATGATCTCCCTCCACCCCCCCATCAAATAAACAAATAAATAAAATCTTAAAAAAAAAAAAAAACCCTTGCGATCTGGTCCTAGTTCTGGATCTAAGTGGACCTGGCGCCCGCGCCCCTGCCACCGGCAGGTTCCCGTTGGGCTCCTTTCTTTGATTCACCCCTTTTGGGCTGACACGACCAACCTCTCTGCTGACCAATGCAGATTCCTGTCTTTCTTCTTACCCCCCCAGCCTTCCCGCCCGGGAAATCACAAGGAGCCTGCAAGCTGTGGCTCCAGGAGGCGGTGGGCGCGGGCCCTGGCTCTGAGGGTCCTGCCCGCCCTGCCCCCTCACACCAGCCCGGAGCCCCTGAGCTGTGCCGGGACGTGGCCCAGGGGGTGTGGTGCCATGGGGCGCAGCTTTGCTCTTCAGCTGGGGTGGTAGGTCTCGTGGTACCTCCCCCTCGCTGTCCTCCTGATGGAACTCAGCCGCGCCAGTGAGCGCTGGGAAGGAGCTGAGTTCCTGCTGAGACCCCTCTGGAAGGCAAATCGATTTGCTTCATGCTCCTTTAAGACAAGCCTCCTTCCCCTGCCAGCCTCATTACAATGTGACAGAGTGGTTGCCAGGGCAACGGCACTAACTCTCCCCTCTCCTCTCTGCAAATTTCCTAGCAAATGGGGCTGCTCCCACGCAAGGTGCTGCCTGTGCTCAGAGCCGGCCGGCTGCCCGGCTTCTTCTCGCTCGTCCAGGCGCTGAGCCGAGTGCACCACCTTTCCTTCCCAGCCTCTCTGGGCCCTCGATGACCTCGCTTGCACTGACTCCTGACTCCCAGGAATGACAGGTGTTGATCCAGAGCCCACTGTGTGACAGGCGGGCCAGACAGAGGGCCTCCCCGGGGTGTGGGCACCGGCCCGGGGCGACGGTGACAGGCTCTCACCACGACCCAAGGCCGACTTCCCTCATCAGTTGCAAGTCTTTGGGGAGGAAAGGGTGCCGGTCCTGCAGGGCCTCCTGGCTTCGCTCCTGGACTCGGCGCCCTGTCACTGCTGAGATGCTGGCCACGACAGCAGGAGACCACGCCGCCACAGCATCCTTAGGCCTGAGGGGTGTCTGGCCTGTGCTAAGAGCTTAAACGCGTCTGTCACGGAATCGCGGGGCCTCATGGGGATGTGATGCTCCTGCCCCTTCCCTCTCTTGCAACAGCTTCCCTCTTCCTTGTCCAGCCGGGGAGCCGGGGGCCACGCAGGAGCCACTCTCTGTCTCTAGGGAAGGGCTAAAGAGAGGCCATCCACCAGGGAGCCTCTGCTCCACCCGGGATGGACCGGACGGAGGGTGCACAGCGCAGCATCGCTTTTGGTGCTTGCTCAGAGGGCGTGCGGAGAAGGGCAGCAGGGTCTGCATAGCCTCTGGCCCTCTTCCCTCCCCCTGCAGCTCGAGCCACAACTCCACCCACGGATAGAGACGGTTTACTTCCTCTCAGATCGGTGCGGAGTTACTTCATTCTTCTGCTGTCCCTCTTGCAATGACCAGGACCTCCAGTAAATGCCAAGTGGACGTGGGGACAGCAGGGTCCTTGCCCTGCACCCGGGCTTACGGGGACAGCATTCACCGCAGTGAGGATGATGTTACCATAGATGTTAGTAAACGGGAAGCACTGGTATAAGAACCGAAGCTCCAATTTGGGGGTCTCGGAACTGGGATTTGGGGGAGCCACCCCATTGTGTCCCAGTGAGGAGCAGAAGTCAGCGGTCTTTGCCAGCAAAGTGCGGAAGCGTTAGGAAATGTGCACAAGATGTTTCCAAAAGTGACAACTGGACACAGAATGACATTTCCCGCCTTCTGGTTTCTGGGTGCACTGTGTCAGTGCCTGGGAAGATACGCTTTGCAGGGTGTCCAGTTTTTATCACGAGCGCAGAGGCTGCAGTCCCATGTGTGGTCACATGCACTTGCCCAGTTCAGTAGTTCAGTTCCTGTCCCCAAAACGGGATGAAGTTTTAGTGCCGAAATAGAGCCTCACATGCTCAGAAGTTTTCCGTGGGTTCACAGAGCTGTCCTCGTGGTTCTCTTTATTCTTAGTTGGCTGAGAGTTTTATTATGATTGGAAATTTAATTCTGTCCAAGGCTTTTCCCTGTGTCTACTGAAATAAGCATCTGGTTTTTCTCCTTGATGTTGTTAATATTGGTCAGTTACATTAACCGATTTTCACATGTTAAACCATCCTTGCATTCTGAGATAAACCCTACTTGGTCATAACGGATCATCCCCTTCCACAGGCTGCTGGGTCCCCTGAGCTGTTCATACGCATCCAAGTCCGCGAGGAATATTGCTTTCCAGTTGCCGTTGTTGCTTTTCTTGTGATGTGTCTGTTTTTGTACCATGATTATACTGGCCTCATACAAGTTGGGAAGTTTCCCCATTTTCTCTGTTACCTGAAAGAGTTTGCGAAATTTGATGTTATTTCTTCATTGACAATTTGATGGAATTTACCAGTGAGACCATCAGGGCCTTCAATTTTCTTGGTGGGGAGCTTTTGTTTCTAGTTTAAAAACTCATTTTAAGAAAATGGCTATAGAGATACACAGACTTTCTCTTTCCTCTAGTGCAAATTTTGGCTACTGGTGTTTTCCAAAGAATTTGTCCTGTTAACGAGAAGGAATTTATCAGATGCATAAGTGTGAAGTTATTAATGATACTCTTATCATATTGTTAATGCTGTTGAATGTATTGGCATGAAGATATTAATAATATTTTCTCGTGTTTTTAAGATCTGAAATAGCAGGTTGTCTGGGTAGCTAAGTCGGTTAGGCGTCTGACTCTCAATTTTGGCTCAGGTCATGATATGAGTTGTGAGATCAAGTCCCTCGCTCAGCAAGGAGTCTGCTTGAGATTCTCTCTCTGTCTCTCTCTCCCTCCCTCTGTCCTTCCCCCTGCTCACGGTCTCTCTCTCTAAAATAAATAAGTACATCTTTTTCAAAAGCAATCTGAAATAAGCAATTTTTTTCATTCCTGATATTGATCATTTGTGTTTTTTCTCTTTTTTTTTTTTTTCTTGGTCAGTCTAGCTATGGTTTTAATCAACTGATGTTTTCAAAGAATAGCTTTTGGCTTTGTTGTCAATTTTTCCTATTTTTTTGTTGGTTCCTTGTTTCTCTGATATCTTTTCCTTACTCTTTTCTCCGTTCTACTTACTCTGAGTTGACTTTGCTCTTTTTTTTTTTTTTTTAGCTCTTGAGTTAGAAACTTTGGTGATTGATATTGGACCTTTATTCATTTCTGACAGAAGCCACTAAAAGCTATGGATTTCCCTCTATGCCCAGCTCTAACTGCTAACCCCATAAATTGTCACCTGCTGTGTTTCTGTTATCCCCTCTGTGTGAAATATTTTCTAATTTCCATTGTGTTGTCCTCCTCGAGCATGTTAGATGTTATTGGCATCTGTATGTTTGGGAGTTTCCCAGATCTCTTATTGTTGATTTCTAATTTAATTCTGCTGGGGCCAGAGAGCACACTCTGTCTGACTTTGATCCTTTTACATTTGGTTTATTTGCTCCATGGCTCAGAATGTGGCCTGTCTGGCGAGCAGATCGTGTGCACTTGGGAAGAATGCACATTTTTCAGTTGTTGGGTTTAGTGTTCAATATCAATTTTGTCAAGGTGATGGATAATGTTGTTCAGGTCCACTATGTGTCTATTGACATTTCTCTCCAGCCCCCCCCCTTTTTTTTTTACTATGGGTGTGGACTTGTTTTTCTTCTTTTAGTTCTACCAACAAGTGTTTCATATATTCTGAGACTCTGTGCTTATTTCCTCTTCCTGGCAAATGGACTCTCTTATCTTTATTAAATGTCCATCTTTATCTTTAGCGACATTTTGTGTCTTGGAAGTCTATTGTATTTGATGTGAATAAAGCTACTTTAACTTCTTATCCTTCCTGTCTTCATACTTAAGGTGCTTCTCTTGTAGACTGTACTGAGTTGGGTCTCACTTTTCATTTTATCCATTCTGATAACCTCTGCCCTTTTAATTGGAGTACTTACTTATTCTATTAATAGAATTAATAAGTGTTAGGTGTGTTGTTTTATATTTGTTTTTTTTTTTCCTGTTTTTTTTTTGTGTGTTATTCTTGTTCTCCTACTTTCTCACTTTCTTTTGGCTATGTGACTGTTCTTAAAAATAATTCCATCATAATTTGTCTCTTGACTTTCAAGTTATGCATCTTTGTGTTATTTTAGGGGTTATTCTAGGGACGCAACATATGCTCCCTAGTTTTTCAGTCTACCTGGGTTAATGGTCTGTTCACACCTTCATCCTTTATGTGATCATCATCAAATGTATTACTTCACATGCATGATAAACCCCCAAGACAATGTCTATGTTTTGCTGTAGCCAGTCTTGTGTGTTTCTAAGAACTTAAGGGGAAAATACTCGTTTTCTATTTACCCATATACTTGCCACCGCTGATGCTCTTCATTCATTCCTGAAGACCCACATTTCCACGTGTCATCATTTTCCTCTGCCTGAGGGAAAACCTTTGCTGTTGCTTCTGCTGTAGGGGAAGAGGATTCTCTTAGCTGTCCTTCGGGGGAAATGTCGTTATTCTTCTTTGTTGAGGCTACTTTCATTGGACATAGAATTCTTGGCTGAGAAGGTTTTCCCTCAGCACTTTCAGATTGCTAAGGTGCTATTTATTTCCCCGGTGTTTTTCTCCCTCTTCTTCATATCGGGTGATTTCTAACATCTGGTCTATATTCTAGTTCACTGATTCTCTCCTCTGTCACGTCCAATCTGCTAATTAAGCCCAACAGGTGAATTTTTTCATTCATGATATTTTATTTTTCAGTGCTAGAATTTCCATTTGGATTCTTTTTACATTTTCTGCTTGATTTTCTATCTTTCCATTGATCATGAAGGTGTTTTCTGTTCCTTCATGGAGCATAGTTGCAAATGGTTGCCTTGTCTAGTAATTCTGATGTTGGGTTTATCACAGGGTCTTTTTCCTTGCAAATGTGTCACATTCCTTACTACTCAGGTGTTGAATACTTTTGGAACCTATTGCCTTGTTGTGAGATTCTGGATTCCGCACATCACTCCAACTTACTTGCATAGACACAGCCTGCACACTCGGTCACACCTGTGGATGGCGGGAGTGCACATCTCAGTTACACCCACTTCCCCCCTTCCTGGTGCCTGTGGCTTCAGGGTCCCTCCAGAGAGCTAGTATTTATAGCTGCTTCTGTGGAGAAGACTGGTTTGTGAGTTTGTCTACACTGGAAATGGAACCCCGGAAGCCATCTGTTACTTGTAGATGTGTTTACCATCCAGAGGGGCAGAGAGGAGAGGTTATCTTGTCTTCAGATGCAGCCCATCCCGGGCCCTTATATGGAGCAAGGCCAACCTTCACCTCCTCCTTCTGCTTTGGCATTTTGTCATTGGCCGCCACAAGCAGCCAGGTGGCACTTTAAATATTCTATCTGGAGATTCCTTCAGTAGCTCATGGAGTTTGCTGAGTTTATTTATTTCTGATTTTCAACGAAACCACAGGCAGACTTCTGCCTTGAAATAACAAAGAGTGTGTGGCATCCATTGATGACCCACACCCTGGCTGTCAGTGCTCTGTGGCTCACCAGGCTCTCACATGCCTTCTGCCCCTTCCATGCTTCTCCAGCCTTCTCTTGCTGCCTGGGACCAAAGCCAAACTCACACCTTTAGGTTTGGGTTATGGCAGCCCCATCCACAAACCACACTCTGCCCCATACCTACCATGCATAAGGTCATTCCAACCTGGTGCTTAAATAGCATTAATTGCTTACTTTGCTCACAAATTCACCATTGTAGCAGGGCTCAGAAAGGACAGCTTGCTTTTGCTCCAGACAGTGTCAGCTGGGGTGGCCTGAAGGCCAGAGAAGACTCGAATTCTGGTGCTGGACTCCCCTGAGCACTCGTCACTCACATGTGGGTCACTGATGCTGGCTGTCTGCTGGGGACCCCGCACATGGCCCCTCCACGGGGCTGCTTGGCTTCCTCCCAGCATGGCAGCAGGGTGCCAAGGGAGGCTGTGCAAGAGAACAAGGTAGAAGTAAGGGCATGGTATCATTTCCTCTTTACCCTATTGGTTGAGGTGGCACAGAGTCTGCCAAGGTTCAAGGAGAGGAGACACAGGCCTGGCCATGAGATGCTCATAAGGCCACCATCATAGTATAGAAGGAGCCCAGGAGATGGGATATAGCAGGTGACCACATTTGGCAAATCGATCTGCCACAGGGACTATCTGATGAATGAGTAAATGTTAATAATTATTAATGAATAAGCAACTATTCTGCCTTCTGCTTTAAAGAGCTCAGAATGGATTGTGCAAAACAGTCACTTTTCTAAACAAACAATTTGTTTACAGCACTGTGCTAGGAAGGTATTCCTCAGGGTTCCTGTTCTTCAGCCATTAATAGTAACCAGTTATTACATAAAACAGTACTTCCATAGTAATCACTGTGTGCTGGGCCCCTTTAAAGGGTTTTATAGACGTTAACTCATTTAGTCTTGTACCTGTCAGTTGTATTTGAGATCGACAACCACTCATTCCAGGGTGTGAAGTCTGAAAACCGTGTAGCAGGTGAAAGGCCCCCATGTGTAATTAGGGATCCACATTTTCCACACCAGTGTCCAAGTCACCATGCTCCTCTTTCCCTCATTGTCCTGAGTGTCTGGTCCCCTGGTGGTCTCATGACTCAAAGCACGCAGGACCCAGTGCCCCAGCCAGAGCAGGGGCAGGTTCCAGGGCAGGCCCGCCTTAAATGTGCTACATTTGGTGAGGGCTCAGGGTGAGCAGAACAGGGTCCATGGGAAGGCAGAGCAAAGTGTCAGGTGGGAGGGGCACTTACCTGAAAATACCTGGATGATTCTTCCCAGCTCTCTAATCTGTTCTGAACCAGAACCAGAGAGACCTGGCTCTTCTTGAGTTGGCTATGAGTGGGAGCATTGCACACTGTGGAGGTCGGGCCGTTTTCACCTGCTCGGTGTTGGGCCCAGTGCCTGGGATCTGGAGCGGGTGCTGACGGAGGCTTGCCGAATCAATGAGCACGCACCGGGGGACAACACCTGTCATGGTCCCACAGACTCCTCTAATGTTGCAGGTGCTCGTCCTGGGAGGACCAGGAGCACGGGCTCATCTCTCTCATCCCGCCCGTCCCGAGACTAAGACCGGGACAGAGGGCCTCATTACAGTCACCTGAACCCCCGCAGTGCACAGAGCCCCTTTCTGTCCCTCGCCCCAGTCCATGGCCACCTGGAAGGGGTCTTCCTACCATTCTGGTTTGCACATCTTACTCTTTACTTCAGAACCGTGTCCTGCTCTCTGTGTGCCCAAGGTAAGTGTCGCCCTCCACACCCAGACCTTGTCCCAACCTTCCTGTCCTGGAGTGAATGAGAGAGACCCCACCTTCCCCTGCAAGGGATCGCCTCCGTGACCTGGGCTCCGTCAACAAATGTGCATGCAGAAGCGGTCTGGTGGCCACCCTTGGTGGGTCACGCCTGCATCGCCCACAGCACTATGGCTGCTTCTCTGGGGGGGCGGGCTGCCTGCTCTCTGGTCTCGAGGTCCCCACTCGGCTTTTAGCCTTGCACATGAACCAGAAATTGGGGAGGTGGGGGCCGCTGATGGCGGGGCCGTGCAGTCAGGTGGGCAAGGACCAGCACATGGAGGTGCCCCTGGAGTATTCTGTCCTGCCCATCCTTCATGGACATGATATGGAGGAGAGGTTTGGGGATAGGACTTATTTGTTCCTGGAAATGGGAGCAGAATGAGCATGAACCCCTTGTGATTCCACCAGGCCCGAGGTCAGCAGAGCCTGCCCAACCTCGCTTCTGCAAATAGCAGCCAGACGGGCTCCAGGACCCCATTCCCAGGTCCGCGTCCAGGGAGCGGCAGCCGGCTTCTGTAACAGACTGTGTTTTGTCCCAGAGGAAGAGTGTTGATTGAACAGCTGAATCCTCCCAGCAGGCGCGGGCCAATCCATCCCCATTTGCTGAAAGCGGGGTAGTTATTCTTTTAGCGGACGGTGCTCTCTAACCCACACCACCGTTGGGGAGCAGGCGCATTTGTTGGTCGGCGGGCTTTTCTCCCTGGCCTGTCCCTCAGAGCCTCCTGTCCTCCAAACAGCGGAGAAAGTAGATGTGTGAATTGTCCACCCCGGCAAATTTGGGAGTGTGGAGAGAGGAGGGGAAACAAAGCCATTTTTGTGTCCTTTTGTATTAACTTTTTATTCATGCACTTTTCCTATTTGTTCTATTGGGTTCTTGGTCCTTTTTTAATGGATTTGTAAAGGGACTTAAATGTTAAGATATTAACCCTTTGCGGTATGTTGAAGACACGTTATTCTCGGTTCACCATGTGGTGTATGACTTTTCCTGCCCTGTGAAAAGATCACATTTTGGGGACTGCATGGTTCTGCATCTTTCCTTTCACGGCTCCTTGCTTCTAGGCCCTCCGCACTCTAAGATCATAGATAGAGACGCAGCTGTGCCCTCGAGGTAGCCCTGCAACCCTCAGCCCGTGTGTTCGCCTGTGTGTGGGGACAGGTCCCTGCCCCTGCCTCCGAGGACTTCTCCGCACCGCATCCCACCTACAGTGCCCAGCTCGGTGTGTGCGGCCCAGCTTGGACACCAGCCCCGGGCGGTCAGGCAGCTCTGCAGCCTTGTGGTGGGCACCAAGGAGCTCCAGGACACACGGGTCCCCTGGGCTCTCCAGCCAGGCACCATGTCCCCTGCTCTACTCAGGGGCCACCCCTGGTCCACCTCAAAGCTTGCCTGTCCCGCATTCCAGGCCCTCAAGTGACCCAAAAAGCTCTGTTCAAAGGAGAGCGTGGACTTCTCAGAAATGACCTGTAAGGAGGTTCTAGGCCCTGGGGCGGCAGAGGAGGATCTGGTTTGGACAGGAACACCTCTCGGCACCCTTGGTGACTGTCCACTCCCCATCAGTGCTCCGCAGGCCTGCAGAGGGAGTGGGGACGCGGCTCTGTGCGGTTGTGCCTGTTCATCTCCAGCACATCCCGCCAGCTGGCCCAGCACGCAGGTGGGGGACACACCTGAGAGACAGCAGTGACCGTCCCTCAGCCCATCCCCTCCAGCCACGGTCCTGCCCAAGACCAGCTATTCCCACCAGCTCGCCGCCTGTGACAGTCCCACCAGCAGCAGCTCTGACAGCCGGGGAGCAAACTGGCGCAGGTCCCCCCGTGTACACATCACAAGGGCACTCAGCTCAGCGTGGTGGCCCTCGATAGCAGCTGGCAGAGGCTGCATGCACCTCCTCCCACAGCACAGAGGGGCAGCTGGCCGTTAGGCTGCCTGCTGCCTCCCTGCTGTCCCTGCTCCGTCCACGCCACCAGCCTGGGCGGCCCCGGGGCCTCACACCGACCTGTCCTGAATCATTCCCATCGGCGCAGAAATACGCTGAGCCTCCTGTACCACGAAAGGACAGGGAGAAACGCAAACAGAATCCGTCCACTGCCCGTCCCCCCAGACTACTCCTCTGCCCCTTTTCTACCCCAAACCAGCTCCAGAGAGCGTCTGCCTCACTGACCCCGCTCCCTTCTCTCTTCGCACGGATCCCCTCTGCAGCCCTGCACCCCCCGACCCCTCTCCCTGGCCCCTCCTTGGTCAGAGTCCTGTTGGCATCGGACTCTTTCCAGGGTCATTAGGAACCTCTCAGGCGGCGCTCAGGACATAACTTGCTTGTCCCCACCCTGCTCTCTCCCTCCTTCACTGCTTTCTCTCCAACAGGGGACACCCCCGACCTGCCCTGCCCTGTCCTTCCCCTCTCCCAGAGCCTCTGTCTCCGGGACATGGTCCCTGTCTCAGGGCCTTCCACACCAGTGGCATGGTGGCCACTCCTGGTCCTGTCTGTCCAGCTGGATGTCTGCACTCAGCCCCACTCCCTGGCCCGCTCCCTGCAGGGAACGCTGGCTCTGACCCTCCAGCTGTTGGGGCACAAACCTTAGAGTTGGTCTTGCAGCTTCTCTTCCCACAGCCAATCCACGAGCAGCTCCCCGGTGGCGTTCCTGTCACAATATGTGTCCACCTGCCTCCTTCCACCGCCACCCACTCCGCAGGCCGGCCTCACAGGTGTGCAGCCTGCGAGGCCCCTCCAAGCGCAGGGCCCTGCTCTTGGCTTAATGCTCTCTGGTTGGAGTTTTGAAATTCTTCATGATTTTTGAACGAGGGGTCCTGCATTTTCATTTTGTGTTGGGCCCGAAAACTATGCAGCTGGTCCCGCATGCCGGGGATAAATGACCCCCGCCCTCGTGACTCATCCATTGCCCTCCCAGGGGACACCCCTGCTGTCCAGGCCCGATGCGGCCATCAGAGTGGCCGTTCAAGGCCGGCGTCACGGCCGCTCCCCTCTGCCCAGACTGTCCACTGGCTTCGCATGAGGGAAAAGCCAAGATTCCTGCCATGACTTCACGGCCCCTCAGGACCTGGTCTCCACCCACGTCCCCCGACTCACTCGGCCTCCCCCCACTCCCCAGATGTGCCAGCCCCGCAGCCCCAAACACACAGGTCATTGCCCTGCTCTCCCTGAGCTCCAGCGCCCTGCCCCAGCATCGCCCCCACCCACCCACCCACCTGTGGGTCACCTGTGTTATCCACCAGGTTGTGGCTTCAAACAGCAGTTTATTCCCCACGGTTCCAGCCGTCAAAGTCTGGCATCGGTCCCATCGGGCTGCAGTCAAGGCACGGGCAAGGCTGGAGGCTGGGAGAGATCCAGATTCTCTGCGTTTGCGGGCACTCGTTACAGAAGCCCGAGGAGGCTCACGTCTGCCTTGCTGCACGTTCCACCTGTTTCTCTTCTCCCCCCAGTAGAATGCAAGCTAATAGAACAGGATTCTGGGTCTGTCTGTCCGTGGCTGTCTGCCTGGCGGTACCAAGAACAGCCCTGCTCACGGTAGGCATGCAGCGAGATGTTGTTATTCGAGCAAAGTGGAATGGGAATGAGCCGTAAGAAAATGCGCTCAACCACAGCCTCATCCTAGCGATGCAGACTGCAGGGGCAGGAGGCCCAGTCCTCGGCTCCCACGTGGACACAGTCCCAGTCTGGGGCACCCAGGCTGCCAGCGGGTCGGCACGGAGGTAGCCGTACTCATACCGTGTTGGTGGGGATGTGGTGTGGGTTCAGTTGTGTCCCCCAAAGAGACGTGTCAAAGTCCTAACACCTGGTGCTGGAGAATGTGCCTGTATTGGGGAGGCCATTGAATTAAGGTGAGGTCATTAGGGGGCCGAATCAAAGATGAAGGGTGTCCTTATAAGAGGAGAGAGGTGCTGGGGAGAAGCCTGGCAGTGGAGGCAGAGATGGGCGAGGGGTCTACAAGCCAAGGGACCCTGGGGGTTGTCGGTGACGGCCAGAATCTGGAAGAGGAGAGGACAGATTCTCCTCTGCAGGTTTCAGAGGGAGCACGGCCCTGCTGGTGCCTGGATCTTGGACTTCTGGCCTCCAGAACCCCGAGACGCGCCATTTCTGTTACCCTGGGCTCCGTTCGTGGTACTTTGTCACCGTGGCACACAGTGCACAGTCATGCAGCCCCCGTGGGGAGATCTGGCAGCATGCGGCAGAATACGCCGGCCCCAGCAGGGAACCGTGCAGGCACAAGCCTGCGGGAAGGACGGGGCAAACAAAGACAATCTCTCTATCCCACCCACAGGCCACCAGGACACGTCCAGGCAGAGAAGGGAAGATGTGCGTCCCCAGGCGCACAGCCCCCCGCCGTCTGAGAAAGGGGCTACGGTACAGATAACACTCAGTACACACCCATGTAGTTGCCTACGTTTTACCGTGTGGAAGGGTGAATTTAACAGTCTGGGGAGGTGGTTATGCATGGTGGGAAGAAACGGGGTGGAGGGGCTGGTGAGGGAAGCAGCCTTGTCTGCACGGGCCCTCCTGGGACTCACTTCAGAGAACTTGAGCACAGGATCTATGCCCAGTGGGACATGACTCTTACATCCTCCGGGCAAAAAGACTCAAAGCCATCAAACTGCTTTTGGCGACTGTGTTGTTAGTGAGAATGTCGACCTTGTCCCTCTGAAGGCATTACACGTGTGTGTGGGAGGTGCACGGCCTCAGGGTGGGCGCTCAGAGAGAAGGTGAGCAACGCGCGAGGGGGACACAAATATAAAATGACAGAAATGACACACAAAGCTTTGAGTCGGAAACGTCACTGTGAGGTTGTAACTATTTTCTCACCAAGTTTGCGTGCGAGAGAGAGATTGAGAGAGAGAGTCGGAGCAAGCACAGCGCCTGGAAACAATGACCAGCCCCGCGGCAACCCCGTCCACGCGCCACCCCCCCCCCACCGTGCACTCACCCCCCCCCGTGCACGCGCCACCCCTCCCCCCACGCGTGTGCACGTGCCAAGAGCGATCCGCACGCACCGTTTTCCCACTAGCAGGATCCCAGGGCTCCGGAGAAGTGCTGGGCCCGTTTGGCTCAAGAACTATTCGGGTTGACCCTGAGCATCAGGCTGAAAGCAAGGGGCGTGTGGAAGACTCTAGAGTTTCTTTTAAAAGGACCCAGCCTGCCCTATCCTTCAGGAGTAGTTACATCCCCACCCTGTATTTCCATCATTTTCCCTTTTAATCAGTTACCAGACCTTGAGTCACACAGAGAAAAGGACATTGTAAAGCTGCAAGTCTCCTTTTTTGAGGAAGCCTCTATGTGAAGCATGTTAATCCACCATCCTTAGGTGACCCCGAGAGAGCAGACTTGTGCCTTTCGGGGACAAGCTTGGGAGAGAGGGGCTACGGGGACAGGCAGGGGAGGAGTCCACACAATGTCTCTGTGTGCTGGAAAAGGCCAGCTCAACCATGGCGCCCCTCCATCTGGGGGGCTGGGAGAGACGTGGTGAAGAGGAGGAAACAGGAGAAAACCCAAAGAAGGGGGGCCAGGACACCAACCAGAGCTGCCCTCCCTTCACCGCACGGGGGATACAGATCAGAAACCAACTATTTCAACTCATGGTGTGCGGGCCGGGAGAAAGGGACCCACACATTTCCGTGTCTACGTAGTGCTAGCAGATTTTTTTGGAGGAATTTGTTATGAATAATTAATGTCGAGTTTTTCAGTTTTATGTAATGAAAACATTTTTTGGTCTGTCTTTTTATAATCTTGTTTGTTGGTATGTGCTACAGATTTAAAATGTATGCATATTCGTATTTCCCTTTTTGATATGTTTTTTTTAATCATACTTAAAATAAAATTCTGTACCACAAATGAAAGGAAATAACTTGGTACTTTTCATCTATAAAGGAAGACCGCTAACTAGCATTGCACGCGTGCGTCCTTCCTGCTGGCTTGAGGACACATACTTCCGGCAAAAAGCAGGCACCGAGTAGAATTTGGGGTGATGGTTGAATAGACACGTAACCTGAAACATACCACCCAGAAATCCCGGAGTCCTACATGGTTCATGAGCCGTCACTCTTATTTGGATTGGATTCTTATTGGAAATCCAATCAAAGGAGGGAGCAGGTGAAGTGGGTGGAGGATGGGATCTCTGCTTTCCAAATAAGAGGTCAGCATGCGTTCCAGGTCCTCTGGATCTGGCTGCCTGAGTGGAGGGTCTCAAGACAAAAAGCATGCAGGGCTGACCCTGGAGGGTGATGGCTTCCTCTGCCTCAGGGACTGTCGAGAGCCCCTCCTGAGGTGTGCACCTGGCAGGTGCCTCACCTCTATGCGGATGGAGGCCGGCAAGGAGTCTTCATCTACCCTGACTGCATCCGGTCCTGGGACAAGCCAAGAGCCTGCAGGTCTGGGCAGCCGTGGCTAGTGGCTTGCACATGCTGCCCAGTGACCCGTGGTGTGTTGGGTGTGGGTGTGTCTGGGGCCCACATGCACCTGTGTGGCGTGTGTCCTCGTTCCCTGCACTTTGCCTCCGGCTGGGGACGCAGAAGCGGGAGGGCAGCAGAATGGACTGCCGGGTGTGTGGGGAACTTGCGTGTCCTCAACCACTTTTCTAGAATCTTCTACCCTTAGCTCTGAGTTGTGAGTCGGAGGGGGAGTGAAGTCACTGTCAGCTCCCAGCTGTTCCTGTTCTCCATGGGAACCTGCAGGTGGGAAGTCGCTGGGCTGTGGTCTTGTGGTGGCTCCTTCTGGGCACATCTGCCAAGTGTCCACCGTGGCGCGTCTGCGTCCCTTCCCCTGCCCAGGGTTCCCAGAGGAGGATGGGACTGGGGAGCCTCCGAAGACCTATCCCAACAAAGCTACAGACCCTACAGGGTGACCACAGTCCCCTCACAAAGGACAGCAGGAAGATGCACAGCCGGGACTCTCCTGATGGGAGCAGGTGTTTACCAGGGTGAGAAGGTGAGGCATTCTTTGTTTGGTTAATGAAACCCTCGGAGAGATTATATATAGATAAAGCCTTCATGTGAGACCTGGCTTAATCGTAACCACTGGGCTTTGCCCGGGTTGGAGATGTGCCAGCCACTGCCTCTCCTTGCCTAATTCCCAGAGGCCACATCCTCGGGACCACGGAGCTGCTTCTGGGAGAACCCAGGTTGGATCTTCTCGGCCTGGCCCTGGAGGTGGGCCACAGGAGAAGGAGCACTGAGGAGCCAGAGACATTCAGAGGGACGCAGCATCCATGGACTGGATTGGGGACATGGAAGAGGCCAAGGGGCCATGGGAATGTGACCCATGCGTCCCCATCGGAGATGGGCTTTGGACAAACTGAAAATTCATTCATAAGGGAGTGATACAGATTTTTTTAAAAACAAAGCATTTCTCAGAAGGACACAGCTTGCAAGTGCACCCACTAAGCGGATGATGAGACATTTGGGGCCCCAAAACAACTGTAGACACCAAAACGACTGACACACACCAAATACGTGGAGACCAATGAGCTCAGAGCTATGCCGGGAAGACCATCCTGGTCCTTCTGGACGTGGGTGAACACCGAGGAGAGCCAAGCGTCCCTCTTCCCTTTCCTGTGGGGGCCGAGCCTCGGTGGGAACGGAGCCGGAGGCTGACGACACCCTGGCTCCCCGGCGCCCTGGTGGGGTACAGACTGACCCGGGCCGTGCTCGGCGGTGCTGCCGGACCCTTGGGAGGAAGGCTGATGGGTGTGTGAGAACAGACGGGGCTGATGCCATCTTGGCCCCCAGGAAGGGACAATGAGACGTCAGGTGCCCCTTCCCAGGCAGTGCGGCAGAAAGTGCCCAGTCCCCTGCCCAGGGCTCTTGTTGGGACTCTGGGTCAGAGGACGGTCCAGGAAGGACAGGGGATAGAGGAGCACGAGATGCAGTCAGCAGGCTCCGGGCTTCAGGGGACCCCAGGGGACAAGCGATCCCATTCCTTCAACCAAAGACAAAGGCAAGAATACCACCCAGCAGAGGGGGACACCTACTGACTTGGGGGGCAGCCCGAGCAGCAGAGGTTGGTGTCCAGATCCGGGTCAGGCGAGGCTCTCTTCCCGGCCTGTGTGCTCACCTCGCGGAGAGCGAGCGAGAGATCAAGCAGGCTCTCTGGTGTCTCGTCTCATGAGGGCACTAATCCCGTCACGGGGGCCCCACCCTCAAGGCCTCATCAAACCCTGATCACCTCCCAGGGTCCCACCTCCTCACGCCATCACCTTGGGGTTAGGGCTTCAACATATGAGCTTGGGGACGGGGGACAAAAACAGTCTGTCTAGAACACCTACGTGTTGAAGGATTCCCCAGATTCCCCAGAAACCTGTCGACAAATCAGTGCGGAGTTTGGATCCTAATTCAAACGTACCCACAGCAGAGAAATTTTGGAAACATCAGGAAATGTGAGCACCGTCTGTCAGATGACAGTGGGAGCCTCTGTGGCCCGGGCCTCCCTGTGTCCCCTGCCGCACCAGCAGATACCGGCGGTCCCCTCCCCTTCCCAGTGGCTCGGACTCCGACTTCAAAGCCCCACCACTGACTGTTCCTTGACTTTGAGGGACAATGTCCCCCCGAGGGTCAGCTTCTCATCTCAGCACTGCTTGGTGAGGTAAGGCTCCCAGCTCCCGGGACAGAGGTGGCGCTCGCCAACTCTAGCAGAGACCGCGTGCGTGGGCCTCGTGCACGCAGCTCTGGTGGCCACCCTCCCCGTCCCCTTGCCTGCCTGGGCGGCTGGCCCCAGGGAGGTGCCATCTGTGTGGTGTGGCCTGGGGCGGGAAGGCACCTGCGAGGTTTGTGCTAATGGGCCAGGGGTCCGCATTTAGGTCAGAATCTCAGGATCCTGAGGGCCGGCCCCCAGACCCCTTCACCCCGCAGCTAGAACCCCGTCCGCAGTGTCCTCCTGCTTCCCCAGCGGCCCTTCCTCAAAAGGGGCGCAGCACTTCCCGGCCCCAGGACCAGTGCAGAGACATGACGAGAAGTCCAGAGGGTCTCCTTCGCGGGAGGCTGCAGTCCGCCGTCTGGGCCGCCGAAGACTGGCCAGCCTCAGACGGGTGGGACCCTCATCCCTGAGGGCGTGAGAGGACAGGCACTGTTGGGACCCAGGGAGAGGATTCACAGGTGTGCACGCATGTATACGGGTACGTGCGAGCAGGTGCTTGTATATACACGTGTGTGCCCAGATGTGCACACCCACGTGTCCCAGGCAGCGGAGACCGTGCAGGACCGCACTCCAGCCCCGAACTTTGCTTCCTGGTAGCACTGCCAGTGAGGGCTCGGCTCTGACGCTGGGATCAGCTTGAGAGCCTCTGGTCCTTCTCACCCTGTCCTTCCCCATGGCCAGTGGGACAGACTTCCAGGGGATGTGTAATATACAGGATGGATGCACCAAGCTCTTAGCCACGGAGGCTCCCTCCCACCGTCCTTCCCCCAGAAGGCGAATCCCTGGCCAGCTGAGAATCCTGCGATGACTATTTAGGCCAAGACTTGGGTTGTCCGAGGTGTGCACCCCAAATACTCATTCCTGGGGGAGCCTTCTCCAAACACAGGGGATGGGGTGCACATGGCTTTGGAACAGGTAATATCCCACCATCCCCCCAGCGGCATCTCTGTCCACTCTGATCCCAGCCGTGAGCGGGGCTGGGCGCCGGCAAAGCTGATTAATTCTGGACACTGCAGTGTAGCCCGTGGGGTAAGCCAGCACAAGAAGGCAGAGTGGTTTGCAAATCAAGGTCAACGAATTCATTTATTGATCCAAGAACTGCCTTTTACTTTCCCTCCCATCAAAGATCCTTCCCTTTCTTTGTCCTAAAAGGTCCGCCGGGGTCTCTGGGGACAGGTGAAGTCCACCCTGCCCGCTGCCCCTCGCCCACCTGGGGCTCGCTCCCCTGGCCTCTGCCAAGTTCCTAGACGGCCTTGCTCCGGCCTGGCTCTGATTGCCCGAAGCCCAGATGTGAGTTCTCTCCCCTCCTCTGCTCTGTCTGCACGCCTGTCTCCCGGTGCTCCACAGCTGAGGGTCCTCCCCGGACCCCAGCCACTGGCTGTCCCTGCTTATCAGCCTGAGCCTCACCCCCACCCTCGGTGGTGACCACTAGCTGGTCCCCCCCACACGGTGATGCTCATTCCTTCACGAGTCATTCATTTATTCACCGTTGTGTGCACTGGACAGGATGAGACTGAGGGTGTTCTTGGTGAGACAGGAAGGGTCCCCACTGGGCTGGAGGCTGGGGTCCGGCTTGGGGCACGTCGGGCGCTCATTGGCCATGTGACATGGGACACCTCTAGCCTCCTCTGACCCAAGCGTCCTCTCCGTCAAATGGGATAATGGAAAGATAAAAAGTTAATCCTTCCCCATCTGGGGGAAGAAGAGTCCAGGAGAATACACTGAATCCCAGGAGAGGCATGAGAACAGCAATTAGCAAAACCCCCAAAACAGGCAGTAAATGGCAAGTGTGGCCAGGCTGAGGGGGTCCGGAGCCCTGCGTGCGGGGCAGGCGCTCCGTGGTGCGGCCGCTGCTCACGCCTCCCTCAGAGCATCAGAACGAAAGCTGGCATGCAAGCCTGCCGTCCCACGTTTGTCCCCAGGAGAATCGTAGCAGCGCCTCGCATGGATCCTGGCACACCCACGTTCATGGCAGCAGGATCCACAGCAGCGGAAAGGTGGGCGCGCACCCCGGTGTCCAGCGCTGGGTGATGGATGGATGACACGTCTACCTGACGTGTGTGAGTTTCGGTGAGTCCACACATGGAAGGACTGGACCCACCCTCACTCGTGGTCATTCCTGCAGCGGCTCCACGGAGGCTGCGTGTGGACCCAGGATGTGCGTGCGGGACGGGGGTGGGCGCTGGGGAAGGCACCCTGGAGAAACAAAGTCCTGTGGCGCAAGGTCACCTTCCTCTCGCATGCTTTGAGCAGGCCCAGGAGAGAGGCTAACACCTGACCAGCCCCGTTCGCAGGAGGCCTGTCCTCTGTCACGAGGACCATGCCCCCTGCAGCCTGGACGTCACCCCAAGAAGTGACACGAGTGACCCTCATCTTCCTCGTCCATGGGGTTGCTGCCTGCCAGGCTCTGCACCCAGCGCCCACCGCAGGTCTGCCTGTCCCGGGTCATGCCGCACGGGACAGAAGTCCCTAGAGGACCAGGTCCCCCCGGCACCGCTGAGCCCATGCACGGGGCCGGTGTGGTCGGGGCCCCTGGCGTCACCATCGCTCACCCTAGGGGTTCCTGGTCCCCAGACGCTTCCTCCTTCTGGCAGGTGGTTTGGGTTTTGTGGGTGCCGTGGGTCCCTGCCCAGTCTGCTGCTGGAGCGCTTCACGCCCACAATTCTGGAGTGTTCTTATGTGCAGGACGGGAGCCCAGCGCCCCGATCTGAGCCCATGAAGGGACAAACTGTGTGGGTTTGGCATGGCAAACTCCCCAGGCTGTCGGGGGCGAGGCGAGGAGATAAAGGGTTTTGCCCGCCAGAGGCAGACGCCCCCTGAACGGCACTGGCACTGGCTGTCCCACGACGGTGGCCGGGATGCCAGGCGACGTGGGAGCCTGGTCAGGACCTGACCCCCATCTGGTGGTGGAGGGAGTGCTCCCACTGCGGCAGGAAGTGTCCCTTTAGCAGGGCGGGGGTGGACGTAGCCCCCGCCCAGGAGAGATGGCAGAGGTGGGGCAAACCCAGGCCTGCGCACACATAGGACACCCCGTGTCTCTCGTGTGCCCCACACACTCGCCATGGGGCGAACCGCCAATTCCCCAGACAGAGAATTCGATTGCCCCCCCGCCCCACCGGCCGATGAATTGTCTGCCTCCGAGTGGTTGTCCATTCTCGGCCCATTTGGCTTTTGCAGGAGGCTATTGGAGAGGAGAATCAGAGGCCTAACACTGTGTCTTCTAGAAGCTTCTGGCAGAACTGCAGAAGCTGCTTTGAGGTGGGCCCGGCTGTCTGCATCAGGAGGCAGACTGGCTCCAGCATCTGGAATAGGAGTGTCAGGCACAGGTCCTTGGAGCAAAAGCTCCCCAAAGTGGGGGAGGCACAGGGGGGCGAGGGGCTCAGGGCACCCCAAAGCTGGCGTCCCTGCACCCCGGGACTCTGCGCTATGGACGGAGGTCAAGGTGCTTGCCTAGAGAGGGTTGGACTTGACAGAGGCAGTCTCCATGCATGTGCGAGGCCCCGGTGAGGGCGAGGGCACGGGTTTGCTGGTCGCAGGGCAGGAGCGGCAGAGCTGAGTCTGGGGACCGAGCAGCCTCGCAGTTCAGGCCCTGACACCTCCGTGCCCCCCCATCCAGGGCCAGGCTGGGGTGAAGAGCAGGAGAAGGGGTTCCAAGGCAGGTACCCCCCCCTCCACAGACCCTGACCTGAGCAGTGCTCTGGAACCTCTGGGACCCACAGCCCCTTTTCATTGGGACTTAGGCCACTTGCACTGCAAGGCGGATGCTGCAAGGGACAGCTTCTCGCCTGGATGTGTGAGCATGTCCACTGGCATTGCTAAGGCCGCCTGGGAGCAAGCCTTCCGGACGGACCCTTGCAGCTCTTTCCTGCCAAACTCAGTCTCCTGCACCTCCTCCCCAGTATGGCGGAGCCCCAGTTCCAGCCCCGCTCTTTTCTTAACCTTTGTCCAAACTCACCCAGCTGCCCTCTCTGCCTGCAGGTGCTAAGCGGCTGTCACACGGGGCATGGGGTGCGCTGCCTGTCCCACATCCGGCCCGGCTCGCCCGAGGAAGGAGGTGACGAGCTCCCGGGAGAGGGGGAGGGATCGGGGCATGTACAGGTATCACAGCCCACGGGAAGCCAGTGGGGCTCCGCAGGGAGGGAGAGCAGGGTGGCTGAGGGCTTCTCGGAGGGGGCGGCCATGTCGAGAAGCCCGGCAGAGAGGGTCGCATCTGTTGGCCAGTCGGGGCAGCGGTGGGGGACTGCGGAGCATCTTATCTCCGTGCTGACATCTGGGACTTACCCTTGGAACCTTCT
This sequence comes from Mirounga angustirostris, assembly GCF_029215605.1. Lineage (NCBI taxonomy): Eukaryota > Metazoa > Chordata > Mammalia > Carnivora > Phocidae > Mirounga > Mirounga angustirostris. Next base: position 91,714,533 of record NW_026991723.1, on the reverse strand, counting down.
GGAGACAATATCTGTGCCCAACTAGATTTCAGGCAGGCATGCTGTGGGGTCGGAGCACAGAATTTTTACTTGGAAAAGATCTTGTGGTGCCTTTCAAAGCACAGCCTGTTGCATCTTTTGAACCCATTTGCCACTGGCAAAGCTGCTCCAGCCGACCTTCTCCCCGGGGGCAGCGCTGACGGGAAGCATCCCATTTCGACTGCCCAGTGTGATGCGGGGCAGATGCAGGACGGGGCAGCTCCAGCCCACGGTCACGTTCAAACACAGTGCGTGCAGATCCTGCTGCAGCGAGTGCCAGGGCTAACGGATACCCACTGCCACTCCCTCTGAGTCCCAGGAGGACTCGGCAAGTGTGTGGAGGACGTGCAGAACCGGACGCAGGAGCCTTTCCTGGACGAGGCTGCTCGTGGCAGAAGGCTGGCCAAAGCCCATCCCTGTGCGTCTCCAGCAGCCCGAGATGCTCGGGAGGAGGGCGCCCTGGCGCCACTCTCTGGGATTTCCAGACCGTGGAGTGGCTGCGCAGCATCGTGTGTCCCGAGCCTGTCCACGTGGCCCTGGGCAGGGACAGGCCGTTCTCCTTGAAGGGAAGTCGCCATGCGCCGCCTGCCCTTGCTGGAGTGAGGGTCAAGCAGCTACGGACATTATTCGGGTTTCTTCTGCAGCTGTGTCTCTTTTCCCCAGTTTATCGGTTGGTTCTGTCATTTCTTGGGTCTGTGTGGCCTCATGCATATTTATTTTACGCTGGGAGATACAACCAGATACTGCTCGGCTGCAGGCCCTGCCCTCGAAGCGCGAGCCAGGGCGAGGCTTGCTGTTGGGGGAGAGGCCTCCGGACTCACGACACCTCTAGGTCCTGCAGCTGTCGTTCACTCGGGCACCAGCCCCTCTCGCTTCCACAGTGAAGGGGAGTTTTCCTTCTGTCCCTGACCTGCCGCCCCCACACGCCGAGCCTCTCCCAGGGATGCCCTCTCCCTGGCCCGCCCTCCCTGCCAGGACCCGGCCCCGGAGCCCCGGGGGCAAAGCTCTCTGGGACCCTCCAGGCCCACAGCAGCTGCTCAGTAAAATGCACATTGGCTTCGCGGAGACGGGGCAGCGCACATTTGTCAGAAGTTCTGGGAACGAACGCCCTTCACGTTTCTTTAAAAATGCAGAGCCAGTGTCAGGGAAGGCGGTGCCGGCCGACACCATCTCTGCGCTCGCTTTGAAGCACGTAGATCAATATTTCCATTTCACAAAGGCAGCCGCCCGTTCTGTTGTTATTAAGCGGGGCGCGGAGAGCAGGTCGCAGGCCCTGACCGTGGCCAGCCGGGGGCGGGGTGCTCCCTTTGGAAGCACAAGAGTGAGCACGAGGCCCCAGTTAGCAAGGGCAGCCGGGATGCTCTCTGCAAACAGGGGGGAGACGGACGGGCCAGACTCCGGGCTAGAAAGTGCACCCAGGGCTGCTTTCTGCGCTGGGACCCCTGAGGGGCTGAGGGGCGCAGGATAGGACAGCAGATCCTGCTCACGTGGCACCAGAACCGTGCCAGGCAGGGGCCGTAGCAAAGGTTCAAGTTGTTGACGGGCTTCCCGATTTGACAGTAATACACAACCCTGGTAGAATTTTAGAAAATACACACATGGTGTAGAGACGAGCATGAGCTTATAATCTCACCCAGTAGCCTGCGCATGGCTGCCGTGGACTGAGGGTGTGTGAACCACACCAGGCACCATCTCCTGGTCCTCCCCAAACTGTGCAAGGGCTCCTTAACCTCCCTGGCCTTGAGGTACCAGTGAGGAGACTCAGAGCTAGGCCGGGGAGGCACCCCGGTCGCAATCGGACCCCTGGGAGGGCGTGCAGAGGGCTGGATCGCAGCCCATCCCTGCGGACCTTCACCGACTCAGCCCAGGAGGCCTCCGGGGTGCCTGCACTCAGAGCTCGGCCCACCCTGTCTGGTCCTTTCCCTGCCGTGTGTGCATGTGCGTGTATGTGCGCACGTGTGCGTGTGTACACGTGCGTGCATGTGCCTTGTGTGCAAGTCTGTGCCTGTGTGTGTGCGTGTGTACACGTGCATACATGTGTGTACATGTGCGTGCACGTCTGTGTGTGCCTGTGTGTGCGTGTGCACGCCTGTGCATGTGCGTGCGTGTGTACACGTGCATACATGTGTGTGCGTGTGTACACGTGCGTGCATGTGCCTTGTGCATGTCTGTGCATGTGTGCGTGCGTGTGTACACGTGCGTGCATGTCTGTGTGTGTGCACGCCTGTGCATGTGTGTGTGCATGTGGACACGTGCGTGCATGTCTTTTCGTGCATGTCTGTGCGTGTACACGCCTGTGCATGTGTGTGCACGTCTGTAGACACGCACATGTGTGTGCATGTGTACACGTGCATGCACGTCTGTGTGTACGTGTACACGCCTGTGCATGTGTGTGTGCGTGTGTGTGCATGTGTGTGCGTGCGTACACGTGCGTGCATGTGGCTGTGTGCGTGCCTGTGCCTGTGTGTGCACGTGTGTACACATACATACGTGTGTGTACACGTGCGTGCACATCTGTGTGTGCCTGTGTGTGTGTGTTACAGAGCTCAGATCTCCCTGCATATACATCACAGATGTAATACCCTAACATCCGTGCATCCTCCCAAAGATCACAGCGCTGCTGAGGGGCTCTGGGTGTGACCGTCCCTGGCAGCCTCCTCCTGCCCCGAGGCCAGCACTCGCGGGGATTCCACACACCCTGCGACTTCCTGGCCGTCTCCTTGCCCAGGTACAGGCACTCATGGAGAGTCTGCGGTGGAAAGACGAGGCCGGCATTTTCCCGGGAAACCCCTCGGTCCTCGTGTGCCAGGGAGCGAACTGACAAATGCTTCGGGAAGGGGTGCACGGCTTCCGCCTCCGAGCCCTGCTTCCCGACGCATGTGTGCACCTGCCCCTGGTGCCAAGGGAGCAGCGCTAGGCCCTGGGACCCGCGGGCACCGTGGAGTGGGTGAGGCTGCAGGGAGGGCCCTGGGGGGAGAGAAGCACCATCTCCTCAGAATGAAGACAGGGGCGTCTCTGAGGGTCCCCAGAAAGGACATGTGCCCCCCATCAGATCAGGGGTGCAGCATGAAGTTCAACTGCCTCTAGGACTAGGAAGACATTGCTGCCCACAAGCCCTGGTTCCCCAGGCAGAGGGGCCCCCTAGGGGTATCTGGGCAAGGGCTGCCTTTGCCCTGGGAGCAGGGAGGAAGAGGAGGCCCTCGCCAGCCCTCTCTCCTGGCCGCAGGGAGCCCCGCTCCAGGGAAGAAGGGGCCACCAGACAACAGCATCCTGGGGGCAGGGCCTTCAGCAGAGCAGGTGAACTCTCCCAGGGCGAGGGGGAGGATCTGCGGTTCTGACTCCCCTGCTCGTCAAGGTGGTTTCTGAGATGCCCCTGGCTCTGACCAGGAGGCCAGGGCCACCACCGCCCCTGCCTTCACCCTCCCTTGCCAGCCCAACTTTGGGGTATGGCGGGAAGTGGGTGGAGGGCTCCCAGCTGAGCCTGAGTCAGAGACGTAGGCAGAGGACCGGGAAGACCAAGAGAGGGCCGGATGTTGAGGTCCCAGGATGGGTGGAGGGCCATGGGGGTGGGCAGGGATCGGGCCTGGGACCCCAGTGCCGGAGCTCCATCCTGCGCACATGTTAGGCCTTCTCTCTGCCCCTGGGGTTTCCCGCCTCTTCTTCATGGTGGAAGCCGTCATGCCTCCCACATGTGTCTCCAGGGCCTTCTGCAAGAACGAGACGAGATGAAGGATGTGTAAGTGCTTTTGTAAGCCATCAAGCACCACACCAACGTGAGCTAATATTACTATTATTGCTATAATTATTGTTATTCCAAGTGCACAAGGATAACGGATGGCCTGCCGGTAGAGTCCAATCTGCCAAGAAATCCTCATATTTCAGCACCAAAATGCTTTGAAATCCATGGAGGAAAGAGGCTTATAACCAAAGGCATTTGATTATCATCGTATTTGAGCGAATGCATGTAAGACCTAACTTCATACAGGAGGAAGTCGTCCACAAAAAATTGAGTCGGGTTTTCCCCCATCCCTTGCCATATTCAGACTCTGAGCTCAAGAGATAAAAGTGTGGAATGCAATCAGAAAGAGGCTTTCTGCAGCCAGCAAACCACCCTTTCCCCCTAACAGGATCGAGCTTAAGAGAAGGGAACTATGAATTATTACTAATGCCCTTCCAGGGCTAGCTCCCAGGGGCTGCTCGTGGGTGTCCCCGCACCACCCTGCCTGGTGACCGCAGGTGCCTGGAGCCACAGTTGACGGGGTCTGAGCTGCAGGGCCAGGCTGTGGGTTGGGCCCTGGGATGCCCACCACCCATCTCAGAGCCTGAGCTGAATGTTCTCTCCCTGCCGTGCATCCAGCCTAACCATGCAGTGAATCCTCAGGTGGGCATCTGGGGCCACAAAACGCCTCCGTGGCCTGGGACAGGTGTTCACAAGCGTCGCCCACCTCTGGGGATTTGAGCTGAACTGGTTCTGGGGATCAGGAAGCTGTTGTGGGGAGTGTCACCCCACGTTCCAGCAGTACTCTCGCCATCTCCCATGACCCCAAAGCCCCAGCCCCAAGGACCCCGGGGCAGGGCTCTGTCCTTTCCCCTGTGCCCAACCACATGCCCAATCATTTGGGTCCCCGATGACTCGGGGAAGCACCACGTGGACAGGTCACTGAAGGGTTGGACCAGCTGGGGCACTATGACCAGCCCCCAGACGCCCACCAGGAAGCCCAGCCAGCCCCTCGGTCCCCACTGCCGCCATCCCCCTCAGGTCTGCTGGTACCATGGGAAGGTGAGTAGCTGTTCAGAACTCTGTCCGGACCACACCTGGACCACAGCCCCAGCCCCGGACTCGTGGTGCAGCAGGCTGGCTTGCACTGGGCTCCCAGTGCTGCCCAGACTTCTCTGGGCTTTTTTGGGGGAGCCAGCCTCCTGGCTCATCAGCTGTCCGTGCCTGCAACTGGGAAGCCCCCAGGCCATCGGGACAAGACAGACGTCCACTCGAGCCCCAAGAGGCTTCCCCCCAGAACAGTGTTGGCAACAAAGCCCCACAAGCCTGGGGCTTGATCAACGGGAATTGATTATCTCCCATTTGTGGAAGGTACAAGTCTGAAATCATGGTGTCACAGGGCCGAGCTCCCTCCGGAGGCTCCAGAGGAGGGTCCTGCCTGCTTCTCCCAGCTCCTGGTGGCCCCGGTGTCCCTGGGCTGTGGCCGTACCTTCCAGTCTCTGCTCCCTCTGCCCGTGGCTTCTATTCTGGGTCAAGTGTCCCTCTGTCTCTCTCTTATAAGGGCCCTTGTGCTAACACCGGGGCCACCTGGATAATCCAGGATACCCTCCCCATCTCCGCACCCTCAGTCACACCTCAAGGGCCCATTTCCACGTGCTGTGGCATTTACAGGCTCCAGGGATTGGGATATGCTATGGGTGGGCGTTACAGGCAGGCTGGGCTGACCCTATTAATGTCGAATCCTGACAGCACCCCAGTGCATATTTCTCTGCAGCCATTTTTCAGTTTAATTGGTTTGAAATGAATTTGGCTGGAAGGGATGTCCCAGGTAATAAATTGATTTAATAACCCCTCACCGTGAGAGTCTCACACACCGGCTTCCGGAGCCGACACACATCTGTTACCTCTGCAGCTCTCCGCGAGCCATGCAGGGGGCTGGGCACAGCGCGTCCCACCTGCCGGACGAGCCCCCTGAGCCAGCGGGGGAGGACTCAACGTGGGGCGGGGGCGAATGGCAGTCCCGGCTGGGACCCAGCAGCCTGCCCCCAGGCCAGCGTCGCCCCCAGGGACGCACCCTCCTCTCCTGACTGTGTGGATTGGATTTCTTTCCAGTGACGCCCCACGGGAGCCTTAACAGAGGGCACCACAGCTCCAGTGACAAGGGTGTCTGAACACCTGCCAGGACCTGCCTGGGAAGGGGCTGCCCCTCCGAGCCCCGGGCCGGATCTCCCACACACAGACCCATCCACAAGTGTCCACCTTCAGCCCAGACCATCGTGGACGGCTGGGGACCTGGAGATACAGCTCCCTCTGGACATGTCCTCTTGAGCATCCTTCTTCAGGGGGCAGGGACCAGCCCGAGGCACCTGGCACCCCAGCCCGCTGGGGCCGCTGCCTTCCCAGGAACAGGCCTGCGTGTGAGGGCTGGGGGTCTGCAGTACACAGCCCAGGCTCCCGCCCCTGCACTTTGATGGGCCCGGCCCCCCGGACCAACTTAAGGGAGGCTTGTTCCTCCTGCAGTGAGGAGGGGCCATGGATTTGGACTGGAGGAAGCGCTGCTGGGGATGCACCTCTGAGAGGCTGTAATTTCCTGCTAAGGGGTAGAAAGTGCCCCCCAGGAAAAGGTCGTTTGAGAGGGGAGGTTAGAAGCACTTGCAACACTTCTTCTGTTCCCAGGAGGGTCGCCTGGCCCCGAGTGAGGGGCCTGGGCAGAAAGACCACTGGCAGCCCCCAGTCCTTGTCCACCTCACTCACGTTGAGGGGGACAGTGACCCAGGACCGTGTGGACAACATGGGTTTCTGCTGCTCAGAGAGAGGCTGCGGGTGGGTCTAGAGATGCTTTCTGGGTGACGCATGTGACAGAGTCACAGGCAGTGGGACCCTTTGACCCGTCTCTCTGGTGACCTCAGTTGTCACCTGCTGGCCACTCAAGGACCTGACAGGGTCCCCAGAGAGGGAGGTGGCCCTTGGTCTGACAGGATCTAAAGGCCCACAGGAGGCTTTCCGTGAACGAGGATGGCGGGGCTGCGCCCTCTGCATGCCCAGTCTTGTCCGGGAAGGGCGGCTGCTGAGAAAGGTGGGGACACGTGGGCTGGTTTCAGGGACCCTGTCACCCCAACAACACAGTATAAAGAGCGCATGACTGGGCGCCTCGGTGGCTCAGTTGGTTAAGCGACTGCCTTCAGCTCAGGTCATGATCCTGGAGTCCCTGGATCGAGTCCCGCATCGGGCTCCCTGCTCGGCAGGGAGTCTGCTTCTCCCTCTGACCCTCCCCCCTCTCATGTGCTCTCTCTCTCATTCTCTCTCAAATAAATAAATAAAATCTTAAAAAAAAAAAAAAAGAGCGCATGACTCACAGGGCGACAGACGTGGCCCGCACTCCTGCCACTCAAGTGCGAGCTCCCGCAGCCAGGCCCCACAGCTCCGGACGCTCGTTAGCTTAACCGCGCAGGGAGCACCGCGAATCCCTACCCATGCCTTTAGCCGCCATAGCTCCCCGCTGTTGGGGCCCCACATTCAACCCTTCCCGCCTGGCACCGCCGCGGTGGTGTGCGAGCTGGCCTAGCCACTCCAGGCGGGGACCTGGGGAGTGCAGAGGGCCGCTCCTGGGGACGTCTCGGCAAATCAGTGCGGGGAGGATGCGTGTCGGGGCCAGCTGTCAGCAAAGCCGGCTTCTCCCTCCTCGTAGCTGCTTCTTGGAGAATCACTGATGCTTTCCTTTCTCCGCTCAGACACCAGGCAGCGCTTCCTAAATACTGCTTGCCTCGCTCTGACCACAGGGCAAGCGTGCCGCTGAGCCTGGGCGCCGCGGGGGCATGGACACGGAGGCACGCGCCCCCCCCGCCGCAGCCCTGGGCCACCCCCAGATCTGCCCCCCGGTTCCTAAGCTTCCTGCTGGTGTCGCCCCAGCTGGCTCCCCCTGGAGCTCCACCAGCCTCCCAGGCAGGGGGATCCAACCCTGGCCCTGGGGACGCCGAGCGGGAGGGCGCTGACGTCTGCCGGGCGGCAGGTGCATCCTCACGAGGCCCGCAGCTCGTATCTCCGGCTCCTTGTTCCCACCAGGTCCGTGAGGAGAGGAACCCCGTCGTCCACGCTCATGCTCCAAGCCCTCGCCCCTGACCTCAACCAGCCCTTCCCAGTCCGGCCGTCAGCCAGCGCGTGGTCCTGTCCTAATCACGCTGTGAGGCGCTAGGCTCACACCTTGCACCCCCCACCAAAGGGTTAAGCCCACGTGGGCAAGTGGCAGCTTCCCGGAGCTCCGTTTCCTGGCTTCTCTGTGAAGCGTGGGCAAAAGCACCTGCTCCCCCCTCCCGCTGCCGTGCTGGGGACCCCCCCGGCTGTGGGGCTGTGTTCGGAGCAGAGCTCAGGGCCGCCCTGACTCTCTCCCCTCCTGCAGTGGTGCACATAGAATCCGGCTGGCTGTTTTTAACATGTGCTCGGCGCCCATTTTTTCTCCTCTAACAGGTGCCTGGGGTGCTTCCAACTTCAGGCTCTTCCTAATCCTGCCACTCTGAGCGTTCCTGTACGGATTTTGGGTGGACAGTTTTTTTCGTTTCTCTTAGGTGGAGACGCAGAAGTGGAATCGCTGGGCCACGTGGCTCAACTTCAAATTTAGCAGAGTCCTGGACTTTGGTCACTCCGGGCCCCGCCCCCACCTGTGTCTGAGGCGGGTGGGGGATGACCCTCCCCGCTGTGCCAGCAGGCTTCTCCCCTGGGACTGGAACCGGAGCCACCTTGGGAAGAAGCAGAGGCAGGGGCTCACAGGTGGCTGTCCCGTCCCCGGCTGCTCGCGAACCTGTGCGCGGGCCCCTCGAGCGGCCACTGCCTGCACCTGCCCCAACTCTGGGCAAGGTGGCCGGCGGGAAGTGGAGACCTCTGTCCCACCACGGTGGCCCCTGGACCCCGGGCCAGCCTCACCAATGGGACAGGAAACAGGCACGTTCCGTCGTCCGCCCTGGGCCCTCACAAGGAGGCCCCGTGAGGAGGTGAGCACAAAGCAGGGAAGGAGTGTCCTCACACCCCTGAGCTGTCTGAGCCTCCCCGGGCGGCTGGAGCACCGTGCCCGACGGCAGCTCTAACCACAGGCTTACTCCCTCCCAGTTCAGGGGCTGGGAGTCCAGGGCACGGTGCGGGCAGGGCTGCTCCCTCCTTCCTGGGCCTGCAGTTGTCACCTGCCTTCCTGCGGTGACCTCACCCGGCCTTCCTCTGTCTGCCATTGTCTGGGATCCCACTTTGTGTCCCAGGTTCTTCTTCTGATGAGGACACCTGCGGGATTGGACTCGGACCAGCTCTAAGGACCTCATTTGGACTTATTACCTCTTTTTTTGTTGTTGTTTAAGATTTTATTTACTTATTTGGGAGAGAAGGAGAGCGCAAGAGAGCATAAATGGGGTGAGGGGCAGAGGGAGAAGCAGACTCCCCGCAGAGCAGGACCTGAGCCGAAGGCAGACGCTCCACCGACTGAGCCACCCGGGCGCCCAGACTTACTGGTGACACGCTGAGGTCCTGGGGGTCAGAACTTCAAGATGTGGATTTGGGGGACAAAATGCAGCCCGTATACAAACCAAACCGCCAAGTGGCTCCAGGGCTGTTAACGAGGGAAGGGCTGTGTTTCTGAGAAGGAAGAGGATGCTGGAAGAGACCCCTGGAGGCGCGGGGGGCGGAGCATGATGCTGCCCAAGAGAGCGCACATGCCTGGCACCCGGCCTCGGAAGCTCTGGGGTGGGGGTGGGGGCTTCAGTGCTAGACGAGGGCCTTTCTAGATCCAGGATGTGAGAGAACAGCGCTCGCTGCCGGCAGCCCCTCCCTCTTGTCCAATTAAGGGCTGTGGGGAAACAGACGGCTTCCTCCCTCGTTCAGCCCCCGCCTGTCCTCTGTCACTGTAATTGAAGTTGGGGCTAGCCAGGCGTAGACTGTGCCATATTACCAGCATTAAACCAAGCACCCGTTTTAAGATGCAGGCCCCCTGAAAGTGACAAACGGCAGCACTGAGAAATAAATACTTGAAAAGGGCAGGGAAGCCATGAAACCGCACAGAGCATCATCAGCCTGGATTCCGGCACCAGGCGGCTCCATCCCTGACCTCTGACCCACGTCACCTCCGCAGAGCCCGAGGTCCAGGCAGAGGTCCTGGGAGAGGGAGACCAATGGGGCGGAGGGTGCGGGGGGGAAAGCGTGAGGGGGGCAGAGGGTGCAGGGGGCAGAGGGTGCAGGGCAGAGGGTGAAGGGGGCAGAGGGTGTGGGGCAGAGGGTGAGGGGCAGAGGGTGCAGGGGGCAGAGGGTGCAGGGGCAGAGGGTGCGGGGCAGGGGGCAGAGGGTGCAGGGGGCAGAGTGTGCGGGGGCAGAGGGTGCGGGGGGCAGAGGGTGTGGGGCAGAAGGTGAGGGGCAGAGGGTGCAGGGGGCAGAGGGTGCGGGGCAGAGAGTGCGGGGGGCAGAGGGTGTGGGGCAGAGGGTGAGGGGCAGAGGGTGCAGGGGGCAGAGGGTGCAGGGGCAGAGGGTGCGGGGCAGAGGGTGCAGGGGGCAGAGGGTGCGGGGCAGAGGGTGCAGGGGGCAGAGGGTGTGGGGCAGAAGGTGAGGGGCAGAGGGTGCAGGGGGCAGAGGGTGCAGGGCAGAGGGTGAAGGGGGCAGCAGGTGTGGGGCAGAGGGTGAGGGGCAGAGGGTGCAGGGGGCAGAGGGTGCGGGGCAGAGGGTGCAGGGGGCAGAGGGTGCAGGGGCAGAGGGTGCGGGGCAGAGGGTGCAGGGGGCAGAGGGTGCAGGGGCAGAGGGTGCGGGGCAGAGGGTGCAGGGGGCAGAGGGTGCAGGGGGCAGAGGGTGCAGGGGGCAGAGGGTGCGGGGCAGAGGGTGCAGGGGGCAGAGGGTGCAGGGGGCAGAGGGTGCAGGGGGCAGAGGGTGCGGGGCAGAGGGTGCAGGGGGCAGAGGGTGTGGGGCAGAAGGTGAGGGGCAGAGGGTGCAGAGGGCAGAGGGTGCGGGGGCAGAGGGTGCAGGGGGCAGAGGGTGCGGGGGCAGAGGGTGCAGGGGGCAGAGTGTGCGGGGGCAGAGGGTGCGGGGGGCAGAGGGTGCAGGGGCAGAAGGTGAGGGTGAGCAGGTGCAGGGTCGCCTGTCCCGGAGACAACAGCCGGCGTCCCTCATCTCTCCGTTCCCACATCTGCCTGACGTCGGCACACCAGCCACAAGCGGGACATCTAGAGGCCATGGGGAGCCGGCTGTGACGACCTCCCAGGACAGAGCCCTTCTCAGAACCCCCCTGCCCCCTGCCCTCGAGCCTCTCCTGTGTGCTCACCCCACAGCACAGGAAGGAAGCCCAGCCGAGAGGGTCCGGCCCTGCCTGCAGATCGCAAGGAGCCGGCGGGGTCTGCTGGATGCAGAGGACAGCGCCCTTTGTGCAACGCCCCCCCCCCCAGCCACGTTCAGTGGTCATGGAAGTGAAGGGGCCGCTGTGTGTCTCGCTGCCCTCTCTCTTCCCGCTGCCAGGCTGCTCATCACTGACCGGGGGAGGGCCACAGTCAAGGCTGCCAGCCCCACTGCCCAGAGGCCGGCTTCCCCGGGCCAGGGAGGCAGACGGGGTCAGTGGTCACATCCTGGGGTCCTGGGAGCTGGAACAGGATACAATGCCACACGGCACTGGGGGCCAAGGTCGAGCTTCATGCTGCAGAAATATGTCCCAGCCCTTTGTCAAAGATGACTCTTCTCTTGGCTTTTTCTCCCCTCTCGGCAACACAGCAAAGGCTGACATTACTCTCCTTTGTTAACATCCTTCCTGCTCTTCCATGGCTCCTGTGGCTCCCGCTCACCTGCAGGAGGGGAGGGGGCAGCCCTGCTCCCAAGGGCCAGGCGCCCTGCCCCCTCACACTCCCCATGCACACACCGTCCACCCCACGCAAGCCTAAGCCCTCCCAAAGACGTGACATAGCCAATCAAGCCTGTGAGGCCCCTGTCTCTGCTCAGTGGAGGATATTTTCAGCCAAGCAAAAAATACCTTTGTGGGAAGGAATCTTTGAGATCTCCAAGAAAAATAATAATTGCACAGTGCATCTGTTGTGAAGTCTATTTTTGGAGAACTTTTCTGGTGCTGTTACTCCCACCTTAACTAGGGATTGTAGAAAAGCGATGCCTATTTGCTCCTCTAAAGGGAAAACCCTAGCACATTCCTGCACGGTGTACCTATTCGGGGCAAGCAGAAACCTGGGGTCAAGTACACTTGCCATTACCTACGACTCAGCAGAGGAGGACCATTAAGTCCCAGAATCAGGATCCAGAGAGCGACGTTAGGCCACATGGAGGGTGACAGCCACGGCCTTCAATCCAAGTGCTGAAGACAGCCGGCTGTGGGGCCTGGAGGGAGGCATGGGGGCGGTGGGGCTGGGGAGGGAGAACCTGCAGCCAGGGTGGGGCTGCCCCCCTCCACCACCCCCACCCCCACTGGTGCAGACCTCAACCAAGGGAAGGTGGGGGGCTGCCATGTCTCCAGCAGCCTAAGGAGGAAGGGCTGGGCCGCTTGCAGGTTCCTTTATGGGTGTGCCTCGGTGGTCCCTCTCTGCTGACATTCCCCACCTGGTGTCATGATCCTTGGGTCCCACCAGACTCCAAAGGTGTGAGCCAGCGCTGAGCTTTCTCAAGTCTCCCTGGGTGATGCTAACGTGCCTCCAGCTCGAAAGCCTGGGCGGGATGGAGCGGGGGTTGGGGGGCAGACAGGGGCATCATCCTCTGCTCTCTGGATAGGTCCCTCTGGATGCTCCATGGGTATCTCCGATCCACCATATCGAGAATGTTCCTCCCGAGTGCTGCTCTCCCCAGACTCCTGTAATCCATGCAATGGTTCCCAACCGCCAGGCCCCCCAGACAGAAATCAGGCGTCACCTCTCACTCCTACGCCCTCCACTCCCCACATCCATGGCCATGTGTAGCTCAGAGCTAGCCTCTGTGAGCTCCGCAGCCTCCAGAACTCCATGAGCTGGTCCTGCTCTGACACAGTCCCGCTCCCCTGCCACCTGCCCAGGTTTGAGGACTCAGCTTAGAAGCCACCTCCTGGGGAGAACCCCCTGACCTTCTCAGGCTGGGTCACACTCCGGCCCCCCCTGAAGTGCTGCTCTGGCTCCCCAGGGGTCAAGGCCAGGAGCAGGTATCCCAGGGCACCCGGCACGGAGCAGGGCCACCGCAGGTATTTACTGAACAGACAGGAAATGGATGACGTCTGGCAAAATTTTGATCCCCAAAATCCAGGGGTGCCTGGACATGCGTGGTCTCAGGTGCTCAGGTAGGGTGAGTAGTAGGGAAGACTCAGTTGAGGTTCTTCTGTCCTCCGTCCCCTACTGATGGAGCCTCAGGCTGAGCCCTCCTGTTCCGTGTCCCTGTCCTCGGCTGCCATCTCTTTGCTCACTTGGGCTTCTTCCCACACTGCCGGCCTTCCAGCTGGAGAAATGCTCCGGGGCCCGTGATTTCTCCAAACCTTTAAATGCTGATTTCCTGGGGCACGTAAAAATCCCCATACAAATAGGAATTGGCAACAAGCTTCCTGCTATTTGCTTTGTGGTTAATTACTTGTCATCTCAAAGCAGAACTGGGACAGCACAGATTGAGCCTGGAATTGTCCTCAAAAGCTCAAACAAAGGTCCCTCCTCTGCCCACGGAAGCCTTGGAACCATTGGAGGGAGGGCTGGAGACCCGGCCGACGAGAAGGGAGGCGTCTGGATGGGACCAAGAGGGACAGGGGGACCAGAGCGCTGCCCCCCGACCCGCCTGCAGCCCTGCACACACCTGTTCTGCCCCAGCTGTCCAGGGCAGGAGGGGTTCACACGGTGCTAACGGCCCCTTCTGCCAGCTTCACAAGCTCCTGGGGGCTGCCACCAGGGACCAAAAGATCTTTCCTACCAAAGATTTTCAAACTCTGCATCAGAATCTCACACAGTACGTGAAGGAGCAAACTTCCCTTCCCCCTACCCTCCCTGGCAGGCAGGGTCACCAGATTTAGCAAATATAAAGACAGGATGTCTAGTTAAACTTTAAGGTCAGATAAACAATGAATAATTTTTTTTGTATGAGTATGCCCCATATAATATTTAAGATATGCTTACATTAAAAAATTAAAGTTATTTATCTGACAAAAAAATCCGATTTAATTAGGAGTCCTGTGGAGGCGGCCTCCACAGGACCCTCCGGATCCTCACAGCACTGCTTGAAATAAACCCCTGCCCTCTCTAGACCAACTATTCAAGTGGGGAAGCTATCCTAGAGAGTCTAATTGACCTTCCAAGAGCCAAATAACTAGTTGGTGGCAGACAGGGCTATAGGCAGCTCTCCTGATTTAACTCCTACCTATCTGTCCGTTCATCTAACCACCAATATATCCATCCAACCATCCATGCGTCCACCCACCCACCCATCCACCATCCATCCATCCACCCAGCTATCTAACCATCCATCATCTATCCATCCATCCACCATCCAACCACCCATCCACCATCCAACCACCCATCCACCCACCATCCACCATCCATCGACCCATCCATCCATCCATCCATCCATCCATCCATCCATCGATCCATCCATCCATTCATCCATCCACCCACTATCCATAATTCATCCGTCCATCCATCCAACCACTCATCCACCATCCATTCTTCCACCCAGCCATCTATCCATCCATCACCTATCCACCCCCATCCACCTATCCACCATCCACCTTCCATCCATCCATCCACCCACCCATCCACCATCCATTCCCCTACGCATCCATCCAGCCAGTCAGCAAGTAAACACTTTTTCAGAGCCAAGTAGGCTCTGGGCCTTGTACAGCTGCTGGGGAAACAGAAATAAACAAGGTGGAGTTTATGCGGCCAGTGAGGTTCATGAGCCATTGAAGGGGCCGACTGTGGCCTGCCGCTAGCCTAAGCAGCAAGTGTTCTGGTGTTCTGATCTCAGTGGGCGTGGAGTGCCCTGGGAGCCCTCCGGAGAGTCCCAAGCTCTGGTGTAGGGAGGGGTGGTCCCTGCAGGTGGTCCCGGGGCTGTCTCTTAAAGGAGGAGCATCTGCTAAGGAGAAGGGAACCAGGAGCAGCAGGTGAGCGCAGCCTCAAAGGCTGTGACTCCAGCGCTGGGGTCCGGTCCCCAGAGGCAGCTGGGCTGTCTCCAGCATCAGACATTATATTCGGGCAGGGATTCTCCCCCTCAACACGACTGACAGTTTTAGACAAGATTCATTCTTGATTAGCTGCATCCGGCCTCTACCCACCAGATGCCAGCAAAATTGAGGTAACCAAAAGTAACTCTGGTTACCCTGAGTTTGAGGTTAGAGAGGCAAAGATGAGTATAAACACACTCCTTTCTTCCAAGCGGGTTGTGGTCTCCCCAGAAACTCCGTGGTGCTGAAGACGGTGGGCCACAGTTACGAGAAAATGATACAACACACCCACAATCGCAAGGATCGTCATGGCCTCTACATTGCTCTAAACCACAAGCAAACGCCTCGCACACGTACGCCTATTCACGAAGGGTTAACAGCATGGGTTGGACTGCTACTCTCAAACGTGCATCAATAATACATATGTGTACTGTGTCAACAGACAATAGGAACATACGGAATTTTTTTCACAGTTTATCCAGCATCATCTGCAGCTGGTCTGTATTTGATTAAATACCACCATCTTTTATGTACAAGTTACATAAGTAAATAGAAAAATCATTTACAGTCTGCCGCCCCATGAAAAATTAATCTCAGGTCTGTCCTGCACGCGTATCCTGAGTCGCTGGGGACGTCTGGCTAATTGAATATGGGGAGGGGACAGGGTGTCATCTGAGCCGCTGTGAACCTCATTTCTCCATTTTAATAAGTTGGAGGCCTCAAGAATTTTCTGCAGATGTGTGGATTAAAAACTATACTCGATGGTTTTTTAATCAAACAAATCTTGCCGAAGCGTCAAAATAACAAAATATTTAGTACACTGCCAGACAGGAAGCTCCTCTTGGGAAATTATTTCCTTAGTTACAACATCACCCAAGTTTGAAAGCAGGTCCTCCTTGTCGGTGCGGGCCCACCGCACGGGCTTCCGTCTGTGCCTAGTGAACGCTGCTTCAGCTTCGGTGTCGGGGAAAAAGGAGGTGCCAGGCTGCCCTGGGCCGGGAGCACCTCTGCAGGGCCGGGCTCCCTCCGGAGGCTCTGGGGAGGGTCCTCCCCGCCCCTCCCAGCTCCTGGTTGGCCCAGGTGTCCTTGGCTCGGGGCGGCGTCCCTCCCATCCCTGCTCTGTCCTCACACAGCCTGTCGTCTTCTTCCTGTGACTCTGCTATGTCTCTTTTATAAGGACACTTGCCACTGGATTTAGGACCACCCTGACCCAGGATGATCTCACCCTGAGACCTTTAGTTAAATCTACAGAACACTTTTTTTTTTTCTTTTTTTCCATTCCCAGGTCCTGTCTGTCCTTCCTTGGTTCTCAGGGTTGCTTTCGTGGCCTCCTATCATATGCCTGACAACCAATTCCTGCACCCCGCTCTCTGCTCAGGCGCCAGTGCCCCGCCCCCCCCAGAGAGTCCTCCCTGGAACTTGTGGCCGATGCAGCGGGAAGGTGTCCGAAGCTGCCCCGGCTCCCTGGCTCACTGCTCGCCGTCCCCAGTCCCAGTGCCCTCCGGCACGGCCTCGAGATCGGGGTTTGTGGTGGTGATGCGCTTCCTCCACGGGGACTGTGAACTTCTCCCAGGTAGACCCGCTGTGTCCACATGTCCTTCCAGCCCGGTGACTTTGGAGGCCGTGGGGGATGATGGCAGCCACCCGAGAGGGCCGGCCTGGGCCCCTGAGTGCCCAGCCCGAGAAGTCGGCCCAGCAGCCGCATTCCTAGCCTCACTGAGTGAGATGCAAGCACGTTGGCACTTCAGGTGCCCAGGCTTCCGTGCGTGCCCTCGCCCCAGGCCCTCCGGCACTGGGTGCTGTGTGCAGAGTGCTCTTTCCAAAAGGTGCTGTGCATCATGCTGCCACGTCTCTTTAAAACTCTGATGCTGGGGCGCCTGGGTGGCTAAGATGGTTAAGCGTCTGCCTTCAGCTCAGGTCATGATCCCAGGGTCCTGGGATCAAGTCCCACATCGGGCTCCCGGCTCAGCGGGGAGCCTGCTTCTCCCTCTGACCCTCTCCCCTCTCATGCTGTTTCTCTCTCGCTTGCTCTCTAAAAAATAAATAAAATCTTAAAAAAAATAAATAAATAAAACTCTGATGCTGAGGAGCAGCCAGGACAAAGCAACGCTAATGATGTGGGAGAAATACTCGTGGGAGTTCAGTGAAAGCCGCGGGCCGTGTAAAGACCAGGGGGAGATGAGGTTGTGCTCTCCCTTCCTCCACTGCTGCTTGGGTCCCCTGCTGCTGTGCCTGGCCTAAAACAGCCCCGCTTCTGCCTCCCACAGTGCTGGGTCAGAGTCTGAAGTCGAGGCGTCTGGAGGCTCCGCAGAGAACCGCTTCCTTTCTTTCTCCAGCTCCCAGAAGTACTGCATCCCTTAGCATGAGGCTGCTGCCTGTGACCTCCACGTCATCCCGGGGCTCTCATCCCCCCCACCAGCCCCTCCGTTCTTGACCCAGAAACGCCACAGACCCGAGCCCTCTCTCACACCGCCTCCTCCAGGAAGCCCTCCATCTCCTCCTGCTCACTGGCAGCCCCTCCCTCTGCTGGGATCCCAGCTCCCTGTGGCTCCCCGACATGGACACCGGGCCAGAGTGGCACACACAGCCCAGCCCAGCGGGGATGCGGGCCCAGCAGCTCCTGTGCTAAGCCCGGCTCAGACCCCCCCACGGCTGCCGTGGCTGGGGTTCCCTCTCTCCTCCTGCAGCGGCCTCCCGGCCACCGTCCGCCCCCCAGGGCCCCACAGGACTGGCCAACGGAGCCCAGATCAGTGCACTGGTCCAACACCTTCCAAAGCCTCCACCTGCACTCTGGAAACCCCAGGTCCTTGCACAGGTCCCGGGGCAGCACCCCTCCCAGCCAGGGTGAAGCTCTCCTCTCCGGCCACCTGCTCAGGGACATCGAAAGCCACCCTCGCCCAGCTGGTCACTTCCAGGTCAACCTCAGGTCGTCTCCTGGCCCTTAACCCCTGGGGAAGTTGCCTTCTTCATCCCATGGTGTGCTTACTCTTGTCCCTTCCCCTCCTACCCCTTCCTACCTGTCAGCCCGCCCACTCCCTGCTTCTTGCCCCCCTGCTTCCCTGCTCCCCTGCTCCCTGCCCCCCTGCTCCCTGCTCCCTGCCCCCCTGCTTCCCTGCTTCCCTGCTCCCTGCCACCCTGCTCCCTGCCCCCTTGCTCCCTGCCCCCCTGCTTCTCTGCTTCCCTGCCCCCCTGCTCCCTGTCCCCCTGCTTCCCTGCTTCCCTGCTCCCTGCCCCCCTGCTTCCCTGCCCCCCTGCTCCCTGCCCCCTTGCTTCCCTGCTCCCTGCCCCCCTGCTTCCCTGCTCCCCTGGCCCCTGCTCCTTGCACCCCTGCCCCCCTGTTCCCCTGATCCTTGCACCCCTGCCCCACTGCTCCCCAAACCACGAGCTAAGGAGGAAAAAGAAGAGGCTTTAATTTGCTAAAAGCAGCTGGTTTGGCTCAGTTCATGGAGGCCTGAGCAGCTTTAATTAGCACCATCCAACACTGTTCAGATGAATTTTGCAAACTTAGCAGCTCCTGGTTTTTCCTCTTAAAGTCACAGAGATAAAGTCACAAGAGGAGGCCCAAGTAGAGCCCCCAGGGTAACCCTGCACAGTGCCCTTCTCCGTGTGCCCTGCGTGGCCTTGGGCAGCTAAGCAGACTCTGCAGGCTGAGGAAGGAGGGACGGGCGGGCCCTGAAGTGAAGGCGGCTGGTGGAGGCTAAGGACGCTGGGCTCTGCCCACGCGGGGCCACGGTCAGGATGCCTGCAAGCCAGACCCCGCTCACTCACTGCTCCCCGCCGCTGGGAATCTTGCTGCTCCCACCCCACTTGTGAGTTGGGGAAGGTCACATCGCTGGTGAATGGCCAGGCCGGGTGCCCACCCCTGCCCCGAGGACTATCTGCCAGGCCTGGACCCACTCGTCCTTGTATTTTGTCTGGCATTGACTTTCTGCTCAGCCTAATCCCTGCCCGGTGCTGACTCGGCCGCCCAGACGGGGCCTTGGCAGGTTCGTACTTCTTGATGTCTGTGTCCTGACTGTCGGCCAGGAGTCTGAGCGGGACCTGTAATGGGAGCCAGCCAGGGCACTCACACCGAGTGCTCCCTGCGTGCTCCCTGCGTGCTCCCTGCGTGCTCCCTGAACACCTGTGCCTGCAATCCTGCCCAGGGGGCAGACGGCTCCCTCCCCGCCCCCCCGGCAGCAGTGACCACCTCGTCTCACACCTCCTTGTACCCGGGGCTCTGCAGAGGGTGGCTTGGGACTTACGTGTGTATGTCTGGCTCCCGGCAGCCCTGGAAGGCACCAAGTGCGTGGGTCACCGTATTCACGTCCAGATCCTCGGTGCCTGTACAAGGACATGCCACAGGAGGTAAACTCAAAAAGATCGGGGCACCGATTTAAAAAAAAAAACAAAACAAAAAAACAGCGGGTGGTCCCTGGTGGCCGGGGATGTTCTGAGCTCTCTGAAAGACTCTTGGGCAAAAGGAGGAGCAAATGTCCTGGGGCCCACCTGCTGATGCTCTTGTGACCAGTGCAAAGCGACGAAGCATTCATGTTCCCTGAGGACCCCTTTCGGCAGCAGTGAGGCCCACCTCCTGCTCGATGCCCTTTCCAAAGGCCCAGCACACTGGGCAGGTGTGGCCTCCCACCTGGCTGTAGACTCCATGCCGGGGGCCCCGGCTCCGCATCCCCAGACACAGGAAGCATGAAGGGAGACTTGGCCGCTTGGCTGGGGGCCCTGGGGGCTCTGGGGACTTGGGGGCTCTGGGTCCATTTGTTTTCACCTGTCCTGTCTGGTCTCCGTGGCTCCAGGAGGCAGAGACGGGCTCTTCTCTGTTCTTCTGGTTCCTCAGCAGCTCGGTCCCTGGGCCTCGAAGGGCAGTACACAGACGGGTGTTTCCGACTCCAAGGTCCAGGCACCTGTCCTGAGGAGCTCGCCAGGCTGCCAACCTGGAAAGACCCCTCGGCTGCTGGGTGGGGAAACTGAAGAGGCAGGGAGCGGTGGACGGCCCGCCACGGGCCTCGAGGGGCCAACGCCCTTCATGACATTCAAGGCTGTTTCTACGGGAACATAAACACACCCTGGGACCGCTGGGGAAATCTATTTAATTAAGGATTAAGTCTTTAAATTAAATTATGAAATCCGTAAATCCCTTTTGTACAAATTGGAATGAGGATGCAGCTGCAGCAGGGGGTGAGCAGCGCACTGCGGAGCTCTGGGATCCTCCAGGTCGTCAGGGGTGCGGCCCCCAGACGAGGCCCTGAATCAGAAGAGCCCCCTCTCTGCGGTGGCAGCTAGGAAAAGCGAGGGAATAGTGGAGCTTGGACGCTGGCCGTGCCCCGGGCTCCATCATCACCCAAAACCTCGTGCAGCAGGTCCCGTGAGCCTCCCCGAGCACAGAGAGAACCGAGGCCCCAGGGGAGAAGCAGCACCATGAGGGGCCCAGGGAGACACACGCCCCGCTGTCCCATCCACGCTGGGCTGCCGCATGGCCCCTGGGTCTCCCTGGCGTGCCCTAAAAGGCAGATGGCTCTGGCTTCGATGACCAAGTCTGTTTTTCAGAGTGAAGCCGCTTGAACCGAGGAGGGAGAAGTGCTTGTTCTCCCAATGCTGTGAAGCCCCTGATCTTCCACCTCTGTTCTGGAAGCGCCCACCCCGCGGGTGGCCTGGAAGCACGGCGGCAGCAGGACTTGCTGCTGCAGGTCAGGGAGGCGCCCTCGGCACCCCCAGTGCAGGCTGGGGCATGCAGGCAGCCAGGGAGGGGCTGCCATGTGCCGGGTCCCTGGCCCCCCGCAAAAGTGCAAGCGAGCTCTGGGCAGGGAGGGGGCCCCATCACCCTCCTCTCTCTGGAGCGGTGGAAGGAGGCCCTGATGGGTTCGGGGTGGGCTCCAGCAGAGGCTGGGGACCCGCTGGGGGGACGGGGCCCACCAGTCCCGTGGGAAGTCGGATGTGGGTGCCGCCCCTGGCAGTAGGGCAAGGGCTGGGCCCCGACTCGGACAGCTCGTGACACTGCAGAGCTGATAGCAAGGCTGGAACCAAATCACAGAAAACCCAACTTTCCATGCTGAAAACTTGTGCTTTATTCTGTGCGTCCGGACCCAGACCCGTGAGGCCAACAGGGAGCTCCACCACCGGGCCACACGGACGGACAGACCACACTGTGGGCTTTCGAGGGGAGGAGGGCAGAGGAAGCTGGTGGGGCGGCAGCAGAGGCTGATAGAAATGACAGTGAAGGGCAAGGTTAGGGCTGCCCGGCCGCTCAGATCCTCCCCTGGGGCAGTGGTGGAGGCGCCTTTCCTGCGCGCCCACCGCCTCGGACCTCTTCCCGGCCCCTCCTCCTACACAGCCCCTCTCCTGCAGCCTCCACCTTGTACCAGCAGGGGTTGACCCCTCTCCAGGGGACCCTGGAGACCCTCCAGGGACACCCCACCACCCAAGGCAATCTTGTTCTGAACTCTTCTGGGGAACTTTATCCTGTCATTTCTTTCTGGATGGTTTGCATCTGCCCGGCCAGCAAGGGCTATATGCACTGGAGTGCCTTGGGCATAATTTGATTAAGAAGTTGAATCGCCCTCTTAAAAACAAAGTCCTACAATAATCCATATTGACAGCTGGAAAAATGAGCTGGGGCCCCTCACACCCAAAAAGCTAGATGCAAAACACAAGGACACCACCTACATCCCACCACACAGTCCAATTTCCTCCATGCTGACCTCCCGTGCAAAAGCTCTGTGGTTAGCTACTTTTAAGCACTGAAGATGCTGACCCCTTGCATTCCTATCACAGAAACATATCCAACCCTTCATTGCTAGGGTTTCCCTCTTACTGTCAAGAAAGACAAATGAGAGCAAACAGCTACTTATCTCCTTTCCACTCTGCATAAATTCCTAATCCTGGATTATTCAAAGTCTGGCAGCGGAGATAAAAGATCTTTCCATTAAATGACAAAACAGACAACACAGCTGGGAGGGGATTAACTATTAAACAGTGTGGTTCTTAGCAGGGAGCAAAGGAGCTTCCAGGAAGGAGCACAAGTGTGTGTAGGGAAGGAGTTTCCTGGGAGAGGAGGCTTTCACACCAGGGTCTGACACAACCACTGTTTTACGTGCCTACTGGTCTGGGGGTCGGCAGTTCGGGCTGGCCTTGGTTGCCCACCAGCGGAGTCCCTCATACAGCTGTAGACGTGTGGCAGTGGATGGAGCCAGATGGTCCCGACGGCCTCACTCACGTGCCCGGCTGTTAGCTGGGCCTCTCTCCCCTCTGCAACCGGGCTTCTTTATGTGGTGTGTCGGGACAGCAAGATGGAGGGTGCGACCTGCAGCCCCTTCTCCACCCACCTCTAATGGTCAAAGCGGGTCTCCAGGTCAGCCCCAAAGCAAGAGGTGGGGAATAGCCTCCACCTGTTGATGAAAGACCTGCAGAGTCACGTATCAAAGGGGTCTGTGCTCAGGGAGGTATGCGTCCATCAGCCCAAGCAAACAATCTAACGCTCTTGGAGAAACGTCAGCTTTACAAACCATTAGGGTCAGATGGGACCTCCCCAAGACTTTGACCTGGCCACGTTGTCAGGGAATGGAGCAGATATAGACGGGAAGGCACACAGCACCTGCACCATGGGGTGATAAGCCCCAAGCCAGCAGGGCTGGAGAAGCAAGTCCAGGATCTCCACATGGTAGTGCAGGAGAGCACTTTGGCATCAGTTTGAGTGGGAAGGAGGAGGCAGCGGGAATCAAACGAACTGCACGTAGTTATTTGGTGCCAAGGGGCACGTGTGATCCCCACAGTTCTCATGAAGGCCTGCCCAGGGTCTGACTCAGAGTGGAAGGGACTCCACTCCTATCAGTCCCCAGCATGATGTTTGTGGAGTCAATGAACTAAAGGAAAGAATGAAGCAAGGTCTGGTCTGCACTCACACAAGTATGTCCACATTTATTGAGCACTTTATGTATGTAAGCATACTGAATCGTGGCAACAACCTTCCATGCAGCTACTATTCTCATCTTGTCACACACCTAGCTAAGGGCTCCTTCCACCACCTGTGATGTCCCAACAGGTAACCCCTTCTTGCCCACTCTAGGGAGGGGGAACTCACCCCCTGAGGAGGCAGCCTTCAGGGTCTGGAACCAGAGCAGGTCTGTGTTGGGCTTTGGCACATGCTTCAGAAAACCAGCACATTTAAAGCTTGAAGCGAGCATCCAGTGAAGCAAGGAAGCCCAGCCTTTCTTCTCCTATCTCACCCATCTTGTCCTTGCTCAATCCCAGAACAAATGGGTAGAGGCCTTTCTGTTCCCAGCCAACATGGACTCAAAGGACCACAGGGCCCAGTGGTGGACATGGAGATGCAATGCTCAGGTCCCCATAAGGATGGCCTGGATGCTCAGCTTTGGGCAGTGGTCAGCACACAACCTCCAGCCATCAGTGCCCTTGCAGTTCTATCAGTTTCTGCTTTGTGTGTTTTTGAAACTCTGTTATTAGGTGCATAAATGCTGAGGATTATTATGCCCCCTTTTAACTGACTCCTTTATCATTATGAAAAGACCTTCTTTTGGTGCTATCTTTGCTATGAAATCTTATTTGTCTTATATTAATATAGCCAAAACAGATTTCTTTTGAATAGTATTAGCGTGATATATCTTTTCTTATTCATGTTCTTTTGGGCTATTTCTGTCTTTATATTTAATATGGGTTTCTTATAAGCTAAATATAGCTTGTGTACCCAGTCTGCCAATCTCTGCCTTTTAATTGGGGTGTTTAGGCCATTTACACTTAATGCGATTGTTTATTGGACTGGTTTTTAATCTACCATCTTGCTTTTTTTCTATCTATTCCATATATTCTTTGTTCTTTTTGTCCTCTTTTCCAAGTGGTTTTTTTTTAAATCAACTGTGATCTTTTAAAAGAAAATTTTAAATCTTTTGTTGACTAATTAACTATAACCCTTTGTTATAGTATTTTATTGGTTGCTTTGGGATTTATCATGTACACATTTAGCTTGCCAAAGTCTATGTTCAAGTAATATATCATTTCACCTATGGATTAAGAACCTCCCATCATGGTCCTTCCATTTCTCCCCTCCTATGTTATAAACTTCATAACATTTTTTTGGTTTTGATTTAAATAGATTTCCATATGGTCTTATTTTCCTTCTGCTTGAAAACCTCCCTTTAGTGTTGCTTGTAGTGTGGGCCAGTTAGTGATTGATTGTTTCAGCTGTTGCATGGCTAAAAAAACCTCTTTATTTCACCTTCATTCTCTAAAGATAATTTTCCTGGTAAGAGAATTCCAGCTTGCTGTAAGAATCAGTAGCATTTTTTTGTATCTGAACAGTGACATTTCTGAAAACTAAATAAATAATTCAATTCCATTTACATTAGTATCAAAGACAATAAAATACTTCGGGATAAATCTAAGCAAGGAGGTAAAATGTCTCTTACTTTGAAAACTACAAGACATTGATCAAAGAAATGAAAGACACAAATAAATGGAAAGATATCCGTGCTCATGGACTGGAAGAACTGATATTGCTAAGGTGTCAATGCTACCAAGAACTATCTACAGATTCAGTGCAATCTCCGTCAAAATTTCAATGGCATTTTTCTCATGAAATAAGAAAACCACCTTAAAAGTTAGATGGAACCACAAAAGACCCCAAACAACCAAAGCAATCCTGAGAAAGAAGAACAAAGCAGGAGACACCATACTTCCCAATTTCAAGCTTTATTATAAAGCTGTAGTAACTAAAACAGGATGGAATCGGCATAAAAACAGGCAAAAAGACCAAAGGAACAGAACTGAGAGCCCAGAAAAATATCCCAAGTCTATATGGCTAACTAATATTTGACAGGGAACCAAGACTACTCAGTGGGGAAAAGACATCCTCTTCAGTAAGTGATGCTGGGAAAACTGGATCTTCACGCGTAAAAGAATGGAATTGGGGGCACCTGGGTGGCTCAGTCATTAAGCATCTGCCTTCGGCTCAGGTCAGGATCCCGGGATCCTGGGATCGAGCCCCACATCGGGCTCCCTGCTCAGCCTCTGTCTGCCGCTCCCCCTGCCTGTGCTCTCTCACTCTCTCTGTCAAATAAATAAATAAAATCTTTAAAAAAAAGAAATAATGGAATTGGACCCCTATTTTACACTGCTCACTGAAACTAACTAGGAATGGGTTACAGACTTAAATGTAAGATCTGAAACCACGAAACTCCTAGAGTTTTCTTTCTAGAGGAATATGAGAAAAAAACACATTGGCATGGGTCTTGGTAATGATGTTTTGGAAATCACACAAAGCAAAAAAATAAAAAACAAACAAGTGGGACCACATCAAACTGAAAAGCTTCTGTAAGCAAAAGAAATGGTCAACAAAGTGAAAAGATGGGATGGGAAAAAATATTTGTAAATCTTATATTTCTTAAGGGGTTAATTCCCAAAATATATGAAGAGCTCATACAACTCAATAGCAAGAAACCCACAACTGATCCAATTAAAAATAGACCTTTTCGGGTGCCTGGGTGGCTCAGTTGGTTGGGCGATTGCCTTCGGCTCAGGTCATGATCCTGGAGTCCCTGGATCGAGTCCTGCATTGGGCTTCCTGCTCGGCAGAGAGTCTGCTTCTCCCTCTGACCCTCCCCTCTCTCATTCTCTCTCTCTCAAATAAATAAATAAAATCTTTAAAAAATAAAAAAATAGACCTTTTCCCAAAGAGGACATCCAGATGGCCAACAGACACATGAAAAGATGCTCAACATTATTCATCATCGGGAGAATACAAATCAAAACTGCAATGAGATACCATCTCACACCTGTCAGAATGGCTAAAATCAGCAACACAAGAAACAAGTGTTGACGAGGATGCAGAGAAAGGGGAACCCTCATGCACTGTTGGTGGGAATGTAAACTGGTGTGGCCACTCTGGGAAACAGAATGAATGCTTCTCCAAAAGTTAAAAATCGGGGTGCCTGTGTGGCTCAGGCAGTTGAGCGTCTGCCTTCGGCTCAGGTCATGATCCCAGGTCCTGGGATCGAGCCCCGTATCGGGCTCCCTGCTCAGCAGGGAGTCTGCTTCTCCCTCTGCCTCTCCCCTGGCTTGTGCTCTCTCTCTTGCTCACTCTCTCTCTCTTTTTCTCAAATAAATAAATAAATAAAATCTTTTTTAAAAAAGTTAAAAATAGAATTACCATATGATCCAGCAATTCTACTTCTTGGTATTTATCCAAAGGAAACAAAAATACTAACTTGAAAAGTTCTCTGCACCTCCATTTTCACTGCAGCATTATCTACAATAGTCAAGACCTAGAGACAACCTAAGTGTCCATCGATGGATGAATGGATAAAGAAAATGTGGCACGTTCACACACACATGCACACACACACACACACGAATATCGTTCAGTCACAAAAATGAGGAAATCCTACCGTTTGCAACAATGTGGATGGGCCTTGAAGACATTATGCTAAAGTAAAATGAGTCAGACAAAGACAAAAACTATATTATCTCACTTGCATGTGGCATTAAAATGCCAAACTGAGGTTGGATCTGCGGTTCTCAGAGGCCAAGGTTGGTGGGCGCAGGCTGGAGGATGGGGGTAGAAAAGCAGTGCACAACATGGTCAACACTGCTGTACACCGTGGAGGAAAGTTGCCAAGAGGGTAGCTCCTGAGAATTCTCATCACAAGGAGAAAATCCTTTCCTGCTCTTTTTATCGTGTCTGTGGGAGATGATGGGGGTTGACTGAGCCCACGGTGGCCATCATGTCACATGAATGTAAATGAGCCGTAGAGCTATGCACCTGCCGCTCACCATTGATGGATGTCAGTCACTCTCAAGAGTTCCAGCTCGACAGCCCTTCTCTTCTTCCAGACTCTAACGATGCTGATCTTCTCTGCCTGGGGTTGTCCCAGACAAAAGACCTGACCTGTCCTCCCTTCTTCAGTATGCACTGTATCCTTTTGTTCTGCCAACCTGCGAGATATTCTCTGTATCACTGATTGAAAGCACGGGATTGTTCTGTACCGCAGTGTAGCTGTGCTTGGGGTTTTGGTGCTTGGAATTCACTGGGATTCTTGGATCTCTGGGTTTATAGTTTCCATCACATTCAGAGAATGTTTATATTTTATTTCTTCGGATGCCTTGGTGGCCCCGTCTCGTCTCTCCCTCGGAGACGTCAATCACAAATCTGCCAGGATGCGTGCGGCTGTCCCACGGTCGCCACGCTTCGCTAGTGCTTTCTGTCTTGTTCTCTCTCTGCGGAGGCCACACTCTTCCCGGTGTCCCATCTGATGCCCTGTGACTCACGATGTCACACACACCGGCTGATGGGAACAGGCCCCACTCCTGGTCTTGCTTGTGTTCCTAGGACTGCTCCCCATGATCCTTTTGGGTATTTTTTCCCCTTGGCCTCACGTGCTTACTTGCTGAAAACCCACGAGGTTCCTCGGCTGATGTCCCCCCGCTTCGGTGCTCTGCCTCGTAGATGGTGACCACCTGGGCCCCCCAAACTCCCAGCTTCATTTCCTCCAGTGTGCAAGAACTCAGGTGTCCTCCCGGCTCCCCCTTCTTGCCTGCAACCTGAAAACTCTCTCTAGGCAGGCAGGTGCAAGTGTCCTGGGCTTCCTTCCTTTGTCTCACACCTTCCAGGGTGTATTTCTTTTGTTGTTCGATGTCCAAACTCCTGAGAACCATTGTCTGATATATTTTGTCTAGCATTCTGTTGTTTTGTGTTGTGTTTTTTCATTCGTATCAGGAGGGAGAGAGTAATCTGGTTCCTGTTACTCCTTCTTGGCTGGAAGCTACATTAATTTTTAAATTTTCCCAAGCCACGAAAAGGTTTTTGCTAGAAACATTCACTTCAGAAATATTTATTCACCGAAGGTAAATACACCAGCCAGTGGCCTGGGCACGGGGAGGCAGAGTGGGAGCAAGACAGATGGGACCGCTGCCCTCGGAGGTGAGAGAGACATCAAGAAAACCACACACTGACTGTTTAATTACAGTCATGATACCCGAGGGTTATAAAAGCTGACAGCATCCAAGCAGATGCGATCAGGTCAATGTGATTATTCATGAAATGTACGTTTTTGGGAAATGACTTATGATGAGTTCATTTGCAGAATCAGGTAGAAGAACAGAAAGTGGTCCAAACGGCCACTGGCTTCACCAGGCAGGAGCGAGGCGGCACGTCCAGGCGGCAGGTGGGGGCGGAGGACCCAGCAGGCTCTCACTGACTGGGCACATAAGGCTGCAGGTGCATGGTAGGGGCAGTGGTCCCAGGGAAGGAGAGGGACAGAGGGTGGAGGGGGCCGGTGGGGGCCCTGGGGCAGGAGGACGGGTGCGATGCAGGAGGAGGAGGGGGCAGCAAGCGCCCGGGAGGGGCCAGGGGCTAAGCCAGAACTGCCCAGGACCCTGAGTCTGCCTTCACTTGGACAACTAATAGCCTGGAGCACCCACGTGCACCAAGAGCCATCAGGGTGTCTGCTGAACAGGACGCTGGCTCGGGGTAAGGGGTCGGTGAGACGAACTTGGGATTCAACGGGTTAAAGCCCTCATCTTTCTAGGTCACCTCAAAATGGGAGCTGAGCTAGAGAGCATTTCAGCGGGTTGTGTAGAGGCCTTCTGGGCAGGAGGTTTCCACTGAGTGTCCTCTTCCTCCGCCAAGAGTGTTCCAGGCACCGGGAAGCCATCGTGCCCCTGAGAGTCCACCGGCAAGTGACGGGGTGACAGGTGCACCTCCTCGCGTGCTGAGGGCAGCGGCCAACGGGACACGGAGGCGCCCTGGCCCCGGGCAGGAGGAGCGGCTTCTCCCCACCCGCTGTGATCAGGAGCAGGAGGCAGGCGGGACTCTGTGGGGTTGAACGTGCTGTGCTGTCTCGAGGCGTCCATGCCACCTCACACGGGTCTCAGCAGGAAGGCAGAGCAGCTGAGATCCTCAGGCGCTCCGAGCTTTAACACGACTCTCCGGGCCATGCCCCTGGGGCTCCAGGAGACGGGCAATGGGCCAGGACAGCACTCCTCCCTGAACAACCGGGCCCCACACCCAGGTTTCGCCTGTGCTCTGGAGCTGAGCTTGTTCCTCGGGAGGGTCCAGGACCTCGGCTCGGAGGGAGCGCTCAGAGCACAGCAAACTCAGCCAGGCCGCGGCGCCGGGGAGCACCCCGGGAGTGAGGATGCCCCTGTGCGCACTCCTGGGGGGCCGTGTCTCCCGTCCTCCCCCCCACCCCATACACTCCTTGGAAGCCCGGATGCCCCAGCTGTCAAAGCAAAAGCCGCCCCAGCCCGAGGGCACGGGGAGATAACGCAGGGACTTCGATGCCGGACCCCAAATGCCTCCCACCTTGCCCGGCCGGCCAGAGCGTCCCTGAGGCAGGCATCTGTGTGGAGGGGCCGCTGCCCTCTGCGAGGACGCGGAGTGGGGGGCGGGAGCGCGTCCTGGCCTCACTCAGGAGCCCCTGCGCCCAGCCGGCCGGCCCTTCCATTCCCCATAGCTTGGGCGTCCTTGCCCCAAACCGCCTTGAAAATATCAACCCCTCAACACTTGGCCCTTGCTCACAGAACCCACTGCCGTTTATTATTCATACCGAGGAGGTTTTAGGAGAGGCTGGGCACTCATTGACTGGGAAGTGCAATTATGATTTCATTAAAGATTGATCACACATGTGGCTGGTCATTTAAATAATGACACTGCTGACACTGTTAATTGAATGACAAATGATCCCACCCTCACTCCTCCGAGTGATAGCAGAGCCTACAAGAGGCCGCCCGCCAGCCTCCTGCCCGGAGGTCAGGACAGAGTCAGGGCAGGGCAGCTGGAATTCGGGCTGCAAGTCAGGCCGGCGTGGGGGTCAAAGGCACGAGGCCCAACGTTGGGGCCCCCCCATGTCCTCGGACCCACGCACAGCCGCCGGCTCTCCGTCCACGGCAAACGTCTCCAGGAGGACCTGAATTTCAAGGTAGTAAGATAGACACTGTGTGTGTGGCTTAATGTCACTTCATCGCGAAAAGCAGATTGACGGAGGCTGAAGGCGGGGACGGCCCTCCCAGGTCCTGTGATGTCAGGGTCGTCTGACTAGAACTGCACGGAGTCCAGCCTGTGGGCGCCCGAGGAAGGGACCCATCGAGGCACGTGGCACGCACGCATTCGTTCACGTGGGCTCAGTGAATGAACGGGAACAGAGAGCAGGCCCAGCCTGCGCCCCACACCCCGCTGACTGTCCTCGGTAAGTGGGAGAGTAAGACAATTCACAGAGAGCCATGTCAGGGAGACCCCCAGCTCGGTGCCCGCCCCTAGAAGCCCCCAGTACCCACGAGCCCCTGGAGGGCCAGCCCCTGCCCTGGGAGGCTGGTGGCAGCGGGAAAGCATTTCCTGAGGAAGGCAGTGCAGCACCCCCCACCCACCCTCCCCCTGCACCTCCAGGGAGGGCAAGTCTCCAGGCAGAGCTTTCAGCAGACAGGAGGCATGGGAGAAGATCTGAAGTCCTGGGGCTGCAGATCACAGGTGCAGGATGGCTGAAGGGGAAGCTCAGATGCAGGGCATAGATCTTGGGCTCCCTGGAGGAGGTGCCCTTGGGGCAGGGCGGGCAGTCAGCTCATTTCCAAGGGGTTCTGCCCCGCACTCAGTGAGGATCGGGGATGCAGTTCCCTCTGGCCCAGACTGTGCTTTCACTCCCCTTGCCTGTTCCCATGTGAGGTTTCAGCCCAGATGCATGGCCTCCTGGACCCCACTGGGCTTCT
This sequence comes from Mirounga angustirostris, assembly GCF_029215605.1. NCBI lineage: Eukaryota > Metazoa > Chordata > Mammalia > Carnivora > Phocidae > Mirounga > Mirounga angustirostris. The sequence goes on along the minus strand of NW_026991723.1, from coordinate 91,683,982 downwards.
CCAGCCATGCAACCCCGGGAGGCCACCTGAGCCCCCTGCCTGGCCCTCTGCCCCCGGCCCCCTTCCCTGGGCTGACCAGGCTGAGTACAGGGGGGTAGGCAGGAGAGCAGGGGTGATGGACTGCAGGGGAGGCAGCGGGCCACATTTGCCCCCAGAGGAGCTGCCCGGAGCTTCGCCTCCGCTCAGAATAATGAGGCTTCTGTCTTTTTCTGCGGCTCTGGCTTACTAAGCACTTCCCCGTTGACATTTCATGCCACACTCACAACCACCCGGCTCCCCTCTTCCAGCTGCAGAAACAGGGCTCCAGGCAAGTGAAGGTCACACGGCTTTCACAGGAAGGAAGCTTCCGCTCCTCCAGATGGCTGGGGTGCCCTCGGACTTCCCCTTTGTGCTGGAGCTGCCTGGGGGACCCCGAGGTGGAGTAGGGAGAGAGGGGTGGCTTCCCCCTGCTGCTTATCTGCTGTGTGACCTTGAGCAACTCATATTGCCTCTCTGGGCCCATGCTGGGCCCCAAATGTTGAATGTTCAGTTCCCAGCTTGGCACCATTTGCCACCACCTTCCCCAACGAGGTTATGAGCACACACATTGCCCTCACAAGATGGAAGGTTCTGGGTCCCGAGTGCCCCCAGCATCCCTCCTTCCTGCGCCTCACCTCCACCTAGTTCTCATTTCTTTTTGCTACAGAAGGCGAGTGGGAAGCCAGGCAGGGGACCACCTGGGACCCTGGAGAAAGAGGCGATGGCGGGACGAGCCTGCCGCCCACATTCTGCTGAGATGGGGTTTGTCTTCTCCTCGGTGGCCATCAACCTCTTCTCCATTAGGGAGCAAACAATCGCTTTTTTTTTTTTTTTTTTGATTTTTTTTTTTTTTTTTGATTTATTTGAGAGAGAGAGAATGAGAGACAGAGAGCATGAGAGGGAGGAGGGTCAGAGGGAGAAGCAGACTCCCTGCTGAGCAGTGAGCCCGATGCGGGACTCGATCCCGGGACTCCAGGATCATGACCTGAGCCGAAGGCAGTCACTTAACCAACTGAGCCACCCAGGCGCCCAAGGAGCAAACAATCACTTTTGTAGAAGTCCACGTCTGAGCTCCACGAAGAGGGAATCCATAGAATAAAGGATTGTCCCAATTACGTCTCTGCTTTTTAAGGAAAAGAAATCCAAATTTAGCACCGTGGGAAATGGAGCTACAGAGAAAGCAGCACGAAAGAAAATCGTTTGCACCCCGGGTAGCCCCCTCCCTGGAGGAGTGGGTGGTGGGATGATCTGGAGCATATGGGGGGGATGATCTGGGCAGGCCGCTGGTGCTGAGGCTACATCCACGCTCGGCCACTGTCCCTGAGCTGTGGGCACAGCCACGTGGGTCCCACCTTGCAAACCAAGGGAGAGATTCTTTCTCATGGAGGGGGCGCTGGAGAGGGGAGATGCCCCAGAGCCTGGAGGTGGCCCCATCTCCTCCCACAAGGCGCCTGCCGGGTACGGGGTCCAGCCACTCATTCCAGGCCCGGCAAGGAGCAGGCCTTGCTGAGTAGCGTTTTAATTTGTCTTCTAAAATTGCTGACAACACAGAAGCATGCTGATCGTAAAGAGTGAACGTGAGGCTGTGTGTAGGGTGAGCCGTGAAAGCCTCTCCCGCCGCAGCCGCCTGCATTCCTGTCCCTAGTCTGGGCTCTGCTCGGCCACAGTGTCCCTGCTTCACATCCGGCAGCCGGAAAGGGCCCCCTTGCACACCCGTCTTCTAGTTGAGGAACCTGAGAGTCGGGCGCTGGCTGCCCAGCGTCCCCAGAAGAGGCTCGGTCATCGGGACAACCTGGCTAGGGGGTCTCCTCCCAAAGTCCCTGTTCTCACCTGAGGTTTGGTCCACGGGTGACCCTTCCTGCCCCATCTTGGGCTTCGAAGTGCTGGGGGCCGTATTTATCACTGTCACATCGGTGTGTCCGGCTCCAGAGCCGTCCCCCGGGCCCATCCCTCCCAGGACAGCTGGGCCCACAGAGTTCGCCCACAGCCTCGGGTCACAAAGGAGAACACAGGGCCAGACATGAAAGCAGGGCCCCGGGTCACCCGGGGCAGTGTCCAGCCCAGACCGTGGGGGATGCCGCCCACCAAGCCCCGCACTGCTCAGGTCTCCAGCCAGTAAACGCGGGGCAGAGCTGACCCAGCTCCAGGCTGCCAGGACTGTGCTGTGCTGATCACCCCCCAGAGTAAGGCTGCAGACCCCGCTGGTGAATGAAAATTTGAAGCAAGGGATGAAGGTCACTCTCCACCACTTAACGTTTCTGTGAGTAACACATGTGGCCTTTAAAACTGGAGGAAGAAAGTTCTCTTTGTCATGACGAAACAGGGAGTTGGACAAATGGTTCTTCTACACACGGTGGCTTCGGGCCATTAAGTGCTTGCGCGGCCCATCACAGAGCATTAGGATCGGCCCCTGGTGGCCTTTCCAGGAAGGCCCATTAGCAGGCGGGGACAGTCCAGTGACAGAGGAGGAGGATGCTCCCCGGCCGGCTCCATTAACCTCGTTTCCTTGGTTTGCAGTCCATTTGGATGAGCTCTCCTTATGGAGCGCGGAGCCCACTTCCGCCACTCTCAGGACTCCGTAAACAAGCTCGGCAGCACCCCGGGGGAGAAGAGGGGACGGCGGGAGCCGCAGACGGTGGCTCATGGCCGGGACGGCAGCAGGGGCCTTGGGATTGGCCCGATTACTCTTACTTTCTTCCCCCGGTTTTAAAGGCCACACGTGTTACACATAGAAGCCTCGAGTGGTGGAGAGCGGCCTTCATCCCTTGACTCATCCTGCAGGACCCGTTGGCTCTCACTGTGCCCAGTGCACAGAGGGGCACAGATGTGGGCACAGGGTTCAGAGAAGCACCAGCTAAGACGACTTAGGCTAAGGTCCTCAGGGTGGTGGCTGGAGAATCAGGAGAGCCTGGGGAGGACAATGAGACAGGCCTGGGGCCACACACCTGCCCTGAGCAGCCGTGACAGGCGGTGGTTGGGGTTTAACACCCATGCGATCAGTTCCTGCCATTGGGCTGTCTGGCCTCAGCTGACTCCCGGGGTCCAGCCAGGGGCTTCTCGGCTTTCCACCCTGGTGGACACAGAGGGGAAGAGGGGGCTGGCAGGGTCAGCATCCCGGCCCTTCGCCTTGCGAAGATGGTATATTAGCTGTCTCCTGCTGTGTAACAAATTACCCCAAAACATAGAGGCCTCACTGACAACCATCTCCCATCTCATGGCTTTGATAGGTCAGGCCTTCAGTGTGAGCTTAGAGGACTGGCCCTGTTCTGGGTGTCTCGGGAGGTGGCCGTTGAGGGTCAGCCAGGCTGCACCGTCTGAAGGCTAGACGGGCCCGGGGACAAGATGGTGCACCCACATGGCTGGGAAGAAGGCTTCAGCTCCTCGCACCACGTGGACGTCTCACCAGGCTGGTTAGGTGTCCTCACCTGCGGCAGCCGGCATCCCCAGGCACAAAAGGTCCGAGAGAGGGAGCAAGGGGCAAGCCACAATTTGGTGACCGTCTCCAAAGTCACACGCTAACCCATCATCCACATTCCCTTCCTTAGACTAAATCCAGGCCACGCCTCTTGGAGGGAGGATTGCCTAAGAAACTACAACATAGTTTTAAATTTTTTGTGAAAACCTTTCCATGTTTCTCAGTGCTTACTTATACCAATGGATATAAATATTCAAATCTTCAGAATTTGGATTCTATTACATCATTTATTATTGAACCCTAACTTCCCCACGACTGCGTGGTATTTCGGGCCACATGACGTCCCAGGAAATGTTGACAGAATACACGGGCACTGGACAAATTCCTGGCGCCACCATTCGATGGCTTTCACTCATGTCCCACATTGGAGTCAGGATTTAATGATCTCAAACAGGCTTTAGGTGGATATCGTGTCAGAGACGACCAATGCGCTATCTGGACTCTCTTCCTCCCGGGCACGCATGGCCAAGTTTCCCAGGTGCTCTTGGTCCCCTGTGACCTGACCCAGTGAACGGAGAGGAGGCGCCACGTTCCACTCCCTGGTCGGCCAGGACACTTCCCAGGTGCGTCCTCCCTCAGCCTCCCTCTCTGCCACCTGAGCCCAGGAAGGTGGGCCGTGAGCCGGGGGCCTGGGTCCCTGAGAGCTGGTGTGGATTTGTGTCCACAGCTAGTTTCTGCTAGAGCCCACCACACCCCTGTGCCCTTATCCGGTGATCTCCCAAGATGGCCTCCAAGGGACCGGGGACTCGGTCAGAGGACAGGCACAGTTTAATGTTGATGCACACAGACTGCCCTGCACAGGGCAGCCGTCCTCATCCTCCGAGGGTCCTGTATGCCCGGCCTCCAGCCCCAACAAGCCCTCCACAGACAAGGCAGGGAGGTAACCACCCCCACCCAGAACCACTCACCAGGGCTTGGGTCCTTCTTGTCCTTAGCTCTTGGTGCCGTCCCCTCCCTCCTGGACTGTGACTTGGCCCCGTGTACTCAGGTTTCAATAAAGGTGTGTTCAAAGAGCCCGCTCTAGCCCAGTCCCAGAGGGGTGGACGCCCAGGGCTGCGCTGCCCCGGAGCCCGAGGAGCTCTGCCCCTGCTAGGCACAACCATACTCCCTCCTCGTGTCCACCACACGCTGGGCCCCCGGAGGGCAGCGCCGTCCGGTCCAGCTCAGCGTGCAGAAGGCACAGGGGAAGCTCATCATGTGAACGAGGGAAAACAAAGATGAGTGAGCAAATGCGTGGCCAAGGTGAGTGTTGGGGCCGAACCGGGTCCCCCCACCCCAGAATCCTAACCCAGGATTCAGAGCCTCAGAACCCGACTGTGTTTGGAGGCAGAATCTTTGCAGAGGGGACCCAGTTCAAATGAGGCCATTAGAATGGGCCTCACCCAGTGGAACTGGTGTCCTTATAAAAAGGGGAAAGTAGGACACAGACGCACAGAGGGATGGCCACGTGGGGACACAGGGACAGGACGGCGTGTGTGAGTCACGGAGGGAGGCTTCGAGAGGAAAACACCTGCCAGCACCCTGATCTTGGACGCCCAGCCTCCGGGACTGGGGGCCAATGGGTTTCTGTGGTTTGAGCCGCCTGTCTGCCGCACTCCGTTACGGCCACGAGCAGTCCAACGCAGAACCCTCCTGGATGGTGCTGGCTTGTCGCTTGGCTGCGGCAGGTGGAAGGCCTTCACGGGGCGGAGGCCGGGTGCCTCTGAGGACCCCAGGAGGTCCCCATGGCAGCCCCGATCTCGAAAGCTATAGCTCGCACCCAAGATCCTTATTTTGTCTAAAACCCTGTAGATGTGCCCTCATTAGCCGTCCTGAATCTCACTTTCAATGGTTTTCTTTCTGCACCCCTGACCTGTCAGCATGGATAGCCAATTATTCCCCATTTGGAGTAATTTCTCAGCATGCAGAACCTCCCTCACAGAGTTCTTTTTCTGTCAAGCAACTCGGAGAGAAGTTATGGCCACGATGTGCTCGTTATAGGGAAATGGTGCCCGCTGATGTGTGCACGTGTGTGTGCGTGTGAGCACTGCGGGAGGTGTGCCCATCCCACACATAACTCGCGCTTCAAGCACCCTTGGGTTCATGAGCCTGTTCACGCTTACAATTACCTTCATGCTTTGGGGTTAAAGAGGTGTGGGCAGAATCTGAGCTCAGCCACTTTCTGCACAATCAGGGGTGACTCAGTCCCTCTGGGCCTCAGTTTTCCCATCCGCGTGCAGAATGACAACCATACCCCAGATGTAGAAAGAGATGGGCTCAGGACCCCACCCACAGCCGGCCAGTGTGGCCGTCCTGCTCACCTCCCCGCAGTGGAAGATGCCCAGCTCATGTGCCCATTACACAGAGCAGAAAAGTGAGGTCTGGAGATGTCAACGGGTGTGCTGAGCCAGGACTCAAACACAGGCTTCTGATTTCAAGGGACAGACAGGATGGAGCCCAGTCTCAGATGGGTGATGGCGGCCTCCTGGCTGGATGCAGCGGGGGCAGAAGGCATCACCCCATGGGAAGCCTTTACAGGGGAGGGGTTTCCTTCCGGGTCTCAAATGGGCGCATCCTAACATCACCTTCCTGTCCTGAGCACGATGCTGGAGAGGCTCTGTAAGGGCATTTATTTGCCTCTGTGTCCTTCAAAAAACTCAGGTGAGGTTTATGGTCCTGGATGGGAGAGCCAGCTTCCTGTTTATGGTAAAGTCACCAATGGAGAGGTCCTGGGGTGCACCCCGCAATCCTCCTCCTGCCTGGAAGCCTCCGGAAAGGACTCTACGCCCAGGAGCAGGTGGGGTACACCCGTCTCATGCTTCTGAGCAAGAGCACACAGGAATCTTAGCTACATGCTGGCATCTGAGCCTCCTGGGGGAGTTGGGAGGGCGTCTGGGGGCAGAGGCGTTCCTGAGTGGGTCACGCACGCCAGCCCCCGAAGGGGCCCCGGTGTTACTGTGACGGCGACCGGAAGCCATTCCACCCCCTGCCCCTTCGAGGGGGTCTGCAAACGCTGCTGGAGGCCATCGCAGACTTCCACTCCTTTTTCAAATTTTTAGCCTCAACCAGGTTTAATCGATACATAGAAATTGCGTGCACATAATGAAAGCATCTTGATGAATTTGGACATACGCTTACGCCAGGTACCAAGCAAGGTACCACGCATACCCGGCACCCCCAAAACGTCCTTGTGTGCTTTTGCGTGTGCGTGCGTGTGGTGTGTGTTCGGTAAGGATGCATTTGAAAGTGCACAACACATGCTGTAAACTGCAGGTGCCGTGTTAGTGCACATAGCTGTGCACCTGACCGTTAGGACTTCGTCATCGGGCATGACTGAAACTCCACACGCGGTGAGCTTCCCTTTCCTTCCGGCTTCTGGCCAAAAGCCACGGGCCCCTACAAACACCTGAGGTAATGGGGTCCCTCTTGTGCGCCGAGCACCCTGGGAGGAGCAGAGACAGACAAACATCCGAGACCTGTCCTCGTGCCTACAACCCGCATAGGGAGGTCAATGCCCAAGCGCGGCCTCGTTCACCCCCGTGCAATTGTGGGTGAAGGGAAGGGAGGCCAGGAGGCCAGGCAGCCCTTGGGAGCGGGAGCAGCCAGGGTGTGGACCGGCTGGGGCTGAGAGGCCAGCCTCTGGGTGGAAACCCCAGAGCCTCAGCAGAAAAGAGGGCTGCGTCCTCAGGACATTCGAGCCTGCATCCAGGAGGCTCCGGGATGGCATGAACGTTGGGCTTTTTAAATGTCACGAAGAAGTCCTCTTGAAGAAACCTACTTGCTGTCTTTGTTGGTGAGTGCTGGTGATCATTAGCATCTTCGCTGCAGCTTCGGGAAGAGCTCTGGACAGAGGACCAGGAGTCCGGGTCCTGGTCTCTTCTCGGCCCCCAGCTCCTGCATGAGCCCATCACAGCTGCTCTGGGCCTCACCTGCCCCCTTAAAGCTACCCGGTTGGGGGAGTTAGTCTCAAGGTGGGCTGACCGGAAAGTCCGGTGATGTAAGCACATCCCTGACATTGGGACGGATGGGTAGCTCAGCCACGGGGCCCTGGATGCCCAGTCGAGGGGCGCCGGCTTGCAAGGACTCTCCCCTCCGTGGCATCGGGTGGCGGCGGCTGCTGGCTCTTTGCCCCCCGAGTCCTCTCTCTGGCTTCCGGAAGGTCAGGGAGGTCCTTCCGATGCTCGAGGCAGCTTCTGGGTGGCTGGAAAAGCCATTAAAGCTGCAATTTCCAAGGCCGTGGGCAGGTTGGGGTGTGAGGTGATGTGAGCGGAACCCGGGGCAGAAGTCCATGTGCCCCCTTGTCGGCGGGCCGCACCCAGCAGCAGACGCTGGCCTTCGTGCTGGCCGAGCCCCGGCCCATGTTTGCTCCTTCCCACAGCTTCGACAGAAGCCCTGCGTGTGCGTGCAAACAGGCCGTGTCACCGCGCCTGGCAGAGGAAGGTCACCGTGCCCTTGTCTGTTTAGCTTGGCTCTGGGAAAATCACTGATTAGAACCCCAGCTTCCCAGGTTGGAATCCCAATCCTACAGCCACACATGCCTTCATCATCTCTCCCTGTGCATCCCAAAGTCCCCGGCCGAGAGGGGAGGGACGTGCTGGTTCTTCATTGGCTGCGTGGTTAGTGTGGCCCTTCTCCTTGGGTTCTCAAAGCCACTGGGAAATAGTGGAGCTGCTCTTTCCAGCTCTCTTTCCAGGGCCACACCACAAAGAGGGGCACCTGGAGGGTCAGGGCGTCTCCCTCCAACCCGCTTCTCACCTCTACCCAAGGAACCCAATTCGGTTAGAGCCCAGCCTGGGCCTGGCTGGGAGGGGGCCGCGTTCCCTCCTGAGAGCCCTGCGGTCTTCGCCCAGGTGTCCCCCCCAGTGGCCTTTGGTCCATCTGCCTCGGATTTGCACACACTGGCCACGCAGCTGATTCCCCAGGCCCCACCCCAGCCCGTGCTGGTGGATGAGCATCGCAGAGGATGCTCCAGGGCTGGCCTCACGGAGGGCAGGGGCCCCACCCCACTCCTCGCCCAGCACTGGGAAGGTTCCAGGCTTGTATGATGTCGCCCCAGCCCTCCCACCTCCAGCCTTGGCATATCTTGTTCCCCGTACCGGACAAAGCCCCCGCACCTGGGGCCCCCCGCAGAGGGTGTGCTGCGGATGCCCCATCAAAGCGTCCCTCCCTTCTGTGAGCCCCACACTCTCAGCGGTGTTCGCTCTAAAGTGGACTTGCACCCTAAGTGTTTAAGGGCACACTGTCCTCCTCCTTGTGGAGGGTAGCTCCGTCACTCGGCCACCCGGCCTATCTCGGCCACCCTTGCCCTCAGAAGTCAGCACTGAATCCATATCAGTTAAAGGAAGGGACCAAGGACCAAACAGCGGTCAGAACCATAGTGCGGCCCAGGGTGGGCACGGGACCCCTCGCACGGAGACAGAGGTGCCCCATGATGCTTCCCCCGAACCTGCAGGAGGGAAACTTCCCAGGATGGGCCCACAAGGAGGGGCTGCATGGCAGGGTGACCGTGGTCCAGATCTTTTCTGTTGACCCAGATCCGAGATCCCCTGGGGCAGCCTGGGGCTGGGGTCACATCCAGGGTAGCACGTGGGGCCCGAGAAGTTCAACCACCCGGCTCTGAGGCATTTGCGTTTGGAGATGTTTACAAGCACCTCCACCTTCGGCTTACGGGATGGGAAACAGGAGCCACCCAACACACGAGCAGTCTGTGATGGTTCAGACACATCGGGAGCGAGGTTGGAGTCATCCATCAGGCAAGGAGCCGCACCCAGCTAAGGTGCGCCGAGGGACGGGGCTACGGAATGGGAGTGGACATGGAGGGTGTAAAGGCCAGGGCGAAGCGGACAGTGGTGGTTACAAGTGTTCAGACGCAGCGCACACCCACATCAGCTGCTCTTCCGTGCCAGGCTCCCACTTCCCTGCGCCCAGCTTCACCTGGGCTACCAATAGCTAACCGTGTGCTCTGCATGGTGGGAGCCAGCAGGATGACCCCTCCTACTGGCGCTCACGGCCTCTGAACCCCTCTCCTCGGATGTGGGCTGTGCTCCTGGCTCCCTGCTAATGAAGGATGGAGCACGGCAAAAGGGAGGGGCTAGCACTTCACCATCGGGCTGCAAAGAGGCCGTGACTTCTGCTTGCTGGCCCCCCTCTCCCTTGCCCCCTGTCTTCTGCAGCCCTGCGCTGAGAGACGTGGGTGCCATGTTCCCGGCAGCCCTGCAAAGAAGTCCATGCAGCAGGGGCCCGACTGCTCAGGCTGGCAGCCCTGTGAGTGGGTGAGGGAGGACCCTCACCATCCAGCATTCAGATGAAACCGCAGCCTGGCTGACGCCTCCCTGCAGCCCCACGGGGTTCCCGGCCACAGAAACTGTGAGGCAGTCAGGTGCGTTGCTCGAGCCTCTGTGTTTAGGGGTAATAGATTCCGAATGCACTTGGTACTGAAGCCACAGGATCTCAAAAGGGGCGTGTGGCTCAGCTGCAGCAGGAATGAACATCACCCCAACATGGGTAAAAGGACTCTGTGCCCTTGTGTTTTCAGTTTTATGGAGGAGAGCGCCTCACATTAGGCAGAAGCCTGGATTTTGCTATTTATTCGGGCATTAAGTCTGTTTACGTGAGCTTGACGTGGACGCTGGCTGACAAGGGGAGGACCGCGGTGGGTCTCCACTGCCCGCAGTGCCCTCAGCTGCATGCCCTGGGGGAGCCTGAGCCCCAGAGTAGCCGTGCGTGGACTGGGACGCCGGCGGCCGTGTCCGTGTTCCTCTTGTGCTGGGAAGGCTGGGCACGCTGCCATTTGGACGCTGGCCCGCCTGTGGGCACGGGTGGCAGCCCAGGTACCTGCCCTATTGTTCCACAGGCTCTCCACCTCCCTCGCCGGGTGTGATACTGCAGCCAGGAGACCATCCTGAGCTCTGCCTGTGCCCGGAGCTTAGGGGCTGCCCCTGCTGGCTTCAGGCCCCACCAGCAGACGGAGGGGAGAGCCTCCCGTAGCCTGTGTAGCCAGCTCCCACAACCGCATAAGGGCGAATTCTTACAATAAAGCCTTTAAATACATCCCCTGGTGGCTCTGCTTCTCTGATGAAAGGCTTGCACAGACCTCGTCCCTGTATAGTGAAGCCCTGTTCTCCTCGTGCTGGAGGATGAGAGAGAAGGTCTCTGTGCATGCAGCCGTCACCAGGAGGACGCCGACAATGTCTGGGGCCAGCCAGACTGCCCACTGAAAGAATTACACGAGGACACCCCATGAAAGTCACAGAAATTGGCTCTGCCCTTCAGAACGCACAGACTGAGCCCCTATATTCAGAAGAGAGGGCGCCCTGGGGTAGCTCATCTCGGCAAAGCAGCACCACGAGGGCGAGGCTTGGTGCCCAGGGCACACGTGTGTGCACGCACACGCACACGCACACATACGCAGTTACACACACAGATACACACACGGATGAAAAAGCTTAGTGCAGCCTCGTTTAAAAGCTTTAACCCAATTCCCATTCAAGGGAAACTGGGAGGCCTTTGTCATTTCTGTTGGTTCTTTGAAATTTTAAGGGGAGCACAGGTCGCGGAAAGTGTTTCTGCAGCCCCCGCTGACAGGTGGAGAAGGTGGGACCCGGAACGGGGAGGACTTCCGGTCTCAGGGTCCGCGGGGGCGCGGGGGTCGTGCTGCGCGCGGTCTTTTCCAGGAGCCGTGGGCTTTGCCCGTGGAGAGCGCACACGGCCCGTCTCCAGGGTCCCCGCGGGTGGGGGGCAGTCATCCTTCAGGTGCCACACGTGTGGGTCAGCCCCAGCTGCCACGCGGGCCAGCGGCACCAGGAGGGCTCTCCTTACCGCTGCGTCCAGAATCCATTCTCACTCATTATTACGCTCCCGAGGACACCCCCGTCACTAACGGTTCCGAATGAATCGGAGGTTTGTTTAAAGGCCAGGCTGACAGGAGAGAACATGTGAGTATGCGTAATGAACCGAGTTTAATCCCCGCCTCCCGCTGACACGGTCGCTTCCAGAGCCAGCCCTCAGGGCTCCGGTGTCTCCAGCCGTCCCTCGGGGGCAGACCCCACCCCAGGCCCCGGACCAGCGTCACATCAGAGCATGGACAACACAGCATGGACCCTCCATCCTCACTCCGCCAGCCGCCTCTCCTCTGCTCCGTGGTCCGTGTGCAGGTGCTCCGTGGCAGGGCCACGCAGCGGGGGCCCCGGGTAGCCCCAGCCATCTGGCTCACCTCACCCCGATGGGTCTCAGGCCCCGGCCCTCACCGGGGCTTCCACGGCGAAGGGACGGGCTTCCCTCCCCTCCACTCTTGCCTCCCCAGTGCCCAGAGCATAGTAGGAACTTAATAACTAGTCCTTGACAGTGCACCTCCAGAAAGGGAACCGGGCACTTCGGTGGGGGAAGAAACACGTGGCATGAAATTTTGCATGCATTTTAACAAAAACTGCCAGAGTCCCTCTTGCTCCCAGACTTCCGTTTCTCCCTCCTGACACCTGTTGGTTGTTAAACCCGAAAGCACGCTCTGTCTGTATCCACCATCCGTCCGTCCAACAGTGTCTGAGTGGCCATTGTGGCATCTGTGGGGTGCTCCCCACTCCTCCGAGGAGCACCCCAGTTACTGGCCGCGGATGGTTCTGCTTGCGGACGTTCGCTCTAAGCCCTCAGGCTTGGTCCTGAGACCCAGCTTAAGGGAAGGATTGAAAGTCGTGTAGGATGCCGCTGGTGGGTTTTGTTCAAAATCTTGAAGTAAGGACAGAGGAGGGTGGTGGGTTAGTGCGAAGGAGCAGAGGAAGAACAGAGGATTCGGGAGGCTCCTGGTCTCAAAGAGGTCAGCTGACAGACCAAGGCACCACTTAAAAATCAGCACGGTGCCCCGGCGGATGTCATGCTTAATGCGGAAAGACTGGACACGCTTCCCCTAAAACAAGGAACAAGACAACACTGCACAGGAAGTTCAGCTAAAGAGTTTAAGCAAGAAAAAGAAATGAAAGGCATTGAGCCAGGAAAGGAAAAAGTAAAACTGAGTCCGTTTGCAGGTGGCACGATCTTGTCAACAGAAAATCCCAAAAAAATCCACACTGACATGCCACTAAAAACCCAAAGCTGATGAAGCGTTCAGCAACGAAGCAGGATACAAGAATGATATACAAAAATCAATTCTATTTCTATACACTTATAGCAAACAATCAAATATGAAAACAAAAAAAAATTCCATTTACAAAAGCATTTAAAAGAATACAATACCTATTGTAAAGTTAGCAAAAGGAGTGCAAGGCTACCCTGGAAACTAAGATATTACTGACAAAAATTGAATAACATGTAAGTAAGTGGGAAGATATTCCATGTTCTCAACAGGGAAAGATTCACTATTAGGATGGCAATACTCCTCAAATTCATCTATAGATTCAGTATGATCCCTATCAAAATCTTGGCTGGTTTTGTGTGTGTGTGTGTGTGTGTGTGTGTGTAACAAATAAGCCGAACCTAAAATTCATGAGGAAATGTAAGGAATCCACAAGAACCAAAACAATCATGAAGAAGAAGCATGTTGGGGGACTCCTACCCCCCTGGTTCAGGACCTGCAGTAAAGACCGCAAGGGATGGGTGCACGTGTAGACAACTGGAGTAGAGTTGGGAGTCTGGAAACCAGCCCTCACGTTTGTGCTCAGTGGACCTCCAGGAAGGGAACTGGGCACTTCCGTGAGGGAAGAAACACGTGGCTGGCTCTGCTGGACATCCACACCCACGTACAGAACGATCCCGACGTGAAGACGCAAGTCAAGATGTAGCAAGACCCAACTGTGAGAGCCAAAGTACGAGAATCTCAGAAGACGTCGGCATGCATCTTCATGACCTTGGATCAGGCAGTGCTTCCTTTACCATGACATGAAAAGCACAAGGAACAGAAGGAAAAATAGATCATCAGACTTGATTAAAATTGAAAACTTTTGCACATCAGAGGACACAGACATGAAACGGCCGTTGATAGAACAGGAGGAGATACGTGCGTATGCTGGACCAGGGGCTTGTATCTAGACTATACAAGGAGCTCTTGCTGCCCAATAACAATTTTAAAAAGGAAAGAGCCCAATTGTTTAAAGGGCAGAGGATTTGAAGTGACATTTCAGTAAGTAATAGACATAAATAGGCAACAAGCACGTACGAAGAGCCTCAGTATCATCAGCCATCAAGAAGATGCGAGTGGAAACCATGTCCCATGTACCCACGGGGACATGGAGACACGGGGACATGGGGACGAGGAGGGCTGGGGTCCAAGACGCGCACCAGCTCAGGGAGGCCATTTCCCTCCTGCAGCTGTCTAAGGCTCATGCAGCATCTCCCAGCCCCTCTGCCCCAGGGAGAGATGCTGGGAGTGGGAGGCCACGGGGTGAACCCAGCCTGTCAGTCTGCCAGACTCTCCCGTCCCACCCGCACAAGAGGGCCACGGGCAAGCTCAGGCCGACGGTGGTGAGGGACACCTGCCGCAGTGCAGTACAGGAGGTCGGCAGGGGTCTAGCAGATGCTCACCAGCCGTAGCCAGGCAACAGTAGGAGCCACGGTCTGCGCTGGAGTCTGGCTGAGAAGGAACAGCAAGGATAATGCAGGGGTGCAACCCTGGGTGTCCCCAGCAGCTGGTGGAGGTGACAAAGTCCCTGGGGAGCACTCGGGGTGAGACGTGAGTCCTGTAGCTGCCTTCGTGGGGAGGAATTCAGGGCAGGCCTGGTGGAGCAGCTGGCGGACCAGCCTGAGCCCGAGCGTGGCTCCGTGGCTTGCTGCCCGCGACCTTCATGGACGCCTCTGTCCTCCTCTGTGAAGCCACCCTGTCCATCCCACTGGCCGAGCGACCAGTGGAAGGCATCATGCAGTAGGACAGCCTCGGGTGGTGAGGAGGAAGGCCCCAGCACTACACCTGCTGGGGTGGGAGATGAGCTCTTTTTCCAGCTCTGTGCGGAATCTTATGGGGGGGGGGGTCCGTCAGGACTGGCGGCAGGCCCACAACAGCCCCCCGAGAAGCCGGGCTCAGTGCAGGTGATCGTGGGGGCTGCACTGGGCAGTGTGGACCAAGGATGCCCCTGGGTGCCGTGAGGCGAGTCTGCTAGCACATTCCGAGGGACCCAAAGCCTGCTCTGCGGGTCCTGCCCCACAGACCCCGGGCCGGGGGCTTTCGGGCGGTGCTCTGGCATCTGAAATTAAGAAATCTGCCCAGGGATTGGGATGCACGCAGGCGGCTGACCAGGGCTCAGAACACTTCATTCCCTTCTTCCTTCCCGAGGCCACACTGGTCATCCGTCAGGTCAGTCCTGCACCCCCGGGCCTGCGGGCTCCCCACGGGGCTGTGGAGGGCGAAGGAGCGGCTGGGCGCGGCAGAGCATTCGAAAGCTGCCCACACGGGGTGGTTGTCACTGCGGGCAATGCCGCCCGTCCGCCCCCGTGCCCTGTAGCGGGAGGACCTACACTCCCCGGCTGGAGGCGAGGCGAGGGCTGGCCAGGCTCGGGGAGCACTGAGTGTCACTCCTGGGCAAGTGGCACTGCCCGGTATGAAGGAACCGTGGACCGTACCCTGGCCGGGCCTGGACTAGCAGGGAGGCTCCCACCAGCGTGACGGGGCCCAGGAGGGCAAGGTGCATGGGCACACAGGCAGGAGAGCGTGTGCCGTGTCTGTGAGCATGGGTGAGGGTGTAAGTGAGGCCGTGTGCCTGTGTGTGCACGCGGTGAGCGTAGGTGTGTCTTTGTGCTGTGTGCGTGTGCGCTTTCTGCCGCCGTGCAGGGTGGGGGGCCTGGGTGCAGCCGGGCCACTGTCCCCGGGACCAGCTCTCCGAGGGGCCTGGAAGTCCTGGGGGGACCAGATTTCTTTCTGTCTCCGACCCCCAACAGCACCCAGCACCTCCACGCTGTGGAGTTGACTTAAACTCGGGGCCAGAAAGGGGCCTCAGGCAGAATCTCCAAGTCGTCCTCATTCAGCAAGGACATTTCAACGCCCCAGAGGAGGCTGAGTCTCAGAACAAAGGGCCGTCTTCAGGGAAGTCCAGACCCGCTGGGGATGCCCGTGTTGCCGCAGACCAGGAGGCGCTCCAGGGGACTCTGGGTGTACAACACTGTGCTGACCCCCCGACCCGTTGCCGCTCCTCAGCATGGCCAAAGCCGGACACCGCAGGGCACCCCGCTCCTGCCCGCCCAGCCACGGCCACAAAGCCATGGCGCGTGTCCCCAAGAAGCTGTCTGGCCACACTTTCATGGTCCCCCAGTGGTGGCATTTGGGACACCTGAAGGGTCCTCCTGGCCAGAGCAGGGGGGAGGGCTTGCACTGGGGCCCGGAGGCCCGTTTGGGAAGTGGGGGCTCTGAGCAGGGAGAGGGGCAGTCGTGGCGAGCCTGCACACTTTTCGGGACTGTTGGCAGAGCTGTGTACCTGCCCTGCCCCCCACGCCCCTGCCAGGCCTGCTGGGAGGCCGTTCACAGACCCAGGTGCACTTGAGTCACCCGTGACCCCAGGCTTCAGACGCACACCGGGTCCGTGCAGGAGCCTCGTTAGCGTGTCTTGTAAATTAGGGATGGGCCAGGGCTCTGGTCAGCACATCCAGGGGCCGGGGGGGTGGGCAGAGGTGGTGAGGGGGGTTCCCCACCCTGGGCCCAGAGCCCTCCACTCTCCAGTAGCTTCCCTGTCCAGGCAATGGATCCAGAGGCTCCTGGCAGAAACCGGGAGCTCAGGACTCCAGCCCACCTGCGTCCAGCCAGGCGGCCTGGATCAACCCCTTTCTCACCCTGTGCCTCGCTTTCCCCATTTGTGCAAGAGGGTCTCCATGTTCTTTGAGGTCCAGGGTCAGATCTTACAAGGGCAAGGGCAGGGTGAGGCCATCTGGTGACAAAAGGTGGGACAGGTGAGGGCTCACTGCTTCTCCCTGGCCGCTCACCATCGGCCCATGGTTTGCAGGCAGTTCAAGCGCCACCTGCCACGGGGATATGGGTGATGCGCTTGCTTCCACCCGGGGGGGGCTCTGCATCCATCAAGGGGAGCCTGGGAGGGTGGAGCTGGGCAGGGACGCATTCCAGGCCCGGGCACAGAGGCACCCAGTATCCAAAGGAAGGAACTATACAGAAGTGGGGTGAGCTCAGCCTTGGGGCGAGGTGGAGCCCTCGGCCCCTGTAACTCCTCTTATGCCTGTGGGCCTCAGTTTCCTCTTCTCTAAAAGGGGTCACAGCCCACAGAGTCATAGCCTGAGTGTAGTGTCTTTCTTGCGTCCCCACGGGTGCGCAAGGCCTGTCATTCCTCCAGAATGGGCAGAAGGGTTCAGCACACCCTGAGGGACGCGCCTCCATCCATGCCACACTGTGGCTCAGCCGTGAGCCCTGGGAACACATTTCTGAAAACAAACGCCATGGCCTGAATCCAGCTGTTGTCCAAGGGGATGTGGGGCGCGGGGCTGCTCACGGCTCTGCTCCTTCCTCCCCTGGGCGGCCGATAGCCCGTGAGCGGGAGATGCGAAGCCCAGACAGAGGCTGTTCCAGGAGAGACCACAGCCAGGGCAGCTGGGAGAGGCCCCGCTGAGCTCGCTTGCAGAGGGGGGACCGTTGCAAGGGAAAAACAGCTTCGCATACTCCATTTATTTCTTCTGCTAGACAAAGTCCTCTCTCCTGGCTCCAGCCCAGGTCCCAGGAAGCCAAAGTGCTTCACCAGCCCAACTCCGTGACCCCATTTGGAAGGATCATCTGGGCACCCAGGCCCACTGAGGATCCGAGCAGAGGACTCCTTCCCTCTGGGCAGCCCCAGGGAGTAGAGGGCAGGACGGGCCCTCCACCCACCTGGCCACGGCCCACCTGGGCAAGGCCGGGCCAGGGGGCAGGACAGGACAGCCAGGCCCCTGGGGGTTGGGACGGAGGTGGAGGCAGAAGCTCCCCGGCCAGCCCTGCCCCCTGGGAGGCCTGGAGCGGGTCACTCCTGGTCAGCCTCCTGACGGCCCCATGGGAATGCTCTGGGACCATTACAAGAGGAGCACCCACAGGCTTTATGTGGGGCAGAGACCTCCAGGTCCCTCCACATCTTTGCTGCTTTAAGCAGACAACCCTCAGCCTGGGCGGGGATGCCCGGGGGGCACCGGCTTTGCTGTCACGGGAGAGGGAGGTGGCCGTCAGGCAGACCTGCTCCTCCCCCCGGGGCCTCGTGCGCCGGGCACCTCATTGAGCCCTCCCGGGGCCCGCTGATGCCCAGCGGTCACCATCCTCACTTCCAGGCCCGGACACCGAGACTCCCAGAAGTCGCTTGAGATCCTGCAGCAAGGCATGAGCCAGGCCAGCGGATCTGCCCCAGCGGGCACTTTCTGTCCAAGCCCCCTGTGGCCTCTGCTTGCACCAGGAAGGACCCTGGGACAGCCGCAGCTCCCGGCCCCCAGCACCCCCAGAGGAAACACCACTTCCCAGGATCTGTGTGAAGCCTCCTAGGGCGGTGGGGGAGCGGGGCGCGGGTTACAGACCTGACCCCAGGCAGACTGGTGGAGAACAGTGTCTGAGGAGAAGAGAGGCTCATTCCAAAAAGCTCCTCTCTGCCTCAGTTTCCCCCTGTGTAAAATGACCAGCGTGGGTAACACACGACCTCTGGGCTCTGAGGATCAACCCTTTATTACTGGAAGATTGCCCGGAGGAAACCTCAAAGAGAAGCCAGGTTCAGGACGCGCTGCCCCACCCCTGGGCAAGTGCCGCTGGCATGACACGTGACCCCCTTTAGTCCCCCTCCGTGGCAGGTACAGAGTCGTCAGCTCCGCGCGCCGTGTCAGCTGTGGGCGGGGGAGCGAAAGAGATGTGTTATTTATCACCCGTTCCAAGAGCGGTGGGAAAATACTAATAATTCTGTCTTGAGCACCGAGAGAATATTATTTACAGCCTCAAACTTTCACAAGAATTTGAATGCAAAACAGGATGTGCTTATATTTATAGCAGTTTGTCCCAATTGGATAGGGAAGCACCAAGCGCTGGAGAGCAAAGAGCACTTTGCTCTCAGCCACTCGCTGAGAAAATGGGGAGACCATCAGCTCTCCGAGGGAGCCTGTGAGCTGAAAATGTGCAGGTACCAGAGAAAACCACCAACAAAAGTGAACCGAAGGAGCCCTCAGTGGCAGCTCTGGACCTAGCAGAGCCAGGTGGCTTTCTTTTTATTTAAAATTACATTTTTATTGATTCCTGCATTTGTGCCCGGCGAAGCTGGAGAAGCAGGCGGTGTGACGTGGACAAGACGCCTCCCAGAGCGTGCCCTACTGGGGCTGTCTCTGCTCCGTACCGAGGGCACACGGGCGGGGGCAGGCTGACTCAGTTTCCCTGCTCTTGGGAAAAGAGCCAGCACTCCCATCCCCGGGCCTGAGATGATTAATGAGCAACCCAGGAGAGCTGTGAAAATGAAAAATATCCTCACCGTCCCAGGGATTAATCATCATATAATGCATGTTCCATAACTGTGCGGGGACTTAATTACCTACAGTCGGCAGAACGATGTTCCCCCTGCTTCTTTGCCGAGCCTGCGGGGCAGATTCTCCGCCGAGAATCAAAGCTCTCCTTTACAGCAGCAGAAAAGCTCTGGAAGCATTTTCACATGAGAAAGAACAGAAGAAGCCTCAGACGGTGACGGGCCTCGCAGGTTCTGAGGGCAGACTGGGGAGAGACAGAAATGGCTCTTCGTTTGTGGTTCTAAAAATGGGATTGATTCTATTTGCACCCAGGCTGGCTGGAAGTGTCCTTGGCCCCACAGGGAGCCTTCCGGAAGGGGTCGGGGGTGAGCGTGGACGCTCCCAGATTTGTTCCCTGCATTGAGTTCTAGCTGACTCCCTCCAGCTAGTTTCTGGGGATAAGACCCTGGTCATGGGAGAGTCTTGGGGGCAGAGACTTGCCCTGTGGACGTTTCCTGATGCGGTAGGCACTGGGCACCCACTTTTTCCTTTCTGAGCACTTGTCATAGGTAAACGTGGGTCAAAGTCCTTAAATTCTGAATGTCACTCACAAGTGAGCGAGTGCCCTCCACGTGCTCCGTAGATAAGAAGGGTCCATGCACCTCTGTTTAACCTGGGACAGTGGACGTCCTTCACCATCTGTTACCCCGTGCAGGGACCCCTTTCTGTCTCCAAACCAGATGTCCTGTCATCTGGTTTACATGAAAGGGGACATTTGAACTAGTCTCAAAGATCAGATAGGACCTGGCAAGAGAGATGCCCAGAGAAGCAAGTTGCATAACCAGTTCCAACTGTGGGGCCAGGAGCTCCAGAGTGACCCCGTTCCTGGTGGTGATGGCAGATAGCCTCCTGCAACAGAGCCTCGGTGTTGTTCCCTGGAAAGTGGGGATAATAACAGGACCTGCTTAAAAGGTGAGCTGTGACTCTCAACAGTGAGCGTCCAGCGCTGGTGGGTCTCCATAGCAACATCCCTTCCTCCTCCTCATCTGTCTTGTGGCAGAGCTGAGCGCTCAATCCTGCCTTTCCGTGAGCAAGACAAGGCCCTGCCCTTCCTGCCCCAGAGCAAGGATGAAAAGCCGAAGCGGACCTCTCTGGGCCTGCGCAGACATTTGACAGGTGGAGAAGCCCGAGGTTTGGATTTGCAGCCATGGAGCTGGGCAGCAAGATGCTGAGCTGACCCGGCCGGCCACCCCGGCTTGTCGCATTCTGCTTCCTGCTTGGACCACATCCATCATTGTCAACTGCAGGGTGGCAGAGTACAGCCCACGTGCCTGCCCCCGGCAGCCCACCCACAAGAGAGCAGGGAGGGAACCGGTGGAGGGCGGTCCGGGGACCACGCCCACCAGCACCACCAAAACTAAACCAGGTTGAATTGGAGGGCGGGGCCTGGCAACATTCCAGAATCCCAAATGCACCTTGCACACTGCCCTCCTGCAGGCTGTGGGCCCGAGTTGGGGGGGCGGGGAGCACAAGGGCAGGGGTGTATGCCTAGAGCCAGGGAGGTGCTCTGATTCAAGCAGTTAAGCAAGGGGGACCCCTCCCTGAAGGGTGAAGCTCATCGCCTTTACAAGAGTGTCAATTATTTCGATCAGGTAATCTTTTGCATCCTTTCAGCTGAGCTAAACCAGAGAGATTAAATCGGAGGAAACAAAACTAATTTGAAGTCTGAGCCTCACAGGGGGGAGCACCCCATGAGACTTCTGGATGCTGGTAGGGAGGACATCCAGGGTCAGTTGGCCCCACCCTGGGGAAGTAGGAAGCTTCCTCCTTGCCGGGCCCAGGTCCCATGCCCCTCCTCTGGCTGCAGCTGGCTCTGTGATCTGTGCCGGCCGGCCTCAGGCCCTTCGAATGTTAACTGCAGATCGGGGATTCCCTCCCCACCGGGTTGGGATGGTGAAGAAAGATGGTAGCGTATTGGCGCCCAGCCAGTCCACGCTCAGCGCGCGTCACCTACTTGGATGTGCTTCCCATAAAAGACGGTTGAAACGTGCACACGGATGGCGCTACCAGCCCTGTGCCATCCACTCCACAGCCCGCCAGCCCCCCGGGTCGGAAGCATGCCCAGGTGACCCGAGGCCCCAGGGCCACCCCTGCCATGGGCACGCCACAGAGCCCCGGCTGCGAAGCCCTCTCCTGGCTGTCTGTGTGGCTCATGGGGCCGCTAGGGGGCTGCTCGGGTCTCTGTCCTGAAGGGAAGGCAACGTAGAATATCCCGATGTCCAGACCGTCCCCGGACCCAGGACAGAGCCCATCAGGACCAGGAGCTGTTATGACCCCTTCAATGACTTGTCTTAGGAGGACTTGCGGGAGTGGAGAGATGGTGGCAGCTGAGACCGAGGTGTGTGTGACTCAGCTTCCCGAACGCCTGAGTGGGGGCAGGGCCACGCTGGGTGGGTGCAGCGCTCCCAGCTGCGGTTTCCAGCCGAACCACAGGTGACTCAGGGATTTGCCTTCTTCTGAAGAAAACCCCACAGGCCGCACTCTGACCTTGTCTTGGTTCTCTTTTCCCGTCCCTTTTGCAACGTCCCCTCTTAAAATACTTAGTGGGGAAATCACCCAGATGAAGGGCTTGAGAAACCTAACAGCTGGCTCATCCAACACCCTCAGGGGGTTTGGAAATTTCTAGATGGATTCGTGTGCTTTGAGTGACCAGCCATCTGGTTTGCCCAGGACCAAAGGGTTTTCTGGGACATGGATCTCCCAATGCTGACATGGGAACAGTCCCAGGCAGGAGGAGCGAGTGGGACCTGTCAGCTCTGCCCCCGTTTCCCTCCCTCATGACGATTGGCTAGTGGCCAGCCAATCAGAGGCTTCCCTGGGAGTTTTCAGTGGGTTGCTGGGTCATATTCTCCCCTGCCTCCCCGGTCACAGGGTGGGAAGGTGGGGACTCGTCAGTGACTGGGCAGGGGTCTCTCGCTCCCACCAAAGCCTCTCGCCCCGAGCCCCACTCCACCAGGCGAAGAACTTGCTCCACCGGTGGCTGCCCGGGATGCACAGGAGGCCACGGAGGCCACGGAGAAGGAATCAATGTGCAATAAATAATTCCCAGCACTTTCCCATAGCAACGCGTATCCCAGATCGTGCTCTATGCCCCCCCACCCCCCGCACCGCAGCACCCTTCCGCAAGGTTAGCCCTGTCCTCATGCAAGTTTAGAAATGAAATCCCCCGCAGTAAACACATGTCGTGGGCAGCCTCAGCCCATTCGTTCACGCGGAGCAAATATGTGTGCACGACAATTCCAGGAACGGAGCCCCAGGGCCGGTAATACGTGTGTTCAACATGGCTTTGGTCTCTCTGCTGCCCGTTTCGTGTGTTATATATATGACAGTCCCAGGCCAGACTCGCCAGCGTGCCAGGAAGCCGGCAGCCGCTTGTCAGCGTGTTAGATCAAGAGCAAATCGGATCGGTGTACGGGTCCCTGGGAACAAAAAGCAGGGGCAGGATTGGGGATTTCACAAAGTAGTTTAGCTTAGGTGAGAACGCACTCCCGGACTTTTCTTGTCTGTTCATAAGCTTTAAAAATACACACAAAACTAAACAAGCGCCACAGAAAACCAAACAGAACAGAGCAAATCTTCCTGCTTCCTGCTCCTTTTCCTCTAGTTTCCAGAGGTGAAAATGACCTCTATCCTGTACAAATCGGGGTGGGGGGGTGCCCCGTGAGATTTGTTTTCTCTGAAGCATTCTGGGGCTTGCAGACTCGATTAAGATATTAAAATGGGACGACGCAGGTATCAGGGCTCCTCCATGGAGGGCTGTCTTTGTTTGTGTCTTCGGTGAGCAGCGCCGTCCAAACCCCTCCAGCCCCAGGGACACCAGAGAGTTCTAACGGGGATTATCTGCCTCCTGAGATATAAATTCCAATTTACTCTGACACAAACTATTACCTGGCTAACAGCGGTCATCTGTCTTCGGGTGCCTGGCAGGTACTCTGCGCCAGCGTCATTATCTTGGGGAAATTAAAGGGGCGCAGGCTGGGGGCTGTCTCCTCCCCGGGCAGGTGCTCCTGCCTCCGCCTGGCTGACCTGACCTCCACCCGGTTCTCTCCCCTCCGCGGCCTGTCCCCCCACACGCTCCTACCACCCACTCGCCCACAGGCTGCTAAGCACCTTGGATATAGGTAGGCCTGGGCCACAGCCAGCCTGGGGGTCCCATCCTGGCCCGCAGCCAGCCTGGGGGTCCCATCCTGGCCAAGGAGAGGCTGACGGAGCCAGAAATGGGATGAGCAACGGGAAGCCAGGTAAGCTGGGCTGCACCGAAAGCGGGGACTCTGTGCCACCCCGCAGTGGCAGAGAAACCCTCCCTTCCAGGTCTTCGGGCTCAGGCCCCATGTCTAAGGCCCTGGGCGGCAGGGTCTGCATCCCCTTCTTCCCAGCTCTGCACGGCCTTTCTGAGACCTAATGCACGCTCCCTGAATCCCCCTGTGCACAGTCCCACGCTTGCTGGCATCCTCAGACCATCCCCACACTCAGGGGATCATTGTCATGGCTGTCCTTGGCTGTCCCCTCGCTGCCCACCTCTCCCCAGCCTCCTCCCACCTGCAGATCTGCTCTCTGTCTCTATGGCCTTGCACGTTCTAGAAGCTTCACATTGTCAAGCTCACCCACGCAGCAGGGCATCAGCCCTTCATGCCTTCCTATGCTCGGATACCAGCCCGTTGTATGGATAGGCCACAGCTGCTTTATTCATTCGTGAACTCACACGCACTTGGGCTGTTTCTGCCTTTGGCTGTGGTGAATAGTGCTGCCGTGACCACGGGCGTCCGAGTTCTGTGTGGATGCGTTCCCAGGTCTCCCAGGGACACAGATGCCTCGGAGCGGAGTTGCGGGGTCCCGTGGTGGCTCTGTGTTCCAGGAGCTGTGGCTGGGTCTAAAGGCGCCTGCCCGTTTCACGTTCCTGGCCCAAAGCAGCTTGTTACTCCGTTTTGCCTCAAGTGTGGAGACAAAGTGCTGTGAGCAAGGACATTTGTCACTGCCCCCAGTTCCTACAGATCTGGGGAACTTTTACCCCAAGCAGGCTCCTCACCTCAGCTGGGGGACTCTCATCCGCCCCACAAGGCTCAAGTAATAGAAACAGAGCCGCACGTGGAGCAGGGCTTTGCTGGAGCAGGTCCAGCGACCCCGGGGTCAGGGCGTGGGGCCTGCAGGGTGGGCAGGGCGGAGGCTCCGGCTTCAGCAAACCAGGCTCAGAAAGGACAGCTGGTGCAGATGCCTCGCTGCAAACAGGGAAACTGAGGCTCTGAGGACAGGGGTGTCCCTGAGGCCGCAGATGCACCTGAAGCTAGGGAGGGAGCTTAGGTTTGTTTCCTGGCCTTGTCCTGGCCCCAGGCTGCCTCGGGGTGCCACAGCCAGGAGGAGAGAGCTTACCTGGCAGAGGGACGCTGTCCTCCAGAGACGTCTGCCATCAGGGCCAGGGGACTAGGTCTGCAACTGCCTTTCACACTTGGTATGCCCCCACCCCTCGCCACTCCGGGAAGAGAAAGGACACGAGGCCCCGGGGCTGGAAGGAAGAAATGCCAGGCAGATGTATTCCTTTACTACCAGGCGCCGTATTTCCCCAGCCGGACCTGAGCGCCTGGCGTGCGCAGCGGACGGAACCTGGCCCCACAGGGCGTCTGCAGGAGAGGACGGGGCTTGGTGGTTTGTGCGTGGGTATGCACACGCCCATGTGTGCGTGGCTGTGCACACATGTGCATGTGCGCATGGGTATGCACGCGAAGAAGGAGTTCTCATTCTAGGGGAAAAGCGAACTGGTTTTTGTCAGGTCCAGTTATTTAGTGAGTCACTGATGTTTTCCTGAGGCAGTAACTCATCTAGAAAAAAGGTCAGTAGACTCAACAGATGTACTAAGTCCGTGCATGTATTGGATCTAAGAAAGGCAACATGCCATTTATTTTCCCCAGTAATGATCAATTAGAAAATATGATTTTTCAACAGGTGCCATTCACAGTAGGAACAGAAGCTATAAAGCACGTAGGAATGAATCTAACCAAGAATTTAAAACTCCGATATGAGGGGTAGAAGCTGATCTGAATAAATAGGAAAGCCTCCTCGTGTTATAATCATGGCAACTATCTCCAAATTAAGCCACAAATTCAATGCAATCCCAATAGAAAGTTTTGTGGGACTCAAAGGGCATCTAAGCCTTACCTGCAGGGATGAAGGGCCATGAATGGCTGTCTCAGCTTTACAAAAAAAGAGCAAAGAGGGTGGACTTGTCCTACGAGAGAGTAAGACATCCCATAAGGATGGGAAGCAAATGTCACATGGCACTGGCCCCAGGCCACGGACTGGAGCCAAGAGCTCAGGGACACGGCTGACCTCCCATATGTGGGATCTGATACCCCAAAGGGAGCACCACACAGCCAATGGGGAAAAGCCAGGGTTGGCATATGGTTGTGGAAACTGGCACAGGATTGTGAGAATCATCACGAATCCCCGGGTGCCAGGGGCTTATGTGGCAAGGAGCATTACATGGAGGGAAGGACCAGGTACAGAAGGAAGACGAAGAAGGATAGCCAACGAGATGCAGGCACGGATCTTTGGGGCTTAGGAGGCAGGAAAGTTTTCGTCAACAAAACATTAAAAGCAAAAATTGTAAGCTCAGAAAACTTACCAGAGCAAAGTTAGTGGAGAGCTGACGAGGGAAGATGTTTGCAGCATCTCACACCAACACATGATTAACGTCTGCAAAGTGCAATGAAAAGGCAGTGACCCTAAGAGCCAAAAATCAGATAAGGCAATGGAAGGGCAGTTCCCGTAAGGGGAAAGCCTTAAAGCCCAGAAGCTGGGCCAGCTGCACCACATTGGACAAGCAGCCGGACAGACAGCCGGAGAGACAGCAGACCCAGGTCTGTGTGGACACAAAGCCAGGGTATTTCCCCCATGAAACAAAGACTTGCTTCTTGAGGGAGACAGCTCCACTCTGGGACCCTGACTCTGTGGACACTCAATCCCCATCCTGGGAGCCCTGTTTGTGCGTGGACCCACGGGAGCTGGGTGATTGCAGTCCTCTCCCGTTAGCGCTCCCGGAGGGCTGTGTCCGCTCTTGCCGGGCCAGGGGAAACACCTGTCGCCAGGAAGGAGCAAGCAGGTCATTGTTCATGGTCTGGAGCTGGAAACTGTTCAAGTTCCCCATTTTGAAAAGTGTCCTCGGTTCCCTTATCCCAGCCCTGCTGTCCTGAGTCGGAGGGAGGAATGTGTGAGCACCAGCCTGGCAAGAGGCCTCTGTGGCTGCCGAGCTGGGCTCCAGGGCCCCGGGTGTCGGGACATGGGTCCCTCCGTACCTGCCAGGGCCCTTGGCCTCCAAGAGCTGCGCCTGGTCCCAGCCTGCCTTGGGCAGTGCCTCCATTTGGACACTAGGGGGGTCACCTATGTGCATGGGCGTGGACACACCTGCCAGCAGAGCCGGCCTGAGCAGCCGGGGCCCAGGAGGGCTGGGAGCCTGTTGATATCCCAGGAGGGCCCCCACGTCTCCTGGGGGCGGGGAAGAGGGGCAGCGCCCGCTCCCAGGGGCTTTCCTTCTGGGAAGGGACTTCTGCAGGAAGCACGCTCCCCCACCACCTGCCCATCGTCCTTGCCCCCAACCCCCCTCTTGCCCCTGGGCTGGGCTGTCCCCTGCCCTCCCTTGCTGCTCCTCCGAGGGTTCAGGTCTGCGGTGTGGCAGAGGGGGCAGGGCCTGTGGGGTCTGTGCACACGCCCCTTAGATTCTCAACTGTGGTGGGACCTCTGTGGTCGCAGGAGGGCACGGGGTCGTGCCTGGGAAGCCTCGCTTTGGTGGGAGTGACCCCTGAAGACTCGGGGAGCAATGAGGCCGCCCTGCAAGGTCAGGACGGTGCACCCGGGAGTCCCAGCTGCAGGGGGAGGGCAGTGGTCCAGTCCAGGAGGAGGGGGGCTGTCCTGCGCGTCCACGGCCCCAGGAGGGAACAGTACCGAACGTGTGCGCTTAGCCACGGGCATCCTGCCCCTGAGTTTCCCTCCTCGATGCCCCCTCCCCCTCCCTGGGTCCTCTCTCTCACTCTTGAACTTCTTCTGGCTTCAGTCTGATTTCTGGTTTCGTCTGCCCTGTGCTGGCCCTCGTGGCACGAAGGCCCTTTCTCCCAGCCAGCATGGGTGGGCCCATGGAGCCTTCAGGAGCCCTCCATCCCCTGACCCAGTGGCTCTCGGAGCCTTGGGCTCAATTCTTGCTATGGTCTGGTCCCCACCCGTGCCTTGCCTTCCAGTCCAGCACGTGCTGGGAG
Organism: Mirounga angustirostris; assembly: GCF_029215605.1. Lineage (NCBI taxonomy): Eukaryota > Metazoa > Chordata > Mammalia > Carnivora > Phocidae > Mirounga > Mirounga angustirostris. The sequence continues at coordinate 91,656,859 of NW_026991723.1, read as the reverse complement.
CCCGGCCTGGGGCTCTGGGGGCTCCCTGCCCTGGTCGGCCATCAGTATGTGCTTGGGAGCCCACGTTGGCCACCCGGCGCTGTCTGAGCCCTGGGGTGTGGGACTCCCAAGGTCAGGGTCCCAGAGTGGAGCTGCCTCCCTCAAGAAGAAGCAAGTCTTTGTTTCACGGGGGAAATGCCCCAGCTTTGCGTCCACAGACCTGGGTCTGCCTGGGCTTTGCCAGGTGTGGGCGGTGTGACCTTGGGCCGGTCACTCGACCTCTCTGCGTTCTTTCTCATGTGCCTGGGGGGGAACAGGGTGGCTCTGAGGACTCTGGAGTAAGGACGGTGGGCACAAAGCTTGGGGTCTGTGATAGACTGAGGGATCAGTAATCGTGGTGTGGGCATTGCCTGCTTCCCCCTGCACCCCCCTCCCAGTTCTAAGGAGCCGCCCTCCCCAGCCTGGCCGCGGGGCTCGGGTCCGGCCTCAGCTTCTGCTCTGCAGTCTCACCTGGGAGGAGGAGCCCCTTGGCTTCTCGGTCACTGTTGTAAGCTGCGGCAGCCCCGGCCCCCCATCCGCAGCTTCTCTATGTCCCTGCCCCCTGGCCGCGGGCTGGTCATGGCTGTTCTGCTGGGGGTGTCAGGGGCTCTGCTGTGGGCGCCCCAGGATTGGAGGTCGATGCCACTTCTGTCTGCATCTCTGGCTGCCCACACTTGCCCGGGGGTGCTCTGAGGGGCAGAGCAGAAGCCAGACTGGGATGCTCCCTGAGCTAGAAGGCCTCCCCCTACATGGCGGGGCCCCTGAGCTGTGGACCCCAGCAGGGCCTTGGCCCCCGAGCCCGCTCGCCTTCCACAGGTTTTCCAGCGAAGGAGCGATGGCTCCGTGGATTTCTTTCAAGACTGGGCCGCGTACAAGAAGGGCTTTGGCAGTCAGCTGGGGGAGTTCTGGCTGGGGAATGACAACATCATGCCCTGACGGCCCAGGGTAGGTCCCTGACCCCCACCTGCCCTGGACCTGAGCCCTGGCTCCCTGGAGCCAAGCACTCTACCCCTCCTCCTGCTGGGGTGCATCTGGGCGGGACCCATTAGTTCTATGCCCGCCCATGCGTGTGTGCTCTTAGAACCTCTGAACGTTAGAATGAGAGGGATCAGGGTTATTGGGGTGAAGAGGGTTCTGGTCTCAAGTATCTGGAGCCCAGATCAGCAAGTGAGCCTGAGTTGTTGGGACTCGGGGTAGCCCATCTCCCACATCTGCCTGGCGGTCTTTCCTGGACACTGGGATCCAGGCCCACGGAGACCCCTGCCTTGCCTCCTGGCCTGGCACGGGAAGTCTCCCCCAGGCACATGCACCCCGAGAGGGAGGTATTCACCCCGATTCCTCTGTTCCTAACAGTACGTTCAGGGCTGGTCCTAGAGAAACTGCCGAATTGCAGAGATTTTTTCCCTCAGCAGCCTAGGGGCAGCCTCGGAGGGATGCACCCACGTGCCTCAAATTCTTGCAGAAGACACTACCAATACTGTGGCTCAACCTTGTTGGTGTTTGCGGGAGAACTGACACTTTATCAAAAATAGTCATGCTGCATTCCATCAAATGGACATCAATCTTGAAATTCTGGGCATGGCTTATGGACTAGCTGGGAGGATTCTTCGAATAGGGCACCACCTGGGATGTTCTCACATCAACGGGGGCTTTTCATAGATTCCCCCTTGAGTTCTCCCTGGATGCCAAGTTCACAGATCCCTTAAGAATTTACCCAAATGCGGCACCTCCCATGCCTGGAGGCAGAGGACTCTCAAGGCTGGGACCCTTCGTGCCACAGGAGCCCCCGAGCTCTGTGTCGACCCTGTGGACTTTGAAGACAACCTCCAAGTACAAGTCATTTGCCAAGTACAAGTCATGCAAGATGGCGGGCAAGGCCAAGAAGGGAAGGCTGGTCCTGGGGGCCTTCGCTGGGGGCAGCGCGGGTGAGTGTCTGCCCTGGGCCGAGGGGCCTGGGCTGAAGCGCAGAGGGGACCTGCTTCCCGTCCCGGCTCTGTGTGCCCCTGGTGACCCCGGGCTGGGGCTTGCCCTGCCTGTGTCCCGGCTTCTCCATCTGTGATATCTGCATCTCTGTGACAGTGAGCTGTGTGGGGGGGGGGCCTGAGTTTCCTGGCCCTCGTCCCCACGGGCACATGGAAGAAGACCCCGGTCTCACACCCGTCCTTAGAGCCCAGTTTCCAAACTGCTCCATGACATGCGAGCCCTGTGGGCCATTCTCCGCCGAAAGCATCTCCGGTGGTATGATTAGGGGAGACACTTCCTACAGAATGCCATCCCGGGAGTGCCGTGGGCATTCATTCACTGAAGGCGGGGCCCCTGAGCCGTGGACCCCAGCAGCGCCCCGGTCCCAAGGACGCTGGTATACGAGCACCCAGGCCCAGCAGGAGCCCATTGAACTGTTGAGCCAGGAGCTGTTGAGAGCACTGCGCTCAGGTGGAAGGAGGTTGGGAAGAGGAGCCCCGGAGCTTGCACGCCCTCGACCCACATGGTCTCTTGGGGAGGCCCAGGAAAGCACAGGGCCGGGCCCGTTGCCCCATTTTACAGGTGGTGAGGGGAGGTTGAGGTGGGGGCGGCTGCAGATCCAGGGGTGAGCATCCCGCTCAAGGCTAACGACAGAACAGGCAGCCCCAGATGAGGATGACTGGGGCAGCCCAGGGAGGGGACAAAGGACACTGGCCAGAGGAGGGGGTGGTCCTGGCAGTCCTCAAGGTCCTGGGGGAGCCGTGGGGCAATGTGCTGTGGGGGTAGGTCGTGTGCTTCCTGATCCCAAGGTCCCTTTGAACCTAGAAAACTCTCTTTAAAAAGGGGGAGAACGTTACAAAGGAACATTTCGGCTTCTGACTGTGAGGAGGGGGTCCTTCAAGCCAGCTGTCCCCTGAGAACAGCCGGACCGCCCTCAGAAGGCACCACCGCATCTGCTCTGAGAAGTGGGGCCACCGGCCCACCACGCCCAGTGCGTGCCACAGTCAGACCCCTGCAGCCCTGGGGGGGCCGGGCTGAACGAGCCCCACGGGAGGTGACCGAGGATGGCCAGGGACAGACGCTCAGCTGGGATTTTAGAAGCACCAGACACAAAGGAGCGGGTTGATCGATTCCACCACATTGAAATCAAGAGCTCCTGTTTAAAGAACACCTCAAGAGAATAGAAGGGACGTCAGAGAGCGATAGATTTGCTCCGTCACTCGGACATATGGCCTTCTGCTGCAGCCGCAGCTCATTACCAAAACCGTAGTGACTTAGAGCGACAGAAATGCATTCTGCACGTTTGAAGTCCCGCCCGAGTCTCACTGGGCAGGAAGCGAGTCACCAGCAGGGCCATGTTCCTTCTGGAGACTCGAGGGGGGAGTCTGTTTCTCTGCCTTCTCCAGCTTCTAGAAGCTTGCACTGGCATTCCTCGGCTTGAGGTCCTTTCTCCCAGCCTCACAGCCCACGAAGTCACCTCCCCAGCCCTGCTCCCGAGGCCACTTCTCTCTCTGAGCACAGCTAGGAAAGCCTCTCTGCTTGGAAGGACAGGAGATCAGGTCGGTCCCCTGCATCATCCAGGACCATCTCCCATCTCGGGCTCCTTAACTTCATGCCATCTACCAAGTCCCTTTGGCCTTGTAAGGTGACACATCCACGAGTTCTAGGGATTAGGGCGGGAACCAGTGGCAGGTGGTATATGATTCTGCCCATCACCAACTATTGAAAGAAAAAGCAGTCTCGTATCAATACTTAAAGAAATCCTACAGATCCATCAGAACACTAGAACAGCTCAGTGCTAAGCAGGTAAGAGATTTGGACAGACGCTTCCCAAAAGATGATATCCACGGGGCGGATATATTTTTTAAGAAGTTCTCGGTTTGATTAGTTCTCGGGGAAATGCGAATTAGAACCAGAAGGAGGTCCTATTACACACTTGTGGGGACGGACGGAATTAGGCTAAGCGATGCTGTACTGTGGGGGCTTTCTCACACACTGCTGGAGCGCCAGGAACCGATGCCCCCAACTTGGAAAAGAGCTTGGCATTAACGCTGGGAACTGAGGACACACATCCCCGTAACCCGGCGCTTCTCCCTGGGGAAGAGAGAGCCGTGGCGCGCACCAGGGAGCGCGGTCAAGGACGCAGGTACAGGAGCGCCCGGCCAGGCGCAGCCACAATGAGGCCAGGTTCAGGAGAGCGTGCGCTGGGGACCCCGCTCCACGTAGAGCTGTTCTCCAAAGTGAAGACGGCCTGTGGTGTGTGGGGGTGCACGTGCAGGGGGACAACAGACGCAACGAAAACAAGACAGCGATGGCTTTTGGGGGCGGGACGCAGACGGCCCACGCGGTGCCGGCATGTCCTGTTTCTTCTCCGGGGTGGCGATCTGGTGCCGGCTCCACGGGGATAAAAATACTGGGGCAACACTTTTCATGGTATACACTCTTGTGAACATGCTGCATTCACAGTTGAAAGTTAGCTTTAAAGAACGCACACTCCCTGGGTCCAGGAACGTGAGCGACTAGCCCATCCATCCCTCCCATCACGGGTCATTGACACAGTGGGGTCCCCTGCAGCCCACCTGCTGACCGGATCGCACTCGGTCCTGGCCACAGTCTCCAGGGAAAGCCAAGCGTGTTCACTGGGATGGTACCTTATTCCTTAGGAGGTTAGCATCCTAGAAACCCGGGAAGATGTGTATTAAGTATAGAAATCGTTAACACAGTAAGTCATAGAATTATGACTTTTGTATTAAGGTATCTGGACAGGTTTGACATTTCAGACTTATGTTTAAAGAATTTGCCCTGTTATAGAGAAAGTCACACAAAACCCATCTTAGATGTGTAACTAATTGACTTAGTCTCATAACATTGTGTGGAAATCCTAGTGAGTACTGGAATACGTGAGAGACTTTGGGCTCATTGCATTTCTAAGTGAAATTACTCAGGTTTCTAAAAATTAATTAGCACAAGGACGATTCTGTTCATTAGACAATTGAACTGCCCAAGAAGAAATTTAAATCTATCACACTTTATTATTGCAATTTGAAGTGTTGAGGATAGTTAGTGAATTAAATTTGTAGTGTTCAAAGACCCTGAAAAGTTGACAATGAAGATTTGCAGGTCTTACGAATAGAAAAGCAAGATCTATAAGCCAAACGTAAATGATCAGGGAAGAGCTAAATTTTTTGTTTTGTTTTGTTTTATAGCTTTCAGAAACCATGCATTAACTTTAAAAGGCAAAATAAACCTAGGAAGAGTTTTCTAAACTCAAATTGGCACATTCCGGTGACGGCAAGATCTGCTCTGTATGGGTGTTTGGGGGATGAAGTAAGCAGGAGAAATATGGGGCGGGGCCTTCGGTGCCCCGTGGCAGGGGGTGGGGGGCAGGAGCATCACCGCGCCCCCGCCCGCAGGTGCTGGTTGTGGGCATTCCCGCAGCCTTGTCTCCAAGCGCCTCCTCTCTGCTCTCTGGCCCCCTTCTGTATCCGCTGGGTATTTGCATTACCCCACTTCCCCTCTACCAGCTCACCCTGTGTCCATGCTAGAGCCGCGCATCCACCCTGGGTCTGACCCGCCCGGACCCGCATCCTCTCCTGCCTTTTGTCATCGCTGCCGCGACCCTGTTCCATCCACCTGCCGGGGACCCACGGACACGGACACCAGTGCCACGGCGCTGGTGCAGCCTGTCCGTCCCCTCGCCCGTGTGCCTTGGTCTTGTTCCTTCTTCCTTTCTGTTTTGTTTTGTTTGGGTTTTTGGTTTTGTTTTGTTCTGTTTTGTTCAATGTAGGTCTGCTGATGATAAATTCGGTCCACTTTTGTTTCCTGAAAACAGCTTTGTCTTGCCTCCCTTTCAAAGAGCCTCTTCCCTGGGTGTGAAATTCTAGGTTGGCCGTTTTTCTCAGCCCTTGAGAGTGCATGTCCAGCATTTCTAGAAGCCGTTATTTCTTTTTTTAAAGATTTTGTATTTATTTATTTGAGAGAGCGAGAGAGCAGGGTGAGGGGTAGAGGGTGAGGGAGAAGCAGACTCCCTGCTGAGCAGGGAGCCGCACTCGGGGCTCGATCCCAGGACCCCAGGATCATGACCTGAGCTAAAGGCAGACGTTTCACTGACCGAGCCACCCAGGCGCCCCTAGATGCCGTTATTTCTGCACAAAGTCTTAGGGTTGCTCCTCCGAAGGCACGTGACCCTGTTCCTCGGGCGGTTTATAAGGTTTCCTCTGCCCCGGGCTATGCTGAGACGCATGTGTGAGGCTCGCTCGGACTCTGTCCACCCCGCCCCCCTGCTTCAAATGCTCCCCTTACACGTGCAGGCAATGTGTTCTTACTGTGTGCCCATGTCTCCTGTCTGTTGGCCACATTTTCATCCCCCGCCCCACCTTCAGTCCGCACATTCTCGGCGAGCCTCTCCTGGCCACTGGTGAAGCCCATGCCCTCTCAGCCTCCCGCTTGGCTGTGCCGGGCAGCGGCCCCCAGGAAGACCGGCTCTGTCCCTGCGACATCAGGTCCCCGCGGCTCCTCAGTCTGTGGTCACCTCCACTGCCTCGGAAGAGAATCTCTGGACTTTGGAGGTTGGTCCCTGTCTTCTCATCCGTTCGTGGACTCCTGGGAGCACGTCTTCCGACTGTAGCTATCCCCCCTTGGAGTTCCCACGGTCACCCTGTTTCAATGGTCACCCTGTATTTGTTCGAGGGGACGGTCACCCTCCTACCGGTGGGGACTGGATATATCCTGACTTTGCAAGGAACGCATCTATGCCACCACTTTCCCTCATCTTGAAATTTTCTCCAGAAATAAGTTCCCTGGTGAGCTTGCTGATTCAAAACATTTAAACTGTTCTTTGTAGGGCGCCTGGGTGGCTCAGTCATTAAGCGTCTGCCTTCGGCTCAGGTCATGATCCCGGGGTCCTGGGATCGGGTCCCACATCAGGCTCCCTGCTCCGCGGGGAGCCTGCTTCTCCCTCTCCCACTCCCCCTGCTTGTGTTTCCTCTCTCGCTGTCTCTCTCTCTCTGTCAAATAAATAAATGAAATCTTTAAAAAAATAAATAAATAAATAAACTGTTCTTTGTAAAAGTGACCCTATATGGGAAACACGAAGATCATGACACTGCATGTCATGCTATCGTGCATTAACCGGGTCCCAACTCAGCGTTCTTAGCGCTCGGATTTACTTCTGGCTTGGCTCGCTCCCGCCTTGGGGTCTGAGGACGCGTGGGGGCACGGGGGACAGGGGTCGTGGCCAGTCATAGCGCATGGGCTTTCCCACGTGGCTCGTTGCCAGAAGCAGCAGGAAGCCGTCCACAAACACAGAACCTCTTCCCTGCTGAGATCTTGGTCTCGTAGGTCTGGGATGTATTTTTATCTCTGTATTTTTAAGACCCTCCCAGATGGTTCTGAGGGACAGTCAGGTTTAGGACCCATCACATGCCGTTGGATGATTTGAGGGCAAGCGAATGGAGGCGCCGCTCCCCGTGGCTCAGAGCAGCCAAGCTGGTCCTAGAGGACGGTGGAGCCGGCCGGGAAAGCAGGCCCGAGCAGGAGCGCGTCTCGGCCCTCACGCTGATGCAGCCTGAAGACAGGAGCAGAGGAGCCGGGCCGGCCACCGGGCAGACGCCACTGCACCGTGCCTGAGCTCCTCAGACTTGGAACCCCTACTCGGGGCGCAGGCCGCTGCCTCGAGGGCCTCACCAGCCTGTCCTGCATGGTTTTCGGGGTACTTTTGTTTTGCCTTGGATGTGCATTCTGCCCTTGACTCTGATGTCCTGGCCAGCAGCCCAAAGCCGGCCCTTTATGGGGGTCCTGGATCAAGGACTTTGAACTCCCTGCTGTGCTCTCCGTGAGGCCCCCTCTAGAGCTGAGCTCTGCGGGGAGGCAGGGCCAGTTCCACAAGAGGAGGAGCTCTGATGCCACGGACCACTGCCCCAGGTCACGCTGCACAGGCCGCCATGGGGGCCGTTGGGGGCTGGGGAGCCACCGATCCTCGTTCTGAATGGAAGCACGAACCAGAGCCGCCGCACCTTCTTTCCCATCCCCAGATTTGATGGTTTACTGTTCAACCCTGGTTAAAATTGAGAACGCCCCTCTCGTGATGGAAGGCGCCGGACTCTGGGAGGGCTGTGTTTGATGCTTTGGGACAGATGGACATTTCCAGATGGCTTGTGGCTCTCCCGGCTTCCTGACTGGGACTGCTGCCACGTCTCAGGGTGGGCGGGTGGGGCTTCCGGCTTCACAAGGCTCCGGGAATCAGATAATTGGCCGCCCCCGCCCCATATGGCTGATTAGTCATGGGGACCATGAGGACGACGAGGAGGAGCTCGAGTGTGGCTACAGAAATGGGAAGGGGCCTACGTGGGCTCCACCCCCAGGGCCGGTTTCAGGACTAGAGCACATATATGGGGCTCCTGTCTCCCCTTCCACGTCCACCGTCCATCCATACCTAGGCCACCTCTGTGTCAAGGTGAGTGACAGCCAGCTACTTAACCTTCCTATCCCAGGGCTGTAAGACAAGACAGATGTGTTTCCTGCCCAGGTCACGGTCCGACACCCCCGGGGGCGGGTCAGCGGGGCTGCGAGGCGGCGACCAGCCCCTCTTGTCCTCCTCCTTCTCCATGCACTCCTCCTCAAGCGCTTCTCCCGCTGGATTTATTGCTAATGGACGTGCACACGTCTCTGCCTTGATCGTCGTGGGGAGGCCTGCTTGGGCTTTCAGGCTTGAACACAAAGATCGTGGTGTACCAGGCAGGGCCGCTCTGTCCCTAACATGGTCCACTGGTCTTATCCTCAGGGGCTTTAACAAAATCCCATCTCTCACTGTTTGGGGTCTAGAAATGCTCAGCATTTTCCAACTCTGCAAGACCTCACCTTCCTGGGATTCCTTCCATGGATCCCGCCTGCAAACAGCTATGTTCCTCCGCAGGCCGCTCTTTCCCTCGAGAGGCCTATTCAGCCCACAGATGGGACACACGCACGACCGTCGTTCTGGTTCTCGAGCTCTTCCCTCGGAGCCTCTGGAGCTGCTTCCACATTCCAGGAGGCAAGACTTCGAGGGGACCGCACCCAGACCACACGCCCTCCCTGGTTCCTTTGAAGTGCAACACTCAGGGCCTAAGGCACAGGTGTGGCCTGACCTGTGCAGACGAGAGTGCGGTGTCTCCTCCTCAATTCTAGACATTGCGCCTTCGTTAATGCAGCCTACGACATAATCCCCTTCCGATGAGCATGTCCTGCTTCGCCTGACCTGCCTGAGCCTGAAATCCACCAGATGACCCTTTACAAGTCCTTTTCTTGTAAAATGCCCTAAGGTTTTGGAGGCTTAGAAGAACTTGTGAACGTGGGCGCAGAGGAAGGAGGGATTGGAGCAAGTGGGTTTGGCGAGCTGGGGTGGGAGCACAGTACTGTTTGGGGCCCCTCACAGCCCCCAGAGCTCAGCTTTATTCCGGGGAGTGGGGGATGTTCCTCAGGCCAGGAGAGAGCAAGGGGGGAAGGAGGCTCTCCCTGGTGGATTCTGAGACCCCAGGCAGCCTGGCTTCTGCTCTGCCCCTCAGAGCACCCCCAGGCAAGTGTGGGCAGCCAGAGATGCAGACAGAAGTGGCATCGACCTCCAATCCCGGGACGCCCACAGCAGAGCCCCCGACACCCCCAGCAGAACAGCCATGACCAGCCCACGGCCAGGGGGCAGGGGGCATAGAGAAGCTGCGGATGGGGGGCCGGGGCTGCCGCAGCTTACAACAGTGACCGAGAAGCCAAGGGGCTCCTCCTCCCAGGTGAGACTGCAGAGCAGAAGCTGAGGCCGGACCTGAGCCCCGCGGCCAGGCTGGGGAGGGCGGCTCCTTAGAACTGGGAGGGGGGTGCAGGGGGAGGCGGGCAATGCCCACACCACGATTACTGACCCCTCAGTCTATCACAGACCCCAAGCTTTGTGCCCACCGTCCTTACTCCAGAGTCCTCAGAGCCACCCTGTTCCCCCCCAGGCACATGAGAAAGAACGCAGAGAGGTCGAGTGACCGGCCCAAGGTCACACCGCCCACACCTGGCAAAGCCCAGGCAGACCCAGGTCTGTGGACGCAAAGCCGGGGCATTTCCCCCGTGAAACAAAGACTTGCTTCTTCTTGAGGGAGGCAGCTCCACTCTGGGACCCTGACCTTGGGAGTCCCACACCCCAGGGCTCAGACAGCGCTGGGTGGCCAACGTGGGCTCCCAAGCACATACTGATGGCCGACCAGGGCAGGGAGCCCCCAGAGCCCCAGGCCGGGCTCCCAGCATGTGCTGGACTGGAAGGCAAGGCACGGGTGGGGACCAGACCATAGCAAGAATTGAGCCCAAGGCTCCGAGAGCCACTGGGTCAGGGGATGGAGGGCTCCTGAAGGCTCCATGGGCCCACCCATGCTGGCTGGGAGAAAGGGCCTTCGTGCCACGAGGGCCAGCACAGGGCAGACGAAACCAGAAATCAGACTGAAGCCAGAAGAAGTTCAAGAGTGAGAGAGAGGACCCGTGGGGGGCGGGGACGGGGCGTCGAGGAGGGAAACTCAAGGTCAGGATGCCCGTGGCTAAGCGCACACGTTCGGTACTGTTCCCTCCCGGGGCCGTGGACGCGCAGGACAGCCCCCCTCCTCCTGGACTGGACCACTGCCCTCCCGCTGCAGCTGGGACTCCCGGGTGCACCGTCCTGACCTTGCAGGGCGGCCTCATTGCTCCCCGAGTCTTCAGGGGTCACTCCCACCAAAGCGAGGCTTCCCAGGCAGGACCCCGTGCCCTCCCGCGACCACAGAGGTCCCACCACAGTTGAGAATCTAAGGGGCGTGTGCATAGACCCCACAGGCCCTGCCCCCTCTGCCACACCGCAGACCTGAACCCTCGGAGGAGCAGCAAGGGAGGGCAGGGGACAGCCCAGCCCAGGGGACACGTGTGGCCTGGGCCCAGGCTCCAAGCTGGCCTCAGCCCCCTGGTCCTGGGAGGCAGCTGGCCTCCCTGCAGCAGCTCTGGTGACCTAGAGGAGCCAGGCCTCATGGGGGGCCGGAGGGGGTTGCAGGCACCTGCTGCTGCCAGGGGCCCCCCCAGGGCCAGCTGGTCCTACGGTGGGCTGGGCGGAATAGCCCTTCACAGGCCCACATGCTGCTTACACCTTCCCAAGCCCACCCCCATCCCCGGCCCGAGCAACCACACACGTCTGCAATGCACATGTGTATATAATGCAAATAAATCTGCTATTCCATTAGGTTAATTACACGAGCCCTTTCCTCTCTCAAATATCTTTGCAATTTTATAAGTCCTTTTAAAAAAGTCTTATCAAGTCCTAGAAGCAAGAGAGCATTTATAAATGAAGTCCAGCAAGGCTCAAATTAAATATTTACAAAAATTATTATTTTTACCTCTTAACCTATCTCTCAATTAAACGGATTTTTAGAACAAAACTTAAAAAGAATTTCTTGCTTGCCAGCTCAAAAGGTTTCTGCGTTTAACAGTCTTACTTTTGCCTTGCACGATAATGACGTGGCACTCGAGAGGTTAAGTGCTTTCTCGAGGTTTAGTTGTCTCTTTGCAATCATGGCTTCCGGAAGGAAGGTCATTCCCAGGAGGACCCGGGGTCCAGGGCTGCGAGGTCGAGACACGATGAGATCCTGTGCTCCCGGGGCGGCAGGTGCCCACGTGGCCACTGTCCCACGCCCAGGGCAGGGTTGGGGCACGGCCGTTCCTCCCTGGGGTCGGGGCTGAGGGTGGGGTCCTGCATGGCTCCCCTCAGAGCAGGGGCGGCTCAGGGAGCCCGAGGCCAAGCAGAGGCTCGTGATCCTCAGGACACGGCTCCCTCCAGGAAAGGAGAGAAAACCTCGCGCGCGTTCCCAGAAGGATCTCGGACGCAGCACCACCCCACATGCTCCAAGCTCTGTGTGGTTGTTAGACCAGCTAAGCGCTCCCCCGAAGGGACCCTGGGGGCAAGGAAGGTGGGATCCCCCTTGGGCCCTCCCAGATTCTCTGCAAGGAGACCACAAAGCCTCACAGTGGTCACAAGGGGGCTAGGGGGACCTGAGGAGCAAAGAAGGGCCAAGTGCCAGCCATTGCGGGGACCCGCACCCAGCTGAGGATGGGGTCCCCTCAGGGCGTGTGGGGTGGCGGGGTGGGGAGAGAGGGCTGGGTAGCTTGCTCGGCAGACACAGGCTCCCGGGCTAATGCCTCTTAGGTCTCTCAGATGGCCTGCCCGCCCACGTGGCACCTCTCCCCGCCCAGGTGCCTGCTGGCCAGGTGTGGGGCAGCCTGGCGCTGGACCCTCCGGGTGGAGCGCCCCCCCCCAAGCAGCTCAGAGCACCCACACGTGCTGCCTTACTCCCCCTCAGGCTTGTTCCTGCTCAGGGCCCCCCAGGCCTATGGTCAGCCTTGCCCCACGTCGGAGGGTGTCTCAGTAAGAACCAGGGAAGCCGGGAGTGGGTCGGTGAGGCTGAGTGGGGAGAGCTGGGCCCAGGGCTGGGGACTGGGACAGGCCAGGTCACCTCTGAGCCCGGGTCAGCAGACACTGGCTCATGGGCTCCACAGGGAAGATTTTAGGGCTTGTGGTCGTGGGCACATGGTCTGTGTCTCCGCCACTCTGCTCTGTCTGCAGAATAAAGGCCACGGGACCACCGACCGTGGCCATCGAGCACAGAGCAGCGGGGCACGGCCACAGGCCCCGTGTGCCGACTCCTGACCTGAAACCCCCCAGAAACACCCTCAGCGCCCACGGTGGGGCGCGAACAGACGAACAGAGGCGGCGTGACCAGCGGTCGGGGAAAGGCAAGCGGCAGGGGCCCATGTGTGCCGAGCGTGGAAGCAAATGTCTTTATTGAGAAAATGCGTGGCTGCCAAGATCCGGGGTCCCTGCTCTCACCCTCCCAGATGGGAGACAGGGCGTTAGTGCGGGTGAGAGGCACAAAGCAGAGAGGGTCCCAGAGGGAAAGGGGGAGGGCCCCAAGCCCTTGCTCCCTCCCCTGGGAGCGACCAGACCAGCCCTCGCTGCGGCCACTGTGTGCGTGGACCGCCCTGCGCTAGACGGGCCGCACCTTCGTCTCTGACACCTTGTAGCTGTGGTTGTAGCCTTTCCCCGACTTCCAGTTGATGCCGTTTGCAAAGGTCTCGTGAGACCCCCAGGGGTAGAGACCGTTGAGGTTTGACAGGTGACACTGATAATACCACCAGGCCCCACTGTAGCGCTCAGCACACTTTTCTGGAATGGAGTCATTGTCCTGGTCTTTGGCGGAGAAGGCGAGGTGGTTGTGGTTTGACAGGGAATCCCCTGCACAGAGGGAGAGTGGGCCGTTTCACCTGGATCTAGGTCTAGGCAGGAACCGTCCTGTCCAGGGGTGTAAGACGTGCACTGCACAACTCTCGGGGGTGCCGGTGAACTCTTGCTCTCTGGTACGGTGGCCTTGGCATCCGTCATCCCCTCTGTCCCTGCCAGCTGGCAGGCACCCTGTCTTGGAGGGAGGCCACTCGTGGCCCTGGACTCCTAGGTTGCTCAGCAGAGAGCACCAGCCACCATGAAGCAGGAGCTCAGCTCCACAGAAATGGTCCACGTTATCCCCCTGCCCCTGTTGGCATCAATAATGGCGGTAAATCAGAACACCAGTTCTCCTGGACTTTGTACTGAATGGGTCCCGTGGCCCTCGTCTGCACCGTGAGGCGTGGGTGACATTTCCTTCACGTATGGATGGATGGAGAGCCACGTCGGGCTGCCGCCGCCTCTCTGCCCACAGACGAGGCAGAGCCAGGACGGGAAGCAGGTCCCCTCCGCGCCGCAGCCCAGGCCCCTCGGCCCAGGGCGGACACTCACCGGCACTGCCCCCAGCGAAGGCCCCCAGGACCAGCCTGTACTTCTCGGCCTCGCCCGCCATCTTGAACGAGCTGTACTTGGCAAATTGGCGGTTACCCTCGAAGTCCACAAGGTCTACACGGAGCTCGTTGGTTCCTGGGGCAGAAAGGCTGTGAGGTCCCAGCAGAGGGACCCTCTGTCTCCAGGGCAGAGAGGTGGGAATTGAGGAGAGTGGGTAGGGGCTGTCTGAACTTGGCAGGCAGGGAAGGGCCACACGATCGTAGAATAAGTCCCTGGTTATATGACTTGCAACCCACTTCCCAAGAGCCCTTCTACTGCACCTGAAACCCCCTCCTCCTGTTCGTCCGCTGGAAACCGACGCTACTCTCCATCAACAATGTGCATTTTCCCGCCGGCTGTGGCCTCACTCGCAGACCCATGCCCTAACGGCTTTGGCGTCCCTCCATGTGGGAAGGTCGGCTACTTGCTGGAGCAGGTGTTTCAGGAGTCCGCCAAGGCGTATTGGGCAGGGAGGGGAGACGGCCCACCTGGCGGCCTCCCCAGGACAGCGACAAGTGACGCTCTGGGCAGACGAGCCCGAGGGTAAAGGCCCTGCCCTCATCCAGACCGCGCAGGCTGGGGTGCTGGGCGGGGACACAGGACCAGGAGGAGAGAGCCTCTCTCTTCCCCGAATAGGCACCTCCAGGGGCAGAGAAATGGTGGGAGGTGGGAGGATTGGGGCTGGACGTGGAGCCCACCCCTGAGGCTTCTGGTCCCTCCCGTCTCAGAATCTAAGATACCAGAGGCGCCATGCTTGCCAGAGTCCTTCACCTTGGTCCTTACGTGCTCCGACCTGATGTGTGAGACCACGACAGGGCTCCCACGCATGGGGGGGCACAGAACTAAGGGGTCCTGCTCAGATGCACCCCAGCGGGAGGAGGGGCGTGTTCCTCAGCCCCGCGAGGCCAGGGCTCAGGTCCGGGGCAGGTGGGGGTCAGGGACCTACCCTGGGCCGTCAGGGCATGATGTTGTCATTCCCCAGCCAGAACTCCCCCAGCTGACTGCTGAAGCCCTTCTTGTATGCGGCCCAGTCTCGAAAGAAATCCACGGAGCCGTCGCTCCTTCGCTGGAAAACCTGTGGAAGGCGAGTGGGCTCGGGGGCCCGGGCCCTGCTGGGGTCCACGGCTAAGGGGCCCCACCACCTTAGGGGAGGCATTGTAGCTCAGGGAGCATCCCGGCCGAGAGCCCGGCATGGCTGGGAGGCTCATCTCAGACCCCAGAGGTGGACAGGGCCCACAGCTAAGGGAGGGGGAAACGGAGGAACAGAGAGGGTGGGTGACCACAGCTGGAGGTGTGGGCTCCTTCCGGGCCTCACCCCAAAGTCTGCACTCGCTCCCATAGGGTTTGCCCCCCACCAAGGTGTCTGGTTCACCCCGGCCTGGGCCAGAGGGTCGGGTCGGCCTCACAGGGGGATATGGACAGTTTGACAAAGGCCACACGAGAGTGTCCTCCCTCGGGCGGCCGAGCTGCTCTGGGGGATCCCCAGGCAGAGCCCGCCCTCCCCCGTGCACCGCTGGGCGGTCTCCGGTTCCGACACTCACGGTCCAGCTCCCGCGTCCGTTTCCATGTCACACAGCAGGCTCAGGGGCCTGCAGTCGGGCAGGTAGACGGTGTACCAGCCGCTCAGAAAGTGCCCCCTTGTGAGCAGCTCCTTGCAGGTCCGAGGTGCTGGGGACGGACCCGGAGGCTGATGTCAGGCAGGGAGCCCTGGGCGGGGCGGGGATGCGGGGCGTCTACACGGGTGGAGGGGCACCCTGGGCCTGGACAGGCCCCGAGCCCCGGGTCGCCCGGCCGTGATGGCCATCCCCCCTCCCAGGGCTGCCCCACCGTAGTCCCCGGACCCCTGGCCTTCAGGGGACATTTGAGCTTCTTGAGAACATTGCCAGGTGCTAGCTGCCCATTGCTGAGTAGCCGAGGGAGGGAAACGTGTGTAAGAGTGTGTGGTCCTTGGATTCCGGAAGCCGGGGCAATGTGGGGCTGGCCTCTGGTCCGCGGGAAGCGTGGGGAGGTCGGTGGCATGGTCAGCTACCTGTCACAGGAGTGATGCGCAGCCTCTCCTGTTCGTGGGGAGAGGACGCACGCATCAGGGTCTGGAAACGGGCGCCCCCGTCCCCTCCAGCCGCAGTGCTCAGCGGCCGGCATACAGCACGCAAATAGGATCGGGATCTGCCCGGGGCAGACCGTCCAGTCCCAGGGAGGGCTCCAGCCTGCCCGTCCCCGGGCGCGGGTCTGCTGGGCCCCCTGTGTCCAGCTCAGGGTCACTGCGTGCACCCCGTGCCGGCCATCTCCTGAGGGCCCCTGGGCCTCAGTGGCGCGGTATGGACTCGTCCTGGTCTCTCTGGTTGGTGTCAGCTCCACCCGCTGTCCCTCCGAGCCTCTGCTTGGGGAGAGCACTGGGGGCGTTGGGCATTCGGGTCTGCGCCCCACTCCTGCACTCTTGTACGTGCACGGAGCTCCTGCCTGTGTTTAGAGTTTGTGAGTTGCCTTCTCTGACGCTTACACTTTGATGTCGAAGTGAGAATGGATAGGAGGGAAAGTCCGTGAAGCGTCCCCATTCGGCAGTAATGTTGTCTTGCCATCCCTTGGGCCCTCACCACCCGGGCCATCAAACCGAGCCCTGAGCCAGACCTTGCACGCCTCCCACCGTTTCCCTGCCAGAAGAGGGACTTGGGTCTGAGACCCTCCCCAGGGGAGGCTGCCAGGCTGACTGCGGCTCTGGGACCCCCACAGGGACAAAGCCTGCCGAGGCGCCCCCAGGACCGCGAGCCGGGCTCACCTTTCTCCCCACGTACTCCTTTCTCCCCTCGGTCTCCTGGAGAAGAGACAGGAGGATGGGCCCCCCGATGCAGGGAAGTGTGGTCAGTGAGAGGCCGCGTGAGCACTCTGGACACCACCGAGCTGCTCTGCCCTCGGGGACCAGCAGGAAGGACAGCGGGGGCCGAGCCCCAGGCCTCCTGCTCTGGGCAGGACACCCTCGTTGCTCTGCTGGGTCTCCAAGGATTCAAAGGCCAGGGTCTGCAAGCAGGGGAGGGGACCCCGAGGCCTGGGATCCTGCCCCCGGGAGGGACAGGTCACTGTGGACCAAGTTCCCTGGATCAGGACTCTGGTCATGCACTAGCTCAAGGCTCCTTGGGAATGGAAATATGTCCCCACCCTCCCTGTCCCTCTGTCTGCCTCCCTGTCCCACCCTGTCTCTCTCTCTCTCTGTCCTCCTCCCTGTGTCCCTGTCTCCCCGTCTCCCTGAATCTCTGTCTGTGTTCCTCTCTCACTTCTCTATGGGCAGAGCCCGGGGTCCCCCGAGGGGTCCTCGCTCTTCCTCACGTTGTTACCTTTGGGTCCCGTTGGTCCTGCCTTCCCAGGGACTCCAGGGGAACCAGGTGCTCCTACAAATTCCAAGGACAAGGGCATCATGGGCAAAGGTGCGGCCGCCACAATTCCACGTGAGCTCTCTGCCCCAAGTACTGAGGTCTGCCCAGGGCCTCCTCTCCACAGAACCGCTGCCCCAAGGTGGACGGAGCAGCCCCGGGCACAAGGGTGGGGAGCAGGCCGTCACCGGGAGCCCGGGCCCCAGGGCCGCTGTGGCTTCCTGCCCCTGCTGAGCTCTGCGTGGTGGGCCCAGGCCCATGCTGCCCTCACCGAGCCCAGCCATCCAGTCAGGGGCCCGGATCTCGGGGCACATCCTGGGAGACCCTGACCCCCCGGTCCCCGCAGGACCCGGCCAGGCTCTCCTGCAGTGGGTCCCGGGCAGGGCGAGCCAGACTGGCCCCGTGCCCAGCCCCCGGATCGGGTCATCCCGAGCCCCTCCACGTAGGGTCTGACTCCACGCAGAGAGGAGGCATGCGGTTCTGAAGCTGGCTGTGCACAGGGCCCGAGCTGCAGCCGAGGGGTGCGGGGGACGCCCAACCCTGGGTCTAGCAGGAGAAGGGCAGGCCCCCTGCCACCCCACCCCTGGCCCACTGCACCTACCTCTCTCTCCATTGACGCCAGCGTCTCCCTTGGGCCCCGCGGCCCCGGGCAGCCCCGGGCAGCCTCGGAGGATGCTGAGCTTGTCGGAGCCCTCCAGCCCCACCACCTGCACCTCTGCAGAGACACGAAGTGACAGTCGGTCCTTCCACTTGGGCCTGACGGCTCAGCAGATCCCACAGACGAGCCGGCTGACCCGAGGCTTCTGCCTGCGTGGTGACCTCGGGCCGGGGCAGACCGCTGGGGACGCCTGGACGGTCTGCCTGCAGGTGGGTTTTTTGCCTCTGGTGTAGATAGACTTGCTCTATCCCCCCTCTGCCCTGCTGTGGGTGCTGGTCAGGCCGGAGGGAATGGCCTTGGAGTCCTCCCTGCCTGAGGGAGCCCAGCTCCTCAGTGCTGTGTGTCCCGGGACAAGTCACTCAAGCCCTCTGGGCTTGTGTCCTCTGAGCTCCAAGAGGATAGGAAGAGGTCTATTATTAGATGAGGCACATGTTTATAATCTAAGCAGGGTCCTTGGCATTTACAAAGAGCTTCCTGAACACTGGGCACTTTCAATAAATAATAACGATAAATATTGATAAGAAACTTGGGGAATTGGGGTCAACATGGAAATTTCACCCCAGACCTCGGGCATGTGCTCACGGAGTTTCTGAGCCAGAAAGGGTCCCTGTGGGTCCCTGGAGAGGGACGTGTTGGCTTCAAGGACACAAGGGGCCACAGACCCGGGAGAGGAGGGTTATTTACTTCGTGGAGTTTAATTGTGTCGATATAAAACTAAAATATCCTCGGGCGAGGCCTGAGGTCCGGGGATGCCAGGGGGCCGCCTGGACACCACAGGCTCCTGCAGGGGACAGGGCTGTGCCACCATCTGGGGTCTCTTATGTCCTTACCTCACTGTCAGAACAATGGAGACTTCATTTTTGAAATTCGCTTAATTTTTACTCATTAAAAAAGAACGCTTGGCAATTTTAGACACGTTAAGAAACAAGACGTGCTTAGGGAAACAAATTAACTGTGCCATGATGGGGTCCCGTGTGCGTGTCGGGCCTCACGCGCCGCAGACCTCTCGGGATCCTCAGTTAAGTCGTGTTCGCCGCCCCGCCCAACCCTGGCTAGCCGAGGCAAGTTGTGGCCCTCGGACCCCGGTAGCACACCTGTGCCTGTCCCACCCGGTCCGGAACCTCCCACAGGTCAGCGCAGGTGGAAGGGCTCATGAGAGCCGCCAGCCAGGGAAGGGCGTTCCGGAGCCTGCCCTGATCTGCCGCCTCAGGGACACCGCGGGGCTCACAGGGTGAGGTCCCAGCGCCGGTGCCAAGGGCATGCCATCTGACCCGGGCGGCATCCCGCCCTCTGCCTTTGCACACAACCCACGGGGTGGGACCTGAGGATCACCCCCTTCCTCCTGGACCCTGGTGATCGCCCCCTTCCTCCTGGACCCTGGTGATCGCCCCCCGGCTCGTGGACCCTGGTGATCGCCCCCGGCTCCTGGACCCTGGTGATCGCCCCCCGGCTCGTGGACACTGGTGATCGCCCCCCGGCTTGTGGACCCTGGTGATCGCCCGCCAGCTCCTGGACCCTGGTGATCGCCCCCTTCCTCCTGGACCCTGGTGATCGCCCCCCGGCTCGTGGACCCTGGTGATCGCCCCCGGCTCCTAGACCCTGGTGATCGCCCCCTGGCTCGTGGACACTGGTGATCGCCCCCCGGCTTGTGGACCCTGGTGATCGCCCGCCAGCTCCTGGACCCTGGTGATCGCCCCCCCGCTCGTGGACCCTGGTGATCGCCCCCGGCTCCTGGACCCTGGTGATCGCCCGCCAGCTCCTGGACCCTGGTGATCGCCTGCCAGCTCCTGGACCCTGGTGATCACCCCCCGGCTCGTGGACCCTGGTGATCGCCCCCGGCTCCTGGACCCTGGTGATCGCCCGCCAGCTCCTGGACCCTGGTGATCGCCTGCCAGCTCCTGGACCCTGGTGATCATCCCCTGGCTCCTGGACCCTGGTGATCGCCCGCCAGCTCCTGGACCCTGGTGATCGCCCCCCGGCTCATGGACCCTGGTGATCGCCCCCGGCTCGTGGACCCTGGGGCCCGGAGAAGCAGGATGCCTGTCCAGGGTCCACTGCCAATGGCACAGGCCAGGGTTCGGGCCAGCGGGTTCTGACTTCCGAGCAGCGCCCATCACCTCTGGGTGGGGCTGCCTCTCCTTCTTTGCCCTCCAGCCTCCTCTTCTGGAAAATGACACTTAATGTGTGCTTTCACAAGGACTATGCAGGAACGTTCGTGGCGGGCCGAGCGCGAGGCTGGCATGCAAGTGGAGGCTGCCGGCTTGCCGAGCATCGGATCCATGTGCGGGCGGCTCACCCGGCGTCTGACTCACCTGGACAGCTGTCGGCGACAGCGGCCCAGGCCCCAGTGCACGAGAGCATGATGGCGAGCGTGACGGCGGGCCCGGTGGCCGCGGCAGCTCTGCCCCGCTCCATGGCTCTGGTCTGCGCGGCTGCAGGAGCGCCCTGCCTTCTGTTGGCCCGGCCGCCCACCTTGACCTCTGGCTTGCTTTCTCACGCCAGTGGCCACTTCCTCCTGAGGCGCCAGCCGGAGGCGACACAGCCCCACACCCTACTTAACGAGCGTCCGGTGTAATGGGCCTTGCTTCCCCTGGGCAGGGACACTGTCCCCAGGAGAAGGCCCCCGGGCCGTGTGCGGGGAAGGGCCAGCCTGCCTGTTTGTGTCTAAGGAACGTCCTCTTGCGGGTTCGCCAGGGAGACGCGCAGGGAAACGGGTGTCTTAGCTGCCCCGGGTGGCTTAGCCTGCGGGCCCAGGTGCCATCGTACTAGGGGCAGGAGAGGGGCAGGCCCTTGGGGAGAGGACCTGGCTTCAGGAGAGGGGACCCGGCTTCGGAGGAACCTCAAAGGTCTGGTGGTCTGGGATCGCTGTCTGTGTGTGGGGTCACCCCTGGCCTCCCGGCTGGCTGGCAGAACTCCCGGAGGGGTGGCGTCCAGGCTCCTGGGGAGGACCTGCCTTGAGGTGGGTGAGGCCGTTCAGGGAAAGCCTCTCCCTGCATATCCTCTTTTTCAAGGGCCCTCAAGCTCTGAATAAGCCACAGGCCAGCGTGGCCTATCTTGGGGTGGCGTGTCCTGCTACCATCAACTCGGACTGGTCCGCAGCGGGGAGAGGCCACACCCCAGTGGCGGGGAGAGGCGCGCTCCCTGGGGACCCACGGAACGGGACGTCCCTCGGGGGCCTGCTCTCGAAGTTCGGGGCAGGACAGACGCAGACAGCCAGGCCGTTGGCTCCACGAGCAGGAACTGTCCTCCCGCAGTGTGTAGACAGGTCGAGGGACCGAAATGCGTCGAGCTGATATTGTAGCATAAGGCACTCCACGGCAACTTGGTGTTTTGAGTGTTGGCAACATTGAAGAGAATCTGGCCTGTTAGCCTAACAGCCTGCTAATCTCACTGAAAATGTGACCTTGAGTCTCGGACCTGTTGGTGATTTGAGGAGGAAATAGTCCTGTGTATTTAGCTTTGGAACAGGTAAGGGACCCCTACGTTCCGCACATTCACCTATTTGCATGATCAGACTTCTAAAAATTAGCTGATGCCCCGAAGCTTCCGTTAATGGCAGACAATTAAATGCTAAAACACAAATAGGGATACATTCATTTTGCGAACACGCTAATGATGATTTCAGCCGAGATTTCTTAAGTCAGCCGATGGAACAAGGATTACTCCTAGGCCCCTTAAAGAGAGTCATGAAAACATACCTCTTATATACAGAGTAAATCAAACTTAAAAGCTTCAGGAAATCCTTGGACTTCTGAAGTTACAATTGTAACATACTGAACAAATCCCTTGTAAAGACAGTAGCCAGAGGAGTGGTCATCTCTGTGCAAGAGGCCAAAGAGGACCCAGCCGTGAAACACCACAGAGGGGACTTAAGTCCACAGGGCAAGGGTCAGGCCCAGGTTGCCGCTGCACCTTGGAGGGCGTCTCTGGTCATGGATGCGGGATCTGAGGCCCAGAGAAAGAAGGAGTTTGCCCTGGGGGCCACATAGCCTGTTACCCGAGCACCAGTATTAGAACCCGGCTCCCCAGAGTCCGTGGATGCCCGCGCCCCCACTCCTTCGCCTCCCTCTGTCCTCCACCCTCTGTCCAGTCTCCCGATGAGAGGCGTGCAAGTCTATGCTCACGCTCCAGGTCCAGGGCTCCATCAGCTTGCCGCCCGCCACTCATTGGAAGCCCCTGCGCAGGAACTAGACCGTCCCACCTCCCCTCTGGAGGCTCCTGCTGGAGCCAAAAGGATGCTCGATAGTAAGCGAAAGACCCATCTGGGCTTGAGGATCAAAGCTGAAGTCCTTTCATGGCTGCCTTGCCGTGGGCTCTCCTTGCTCCAGAATATTCCAGAAGTCTGTCACTGTTGGTGACATTTCTCGGGCCAGAGCATGGGGACGCGGCTTGGATCGGCCTCACAAGCAAGAGAGAGGAGGGATGTTTAGTGAGCACCTACTATGTGCCGGGCACTGGTCTGTGCCCTGGGACACCGGGGGAAGCACTCTTGGGAAGGCAGAACACAAACAAGCAGACCAACAAATAAACAATAATAATGTGCTAGGATATGATGCAATTAGAAAACCAATGTGTGCTGCGAAGGATGCGTACACAGAGTATCATCAACGGTGACTCAGCCAGAAACAGGAGAAACCTGAAATCTCTGTGGCTTCCCACCGAGCAGTGATGCCATCCCACTGTGGGGGATCCTGTCTGGGCGCCCCTCCTCCTCGCAGGGACTCCGGGACCCACATCTCCTCCACTGGCCGTCTTGGCCACCTTCCACGTGTGGACCCTCTCCGAAGGGTCATCTTCACTCCAGCCAAGCTCGGAGGACCCCGCAGGGGTGGCTTCAGACTGGGGGCACTTGCCTCCCTCCCTCCCTCCCTGTGTCCTCGGGCAGCCGGGTACTGCGGCCCCGTCCGAGCACCGGGAACGCTGAGGGAGGCAGCCTGGTTATGTGAAGTAGCGGGGGTGGGGGAGTGGGTGTTGCTGAGCTCACAGGACAAAGGCCTGACACTCCCCAGAGAGTGCATTTTCAAGGTCACTGTTTGCATCGTGATGCTTTTCCACTCATTCACTGACTTGCATCCTGATTGTCCCCTGGAGATGCAGTTTTCGTAAGCGGCGTATCACGGGATCCTGGTTTCTCCTCCGTGCCGCTCAGCGCAACCCTCGACGTGGTCGTGCTGTGTCTACCATCTTGCTCTTCACCTGCCACCCCATCGTTGTTCTCTCTTGCCCCGTCTCGTTGGGTTGACCTGGCTTTCTCGGTGTTTCACACTCCCTCTGCCTTGACTCTTTGGCTCTACCTCTTTGTGTGACATTCAGTGGTTGTGCGGGGAATCACGCAATGCAGCTCACATCATCACTGTCCCCCTTGGGTGACTGGCACGCCAGGTCACAATTCACGTATGAATGTCCCACAATCCTTTTCCTGTAGTTGTTATGGATTTTGCTGCTACATATGTTATGAGCCCCTGAAATGCATTTTGATTATTTGTATCTTAAAAATTCAATTGTCCTTTAACAACCTCTTTAAGGGGGAGGCGGGAAGTGTTTTATACATATTTACCATCTCTGCTGCTCTCCATTTCTTCCTCAGGATCTGCATTTCCACTTGGAATGATTTCCCATCTGCTGGAATAACTTCCTTCCTCGTTTCGGGGAATATGGGTCTGCAGGCAACACATTTCCTCTGCTTTCGATTGTCTGGAAGTATCCTCACTTCACCTTCACTTATGAATCCTAGTTTTGTGAGAATTGTATTCTAAGTGAAGAATTTCTGCCTCTCAGCACCTCTGGACATCCTTCTGCTGCCCTTTGCCCTCTGCCCTCTGCCCTCTGCCACCAGGAGAAGTCCCCCACACCCACCACCACCCCCATTCTGGTCTGGCCCCCACCGTGTCCCTGCTGCCTGCTTCTCCTGTCTCTCATCCCCTGCAGTTTCTAGCAGCCTGTCTGGGGGTGATTTTCCTTCTATTGCCCCTGCATGGGCTTCATGGAGTTTTGGGATCTGGAGATTCGTGCTATTGATTGAATGTAGACATTCGGGGCTAACATTTCTTCATATATTCTTCCACCTCATTCCCCCTCTCTGCTTTTGGCACCACCTATACCCTTCTTGCAAGGACGCTTGGTACCTTCCCGTTAATTAAGCTTTTGTTCACTTTTTACAAAGCCTTGTCTTCCACGCTTTGGTTTGGGTAAAGCGACAACACGTTTTCAGAGTTGTAGTGTCCATTCAATGATTTTTTGTATTTCAGAGATGACAATTTTTTATTTCTAATATTTACCGTTGGTTCATTTCTTAAAGTTTCCTTATCTCTTTTAAAATCCCTCACTTCTTCAGCCAAGACATCCATCTTTTCTTATATATTATATGACATTTATCTACTTATTCTGTATTCCGTGTCTGTAAATTCCAACATCTGAGACACCATTAAGTTGTTTCCATTGATTTTCCCTCTTGGTCATGGGTCACATTTTCCTTCTCCTGTGTGTCTAGTAAACCTTGATTCTATGCGAGACATTGTGGACACCATGTTGCAGAGACTCAGGACTCTGTGATGTTTCTCAAAAGAGACCTGAGCTCTGTGCTGGCACTCTGGGTCCTCTTCTGTCCCTAATCCTAGGGGATAACTTTGGTCCTGGGATATCATCCTTTTACTCAAGGGTTCGGTCTTGTGAGGTTTCATCAGAAAGCCTGACGTAGTCATCAGATCCATCGAAATGAATGCACTTGAACTCAAGGAGCCTCTGGGCACTGGGGAGTGCTGATGTCTCTGCTCAGCTTGGCCCATGGCTCCCCTCAGCAGTCAGCCACAGACAGGGAAGGCTGGCGTGACCAGCTTTGGGGGCTTCCCTGCATGGCTTCCTTGGTTTCAGGATTTCCCAGCTCATGCCTCCCCCCCCCGCCCCCCGTAGCCTAGATCTCTGATTCCAAGTCTCCAGCCTGTTAAGATAGCTTCCTTCTGCTGGAGCAAGCTCCCCCTGCCTCACAGGGTTCAGGGAGGGCCCTCAGGAGAAAGTTGGGGGATGGCACATTTATCCCAGATGGCTCCCTTCTCTATGGCTTACCCCACATCCAGTTTCTGCTTTGTGTCACTCAGCACTGCCTTTAAATCGTTTGTGTTTTCATAGATACTCTAGAACTTATTGCTTCTATTGGCAGGAGAGTTAATACAATGTAAGCTATCTTCCAATTTTTAGACACTAGGAGTCTGAAGCGTGAGTTTTCTAAGCTCTTTGTTCCTGAAGAGGTGGCATTTGAGAAGAGAACTGAAAGCCATGAGTCAGATACACAGCATTTCAGGTGGGAGTTGTACAGAAGGGGGAAGAGAACTCAGTGGATCTGAGAGAGCAAGGTGTCAGGATAAAGGAGCAGATCACCAGTCGGAGCCAGCGTAGGGGTGCTGGCTAATGTGGGAATACTGGGTCCCACTCCCGCACCAAACGGGACAAACTGGTTTTGATGACGTGTTGCCATGTTGGAAAAGATCCCCAAGAGGCCTCTGGCCAACTGTCAGTGAAGACCTGGGGCCCTCAGTCCAATGGCCCTCAAGGAAATGAATCTTGCCAACGATGGGAGCAAGCTCAGCAGATCTCTCCCTGGTCAGGTCTCTGGATGAGACATTGGCCGGGGCCAGCACCATGCCTGCCATTTTGTGAGGCCCCACAGTGAGGATCCATGCGAGCTCTGTCCAGATGCCTGATCACAGGCATGAGACTAATACAGGTGTGTTGTTTTGAATCTCTAAGTTTTAGGGTAGTTTTGAGGTAGTAATAAATAATACAAATGCTGAAAGTGGTTTCTTAGTCCGTCTCTCCAGAAACTGGAGTCTTCTAAATACACTATTAAGGTGTTCTCCCTGTAGCACTTCCTACTTTTAAAATGAATTTGAGAAAATCCCAAAGGGAAATCCGGATCCTTGAACCAGAGATCATGTCAGTTCCAATCATACGCCTGCGAACTGGACTTCTCCCAAACCTACGTGATAGCATTTGTCAATGTGGGAAGGAAAAAGAAAAAGGCAGGGTGTTTGGTGCAATGTGGCTTTTGTTGAAGTATTTACTCCTCAGAGATCGCTGGAAAGTGGTATTTTCTTGCCTGGGGCACAGGACCGGACCCCAGTGCCTGCAGAGGCTGGGGGGTAGCACAGCGGTTTGGGGGCAGCAAAGGCAGGTGTGCAGCTCTCCCAGTGCAAGGAAGGGGGCTGCGGGGAGAGGGCCCCTGGCAGCCAAGGTTCTTGTCACCCCTTCTGGAGGGACCCTCGGATTGTTTTCCGTTGAAATCGACCTCATGATAAAGTCTCATTTGTGAGATCATCGGATCAGACTAGGTGATTACTTTTTAATGCTCTAGACAGTTTTCGTTAGGTTAGAAATAGCTAAAGCTCTTGCAACCTCCTCGTGCATTATGTTTTATATATTAAATCTATTATCTGTTGCCTAGGTATTTATATTTTATCCATGTATATAAGCTGTATATAACTTTATGCATAGACACCTCTGACTTTATTCGGAGTGATGTCTTGGGACCCCACTGGTTAGTTGTTGGAGGTGAATTCGTTGCAGAGCTCGGCCCACTTTGTCCTATGAAGGGTGCCGTGGGGTGCTGAGGTGGGGAGGGGTGCCGAGGGCAGATGGGGGCAGGCCCGGAGAGGGGGCTCCACCTGCAGAAGTCTGGGTGGGTGGGATGAACATGGCTGTACCTGCAGGGGTCCAAGTCCCCGCCAATCGCAGCATCTGTGGGTTTCTAGCCCCTTCCACGCCCAGGGCGTCTGGTTTAGAAGGTCTAGGGCTCCACATAGAACCTGCGTCTCTAGGAAGTGGTGCAGGTAATTTCAACGGACAGGCAGGTTAGAGGAGCCGCTGGTGAGCAGACCTCCGTGGACGTCACCAGCGGACCCACGTGTCCCCGCACCCAGTAGTGGCGGCCTGAGACTGGGCCGTTTCCTCCCATAACCATGGTTGTCCCCTGCCCGATGGGCCATTTGTGAAACCCGCCTCCTCTCCCCTCGGCCCCTTCTCCATTCAAGGACACAGGCAGCCCGTCTTAGGCTCTGAGGGACCTCCGGTCCCATAGCAGCGCTGACCCTCATGTGTCATGTGTCCCATCTTACAGATGGGCCGACGGAGGCTCCGAGCGCTGGGCATTGGTGGCATCTGAGTCTGGGTCATGGAGACAGCCGTCCTCACTCTTCTTCTGGCCTCGCCACAGCTGCGTCTTACGTGCAAACAGGTGCCCGCACCTGCACGTGGTACTGGAGGTCTTGTCCCCGAGCCGGCGTCCTCCTTGGGGCTCTTGGTCCGCTCACTGCCTACCTCTCTCAGCAAGTCCTGCAGACTCCACGTTGGAATATCCAGACTGTGACCATTGTCAGCGTGTCCCCGCGTGGTCACCTGTCACCTGCGTGACTGTGGACACTGGCTCTGTCCTAACACGGCTCCCAGGGTGAGCGGGCCGAACACGGGTCCTGCCACATCACACATCACGTACACGCACCCCCACACCACACACATGCACACGCCGCACACAGGCGCCCATTTTCCCTCTCACTTTACCCTGTTTTGTTTATGCTTAGAAAAAAAGCACACTTCGATCCCTTATGCGTTTTACGTTTCCTGAGCACTTGTCCCCCCACAGGCGTCCTGCTCTTCTGTCTGCTTCCGAGTGTTTCCAGCGCAACGGGAGCTCCATGCAGGCGGGACTCTGCCTCTGCTGCCCCAGAGCCTGGCCCGCGGCCGGCAGGCAGCAAACTAGAACCTCTTGGGGGCAAGAGGGGGGGTTGGGGGCAAGGACGGTGGGTGGGTGGTGGGGAAGCGTGCTTCCTGCAGAAGTCCCTTCCCAGAAGGAAAGCCCCTGGGAGCGGGCGCTGCCCCTCTTCCCTGCCCCCAGGAGACGTGGGGGCCCTCCCGGGATATCAACAGGCTCCCAGCCCTCCTGGGCCCCGGCTGCTCAGGCCGGCTCTGCTGGCAGGTGTGTCCACGCCCATGCACATAGGTGACCCCCCTAGTGTCCAAATGGAGGCACTGCCCAAGGCAGGCTGGGACCAGGCGCAGCTCTTGGAGGCCAAGGGCCCTGGCAGGTACGGAGGGACCCATGTCCCGACACCCGGGGCCCTGGAGCCCAGCTCGGCAGCCACAGAGGCCTCTTGCCGGGCTGGTGCTCACACATTCCTCCTTCCGACTCAGGACAGCAGGGCTGGGATAAGGGAGCCGAGGACACTTTTCAAAATGGGGAACTTGAACAGTTTCCAGCTCCAGACCATGAACAATGACCTGCTTGCTCCTTCCTGGAGACAGGTGTTTCCCCTGGCCCGGCAAGAGCGGACACAGCCCTCCGGGAGCGCTAACGGGAGAGGACTGCAATTACCCAGCTCCCGTGGGTCCACGCACAAACAGGGCTCCCAGGATGGGCCCTGAGCTGTGGACCTTCAACCCCCTCTGCAGCCGAGGCCAGGCCGGGACACGGTCATTTCCAGATCTCATCTTTCCCGACGCCGAAGTCAAAGCTGGGGTCGCGTCTCGACTCCCTCTCCAGGGGGCCGGTCCAGACACGGTGGCTGCAGGGGTCTAGCGAGCTCTTGCTGACGAGTCGTTGGGATGTACTTGGGTGCAGGAGAGCGGTGCCCGAGGCCAGTCCCGGGGATGCCCACTTGCAAGGATCACTGGGCTCAGGGCCGTCCCCACTTGCCGGCTTGCGCCCCGTAGCCCAGCTGAGCGGCAGGTGCTTTTGTTTGGCAGGTTTCAAGGATGAAGAAGGATGCACAGAGAAGTGGGGGTCTCCGCAGGACCTCGCCCTAGGCAGGCCTCACTTAGGACCCAGCTCTCAATCCCTGCTCTACACCCGGGCTCAGTCAGCTCACCTTTGAGGCTGAGTGCAAAGCACCAGGCCTCCCTCACACACACCCTGGGGCACTTGGTGTAGCCGCTGGGGCCCGAGGGGCACTGGAAGTCCCAGCCACCCAGGCCTTCAGGCTAGGCTGGTGCGGTCTCTGAAGGACAGCTGTCACAAAGGGTAACCAGCATCCCGCCTGTTGGATTTGAAGCGAAGGATGTGCCGCTCACACCAACGATGGCTGAGCTGAGCCTGGCATGGCCCTCGGTGCTTCTCAGTGTCCACGATGATCCTGACGAAGCCTTGTCTCCTCCGGCCCTCGAAGTCCTGGGTCCTCGCCGGCTCCTGCCAGAGCTCGTCTCTTCCCTGTACCACCTTCCAGTGCGGTCAAGAGCACCTGGCCTGGCCACCGCCCTTCCAGTTCCGGCTTCTTCCCTCGGGAACAACCTGCCTGCAAGCTGCCACAGGGGCAAACAACGGTCGGAGCCACCCCGGCCGTCAGCCACGCTGTGGCTTTGCAAGAAGAGCTTCCAGCTTTCGGGGGCCAAGCCCATCGAGCTCAGGAGGGAGCAGGTAGTGGCCACCTGAGGCCTTGCGTCTGATGCTCAAGGGCCCGAGACTTTGCATCTGTACCGCGGGGACAATGCCGATGCTGCTGGTCCCAGGACCACACTTTGAGAACCACCGGGTCTAGGTTTTGGTGGAGCAGCCAACACTCCTGGATATCCGTGGCTTGAACCACAAACACGGTTCTCTCTCTGTTGCAAATTCCTCATAGTGGGCCGAGGACTCCCTCCAAGTCCACTGGGGACGCAGCCGCTCGGGGGAACGAGGCCGGTGGCACGTGAGAGGGAGCCCCAGCTGTGGACTGGGAGAGCTCGGGGCCAGTGGCCGGATGAGCCCCACGAGCTCCAAGGGGCCGGGAAGTGCGATCCAGAGATGCAACTGGACAGCAGAGTGGGGAGGCTCGGGGACGCGGGCCAGGGCCCCGGGATGAGGGTGAGGTCTGCACGGCCAAGGCCTGGAACCCCAGGGGTGGCGGAGGCGCCCGCAGATTTGGCCCCCCAGGAATGGCACTGGCCTCCCTCCGCCCTCTGTGGCCACCGGCTTCAGACAGCGAGCGGTGCCATGCAGGGGGAGGCCCTGTCGCCCTGAAGAAGACAGCCAATCACGTCTGTTTACGGTGGAAACTGTCAACTCGATTTATTGAGAAACTCTTTCAAGGACTTTTCATCACACAGGTTTAAAATATTGGAAAACGCCCCTTCCTGGGCATTACAGACAAGACTCAGGAACACGTCCATGGGGTTCTTAAGCAGTGGACACGTATCATCGGACATTGTGTTTTTAAGGGCCCGATGCCCTAGAACCTTTCCTGTGGGTTTTCTGTTGATGGTTTTTCCCTTTTCATCAGCCTGTGTCCAGTTATAGAGAGAAGGAGGAACAAGAATTACACCAGGAGAATGTTTGCAAATATAAGAAGTACTTTTATTGCAATATACCATAGCGAAGTGGTCTGGGGAGAACGGGACACGTTTGACTTCCATACGAATGACAACAGCTTTGAAGGGGCCATGAGGATGAGGAGGACAGTGTAAGAGGGGACTCGAGAGGGACGAGGAATCAAAACGGAATCACATGACCTAGACAACACCCACAGGGCACCGCGCGGCAGTCCTCAGATATGGCTTTGCTTTGGAAGAGACAAATGTGAGAGTCATTGGCGCATGCCAGCCTCCTGAGCTTGAAAGAACCTCGAAGCCAGACTTCTCTTTGGCGACAGCAAGACTCCATGTCCACAGGGATGCGGGAAATCCTAGTGGGTGGTTTCCTGATGCCCCGGCGGGGGGGCTCTGCGGTGGTCTCCCCAGCGGGAAGCAGGGCCCAGCGGGCAGGGCAGGCAGAGGACAGCACCAGAACCGTCGGTCACAGCGGCTCCCGAGGGGGCTGAGCAGGGCCTCGGGGCCCTGCCCGTTCCCCTCAGCACGGAAGGAAAGGGCATTGCACGAGGGCAGCTTTTCACAGTGAGGGGGTGGCCCTTCCTGGCCGGTCCATCGGGCCGTCTGCCCACAGAAGGCAGCCCCCTGGCCCTCGCTTGCGGAGAAGCCCCGCCAGCCCAGAGCTCCAGGGCGGCTGAGGCCGACGCCCAGGACACTTGCGGGTGGAACTCCAAATTGCTCGTGGGGGGCAGAAGCCCCGGAGAGACCCCCAGAGTTCATTGCACATCTCCGCGTCTGCACATGCAGCTTTAGCTCAGTGCTGAGCACAAACACAGAAATTAGCACCAAACATTCAGCAAACTGAAGACGACCTGCTCATCAGCACACCACGGACAGAGCGGGCAGCATCTTATATGTGTGCGTGTGTGTGTTTTCAAATCACAGAAGCACAATCTAACACTGGCAACAGGCCTCGCAGCAACCTGGGAGCGCAAAAGCATGTGGGCCCAGCGGGAAGGAAGGGGGCGAGTGTCTACCTCTCCATCCTGGGCAGAGACCCGCGTCCTGTGGAGGCAGAGACCAGGACCGAGAGAGGCGGGAGGAAGAGGCACGGCCAGGTGACCCCAGGGTCCCCTTTCAAGGAGATCTTAAAACAGATAGCACCACAAAGGAGAAGTGTAAAAGTGAGCACCAATTTTCATTTAATTATCATCTACAGAAAGTGTGGTTTCCCCGCCCTGGACACTCTCCCATCAGGCTCTGCGGGGAGAAAAATGGGGAAAGGAAGCAATTAAAATTAATTTATGCCCGCGATTTAATCTAAGTGCACGTAGGAAAGACAAAGCATCAAGTTCTTTTTTTTTTCCTCTCCATTAAAAAAAAAAAAAAAATCCAGAGCTCACCAAAAAATTATCTGAATAGGGGCCCAGGCACCCGCTGTTCAAACGGCAGCGTGCCCTCCTGCTGCCCTGGGCAGACCTCCACCTTATTGCACGTTCTTGGCCAGTGGGGAAGGGGGATGCCCCTTTCTCACCAGAACTGGACGCCCCCCCTTCCCCCACCCCCCCAGTGGGACCGACGCCGGGCTGACATGCGTGATTGAAAGTCGGGGACACTGAACATTTATGACAATACAATACAAATATTTACTTAAAACTCACAAAGACGAAAGCACCTTTAATCCATCGGAAAGGCACATGCAGAATGACATTTGGCCCATGAATGGATCGTGTAGTTGAAAACAGAGGCTCTGGCTGGGTGGGGATGACCTTTACGAGGCTTGCCTCTGAACATTTTTTGAAGGTCAGGGGAAATACACATCTTCAAGTTGAATTAAAAAAAAAAGTGATCTCCAAATACTGCAGCCCCGCGCCCGGGCCCAGCGGCCTCTCCATGCAGGCGTCAGATCGGCCGGCTCGGTGGCAAGAAGTGTGACCCGGTCCTGGTCCCTGCGGCGTGCGGTGGGGACGGAACGGGGCTGACAAAGCGGTGGGGCCCGGTGGCTGGGGGCCGTCTAGGTCATGTGATTCGGCTCCGGGGTGGGGGACTCGGCTCTTTCCCTTTGCTCTCTGTGGGTTTGGGGTCTGGCTCGGTGCGGAGCCGGGCGCAGACGAGGTCGGGGGAGGGACGAGGGGCCTTCACTGTCCAGGACGCCCGCAAACGGCGCGCTGAGGTCACGAGGTTGCTCTTGGGGGCCGGGCTCGCGGCTCCTAGCCCAGGAAGCAAGCCGGCCCCACTTCAAATCCAAATTTCTGTGACGCTTCACCGAAATCATTGAACATGATGTCCACAATGGGTACTTGCTCTACCTTGGGTGTGTCGATCTCCAGGACGGTCTTCTGGTACCCTTTCCTCATCTGGGAAGCAGAAGAGAGGCACGTGTCAGTAAGAGGGGGCGGGGGAGGCACCTGGCGGGGCTGAGCCGCCCCCGCCCCACCCGCCCCGCTCCCGGCTCCCGCGCGCGCCCAGACCAGCTGCGGAGAGAAAGTGGGTTTGCGCCGTCTCTCAGGGCAGGTGGAGGGAGGGACACGTGCCAGACCAGGGAAGGCAGCGCCTCCCACCTCACGACCTCCCACTTAACCCTCGCCCCAGTCCCGGAAGCACGCGCTCCCCTGCCAGCTGGGACACCCCAAGGCAGCCGCATCAGGACCAGCCACAGAAAACGCAGCTCCGCCGGAGTATACCCGGATACCAGCTCCTTGTTCAAAATGAAGAATTCTCAGACAGTGAGGGCTGATGGCCGGTCCTGCCCTTGGCAATCACACCCAGAAGTAAGAGGACTCCACACCCACAAGTGTGAGAAGAGGAGGGAACCTGACCCACTCCCTGGTCTAGAGGAGTACTGGGTAAACTGAGGCACAGAGGGCCAGGGATGGCACAGGGAGGGAGCACTGCGCTGCGGTGAGTCCCTTGCTCGGTCTGTTTAACCTCCACGAGCATCTCGTGTCACCCTCCACTCAGCCCCGGGTCAGGATGCAAGCCCCACCTTACTAAGGAGAAGGGTGAACCCCAGGAAGGTGCCAGAACTTTCCCAGGAGAGGTGTCTTCACTCCCCTGCCTGGCCACACGTCAGAGCACAGGGAGGGGAGGTGCAGGGTCGCCCCGGTCACTCAGCTCTGAGCACACAGGACGCTCCCACCTGAGGCTAAACGGGCCTGTCCTCCCATCTACATCCCCCGAGGCGAGGGTCCCCAGTGGGGGCGTCTGCCCCACAGACCCTCACAGACACACCCCGTCGCCGTCCAGGACGAGCGGCTATCTCTCCTTCCCACCCAGAGCAGAGCCACACTCTCAGTGGGGTCTGGCCCCGGGGAGGGTCTCCCGGCACCATCCACGTCCTGAAGGAGGAACGCAGAGCCTCTGGAGGCCTTATTCCCTCCTGTGGAACGGGGGTCAGGGCGGCCGGCCCCGTGGATGGCACGCGGGAAGCCACGGGAAGTGGAGCAGCCACAAAGTGGCTTCCACTCCACGGGTGGAGGTGTGCACGAGGGCCCCGGCTTCTGGCCTGCCCCCATCACTCTTCGGGGAGGCCACCGGCCGGGCAGCCCTGCGGAGGGGCCCGTGGGGCAGGAACTGAACAGACCCCGCAGCCCCAGGCCAGCGGCCCTCCCCGGAGAGCAGCCCCGTGGCCACACAGCACCGTGCTAGCCACCGAATGCCTGCGTCCCCCCACAGTCTAGGTGTTGACGTCCCATCTACAATGTGAGGGTGTCTGGAGGCAGGGCCTTTGGGAGGTGACTAGGTCATGACGGTGGTGCTCTGACAAGAAGTGACCAGAAAGCTAGCCGCTCTCTCCACCGCAGGAGGCCGCAGCGGGAATGCGACTGTCTGCGGCCCCGAAGCAGGCTGTCCCGTCCCCTGGGCCCGCCCGCGCCAGCACCCGACCTCGGCTTCCAGCCTCCAGAGCCGTGAGAAGCCCATGGCTGCCGTGGCCCAGCCACCAGTCTGGGGTGTTTTGTTACACAGCCCGAGCTGACCGAGACGCTCTGGGCCCGAGCCACCGGCTGAGCCACTCCCAGGTTTCCGACCCTCAGGAACTGAGTCTGACCCCTCCTGACGTGGGCGCCGTCCTGAAGGACTGCTCGGGGACGACCAGGACCTCGAGGCCACGGATGCTGGCGCTTTCTAACCACGTGGCCTGGGCCCGGCCTGGCGCAGCACATACGGGATGGCTCATGCCTCCTCCAGCCACGCCAGCCCCCAACGCCGCCCGCCTAAGCTCTGCCTCTGCCCCTGTCCTCACCGTCGGACACCGCACAGTAGGGATCAGGTGGGACGGCTGGCCCGGCCTTCCCGGCCGCTAGAAGGCGGGGCTGCTGTGGGACCCATGGACCTCGGCTGCGGGCGGCCTGCGCCTTCCCAGCGGCGAGCCGGCCAGCAGGGCAGCGCCCCACCGGCTCTTCCTCCCGCAGGAGGGTGGGCCAACCGGCCTTTGCGGGGCTGGCATCCGCCTCCCCTCCCCACGCAAGGGACGGCGGCGTTTGCTGAGCTGACAGGGTGTTTCTCCTGGATTTACGGGGCCCATGGCTGCACCTATCAGAGCTCTTAGAGAGGGTGTGTTTAAGCAGGCCGCACGCTCACCTGCCGCTCTGTACCCCGTTATTCCGGAGGCGTAAATAACCATTACGGGCTGGAAACGGCCCCCGAGGGTGCACAGAGCTGCACGGACAACCAGATTTATGTGGCACAGCTCCTTGGGCCTCTCGCCAGGTGATGTGTCTGTGTGCAGGGCCGTGCCCGCTCAGGGGCCCCTCACTCAGGCCACACAGCCCAGAACGTCTGAGGGAACCCCGGTTCTTTGGCCCTCGCTACACGACTCCAGCCAGCCTCCCGCGCCCGAGGGCCGAGGCGGGCCTCTCTACCACCAGCGCGCGTCTGGAGGCAGGGGCCCCTCCACAGTTACTGGGGGGGGGGGGGGGCTGCGATTTTTCAAATTGGGCTGAACTTTTTGGGGGCATGGGGTTCGCCGAGCACGACTCCCCAGGCGCGCCCCCATGCCCCACCTCCCTGTTCTGTGAGCCCCGCCCTCCACCCAAATTCCCGGTCCAGCCCGCACAGCAGGCTTTCTGCTCGGAGACCTTTGCTCTCCTCCTTTTCAGGGGTCGGCTCTTTTCTCTCCAGAAGCAAAACCGCCTGAGGAGGAAACGGCCATCTTCCCGGCCCAGCGTCCAGTCTTCCTGTCCCGAGAGCTTGGGTCTCGCCACGGCCTCCAGAGACACGCAGAGGACCGTGGCAGAGTCCAGACTTGACCACCGAGGGGCCAGGGCACTGTCTCCTCCCCGGCAGCACTCTCTCAGGAGTGAAGGTGTGAAGGTGCACGGAAGCCGGCATGCTCCAAGCCCAACTCAAGGGCTTATCCCCGGGGTCCTGCCTCTGCCATAGGAGACTCCTCCTGTCTCCACCTTCACGGCCTTAGCCTCGTGCGCCCCTGTTGTCAGAAACAGTCCCAGGAACGGAGGATTCTTCTGGGGCTTCCGGCGGGCTGAACACAGTCCCAAGCTTTGGAGGCGAGATGAGACGTGCTTCTGGGACAGCCCGATGGAGCAGGAGCCCCACTTGTAGGAGGCAGAGACGCAGGGATAATTCTCCCTGCTGCCTCATGACCTTCTCAAGGAGCTCGGGGTGCACGTCAGGAGCGCAAGCAGATGCCGGTGGCAATCCCTTCCCAGGGGGTTGGACTCCTCTGCTTTACTCAGGGATGAGTCTTGCACATCCCAGTCGGACCGTAGGACTGACCCACACAAATCCCAGGGTGCATGGAAGCAGGGAAGGGGGGCAGGGCACTCCAGGGAAGCCTGCCCGCTGGGTGCCCTCGCCCATAATCCCCAAGGTGGCCCCGGGGTGAGGAACAGGAACGGAGCTCCCCAGGGCTGGAGGGTGCTGCCCAGTCCAAGGGCACCAGCCAGGGTGGGAGGCAAGCGGTGAGCCTGGGTCCTGCTCTCAGCGGCTACCAGGCGGCTCTGCGCGCTCACTTTCCCGCAGGACCCAGATGCCCCGCAGGGCCTTCCGCTCGGGCCTGGCCTGGACGGCACCGGACCGCCACAGCAGACATTAGGGAAAACGGTCACATCCCATGCACGCTGTGACGGGCCGGGGAGGACGCACTAACCCAGGGGCAGGAGCCCAGGGGGTGCAGCTCAGTGCTCGGGCACGCCTCTCCCTGGCCTCAGACGCACTGTGACCAGCTGACAGATGCCCTGACTGCTCTGTTCAGAAGGTGGGGTGGGGGACAAAGGGGAGGGCCGCTGGGCCAACGAGAAGAACTCTCAGATGCTTTGCCCACCTGGAAATCTGCGGGAAGGACCCTGTCTGGAGCTGGTGCTAAGAGGGTCCAGAAGAGCTTCTGGGCCACACGGTGAGAGCACAGCCCCTTCTAGAAAGGGGTATCGTGTGCTGGCCCAGAGGGAGGCCCTTCGAGGGGCCGGCCCTGGACATAGAGCAGGGCTGGAGCCCACGCTAGCCCTGTCCCCGGGGGGGCTGGCCCGGGCACCTCGGGCAGGGCCTCTGAATTCAGAACAGGTGGCCCGATGTTGAGACGGGACAGAAGGACTCGCAGAGACGATGCTTCTTGGCAACCCCACCTCCAGCCTCTCAAAGGCCACACGAGGGACGTGCCTGAGGATTTCAACAGGACCGGACCCCCGGGACATGGCTACAGAGACACCAGGACGCAGCTCAGACCTGCCCGGGTTGACGGCAGCCCCTGGAGGTACGGTCCCGAGGAGCTGGCCCTCGGTGGGGACCCTGGCCTCACTCTGGGAGGCCAGAGGTGGGGGCGCAGAGGAGGGCAAGCATCCCGGGGCCCGGGGCCCGGAGAGCGAACGCAACTCCAGCCCTGACAGGCCGTGTGGGCTGAGCAAGCCTCCTGTCAGGCCTGCGGAGCAGCTCGGCCCTTCCTGGCAGGCGGACGGGGCCCGGGCACGACCTAGCGTGGCTGGGCGACCTCGGGGGCTGATGCGGGCCCTGGACCCGCAGAGCACCGCCCAGCACAACCTGTGTCCTGGCCACTCCTGGGGAGGCGCTGCCTGAGGAGAGCTGCTGATTCCAGGCCGGACTGACATGGGCTTCGGGTCACAGCCGGCCAGGGCCGCAGAGCCGGCTCCCCAGCCTTTCCTGCCAGGGGTGCGCTCTCCCGGGTCCCGCGCCCCGCCCCGCGTAGCTCCATGGGACACTCACAGCGCAGCCGTCCACCAGGGCGCGGATGTAGGGGCTATTGTCATAGGACATCTCCTCGTCGTTAGAGCCCAGGAAGCGCATGGCCTTGTCGTAGCCGCCCGTGGCTGCGTCCTGCCAGGCCACCGACTGGTAGCAGTTGTAGGTGATGTTCTGGTGGGCGGAGGCACTCAGCAGCCGCAGGAAGGTCATCTGGACCACGCCCACGGGGTTGCCCTCGGCGTCCACGTAGGAGAGCTAGGGGGACAGGAGGGGCTGCTCAGCAGTGAGGGGACAGGGCCCCCCTCGCGGCCCAGCCTCCACAAGCTTCGTCCACGTGCTGTCTCCTCCAGAGCGTGAGCCGTGCCGAGGGCACTGCCCTGGGCATGTGCCGCACAACCAGGCCCCCAAGGCCAGAACACGACACACTGGCTCTCTTGGGGGCTCCCTGGAACAGAGGGACATGCACCTCATTTCTTTCAGAGACCTACACAACGCTCCTGTCCCTCCTGGCCTGGCTGGTGCCTCCTCCTCCAGGGCTCAGGTCACGGGCCGCCTCCTCAGGGAAGCCTGCCCGGGTGAGGTGCCCTTCCCCACCTTAGCCTGGCTCACTGTCTATTTTCCCTCCTGGGCTGTAAGGCCCTCCACACCAGCTCTGGAGCCCTGTGTCACAGGCTCCCGGTGCCTGGGCTGCAGCCCTCCCTGGACTATGAGCACCCTGAGGGCGGACACGTGGCCTCGAGCTCCCATCACTGTGCCCGGAGGCCGGCCAAAGGAAGGCACTCGTGGGATTACGGTAATAGATGAAAACCATTCGCTGGGCACCCGTGATGTCCTAGGCCCTGGCCAGGGAGCCGTGAGAACTGCAGATAGAGAGGGCAGGGGGCCCGGGGCTGACTCGGGCCGGCCTGGAGTGATGCACGGGGTGCTAGGTCCTACGGAAGCAATAGGGGCCTGAGCCATCGGGCCGCGAGCCGGAGGGCCGGGGCGGCCGGGTGCCTTCCTGCAGGCAGAGGGGAGCCACAGAATGGCACTCAGGAAAGGCCGTGCCTGCCTTTTTAGGGCACAGAACCCAGGGGGAAGCAGAGCAGGCCTTCCTGGCCTGGGGACGGGGACTCAGCAATGGCCCACGCCGAGAGGGGGCAGCCGGGGGCGCTCTGGGGACGTGACCCTCCCTGGAAAGACCCACCCTCTGACAGCAAGCCCAGAGCAGGGCATCACTGATGACGTGCCCCTTCTCAAGAGCCTTCGCCGGCGTCACCGGCTCCCCCCAGTTATGGGCTACAGAGCTCGACAGGGTGCGGGATGGGCGCGGGACGGGCGTGGGGCGGGCCTCAGTTTCTGCGTCCTTGCAGACGCCAGCCTTCTGAACAGCCCGACACGGCCAGGGACGTGGGTGCCTCCCGCCCCAGACGAGGCTCGGCCCCCTCCCCAGCCGCAGCGCCTGCAGGCCCTCTCCGCGGGAGGTGGAGGGTGCCCGGGAGGTCCCGGGCGTCAGCAGAGGGCAGTCCCTCCCTGCATGGCTGCGGCCACACCACTGCTGTCCCAGGCCCTGGCCCGACGCCCCACGACAGCCACACAACAGGACACACGAGGGCGAATCGAGGCCCATGCTGCCCGCTCACTCACATACGCGTATACAGAACCAGAGGGCGCGGGGGCGGGGGCCCGGCCAGAGACCCTGCCCCTCCCCGCCTGGGCCGGGGGGCACCAGGCTGCCGGCCAGCACCGGCTTTGCACGCAGCGACCGCACACGTCTCGGCCGGACCCTGAGGAGGACAACTGAATACCAACCGGCAATCCGGGCCATCAGGTGCTCCTTCTGGGAGGAAGCTCGACTGACTGGAGGTAGCATGCATGCGTGGGGACAGGCCAGCGAGCAGCGCGGGACACAGAAGGACCTGAAGCCCCCAGGGCTGAGCCGCGGGCCCCGGGTGGGAGTCCCGGGCCCCCGCCGTGAGCCCCTGCCCTCCCAGGGGGAAAGAGGCTCTGCACGATCATCCTATGGGCTACGGCCAGAGCAGCCCGGTCCGGAGAAGGAGGCTATTTCTTCAGGAAGGGACCTGCATCTGTGTCCTGTCCACTAGGACAGTCCCAGAGAGCTGGCAATACGGCAGCGGGAAAACCCAAAGGAAAAGCTGGTTTCCGCTGGGGCCGTCCCTTTGCCTCTAAGCTCCGTCTAAAGTCTGAAACGGGACAGAGGTGGGAGGCGGGCTCCCCGGATCGGTGGCGGAAAGTGGGTGTTGTGAGTGAGGTGCTGGGGTGCGGGGCCACAAGGGGCACCCGGCTGCCCCGTCCGGGTCCCGGGCTCGCCTGACCCGCCCTCACTGGGCCCGCCCGCGCTGAGGGGGCGTCCGAGGCAGGTCCTTCTGTGTGTAGCTGCTCTTTTGGAGGCAAGCACAACAGGGGCGGAGGGAGGAGGAAGAGCAGGGGGAGAAGCAGGCGAGAGGCCTGCCGTCCATGCAGAGAGATGGAAGGAAGTCTCCGCAGACGGGGCAAGGCGAGCGCGGACGCGGACCTTCAGAGTGTCTGCAAAGAGCCCGAGTGGCTTGGAATCAAGGACACGGAGCGCGTGCGGTGTTGTTAGCCATGAAGTGCCTCGAGGTAGAAGAGCGAGGGGCCTTGAGAGGTGGGACAGGGCAAAGGCCGGCTGGAAGCCACCGCTCTGGGAGTCCTTGGGGGACATGGCCTCTGTGTCCCCCCAGGAGGCCACGGTGCCCGCAGTGATGGCACATGGCCTGCGGGAGGCCACGGAGCTTCCACGGCATGGCTTCTGGGTGACAAAGGACCGCCCCCCCCGGGGCGTGTAGCAGGGGAATGACCAGATCTGAGGACGTGAAGGCAAGGAGCACAGTCAGGTGCCTGCAACGCGTCCGCATCCTGGACCCTTGGCCTTTCACCTGCTAGGAAGAGGGCACAGGGCTCCACGTGCTGTTCCAGGGAAGCGCCCGGACCAAACCCCTGGGACGGTCAGGGCAACATGCCCGAGCGTACAGGCCAGCCGCGGGCCTGGTATGAAGGAGTCCGCACGGCTCCATCTCTGGGCCGGCGACAGAACGTCACCTTCGCTCCCTTCAAGGGATGCAAGTGTCTTTCCAATTCTGGGACGGATTACTGAGACCAGCTCCCTGGGAGTTACAGTGGGGACTAACCGAGTCATGTGGGCGCACGGAGCAACCCACGGCCGGGTGGGCAATCAGGGACGGCCCCCTCACCGGGCAGCCGCAGGGGAATGACCTCAGTGGCCCGTGTCCTGGGAAGAACTCGTGGTTTAGTGGTCCAGGACCCGCCTCACCCAACCCGCCCACGAGGACTGAGCAAGATAAAACCCTCCAGCTCCTGGTGTCTGCTTCCAACTCCTGGTGGCACCCAGCTGTGGCTCTGGGCACCCCGAGCACCCAGCTCCCGACCTAGACGGGACTGGAAAACCATCCCCGGGCTCCCGTCCCCCTGCTCCCAGGCCGAATGAACTCTCGTCGTGGGTGGTGGGCGAGGGCGCCGATGCGGAGTCTGGCTGTCATGTGCCGTGGAGCAGCTCGGCCGAAGGGGCGAGAGCAGGTGCGCACACGGCGGCCACGAGTGCCATGCAGAGCCGCGAGCCAGGCCGTGCGGCAAGCGGGCAGCGCCCCGGCGGCCACTTACCAGGGACCCTCGCTTGTACTGACTATACCAGGTAGAAGGTTGCTCTTTGGGCCAGCGGGCCATTTTACTCTGCAAGATACGAAACGGGCGCGTTTGAAGGACAACCACGGAGAAGCCAGAGGCCGCCTTACC
Organism: Mirounga angustirostris; assembly: GCF_029215605.1. Taxonomy (NCBI): domain Eukaryota; kingdom Metazoa; phylum Chordata; class Mammalia; order Carnivora; family Phocidae; genus Mirounga; species Mirounga angustirostris. Next base: position 91,615,833 of record NW_026991723.1, on the reverse strand, counting down.
AGTTTACCACGCTTGAATTCACTGAACCAGGAACCCGGGTTTTCTTTGGGCCAAGAAGTGATCCTGGCCTAAACATCGAGCGGGGAGGTGGGAGGGAGAGAAACAGAGAAGGACAGGGTTACTTCTCCCACCACCACGAGGAGCACTCGCCCACCTGCAGACATGCCTTCTCCCGCCCGTGCCTCGCCCCCCATGGCCGGGGGGTTCCCGTGGAGTCGGGGTGCTCGCCCTGGGGCAGACTGCACTGAGGACAGGGAGAGGGGGGGCCTGCCGTGCATGTATGCACACCCAGCCTCTCGTGCAGGGCCAGGGCTTCCGAACTGCTGAGCGGTGGACGCCTGCCTGGCACCAAAGGCACTCAGGACAGTAAGAGCCAGCATGGACCCGGACAGGCCAAGGGAAGGACACACAGCCTCCCTCTCATCTACTCTCATTTGATGCGTGTGTCCTGCGTGGCTCTGTGTGGTGGGCAAGGCCTCCCTGAAGACACAGCGTGAAGCTGACCATCGTCATCGGGAGGGACGGCATCTGCCCCCCACCCATGGGAGGGGAGGGCTCCCACTTGGGGGTCTGCTCTGCACGGGGCCCAGGAGCAATTCCCAAGGACAGGCCTAGCACCGAGCAGGCTCAGGAACGCTGTGGGGAGTGAATGCGTGACCCCTCCTCTAAGAGGAGGGCCTGCTGCGGGCTCCAGAGGCAGAAACGGGGAGCCACTCGCTGCAGAGCCGGGGAGCACAAGGGACGGGCCCACAGGCCTCTGCTCTGCCTGGACCTAGTCGTGCACAGCGGGGAAGCAGGACTCTGACTCCCTGTTCTGTCCCCCTGGGCTCCCCTCTGAGCTGGTCGCATGCAGGGGAGGGAAAAGGGCCTGTGGGAGGAAGAGGGGCCCATCCGCTCTCTCGTGTGGGCTTCCAGACCCGCCCATGTCAGCGCTCAGACAACATGCGCACGGCCTCCGCTGGGACCAGGGCCACAGGTGCAGGCGACCGGTGGAGGGTCCCTACTCTCACGGGGCTGAGCCCGAGGAAGAACACGGAGCAGTGGGGGTCACTCAGCCCCCCAGCCTGCTGTCCGCCCAGCTACACCACCAGCTCGGGCTCCTGGGGTGCCCACTAGTTCTCCAGCAGCAAGGCCACGTGTTGGGGACAGACAGCCACAAAAAAGATGAGAAACAGTGATTTTTCCACCTGAACTTCCTCCTGGGGCTCTGCCAAACGGGAGAGTCCCGAGGCTTGTATTTTCTTTTTGAACATCAGGCTGTTTGTTGCGGGCATACAGGTTACCGAGGATTTCAAATTTCAGGTTGGGGAGCGTGTATATAAAACAGGGGTCCCCAAATCGTGCCTGTCATGGTGGAGCCCCTGCCCCCGTGGCCGGGCCTTCTGTCCAGGGGTGCTGGAGCTCCCCACAGTGACAGTGAGATGTAGGGGTGAGGGGATGGCGCCCCTGCAGACCACAGGCCTCCCAGCTCCTCCCGCACCAGGCCACAACCTGCCTGGACAGCCGGCCGCCTGGGGGGCGTTGTGGCGGTCTGAGCAGGCCCCATGCAGACGGCGCTGCGTCGCGGTCATCTTGCAGTTAGACCTTGTCCACCTCACCTGTCCTGCACCCAAGGGGAAAGCAGCCCACGTCCCCACGCACACACACGCCGGCCGCACGCCTGTGTCCCCATGCACATTCACTCCCAACTGCACACACACAAAGACCCCCCACGGAGGGGACTGTTATTCGATGTGCTCGCAACTCTCTGTGCATCAGAACCTCGCTGACCAAGATTCCATCTGGAACAGACTTCAGACACACGCGCTGCCCTCGGGAGAGACAGGAGCGGGTGCCCAGATGTCCGCCAACACCGAGAACCGAGGCAAACGCCAGCCTCTCAAAGATGCATCTGGGGGGCTGTGGACTTGGCCCAAAGGCCACCCTATGGGTTTCAGGTTGGTCTGAGGGCAGACTTGTGGGGTCATTTCAGGAAGGAGCTGAGCACCCAGCGGTTGAAATCCCCATGTGGGGCTGGCCGTCCCCTCACCTGCCACAGCACCAGGCTGTGCCCACCCCGTCCCGCGGCTCAGGTCTACTTCTGGGGGAGAAACCTCGGCTTTGAAACCGTTCCCGCCGTGACGGGAAGGCAGTCGGGGAGGCAGGCACTCACCCCCTCGGACTTCTTGTCGGGGAAGACGCACGTCGCCCCTCCGGCTGTGAAGTTGCAGTAAACTTTGAAGGAATCTCTGGAGCACCCCTGGTTAGGATCCACCCAGTATTCACCTGGACGGCGACAGGGAGAGGATTCGTGAGCGGCTCCCTGCATGGTTCCAGAAGCAGCTGCAACCTGTCAGCGCAGCTGACGAGGGGCCGGCTGCCTTGAAGGGGAGCCTTCTCTTGCCCCCCTTCCCTGGCCTCCCGAGACTTGGTTCCGTCCTGCGAGCCTCCGTCGGCTTCCGGGCGAGATGCCCGGGCAGCGCGTAGCACAGACAGGGACACGGACGCTGTGTCTTTCCCGCCGCGCAGGCTGCCCCGCACCCACCCGCCATGGGCCCCGCGGGCCCCTACCGTCCGGGAAGTCGGGGTGGCAGAGCTGCAGGTCCTTGCACGTGCGGGCGGGGTTCTGCTGCGTGCCCAGGGGCCGCTTCATCTGCTCTATCTCCAGCTTCAGGGAGTTGAGCGAGCCGAAGATCTCCTCCATGCCGTCCGCGTAGTCCACGTAGTTCTCACCGGCCGCGTCATCCAGCAGCTGGCTGGCGTCGATGTTCCGCCGGGTCCTGGACGCCTGGATTGGCAGGGGCTGGATGACCTCGCCAGGGGGACCCTGCGTGTGGACAGGACTGGGTGGGTCCCAGTGGGAGCGGCACCAGGGCAGCCGGGGCCCCGTGATCTGGCTGCAGACGCCCATCTCCTCGGCCTGCTTTTCCTCCCTCTTTCCTGCTCCCGAGCGCCGCACGCCCAACCCCACTGCCGGGCCTCGCCTGCACGCGCACCTCCCTCCTCCGGACCGCGGCCTGGGGTTCGAGCCTCAGCTGGGCTCAAAGCAACCGGCTCTCCCCGGCCTCTGCAGCCCAGCCTGGGGCCACACACAGTGGAGCCACGCGAATGCCTGCAGGTGTGGGAGCCCCAGCCGAGGATGGAGACAGGAATCGAGAGGCTGCACGGCCAACCAGGGTGACCCATGGAGGACGCCCCGCGATCTGGCTCATCACGGCCCCCACCCGTCCCCCGGGGGCCTTGTCAGATGCTGCCCACTGTCACAGCCCGCACACGCACACACTCTCTCCCTCTGGCGCCCAGACTCCCCCCACCAAGCTCTGGAAAGTGAACAGCACACACACATGCTCCCACCACTGCCTCAGTGTCCAGAGAGCCCCCATCCCCACCTCCAAGTCTTCGAAGGCTACTCACCGGCGGGCCGGGGGGTCCTGGGTGGCCCGCCTCACCCTTCGGGCCAGTGGGACCCTGGGAAAGAGAAAAGAGAACCAACCCTCATCACCGAGGCCTGATGGGACCTAAACCCACTCTGCGCTCCAGAAGGATCCCCAGAAACTGGCACGGAGACTGTGAGGGGCGCAGTCTAACGTGCCAGGGGGCAGGATGGCAGGGACCCTCCCATCCCCAGTGCCAGATGGAAGAGCCTGACGCCCCAAGACGGGAACTTAGGGGCACCACCCCGCTCAGGTGGGGGCAATAGCCCACATGCGGTGGTCTGCAGCAACCCCAGCAGGGGACATGCTCGGGACAGCCAGCACTGGAGGAGATGCATGAGCACCAGTCAAGGGGGGAAGAGGGTCCAGGATGGTGGTCATCGAGGGGGACACACCCCCTCGCTCAGGGCAGAAGGGGCCTATTTGGGGTGCACACCACTTACCGAGGAGCCCTTAGCACCTTTTGGCCCAGGAGGACCCTGTAGAGAGTGGGGGACAGAGCATCAATGAGCAGGCACCCCTTCACCTCTGGGCGCCTGTCCTGACCCACAGTCCTGCTCAGGCCTGGCTAACTCTTCACCCCCAGCCTGCACCCGAACCCCCTTTCCCAGGAGTCTAGGCTTGCACTTGCTTGACTCAGGGGGCAGGGGGTACGGCTGGCGCTCAGCCACATGGAGGCAGAGGATGGTCCTGTCTGACCCCAGTCATCCTGCCCCCGTGCCCACCCCAGCCAGGAAACCACAGTTCAGGCAGCCAGACTCGGAGGGAGAGCAGGGGCCAGCATCGGATCGCGGGGCCACCTTGGGTCTCATGGACCCAGGGCCAGCATCAGATCGCGGGGCCACCTTGGGCCTCATGGAGGCAGGGCCAGTGTTAGATCACGGGGCCACCTTGGGCCTCGTGGACCCAGGGCCGGCGTCGGATCGCGGGGCCACCTTGGGCCTCGTGGACCCAGGGCCGGCGTCGGATCGTGGGGCCACCTTGGGCCTCGTGGACCCAGGGCCGGCGTCGGATCACGGGGCCACCTTGGGCCTCGTGGACCCAGGCCCAGGAGGGGCGAGTGGAGGTTCACAGACCTGCAGGATGGCTTTGGCATGCCAGATGGCCCAGCAATGTGGGGGATGCCCTACGGGTAGCCCCCAACCCCTCTTGTCTGGGCCGGGCAGTCCTGCTCACGCCGATGGAGACAACTTCCTCACCTTGACCCAGAATGTCTGTGGTGGTACATCCATGTTTCCTGAAATGCCTGCCTCCCCTGCCTGAATCCAGGGCCCAGAGACCCCACTTCCTTGCTTCTGTCCCTCAGGGCCACGACGTGGAGGTGATGGGCAAATCCACCCCGGACCCCACGTCCACTCGGGGATGGGCCCAGCCCTGGGGCTCCTGACTGTCCCATAATCCTCCCTCTGCGCTCTGAGGTCCACGGCCAAGGCTTGCCTGCCTCCCTGCTGTCCCCAGAATGAACCGGGGCCACCCACCCCTCCCAGATACACACCGGCAAGCCGGGAGGGCCCGGGGGACCGATCGGGCCAGAAGGTCCAGTGATGCCCTGAAAAGGAGCAGACAACCAGTTAGACCATCACACAAGGAGGTTCACAGACGCGCACTCCTGCCTAGAAACTGTGACTCTCTGTGCTCGTGGTCTCTCCCCTAGCTGATGCCCTCCAACGAGGGGCCGACTGCCTTGAAGGGGAGCCATCTCTCCTTATGGGGCCTGGTGGAGCCCGAACATGCGCCAGGAGGCTGACCACCCCGGCCTGGCTGCCCGGGGGCTCACAGCCTCTGGTCAGACCCTCAGTCCACGCAGGCCAGGCCAGCTGGTGCGGCGGGGGATGCACACTACTTTTCATACCCAGCACCCCTGCTGTATGGGGGCCCTAAGACTCATTCCACCTGGAACCCGATCCCACATGACCCTCCCACAGGGGCTGAAGTGACAGCCGGGGCAGAGGGAGGCTGAGAGCAGGCACCCTGCCCCCCACCTCCACCATGGGGACCAGGGCAGCTCATCGTCGTCAGAATCTGAGAGATTCTCGAGCCAGCACCTCCCACCCGGGACGCTGCTGGGACCGGCTTATGGTGAGGGCACAGAGCGGGGCTTACTTTGGGGGCAGAGACCCCGGACATCTTCCTAATTCTCAAGGTCACTGGGCTACCACGCCCTGGACAGCACTCATTTAGGGGAAATGGTCGATGCCACAGGGAGAGCGGTGGCGGATGAAGCAGGGCTTCCAAGGACATCACCCTAGGACCGTATGGGGCCCCACACGAGTCCTACTTCATTCCCCACCTCCCTGGCTCTGCCTCCCGAGACCTGTGTCCTTGCAGGCCTGGCATGGCCCAACAGGGGCACAGATAAGAGCACACGCACCTTGGGAAGCAGTGATTCATACCTGGAATGAAGCCCTCACGTGGGAGGGGCACAGACGTGGCACGCCGGCCACGTGCCCCCGCCCACCTCTAAGGCACCCATCACCCTCCCCCTGACCATGGAGTCCACGTCAAGCAGTTCACTGGTGCAGGGCAGGGAGGAACTCTCTGGCAAAGGTTTGCAACGCTGTGGTTTGCTGGGGGTGCAGACTCAGTCGGCGACTGTGGTTCCCAAGGAAGCCTGGGGCCATGTGTGCACATCCGGGCTCAGGGTGCAGGCCCTGCCCCCCGTGTCTGGCAAACATGGCCCGAGCCTCGCCAGTGACGTGGGCTGTTAGCTGGGTCAGAGGCCTTTGCGTGGCCGTGAGGTGAACCGGCCTCCCCTCTGAGGCCAGCGGGGCCACACGGAAGGAGCTGCTGGTGGCCGGTCAAGCTAGGGCCGGCCACACTTTACTCCTCCCCACTCCCTGTGCACCTGGGCGGGCCGTCCGCTCCGCCATTCCCATCCAGAGCTGATGGACGTGAGGACGTCCTTCCAGCTCTAACTGGCCTCAGGTCCACTGGGCACCAGGTTATAAGATGCTTCTCACCACCTGTGAGGAGCCACGCTGGGGGAGGGGGGCACCACCTGACGCACCTGTTCTCCCTTAGGGCCAGAGGAGCCCTGGGGGCCGGGGAGACCACGGTCACCCTTTTCACCCTGTTCACCTGGAGGTCCGATGAGTCCAATCAAGCCTGGATGGCCCTGTTGGCGAACAAAGGCAGGAAGGGGTGCTCACTGTGGCCACGTCTCACCGCCAACCCCGTGGGCTGGCTGGCTGGGGCAGCAAGTCCCTGCCACGGGAACCACCGGCCAACTCCTCCCGGTGGGGGGACCCACCCAAAGGCAGGTCAAGGGACAAGACAGCAGGTGTGACATGGCTGGACTTCGGTAAACGTCACACCTAAAGAGATGGGGAGACACAGGTCCAGATACAGACCAACGTGGGAACATGGAGTCTTCCCGAGGGACGTTTGTGTGTGTCTTATAGGCATTGTCCAGTTTTTGTATGGTCAAAGTGTGTACCTTTTATTATAGGGCACAGAAACATCTATGGACATCAGTGAAAAAGTTACTGAGTATTACAGATACTGTAATAATTCATTATGATTTTTATTTTTCAAGAAAAACTCTCTACATAGGCTTACACGTGTTTGTTTTACATGAGTCTGCAGAAAGTTCTAGAAGGGCTTTTCTAGAGGTTGAGTGGTGATAGGCACCGTAGTAGAAAAGAAACAGACACCCCAGCCCTTCAGATGCAACTGTCTGGTTTGTGGATGTGCTTTACACTTGTCAATAAATCCACATGAGCAGAAAAAGTCACCCCCAACTGGAGAAAGTGAACGGGCTTTGCCTTGCTGCGGAGTCCCGGCACTTTCCGTGTGGGAAGCATCCCGGGCCACTGTGTCCAGAGTGGGCGCGCTCCTTGGACCCTGGATGCCCCTCTGCCAGGACCTGCATGTGGGCCTCTGGGGTCTCCCGCCGAGGGCAGGGACCCAGTGTCCCACATGGCACAGGCCGGTTGTGGTTCTCGGCCTCCCAGGACCCATCCCCAGCTTGCGGCGGGCACTTGCCGGACAGTTGACTGGTAGTTTGAAACCCCGTGTGTCTGAGGGGCCCCGAGTTACAGCCTCAGAGGCACCTGACTCCCGTCTTACCTTTTCCCCTTTGGGGCCAGAATCTCCTTTGAGGCCAGGGAGTCCTGGGGGACCCTGTGGAGGAGATGGCAGGATCAGAGCTGTCCTCCCCAACTCCACCCTCCACCACTGCCGGGGAGCGTCCCTGGGGTCATCACTCACCATGGGTCCAGGGGGGCCATCGGGGCCCGGGGAGCCCGGGAGACCTTGCTCACCCTGAAACACAAGGGGCCGTCAGCATGAGCCCCTCCCCTGCAGCGGCCGCCCCTCCCTGGCCCCCATCCACTCACCACAGGGCCTGGGATCCCTCGCAGGCCATCAGGCCCGGGCTTCCCGGGGGCCCCCTGGGGCCCAATGGGGCCAGTCTTCCCAGGAGGGCCTTCCAAGCCAGCTTCCCCCTGCAGGGCGCAAGGACACAGTGGGACAGAGATGCTTGAGGCTGTGGCCACCCTGGCCCAGGACCACCGCTCCGAGAACCGCAGACGCCCCCAGATCCCTGGGGCTGCCCCAGGTTCTCCACGTTCTTTACAGGAGCCGCCCTGACCCATTCTTCTTCCCCCTAAATTCCTCAGCCAGCAGAGCTCCCCAGTCTCCAGCGACCCGGCCACCACAGCCTTTCCGGGCAGCCCTGCACTCATGGTGGGCACGGCCACCATTTCCTAGGTGCGCACAGGGCTCGGCGGCTCCCACCCCTGCCTCAGTTCCCGCCAGGACAGCTCCAGGAGGCAGAGCGGGCCATGGGCATCACAGGGAGCAGCCCCTCGAGGACCCTGGGCACCAGGCCGCAGGTGAGCAGCTCGGCATGGGCGCCCCGCCTTCTGCTCAGCCCCGCGGTGGGCATGGCTCAGGGAGGCGGCTGCAGGTCAAGCACCCGGCCGAGTACCCCAGCACCTACTCCCCTTCTTCAGGCTGGAGGGGCCGACGGCCTGTGGGCAAGCTGCCTCCCACCCCATGGGTGGTGAGAGCTCTCCGCTGCCCGTGTGGGGGTCCTGGGTGCACACCTCTCCAATCCCCACCCCACTCGGCCATCACACAAGTGGAGAAGCTTCTGGAAGCTCTGTAGTCCCAGCTGGGCAGAGAAGCACGTTACCTTGGCTCCCTTCTCTCCCTGTCTGCCTTCGGGGCCTGCGGGGCCTGGGGGGCCCTGAAACAGAGCAAGGGAACAGCACGTGAGGGGCTGCTTGCAGAAGGCAAAGCGATGAGCTCACTATCTGGAGGGAAACAGGCCTGGGCTCGACGGGTGGGGAGGGAGGGCCGGGAGGGTGGGGAGGGGGCTCGTGGGCCCCTGGCCAGCCATGACGAGGCCGTCAGAATGAGTCCCAGGGACCCCAGTTCTGGGCAAAGCCTCGGAGTCCATCCGGGACTGCCTCTGGCAGCCCGCAATGCTGGGGCCCCATTCCCAGTCACACACCAGACGGGCCAGCTTCCCACAGCACGGGCAAGGCTAAGTATTCCACGTGTAGAGAAATGCTGTTTCGCCTGCTCGGACTTTGGAGAAAGGTCTGACCCAGGGGGCAAGGCTTTTTCCGGCCTCGTGGGTGCCTTTCCCCCACGATGGGCATGACTGATGGCATCTTGGCCTCTCCCAAAAGCCGGGGGCGATGCGCCTAGCAGGTCCGAGGGCTGATGACATGGCGGGGCTGGAGCACAAACCACAGACAGAAGGCTTTTCCCCACCAGGATGGCCGAGAGCACGCGGGGCTGGGTGGAGGGCGCCGGGGGTAGGGGTGGGGGGCCTCCTGCGGGAAGCTGGTGGGCGAGAACAGCTTGCAGCATCATTTACCCTTTTTCCTGGAGGCCCCGACGGTCCCGGTTCACCAGTAGGGCCTGGGGATCCCTGGTGTCAGAGAGAGAACACAGAGTTTGGGAATCAGGGTCGGTCAGACAGAGGCATGGCGTGAGGTCAGACAGAGCTGGTGTGAGGCTGACAAAACACAGAGTCCCCAGTGTCCTCTGTCCTCGGCCAGCCCTGAGGCCACCTCTCTTCCTGTGGAGCTGCCGCGAGAAGTCCCAGGTGAAGTCATGCTGTACTTGACCTCTGCTTGGACCTCTGCACTGGGGGCTGGTGCCGCAGCTCTGTGGGCAGGCCTGGCTCACATCGCAGTGTGGCCGCATTTTATGTTTTTGTAAAGATTTATTTATTTGAGAGAGAGTGTGAGCACACAAGCGGGGGTGGGAGGCAGAGGGAGAGAGTCCTCATGCAGACTCCCCACTGAGCACAGAGCCCGATGCAGGGCTTGAACTCACGACCCTGGGGCCACTCCCTAAGCCGAAACCAAGAGGCGGACGCTTAACAGACCGAGCGGCCGGGCACCCATGTTGCCACATCTTGAAAGAACACTTTCCCTCCGCACAGCAATTACTCTGGGTACTCGGGGACGGGCTCCGTCCGGACCGCCCCCCCGCAAACATCCCCTTCTACAGAAGTGGACCCCCCGAGGCACAGGGAGGATGAGGGTCATCCCAAGTCACAGGCCAGGGGGCAGGGGGACCTCGGGCATCTCTCGGGGGACCTGGCCTCTGAGCTGGTGTCCCTAAGCTTTCTTTGCTTGCTGCTCATCTGAACCTAGTGGGCCTGCATGGAGGAAATCCCCGCCTGGTTGGCGCAGGGTGGGGGTGAGGGAAATCGGTGACGGATGCCATCCGTCCCCAGGGGAGAACCACTGGGCGCGGCTCAGTGTCAGGTGTAAGCGGTAAGGTCTAGTGTGAGCTCAGCCCCAGGGGCTGGTCTGGGTAGAGCCCTTGGGAGGAGAGGCGCCAGCCCGATGAGGCAGAAATAAGGCCATCCTGACGTTCACAGGTAGGCTTGGGGCGATCACGGACTCCCTGGCGGTGAGTGCCAAACCATGGGCACAGCCTGCAGGGGGCTCACAGTCCCCTGTCATGGTTAAGAGCTGATTCTACAAGGTAACTGGGCTTGGGTTTTTCTCAGAGATGAATAAAGCAAGCTGCAAATCCCCAAGTGCCCGGCATCCCCACCAGGAAGCTGTGCCGGGGTCCCTGGAGCTGACGAAGGGACTCACCGTTTGTCCGGCCTCACCATCGTCCCCTTTGTCACCAGGGGGGCCATCTTGACCCTGTGGGGACAAAAGCAGGTTCCTTCTGCCTCCTGATGGCACCCGAGTCACACACCAGCGCCCTCTGCATCCCCATCCCCTTCCTGAGAATCCAAGTCCGTCTGGGTGGTTCAGGTACAGCAAGCTCAAGCGGGAACGTGCTCTCTAACCAGCACCACCTGGATGCCACTTGGGAGAGCACCGTGCCCCAAAGAGAATTCATAAAAGACACCCAAAGAGAAAGAACTGGGGCTGGCAAAGGCAGGTGGAGGGCTATGGGGGGGGGAAGGGGCTCGGTGGCCCTAAACACCTACCGCGGGGCCAGGCTCCCCAGGAGGACCAGGATCTCCGGGAAAACCAACAGGGCCCTGAAGGGACGAAAACGCACACATGCACAAAACAGGCACATCTGGGCCCTCACCCACCGAGCTGCCACGGCCACATCCCCGCAGACCCCTGCCTCACCCAGCCCCTGCAACACCCTCCATCCTGACACCAGGAGGGCATCACCTCATCCCAGCGACACCACACCCCAGGCAAGATGGGCTCAGCGCTCTGCTTCCGGGCACGCAGAGGACAGGCGCCTTGCCCGCGCTTCTGCTCCCAGAGCTCCAGGCTGAGATGGAGCCCAGACCTTCAGGCTTCTAGAATGTGCCGCCGTGCAGAACCCCCTCCTGAGGCAAAGCCAGGGCAGGCCATGGAAAGGGGGCGTCCACATAGACCGCTGTTCACGCAGCGCATGACAGCGAGCTACCCGGGCTCCGCGCATCAGCCCCCACGGCCGCCCACCCCACAGCTCCTCTTCCTCACCTCCATGGCTCTGGCTTGGCAGCGGGGATAAGACCTCTACACTTTAGATATGTGACCCCAGACCCGTAGCAGTCGGGAGGCTTTAGCGCACTGCCAGTGAATGAGAATAAGCTAAGCACAGAGCTCCAGCAGCTTCAGGGCGCTGGCACATCTTGGAGCTACTCACGGGGCTGCCTTTGGGTCCGTCATCCCCAGGGGGGCCTTTGGGTCCAGGGGGTCCAGCTGCACCTGAAGGGCCTGATTCGCCCTTCTCACCTCTTTCTCCTTTGGGCCCCTGGAGGGGAAGGCCAGCGTCAGTGTCCTCAGAGCCGGGCTCCATTTCCCGAAGCGCAGTGCTGGCCTCAGGCATGGCCCCTTGTTCCCATGCATGGGACAGCAAGTGCCTGACGGGCCCCACACTGGGGGGGACCAGCCACTGCTCGTGCTCCCCAGCCCTCAGCAGCTCCCTACACAGTCGGGCCCCACTGGCTTACGGGGGCCCTGAGAGGTAAAGCTTCTGGGTAGGAGGGGCTAAAGGGACTCAGGCCACTCCCTGGTTTGCAGGTGGAGGGAACAGTTAGAGGCCCAGGAGACCTTTGTCCACCAACCGCCTCCTGGGCCCTAGAGTCTCCCACAGGCTGGCCTGGAAAGAATGCCCATCTGACCTGAGGTCAGAATCTTCCAGATCTGGGCTGATGAGGGGACAATCGTACCCACGTTATGGGTCTGGAACACCACAAATGGCAGAGCAACTCACAGGCTTCGCTCATGGGTGTTCATGGCACTCACGCTTGCACACATGTGCAAATGCATGCACCTACACACAGGCATGCTCATGCACACACATATGCACTCACGCTTGCACACATGCACAAACGTGTGCACACTCAGGCATGCTCGCCCACACAGACACACACATGTATTCAACCCCCATCTCACTCCATTTTGTTACAGTAATTCCAGGAGGTAAGCATGAGGGGAGACTTGGCCCCCATCTCATGGACGGGAAAACTGAGGCAGAGTGTGAGCTTCCCATCCAGCAGAGGTCCATGGTGGTGCTCAACCCCCGCTCCCCGAGTCCACTCACCGGGGGGCCCCCTTCTCCAGGCAGGCCAGGCTCCCCAGCTTCACCAGGCTCACCCTAAGGAGGAAACAGGACATGGTTATGGTGGCACAGGGAGCAGGGGCCTCAGCTCCAAGCATTTAGCAACTCCTCCCTGTTGTCAGGCCCTAGGAGTGGGGGGCCTGGGGTGAGAGAGCGGTCACTGCTCTCTGACAGCCCCCAGGATCAGAGGGCAGACACATCCATGTCAGGAGAAGTGACACTGGCAAGCTCTGACAGTCACATGGAGGAGGTGACCACAGTACACGGAGCGTCACGGACGACGCTGCAAGTGAGTTCTGGGGGAGAATCACGAGAAGCCAGTGGAAGGGCTGGGAGGACAGCACAGGAGGGAAGGGCCAGGCAGAGGCAGACAGAAAGCAGCAGAGCATGCTCAGAGGGTGCAACCGCCAGGCAGAGGCAGGAGCCTGGAAGGAAGATGCCTCTGAGCAGAAGCAGGGCATCATTAATCTGTGGTCTTAGCAGGATACATTTCTCTGTAATTCTCGTATCATAAAAAATGAGCAGTGATGGAGAACTTCTTCCAATTTTATAGGCTGAAGTCAGAAAGTTCTGGAAACAGTGTACAGGGAATGCAAATGAATGGAAGCATGTCAGTTGCATTCCTTTTATCCCAAGGAAGTAGGATAAGTGTTAGAAGAAATGCACACTCATGAGCGCTGCAGGGGAGTCCTGCCCGCCCCACACACGCATGTATGGGCACACACACATATGTGCATGCACAGAAGCCCACCATGCTCACTGAGGCATCCCTAGGACCCACGCCCTAAAATTAATCAGATCAGATAGGACCCCAGGCTACAGGAGTACAGAATTGACCACAATGGGAACAGTAAAGGTAGCCCCCCACCAAAGCAGTTCCAGGGCTGGAGAAGTAGACCCATCAGCTAGATCCCGGAGAAGGGGTGGGGCCTGAAGGCCATGGCGAACAGGGGTCAGAGCTCCCACCTGCACCGCACAGATCTGCTAAGTGTCAAAGTGCATTGGACAGGAATGGCCCAGGCCCACCCTGCGTGTCTCCGTATCCGCAGCTGGACACACACACACACACACACAGCCCCGGGCTCCCCGCGCGCACTCGCGCATCAGACAACGCTACAGCAGGAAGGGGTGAGGCTCACCTTCTCTCCCACAGCACCAGGATTGCCTATCCCGCCCGGAGGCCCTTGCGGCCCATCAGCGCCTGGAGCTCCAGAGGGTCCTCGGGGGCCGGGGGGACCTGGGGGACCCTAGGGGAAGGAGAACCATTGAGCACAGACAAAATGCAAACCATGACCAAATCAGAACAGGAGGTTAGGGCGTCCCGGGCACACTTACCATCTGACCCACGTCCCCGGTCTCCCCCTTCTCTCCGGGAGGTCCCGGCAGGCCCTGGGGCAGGAACACAGCAGAAACTTAGCGGGTCAGCACTGCGCCACCCCAGTACCCACATGGCTTTCGCGGTTTCCCCGCCACGGTGCCAGGCGGCTTCCGAGAGCCTCTGAGCGTGCTTCTAAGCGTGCGGCCAAATGGGAGGACACCCCCATGATGCCAAGTCTCAGAATTAGCCCGAGGACATCATTAGAGAGTACTTGGAGATTTATGGACCAAGGCGCTGGCTGCAGTGTCCCATTAAACAGTAAAACCTAATGAGCCAACAGCAGGGATATGTCCGAATAAATCATGTCGCCACCATATGCTGGCACCCGATGCAGAGACTAAAAGTCACGTCTTCAAAAATAAATAAAAAGGGACACGTCCGAAGCACATTTAACAACACGGAACACAACTCGTAAAAGGAAATGGGAGAAGCTGTGCACAAACTTGCTATACACAAAACGGGATTCAGGTTTTCCAAAAGCCCAATGAAACCACCCATGCACCTCCGAGCACGTGAATACACGCGTGTGAAGGTTCGGAGCTGAAACGTGCCTGAGCGCTCAAGGCCACCCTCCCTGGGTGGTCCATACGGAAGTTTTCCTTTACGTGTTTACAACTGGTCAATCACTTCACTTCCAGCATCTCTACAATGAGCTCTGGGAGTCATATCACTCGTTAAGAGACGCAAATATGGACACGCCTGAAATTATGGGGACTGGCATGGCTTTCAATGAATGAGGAAGTCCTGGGAGGTCCCCAAAGCCTGGTCTTAGATTCCCCACTCTTCTAATGTCAGGAGGAGAGGGGAAGGAAGGGGAGGGGAGAGGGGAGGGAAGGGGAGGGGGAAGGGAGGGGAGGGAAAAGGGGAGGGAAGGGGAGAGGAGGGAAGAGGGGAGGGGGAAGGGAGAGGGGATGGAGGAGGGGAGGGGGAGTAGAGGGTGAGGGGGTGGAAGGGAGAGAGCAGGGAAGAGGGGAAGGGAAGGGGAGGGGGAGTAGAGGGGAGGAGGAGGGAAGGGAAGGAAAGGGAGAAGGGGAGGGGAGGGAGAGGGAAGGGAAGAGGGAGGGAAGAGGGGAAGAGAAAGAGAGGGGCAGACACAGCAAAGATCAGGAGCGTCCGAGGTAGACCAGCAGCCCCCCGCCCCCGACAAACCCTTCAGTTACCTGCAGCCCCACTGGCCCAGGGGGCCCAGGAAAACCTCTTGGACCTTCGTCACCTTTCTGCCCGAAGAGGCCTTGCTGGCCGCGAGGGCCTGGCTCGCCATCGGCTCCCTGTAGGAGAGAGTGGGGTGTGGATGAGGAGAGCTGCCCGTACCCCACCAGCTCAAGGGGCTCGGGATGTAGAGAGGGCCCTGAGCACAGATACTCACGGAGGGGCCTGGCTGTCCGATGGGGCCCTGTGGACCGGTGGGCCCGGGTGGACCCTGTGGGGGAAAGACAGAGATGCGGTTGCTTCCTGGATCACAGCGGAGACCCAGGGGGACCACGGTCCGAGGCCATCAGCTCAGCCCCCGTGTGTGGCGGTCCAGGGAAGAGTCCAGCCCAATGTCGAGGACGGGTTGGGGGGGCGGCCACTGTGCATCATCTTAGCTCCTGCCACACTCCCAGGACATGGGCCCCAGAGGCCCTGTTTTAAAAACAAGGCTGGACACCGGGCGGCTCGCCCACGCAGAGCTAGGACCCGACTGGAGTCCACGCCCAGCGGTGTGACGCCGGCCCCCACGCGTCCCCACACACACTCCAGCGCTGGCACAGGCAGCGAGTGAGAGAGGGAGGCAAGGGGGGGCCGGAGAGCACTGCCCTCGGGGAGCACGCCCAGCACCGGGCGGCAGGAAGGCCCGGCTGCGCAGCCGAGAGCACGCAGGCCCGCACTTCCAGGAGGGAGCCAGCAGCCAAGGGACACACTAGGACTTCCGAGCGGACAAATGAAGAGGCACCGGTCAAGGTGCGGCTCTAGCAGGGTGCCCGCGCCCTGAGCGTCGCAGGGCGGCCGTGACCCAGGCCTACGGAACCCAACACCGCACAGTCGACACGCCCCCCCGGCTCTATTCAACGAAGCCTGCGAATGCTTCCTGCTCGTCCGTTAGCGAGAGATTCGCTCGGATATGAACATACGTGTGCATCTACGCACACACCCCCGAGGGCACGTGTGCGTGCCCACCACCCACACACGAGTTCCAGCGGGAAAGGAAGCCCAGCAGCCGTGTCCTGCTACAGGCTGCCGATGTGGTTGGGTCAAGGACACCGTTAGCCCTGCGGTGAGCGCGCGTGGCCCCGTACCTGCTCGCCCTTGTCCCCCTTGCTCCCCTTCTGTCCAGGCTCCCCGATCTCTCCCTGTGGGAAGACGAGGAAGGTCCATTAGCCCTGAGCTGTCTGCATGTTATCTGCTCCCCGTAATTAATTTTTCTTGGGGATTAAGATTAATCTCCTCTCCAGGCCGGCCCGAGGACGTTCCTAGGAAGAGACGTTTCCATAAACTGAGTTGACTTCCCTTCTAATACCACAGTGAACGGGGCGCGAGGCCTTGAGCTCACACGGTACAGGATTTTAGTGGATCTGAGAATCACAGTGAAAATATTTACTTTGTTTGTCAAGCGGGGGGCGTGCAGAGCAAGGCGGTAACGGGATAGCTTGGCTACTGAGCTCCAGAGCAGTTATTAAAGCCTCCGCATCCGCTGTGCGGAGCTGCGCCCTGCCCCGAGAGGAGGTGTCCCGTGCACACAGGTGACCCAGTCGGAACGGTCACCGGAGAGCCGACATAGATGGAAGGTTAAACCACAGAGCTAAATTTCATTGTCCTCACCGAATGAGGGATAAAATATAAGCTCCCACAGTAATAGCGCTGGAATTATAAAGCAGGCTCCCAACAAAAGGGGGTCTGGGATAATTCAAGTGAAGACATTTAAAAATAGATCCTGAGTAAAACCTCATTACATCGGCTCCACACTCAGAACCGACGTGACGCATCGAGAGCGGGGAGGATTTCTGCTGCTCGGGCCGCCAGCAGCGAATGTCCCGGGCAAAGGGCAGCACGCACGGGCGGGAGCAGTTTCCCAGTGCCCCCCGCACGCCAGAGATCTCATCTATCACCGCGTGACTGTGAGCTTTTCTGAAATCATGCACTGGGCATGCAGGGCGGGCCGGGGTCCCTCGGCAGCCAGCACCTGTCGGCCGCGCTGTGCGTCGTCCGCAGGCAGGAGGACCCGTCCCAACTCTCCTTACCTTGTCTCCGTCTTCCCCAGGGGGGCCCACGGGGCCAGCTGGACCGGGGAGCCCCACAGGACCCTGGAGGCCGTCTCGGCCAGCTGGGCCTTGGGGCCCTTTCTCGCCCTAGAGAGGAGAGAAGATCCCCAGTCAAACACAGCTCCATCGTGGGAATGTCCTGCCACCAGCTCATCACCCCAGAGAGGAGGGGCCCACGGGCGGGGAGCCAGCAGCCTGGGCCAGTGACCCCTGTCACAGTCCCAACAGATTTCAGCCAGCTACGCGGAGGGTGACTCTGAGCCGAGCCTGGCCCCGTGCCACCCACTTCTCGTGCACCACTGTGTTTTATCTGTGCCCGTCCTAAAAAGAGCGCTTCTTTTAGAAATGGGGAAACCGAAGCACAATTTGTGAACAGTGGAGCCGGGATTCAGCCCAGCCAGCCAGATTCCTGAGCCTGTGTGTGGGATCATCTATGTTAGCGGCCAGGAGGGCCTGAGCTGTGGCCTCCACCAATGCTCTTACCCTTTCAATTCTCTGCCAACACCCCCATGCCAAACAGGTATGCACACACCCATCTTTCTTTTCTTGTAATTTTGATTCATTTCCCTTGTAACTGCCCCTGGTCATCTCAAACATCCTTACTGAGGCCTTGCTTTGCTCAGTTTTCCCAATGTCAGAATCTCTCTAGGAGCGCAGAACAAAGGGGTGCGTGTTGGGGGAGGGACATGGGAGAGAACACGTGCACTCGGTCTCGGGATCTAAACGCGGCCAGCATGTACCCGGACGTCACTGCTCCATCTCATCCCTTCCTGCCCATACGATTCACTGCCGGCCCCTCAATTTTGTTCCTGTCGAGATAAATTTCTACCCTAATGAAGCCAGAAAATGCTCAGGCTAACTCTGGCTCGCCTGGAATCTTCCCATCCAATGTTACTGGTCAGGTCAGCTGTGCTTGGAGACACCTGGCCTTGTCCTCTCTCCAGAGCTATTCGGGGAGAATGACAAGCTTTCAAGTGGATAGTGCAACTCTGAGAGGTTTCTGCTCAAGTGTTTACTCTCCTGAAGCAACAAACCTAACTGTTTGCAACCGAATCTGCGTGCGCTCTGTGCACATCGAACGCCCCATAGAAGGCGGGTTTCTGGCACCAAGTTCTACTGGATCGATGTCCAATGGCCTCAGTGGAAATGATTAGATGCCATCAGAACTGCCGATACCAGACTGAATGGATTCTTGGTGGCGTAGACACTCCCAGTGTGGTGTCAATGGGGAGCTCCCGCCCGGGGATGGCCACCGGGCCCTTCCCACCCGTGAACCACCAAGTGAGGAACGTCTGGGGAAGACTGTGTCTGTCCAACAGGAATCCATCAGCATGGGTGTCCGAACTCCGTTGGAGATCATCTATGTGCACATTTGCCCTCTCTCCCCCTGGAACTCTGCTCATGCTGACATCTGAATGCAAAATGCAACCTGGAGCTGAAATTTGTCTCCACGACCATTTGAATGTGGGGCAGGTGGGAGTTTGCAAAATCCTGGGGGGAAGCCAAACACGGGACAGGAGCACGTCGGGGCAGTAAAGGATACTTTGTGGTGATTCGGGGGAAAGCGCTTGGCAGAGGGCAGCTGTTGGCTTCCCAAGAGGGAAGTCTAGACAAGAAGGGGCCCATTAATCTCCTGCGTGGAAACTGAGGCTGGGGCGGGAGGTCTCGCAACGCCTCCACACTTGGCTGGGCCACACGCGTGGTCACTGAGTGGTCGGCTGTTGGGGTCCAGGAAGAAGCTGCTTTTCCCAGCACACACCTCCCAGCCCATCTGTTCTCCATTCCTGCCCCCAGACCAGCGGAGGGGGCTCCCATCCCAAACACCCATCCTCCTCACACCAAGACCAGCCTGGCTCAGGCCGGCCGGAGGGGCTGTGCACACAGCAGGCAACTGGGACCTGCCCACACATGGTGCCCAGAGCCCAGACCGAGGCCAAGACTACACCTGGACACACGCTGTCCCCAGCCCGTCCCTCTGTGTGCACATGCCAGCTCACAGACGCACAGGGACGACAGGCTGGGCCTTGGCCAAGATGCTCCCCAGCACCCCTCCAGCTCGGGTGACTCCCTGACAGAAGCCGGCCAACCCTGGGAACCCACCCTTGGACTCAGTCAGGACGCTGGGAACACACACACTTTCCTGGAGGAAAAGCACGCGCTCCACCCACCTCCCCCATCCCGCAAACCCCTGGGGCACACCCGCCTGTGGCAAGGATGGAGGAGGCTGGCGAGGGCCCCTGAGCCCCCAAGGCAATACTCACAGGAGCTCCTTTCTCCCCAGCTGGCCCTGGAGGTCCTTGGGGCCCGGGTCTCCCTGGGATTCCGATGGGCCCAGCAGCACCAGCCGGGCCTCTCTCGCCCGGAGATCCCTGTGGTAGGCGAGAAAATGGTTCATTTCCAAGGTTCTCAAAATGCATAGATCCAATTTCCCAAAGCGCCACCAGGTCCTCCTGCTCACCCTCCCTCCAGAGCCCTCAGTAGCTCCCAGGGCCCTCGGCAGCACAGACCACTCAGACCAGCTCTGGGGTTCTCTCAGCTCCCCACTTCCTATAATCCCAAGCACATTCCTGCCTCTCCCCCAGGGTCTGAGAACACATCCTCCTTAGGTGCTCCCGTGGGATGATCTCCTCGCCTGGGCTCCCATTCTGGGGCCTGCTTGCCCACAAAGGGCTCCCTTTCTGCCCTGCTCCCCCATGTTCTATGGGCGAGGCTCAGCCCCGGGAGCACCGCCGATGGGTGGGAACCTGGCCTAGTTCAAGGGTCAGCACTGAGAGGCCACAATTGCCTGGGGATCATTCCGCACTGGCCTTTATTGGGAAGAAAGGTGACATTTCAAAGAAAGGCCTGGCTTCCCAGCTGCCATCTCTGAAATAATGCGTGACTCAGTTGGGGAAAGGTAGGGTTATTTTGTGGTCTGCGCCCAGACCCAGACGGGGGCCGGGGCAGCTCCTACAACCCCCCATCTGTGCAGCAGAGTAGTGGCTGTGAGATGGGCCCCATCTGAAGGGCGGGGAGAGTCACATTTCCGTCAAGTGTCAGCCCAAGTGTCCGGGGCAGGGTGGACGCAGCCCCGCCTGGCCCCAAGTCCTCCAGGCCACAGAGGCAGCTCTGGAAACACTGCGTCTTCAGGGCTCTCGTAGCTGGACTCTGAACACTGGAGGGACCTTCAGGTGACAGGCAGCACTCATAGGAGCCCCCAGGGCCCTCAGCTCTGGGGATGGACCTGCCCCTGCGCTGGCTGAGCTCTGCGTGGGCAGCCCAGGCATGCGGGCCATCCAGCTCTCGAATCCACGCTCAGGGGCAGGAGAGATCTGTGCCCCTCCGCTCCGCCCCCACAGCCCCTGGCCCACACCTACACTAAGCACATCAGCGCTCCTTGCCCCTCCAAAGTCATGATGGGACCCCGAGGCCTTACCTTCACACCGCCCATTCTCCGCCTGCCCTCACAGTGCGCCCCTGGCTTGTTGTCACCCCGGCTGCCAGCCCACGGCCCGCCGTCCACTTCCTCCCATGGCCCTCCCTGGACCCACAGAGGGCCGGGGCAGATGTGCCTGCTCTCCTGACCCTTAGGACCCGTGTCTTGCCTGCAGACTAGGTTTTGAGGAAGAAGATGGGAGAAGAGGTCTGTGCTGGCGACAGTACTCACCGCGGGGCCTGGCGGGCCAGGGGGGCCTTCACTGCCTTTCAGTCCAAGTGCGCCCTGCAGGGCAACAAGAGTGTGGTTGGGGCACCATGGGGACAGGCCCCCAGGCTGGGCGGTATCCCGTTCCCTCCCCTGCCCGACCCCTCACTCACCACTGGGCCAGGAAGCCCTCGATCCCCAGGGAAGCCACGTAACCCAGGAGGGCCATCTTTCCCAGGGAGGCCGGCAGGACCTGGGTCACCCTGAAACCAGAGCCATCGATGAGTTTCTGAGCGATGCCCAAGACCAGGGTGGAAGGGGCCGGGGCGGGGTTTCCTCCCCCAGCTCCTCCCAGGGTCAGGTTGGAGCGGGGCCGCCCCGGGCACAGGCTTCAGAAGGAACCTCCGAGTCGTGAATGGACTCGCTCGCTGGCAGGTCCGCGCACAGGAACGCCGCCTGTGCTCACGCCCAGGACGCACGTTCCACGGGCTGGCTCCGCGTGTGGTCTGAGGACAGACTCCATCCCTCCGGGACCACGGTGGGTTGAGCGGCAGCTGAGGGCCATGTGGCTGTGCTGCCCCCACATCTACGCTTTGCATACTTTTGGGGTTCCTCATAAGGCTGCTCGGGTAAAGGAAGGGTGGCAGCATCACCCAAAATGGACTCATCACCCAAGTCACTGGTTCCAAATATCTTCCAGAACTTTCTCCGGGGCCGAACATGGGAGCAGAGGGGGCCTCCGACCAGCACACCCTTGGCCTCTTTTCAAACTCAGAGGGCCCTCTCGGGGACTGGGATATACGCCTGTCGTGCACACGTGTATACGTGTATTTTCAGGACCCACGTGTATTCCAGTGCATATATGTGTGCAGGAGAAAACTTCCCTCAGGCAAGTCTGGGCCGGCGTGGAAGGCCCGACCAACTCACCTTCGTCCCTTCTTTCCCGGCCAGGCCCGGGAGCCCCTGTTCCCCGGGGGGGCCTGGGGGCCCAGGGTGGCCACGCTCGCCCATCGGACCCGTTTCTCCCGTGGGACCCTGTGTGGGAAGTCAGCATCAGCCACAAACGTTTTCAAGAGACATGCCAGGGAGCAACCTTCTCTTCCCAAACTAAGGACAGCCGGGGCCGTGGAGGCCAAGGGCCCACCAAACCCCACACTGCTTTCCGAGTCTCTTCCTTCCCGTAAAAATCCAGGAGGAAAGGGCAGAGCAGACGGGGTGGGATACAAGGGGGAGCTGCGTGCCGTGAGGGGGGCCAGACCGCCGGGCACGAGGTGGGCGGCGTGCCCGCGTTTCCCGCAGTCCGTGGCCGCAGCGGGTCAATATGTCATTTACTGCCACATTAGGTGGGAGCTTGCTGCCCGGTTTTGCTGCTGGAAGCCATTGGTCCCGGCTGCACAGGCTGGGGACACTGGCCGGAGCCAGGGCGGGAGGCCTGAGCGGCTGGGGGCAGGCGAGCAGGGAAGAGCGGGCCCAGCGGGGCCCTGCCCAGGAGCCGGGCCCGTCCTGGCCGGGCCCCCACCGCCCGCGGGCCCTCTTGGCTCTGCCTGCTTGCTTCTCGCTGACTGCTCAACAGACCGTCCCCCATTCTCCCATCCGGTTCCCTGTGCGGAGCTCAGCTCTGAATGTTAACAAGCCTGTGGGACTCGGGATTCTCTGCTGCACCTACACCTTCCGAATCCGGGGGCACCTCCCTACCGCGTGGGCACACGACACAGATGGCCAGTGAAAGCCAGGGGCGCGCCACTCACCTGAGGGCCGACGACGCCCGGGGGCCCTGGGGGGCCGGTCTTGCCTTGGAAACCCTGTGGGGAGAGTCAGCGCCTGAGCTGGCCGAATGGCTCCCATCAGAAGGTTCGCGCCCCAACCCCCCCCGGGGCCCCAAATAGCACTGACTCCCGACTTCACCCAGAGGGCCCGCTCTCCTGTTCCGTTTGCACATTAATTTCATGAAGATAATGACGCCAGACAAGTTCGCTTCACTAGCTGCTTTTTCCGCCGCCGTGTTTTTGTGCTGAGAAATATATTTTAAGACCGTTAATCTTTACAATGTCACTAAGTGTTCATTTTCCCAGCAGACTTGGTGCCATTTCTCAACCTCTGGAAGCTCGACTCGGGAGCTACCTCTGGGCCGTTTCTCCCTAGCGGCTCTGTGAGCCGGTCCCGTGTGGGTCGCTATCGCCTCTGCCGAGTGACAGGGGACCTCACGCGCCCCTGGGCGTTCGTGGAAATCAGGAAACAGCAGGCGCTTGCTGCTTTTGTGATCCGGCCGCTGGAACGTGCCGCGAGCTCGATTCCAGGGGAGTTTCGCACTTCCACCTGCACACTGCTCGTGGGCAACAGCCCCGGCTTCGCTGTGGACGTCCTCTGTGCTACACCCACTCCCTTCAAGGGGAGAGCGGGCTGTGGAGAGGAAGCCTTAATTTCTGGGCGCATCTACAGAGCAGGCACGTGCCGACTCGGTGCCACCTGCAGGTGCCTTGTGAGCTGGCGAGACGCGCGGACGTGACGCCCGGGAAGCCGCGAGCGGCAGCTCCAGGGTCTGCAGAGGGAAGTCTGAAGCACCAGCGAGACCCAGAGGGCGAGTGGACCTGCCGCGTGGCTGATGGGCAAGGGCAGGCCCCGGCATCCCCGTGAGGACGGCCACCGCGCTGCCATTTGCAACTTCACGCTCCGCCGCTGGGCCGTGGGAACCTGTGGCGGATTCCGCGTCTCTGCAAATTCTCAGGGAGCTCTTCTCTTCAGGCCCAGGGGAGTTGCACGCCAGGCACATACATGCCCATTTTTAAAGCAGAATTCTTTGTAGGCAGCGTTTACAGGGTCAGAAACAAGGGGTGGGGACAGGTTGAGGGCACCCCCGCTTGGAGGGCCAGGGTCGAAGTGCCCAAGGGGAGTGTAAAGGCAAGAAGGGCCTCTCTGTTTGCCCCACGGGCAGGACCTTCGCTGGCTGCTAAGGTTGGAATCGGACTCCAGGCCCTTGCCCAGAAACGGGCTTTGGGTTCACATCCACAAGTATCGCTGTCTTGTGTATCTATTTCCTTAAGAGTGAAGTCAACACTCCAGAAAAGACCCTTCTGGACGATGTGTCTGGGCCCCATGTTGGAGCTGTCTGTCCTGGCCGGGTCCGGAGACGGGGGGCCCCCGTGTCTGCGAGGGCAGCCAGGCACGGCATGGAGGCTCCCTGTGCTACTTTCCCAGCAAACAAGCAGCTTAATCATTCTACCAGCCTCTCTTCAGGATAAGTCAGAGGGAGAAAAGCACACACTTGGCAAAACCTTCTATCTCGTCTCCTCGGAACAGCATCAGAGAAAAATATGCAAAGCTCAGATGAAATGTTTTAGTTTTTCTCTATAAACAAAAGAGCAAGCGAATCTGCATTTGTCAGCCAGCCTGCGCCTGCAGCAGAACACCGGGAAGGTGTAATTAAAAGAGGTTTCATCACAATGAACCAAAGAGACAAAGGGATTTTTTTTTTGAGCGAGCACCAAGATGTTAAATCTGGCATTCAAAGTCCCACTGGACGCAGGGACCCCATTTGCTGTGAGAGCCTCTCAGAGATCTGTGGCCACAAAAAAGCTGCGGGGACACAGGGGTCTCCCAGCAACCTCCCCCATCTATCTGGTGACCAGGAGGTCCCCAGCTGTCTGAGCCTGGAGCCTCAAGGTCACAGGTGTACCCCACCATGCCCTCCCCCAGGACACGCCCGCGGTGGACGCGGTGTGTTGGGTCAAATCCCAGGAAGTGACCTTATTTCTGAAAAATGATTTTGGTCCCAACCGAAAACGCCCAGATGACACAGCTTGCACTGGGCTCTTCTAAAGGGAAGGGCAAGGTGGACGGCGGGCACGGGGCGGCAAAGCGGGGGATCGGGAGCATAGCTGAATGCCCCCTGCCTCCTTGAAGGAGCCCTGCACGGCCCCTGCCACCAAGCCCGAGGCCGGAAGCGCCCGGAGAGAGGAGGCTGGGCCCGGCACAAGGCCCGCGGCCCCCCTCTTGCAGCTTCCCGGAATGACGCAACGGACTGCCCCAGAGCCCTCCCGGCTTCCTTCTGGTCCAAACTCGGGCAGCTCGTGCAGGGCTGCACTCACGACGGTTTTACTGAGCAAGAGGAGGTCGGCTGCACACGGTTTCAGCGTGCAGATGGCATCTCATTTGCCACGACGGTTTAAAATGGGGCCTTGGACCACAGTTGCTAGGACAAGGTCGAGGCCGGCACCTGCCTCCGGCACCCACAGCTGCCCCAGGCGCTGTCCCAGGGCCTGCCCGGGGCTGTCCGCAGACAGGCTCACCCCAGGTCAGCGGAAGACAGCCCAGGGCTCAGGGGCCTTCCCGAGGCTGGCCACTCTCTCCCAAGCCCACGGGGCAGAGGAGGTGGTGCCCACGTGCGGGGCTGTGGGAAAGGCCGGGCCAACCCGCGTCCCCGTGTCCCTGTGTCCCCACGTCCCTGTGTCCCCACACTGCCAATACTCACGGTCTCTCCTCTCTGTCCGGGGTGTCCCGGGAGCCCGTCCTTGCCCGGGGGGCCCTGAAGAAAGAAACAAAGGGAAGAAGTTTCATTCGGTTCTGAGAAGCATGCCCCTTTGGGGTTTAATGCCATCCCTGGGGTGGGGGGGTGATCATTTCAGAGAAAATTCCTGTAACAATTTGTCACAGCACCTGTGTGTCACCTCCTAAACCCTCACAGCCTTCCTGAGGGCCACTCTTCACCTCCTAGGGGGGAAACTGAGGCAGGCAGCCCTGGGACCCAGGGCTGTCCTGTCCTGATGGCTGACCTCCAGGCATATACTATGCCTCTTCTGCATTAATAAAGTGTGTCCCCCAAGACACAGGTTCAGTCTTCATCCCCCACTCCTGTGAAGGTGACCTCACTTGGACACTGGGGCTTTGCTGACGTCATCAAGTCAAGACGAGGTCACTAGGGTGGGCCCTAATCCACTGACTGGTGTCCTCATAACAAGATGGAGGTTTGAAGACCCCGAGAGGCCCAGGGAGGAGACAGCCACATGAGGACGAAGGCAAGATGGAGTGAAGGGTGCACAAGCCAAGGCCGGCCAACAACCATAGAAAGCCGGGAGAGGGGCAGGGGACAGTCTCCCCCCGGAGCCCCCAGAAGGAACCAGCCCCGCCAACTCCTTGATTTTGGACTTTTGGCCTCCAGACTATGAGAGAACGCATTTCTGCCATTTTAAGTGACCGAGTCGGTGGTAACTTGGCATGACAGCCCCTGGATACTCATACTGGGCCCCACTAGAAGGTCGTGTTGGTCTCAGTGAGAAAGCGGTCCACACTTCCGAAAAGCAGCTCTCTCCAGCCAGTTTCCCGGCTGACCCCCCCACTCCACCGGCCCACTGGGAGGGGCCTGCATGAAGCCCCCAGGGAAAGCAAACGTCTCCAGGAATCCCTGCACCTGCCCAACATGGAAAACACGTTACTTACAGGAGGGCCCTTGGGTCCAGGGAAACCGGTGGGTCCTTGGGGTCCGTTGGGTCCCTGGGGACAAAGCACAACCAGCTGAGCACAGAAGTCCTTTCCCCAATGCATGGGGGCCCAGCGCCCCCCACCACCGTCTTCCCGATTTGTGGGTTCCCTGAGCAAAATTTCTCTCTGCTCCCCTGGACCCATTCTCCATTTATTCCAGCCCCATCCTCACCAACGTGTAAAAGGAGGTCAGGCTGGGAGCTGAGGGGGCCAGCACAGGGCCGAGGGCCCAGGTTCCTGACGGCTCAGCCACCTCTGAGCCCCAAGACCAGGGCCAAGGGCAGGGGATTGCCGACTTCAACAGGCAGGAGACTTCACTCCCAGTGAAGGCTACCACTGACCTTGAGGGAAACCCTCTCCTCCAGCAGGGTCAAAGGCATGCCTCCCTCGCCCCCAGCCCACCCTGGGAAGAAATGGACAGGGACATTTCCCAGAGATGCTCACCCGTTCACCCGGTGGGCCGGCCGGGCCATCGCCTCCAGAGTTGCCCTAGGGAGGGAGGGACAGAGCAAGAAGGGCTTTATTATTATCCATAGCACTGCTGCTCTTGGGAACGCGCTCATTGCGGAAGAATGCACGGTGGCCTCTGGTGGGCACATCCAGTTAGCCTGGGGGCGGGCCGGCTCTGCACCCCGCCAACCAGAAGGCCCCCGGCCCCGGTGGGAACGCACTTGGGAACGGCGACCCGGTGGGACAGGGAGGGCCTGCTGGGCGGCCGTGCGTTTCTATACGGAGAATCGGGGGAGTTGGCGACAGTGCCCTTGGCGGGAAGTGGGGACGTGTGAGACAGGCTCAGGTCCTCTCCTGAGGCAGAAGAACTTTCTTTCAATTTCTGGCAAAGCTCTCTCTATAGCTTCCAAACATTCTTCAAGAAAAGAAATAGGGGGCGCCTGGGTGGCTCAGTTGGTTAAGCGACTGCCTTCGGCTCGGGTCATGATCCTGGAGTCCCGGGATCGAGTCCCGCATCGGGCTCCCTGCTCGGCAGGAAGCCTGCTTCTCCCTCTGACCCTCCCCCTCTCATGCTCTCTGTCTCTCATTCTCTCTGTCTCAAATAAATAAATAAAATCTTTAAAAAAAAAAGAAAAGAAAAGAAAAGAAATAGGGCCTCCCCACCAGAACTGGATGGTGGGGTACCCAGATGGTTTGGCATTTGTGCGAAGCCCGGTGCACCCAGCCTCCTAGGGCCTGAGGCTGCCGTCTTGGAGGTTCCAGTGTTGGGAGCCCTTCCTGCCTCTGCTCTCGGGGTCAAGGCACATGATTCCATTCAACCTGACCTGTCCAAGTGCTGTTAGACCAGCTCCTTCTCAAGGAAATGTCTTTCTTTTTCTTTTTTTTTTTTTTTTTTGTTTCTCCAAATGAAAAGGCCATGATGACCCACAGGTGCATGATTGTGGGTAGCATGGCAGTCACCCCAGAAAACACTGAAAACCTACCTTGGGGCCAGGCTTCCCAGTGATGCCCCGGGGGCCTCGTTCACCCCGCGGACCCTGCGCAGGCAGGAAAGAGGAAAGGTGAGCTCGAATCATCCCAGCCCTCAAGACCTCCCTCCCCCTCCCACCAAGCGCTCCCTCTCCTGGAAACCCTGAGGGTGGTTACCGTCGGGCCTCGTTGACCCCGTGGTCCCGGCTTCCCAGGCGTGCCCTAGAACCAGAGAAGGGGCTGGTCAGTCGCTCGAGACACGTGCCATGGCCTGGGCGCTGGCCGTCTCCTGGGTTATGGGGAGAGCGCTCAAAGACAGAAGTGAGGAAGACCCTGTCTCCTTATCTCTGCTTCTACAGGAGAGTTTTCAGGCCGAGGCACTCACTGCACATTCAATACACAGAGCTTTGTATTCCCACTCAGGCCTGCAGAAATCCAATTTTCTTCCAGCAGCCTGATGGATGTTTACCACCGCTATCTGGTTTCCTTTCTGCAAGTATAGATGCCCCCTCCGCTCGCCCACCCGCCCTCTCCCTCTCTCTCTCCATCTCGCTCTCCCAGCGGCGGGGGTGGGGTGGGGGGGGTCATTATTGCAAGAGAAGAGAAGAACGTCAACCCCTTTCATACATAATTTACTTTTGCTACAGTTAAGAATATTAGCCATTAAATTTTCAACAGACTCCGCAGACAAGCAAACTTGCAACTCAATATATAAATCATATACCCAAAGTCATTTGCTTCTCTTCTAATAGAATTTGGACTCCTTTTTCTTGTTGTCGTTGTTTTGCATTTTCCAAACCAAGGAAAACAGATGCGCTGCATTTTTTTTTTTCTCTCCGAAGCAAAGCTCTGATAGCTAGTAAACACAGTTTACCTACGGCGTGTGGAAGCGGCAGGCTGAACGCCACCCCGGTGTCGCCACCGCCTCTCGACTGATTTTCCAGAATCTTATCCCACTTTCTAACGATAACACCGAAGACAGAGCTGTGTTGCTAAAGGCCGGCCACCTGACATGCCGCCTCTCACCATCTCTTGCTTGTTTGCTGCCAAGATGAAAACCGCTTTCTGCAGCCTCCCATCTTGAAATGAATGTATGATGGGATAATTATGTTGCATTTTAACAATGCACTCTGGTTTCCCTGCTTTAATTATACAGCAATATCCTTTGGCTTCAAATAAATGTTTGCATACAAAAACTAATGAAGCATTTGCTTTCTTCCAACGGTAGACTTTCACCAGTGTGGACGCCGGGGCCGGCCCTGGATGCTGCTTGATGTTTGTGGGTGTGCCCCAGCTTCCACCCAAACCCCCACCCTCGGCCCCGGCCCGCTCTCGTCCCGCAGAGATGACCCACCCCGGAGCAGACAGCAGGGGAGTCCCAGCCGTGGCGCACCCGGGCCTCCCGGGTCTTCTTTGTAAACTAAGCCAAGACAGAGAGGCATGGACGCTGGTGGACAGAAAGTGCCCCATCCACAGGCTCCTCTGTGGCTTGCCTGTGAGCGCCTGTCCTCACGTCCTCGCCGGGGAGACACAGGCAGCCCCAGAAACAGCCCTGTTCGAGCCGAGAAGCCAAACGCAGGTGGCGTCTCAGGACTCTGGTCCCCCTCGGCCACCAGCCCCGCAGAGCCGCCCTCCTGGTCAGCAGATGGCTCAGGATCGGGGAGGAATAGGCTCCACCACCAGCACCAGGAACTTCTGCTTCTCACCACCTTCCCCACGGCTCTCGTCCGAATCTCGATGATTTCCATCTGGGACTCTCAGGGAGGACGTTTTAAAAGCAGCCAGCACCATCAGTCAAGCGGCAAGATCGTCAGTCAAGTGGCAAGATCGCACCGTGCTCCACGGGGTGGCTTTGAATCCCGGGGATACCACCCCTTCTCATCTCCTCCACCTGCTCACCATCCTCTCATCCCTGGGACAGCCCCTGGCCCTGAGCCCCGCTCTGCCCCCCACTCAGGCCCGCTCCTCTCGGGCATCTGTCCGTCCCTGACCCCTGCCTACCTCCGCAGTGACCCCTCCCTGCCCATCCTGCTCTGTTTTGCTCCTAGCACACACTGCCATCTGCCACGCCATCCACTTTACTTACAGATTTGCCCACTGCCCCCACCTCTAGAAGGCAAGGTCCACAGGGCAGGGACCTGGGCTTCTCCTGCTGTATCCTCAGGGCTCTAAGAGGACCTGGGACACGGGGGCAGGGGAGGTGCTCCATGATTGCTGTTTAACGGATGGATGGATGGACACAGTGACGGGATACCAAGAACAACCCCACAAGTTGGTTTAAAGGGGCGGTGACCAGCCGGACTGCCACAGCCCCTGGAGGGTTGAAAACCACAAGGGCACGGGGAAGGTCACTGCCCCTGGAAGACAATGCCTCCTTCCTTCCCTGGGGAAAGTTCCAGAATACAGACATCTCTCTCTGGAGGAGGCGCCCCGTGGACGTGCGTAATCAGGGCTCCTCTCCCTGCAGGAACATGGGTCCTCCGCCGCCTGTGGGGATTAGGGCATGGGGAGCCCATGAGCCGAGCAGCGAACGGTGCAGGTCTCTGCCAGGACGTGCATATAAAACCGCGCAGGACGCTGGTTCGCTTGTGCGCAGTGCCGTCTCGGACGCTTCCCAGGGACAGATTCGGCTGTGTTCCTCCAGATGCCATGTCCTCTACTTGCCCCTGTGTCCCCAGCCCCCAGGAGGGGCACAGGGACTATTTCTCTCCCACGATGAGTGGACGTGCTGGCCGGTCCGGTTTGGCCGTGGCCCGAGCCATTCCCTTTTGTCAAAGTTCACATCTTTGTCATCCGGGCCCGCCCCCACCGCGGTGGCCACCGAATACAGATATCCCCACACACAAGCTGCAAAATCCCTGGAAATTCCCAGCGTAGATGGTTTCCTCGGGGCGTCCATGCTTCAGGGCCTGGGAACCACGAGCTCACCAGAGCAAGCCCCTGGCCCCACACTGCCCTGCTCTCCAAACACCTCAGTTTCCTCTGTGTCCCCGGAGACCCATGGCAGTGACGCATGAGGACAGTGGCCCATGGGGGCTCGGGGCGGGGGGAGGGGACCCTGGCATCCATCCGGCCTTCTGAGCCCAGGGGTGGGAGGCTGAGCAGCTCGAGGGGCAGGGAGAGGGCAGTGGGGCTTGGACCAGAGTGCAGCCCCAGGTCGCCGGCCGGGCCTCCACAGCTCCACAAGACCCAGCCCCTCAGGGCCTTTATCCCTGGCCCTGCCAGGTAGACTCCTCCATGGACAGGGGTTGTGGTCAAATCGCAAGACCGAATGCTGAATGTCATGACCCCCTTGGAGAGTCTCACTGCAGGGTGGTGTCAAAGGTCATGAGGCCTCCTCCAGCACAGGAACCATCCCCTTGTCACCCCACGCTTCCTAGTGCCCTCTGTGAGTATTCCAGAGGACAGCCTTCCCCAAAGACATCTGTCAGACTCTCCCTAAAAGGAAGAAGCAGATAGACAGACAGGTAGGGAGGTGGGTAGATGAGGGATACACGGACAGACAGACAGGGAAGAGCCACACAGAGAGAGACACACGCAGATGTAGATCCAGACACAGACAGGATCTACGTGCCGATACACAGCAGAGAGACAGATCCAGACCCAGACCCAGATGACAACAGTGCCCCTGTGTTCGCGCTGGGCTTGCACCGAGAGCGGTCCCTTGTTCCCTTTTCTTGTGAATCGGGCAGACACGTTTGTTTACACGGGTTCGGCTGCCTTGACGTCTCTCTCTGTTTTCAGGAGAGCTCACGGTCTCCGCTCAAACACAGTGGGACAGTTTGGAGCAGGTGCTCCGAGGAGGTGGAGGCCTCCACCTGTGCCAGGAACTCCAGTGTGGGGGTGGGGGGCTGTCCCAGGACATGCAAAAGCTGCAGTCCTTCTGAGGCCTGGGGTTCCCCCCAAGGCGTTGTCCGCACACATCTCACCGACCGGCCCCTCTGTGGATCCTGTGTCCCGAGGGCAGCAATCAGGCTGCATCATGCAAGCTCCCTGCGGGAAGGCCTGGGCCAGCAGGGAGTCAGGATGGTGCAGGGGGGTGGGGGGGGGGCATGGCTTCCCCCCGCCAGCCCCTCAGAACGCCGAAGTTCACGCTGACGACAGAGGGGACCACGGCGCACCGCACTGGGTAGCTGCCCTGTGACTACGGCAGCCGGGGAGTAACGAGGGGGAGGAGCTTCCTGAATTTGGATCAGCCCAGTGGGTGACATACAAAGAAGGAGGAAATTCCTTTTTCTCCTTCCCTTCCTTTTAAACTTAGCCTGGAGGAAAAATCACTTGGGTGGAAAGGGAAGAATCCGGGTTTCACTAATGACTGGAGGAGTGTTGGAGTGTTTATTAGAAAGCTCTATTCCCCCCACATGCTTTCCTCTCCTGCTGCCCTTCCTACCCCACCACCACCCAGCCCCATGTGCAGGAAGAGCCTCCGGGGCTTGGAGCCGAAGGCCACGAGCTTAAGGTCAGCTGTCTAGAAAGCAGTTCTGGCAGCAAAGTGGGTAAAAATAAACAAGACGTACTAGAAAATATACCCATTAAATACCCAGGCAGCAGAACAAGCCACCGGATCAGAGGTCAGGCTAGCCTTACCCTGCCACCCTTCTCGCCGTTGGCACCAGGAAAGCCAGGAAATCCAATAGAACCCTGAAAGAGAGGTAATTAATGAAGAAGCATGAGAGCTGGGCCAGAGGATGAGCCAGGCTGCATGTGCCAGGCTGAACAGCCCCAACACAAACTCTACCCACCTCCAACCCACCCATCCATCCACACATTCATCTATCCATCTATCCATTCATCCATCCATCCTTCCATCCATTCATTCATCCACCCACCCATCCATCCATCCATCCATCCACCCATCCATTCGCCCATCCACTCACCCACCCATCCATCCACCCATCCACTCTTTCACCCATCCATCTGTCTTTCTGTCTCCTGTCCATCCATCCATCCACTTACCCACCCATCCACTCACCCACCCATCCACTCATCCATCCATCCATTCACTCATCCATCCAACCATCCATCCACCACTCACCTACTCATCCACTCATCTATCCATCCATCCATCCATCCATCCACCTACCCACACATCCCCTCATCCATCCATCCATTCACCCACTCACCCATCCATCCACATATTCATCCATCCACCCACACATCCATCCATCCACCCATCCATCCAACCATCCATCCACTCATCCACCCACCTGTCCATCCATCCCCCCAGCTATCCATCCACCCATCTAACTATCCACCAATCTGTCTACCCATACATACATCATCCATCCATCCATTCACCCATCCACTCATCCATCCACCCATCATCCATCCATCACCCGCCCACTCAATAAATATTTCCTGAGCATCTCAATAAATATTTCCTGAGCATCATTAGAGTCCAAATCTAAAAACCAAAGCTGTCTTAACCATGCTTCTCTTTTCTCCCTTTCTCTACACCCAGGTCTTCAAAACACTGGTATTTGGGAAGAACAGGGCGCACAGACTCCTGAGATGAACTGGAGATGACGTGTGAATCTCACGTTTATGATATTTTGTTTACTGTGCCTTGTTGTCATGTTTTGTCATCTTCCCAGAGTACCTCTAAATAAAGCATGGCAGCTTATAAAGTCAGAAATCAATGCAAATTTATGCACTGGCTGTAGCAACTAACAGCTATTTCTTTCTAGAGACCTACAAGGGGCATGTAGACAAAAGATGAACTCAGGACTTTGATGTGGCGAATATCCAGACACCTACCGGGTGAGCTTCCCGTGACATGAAGGCGCCCCCCCACCCCTCACATACACGGGAGGTGGTGACTATCTTCAGTGGGCCCCTACTCTCCACGTGGCTCAAAATCCTGACCCGAATGTGTGCTTAGACCAGGAAAAGCTCACAAATGTCCAAACCTTGCACTTTTCACAGGAGCTGAGCATGGCCCACCGACCCCTATGTCCACCTACCAATCCGGGCTGGAGACTGTCACAGATACCTGGCTTCAGGTCCCACAGAGCTCAGTGGCTGCATCCAGTCACTCCCAAGGACTTCCAAACCAGCCAGGCGGCTTCTAAGTTCTACCCTTGCCTTCCAAGGACACTGCCTGAACTTGATCCACACACCCCCAAACTTCTCTCGACTCTGCCCCCCGAGGGACATGTACTTCAGGAGAGAAAATCTGTCCATCAGCCCCTCTTCCTCCAAGACGCGGTGGGCACCACATGACAGCCACGTCCAGCGTGCCACTTTCGGACACGAAACAAATTCCTGCTTCACAGCAAACTGTCTCCCTGCAGATGAGGTGCGGCTCCTTCCACGGAAGGACTGCTCTTTCCTGAGTCAGAATGGGATACCCAGCAGGGCAGCCAGCCCCCAGGGCCCTTCCCCTTAATGAGACTGAGCCTGGAAGTCTGGAGAGGCACTGAAGCCCCGGGAAGTAGGACAACACAGATGCAAACCTGGGGAGACAGGGGCTCTCCTCCACCACTAATTATGTCTCCAGTGCAGGCGGCTGGTTATTTTTTAAGGAAGAACCATGAATAATAAAAGCTGAGATTTGAAAAAAAACAATGTTTTAAATGATTTCCAAAGCCTCAAGGAGCTGTTTCACTTAAAGCAGAACATGATTTTCATATAAGGAAGGTTTCATCTCTCTTTGACACTCAGTTACAAGCAAATAACCTTCCAATCTCCAGGGTGAAGCAGAGGTGAGCGAGCCTGCACAGCGCTCGGTGTAGAGAAAGCAGCGGGCACAGGCACTGGGGACCCCGCGTGCAGTCCTCAGCTCCGGCTGCCTTTGCCCCATTCTCTGAAAGGCTCAACTAACGGTCCCAGCACCTCCTTCCAACTCGGCCAGACTAATGCAGAAGGCTGTGAACAGGGCAGAACTTGGGGTGGGGGGGACACAGTAGCCTCCCCAGGAACGGTGACCGGGCGAGAGGGGGCAGGGCAAGCAGGAGCCCTGAGAACACCTGACATGCTCATAGATTACCTTGGGCCCTTGTCTTCCTGGGTAACCCGGTAATCCCGGCACTCCGAGTTTTCCCTGGGGAGAAAGAAGGAGTTGCATTATCTGGCCAGCACCGTATTTCTCAATCCATTTTCTCTGAGCGGGGAAAGCCGGCATGTGTCAGCAGGGGCCGGAGCAGGATGCGGTTTCCAAAGACCGAAGGACTTGGAGAGACCCCTGCCTGCCCCCGGGGATGGTGTCTCCCGAAAATCCTGCCCTAACTAAAAGCAAAGTCCCCACAAGTAGAGAAGACAGCATGGCTAAAGCAAAAGCAACTGGAGACCAATCTTCCATAAAAGGAACCCTTTATCTTTGAGATTCTGTTTAACCCTTTTATAAAAGAGTCCTAGCCTTGGGGAAAGACAGGGCGGATGTCTGGGGCACTCTGAGAGCCCACTCCTGTGCCAGGGCCGAGGGGGAGGGTGGGGCAGCCCCGAAGGGCAGCGGTAAGGACAGCTACAGGAGTCCCCACATGAAAGACGAAGCCGGGGTTGCTGGGGCTCACAACCCAAGCTCTGGGAACCTCTGGAGGAAGGAGCTCTCCCAGGATGCTGGCAAAGTGCTCAGAAAGACCCAGCTCAGGACGAGAAAAGGATGGACCTGTCAACAGATAAATCCCTTGGGGAGGTTGGTCAGATCACGCCCATCCCCATCTGGGGGCCTCAGCCTGGCGGAGTTACAGGCTGGACAGCCAAGGCCATCAGGAGGGCCTGTCCCCGGGGGATGGTGGGAGCATCCCAAGTCACATACCTTCTCCCCAGGGGGTCCCAGAGGACCAGGGTCGCCATTCGGACCTCCACGACCCTTCGGGCCTTCGGGGCCATCCTCTCCTCTAGGACCAGGGGGGCCGATTTCCCCCTGCAAGTCAGAAAAGAGAAGGTGAGGGAGAACCCCCAGTCTCATCCCCCACCACACGACTCCCACGGCCCTTCTGGGTCTGAGAGTCCAGGTCCCGTGTAAGACCGGGCTGTAGGAGCCGCTCAGCCCGCTCAGCCCAGCAGGCGGCTCAAGCAGATGGAAGGTGTATGGGTCGGACAAGACCAGAGCAGCGTGCAGCAAGCTACAGGGCTCTGCTGAACAGCCACGCCGTCCCTCTGCACAGAGGTGGGTGGCTCTCTTCTCAACGCCACATGCTTCTGCTTCCCAGTTCCCTTCTCCAAACGAGCCCCTCCCGGGTGAGATAACCGGTTAACACGGGAGCTCTGAATCACTACTTCCCCAAATACAGCAGAATAGCAATGTGCAGGGGCCTGCTTTTTCCCTTGAAGGCCCAGGAGGCAGAGGGACAGACCACAGCCCCTGGCTGGGCAGCTGTCTGGGCATGGCTGGCACAGAGAAGACCATGGCACATGTCCCAGAGATGACAGGGTCCCCATACTGCCCCACCCAACTTGCCCACGGTATGGGTGGGGAGGCCTGGGCCCAGACAAGCGCGAGGGTCTGGGGGCTTGCTGAGGTCAATAGCAGCACCCCGGCTGAGCCCACCCTGGCTCTTTGCCCAGTGCTGAGTCTCCCTCTGATCGCTGGCTCCCAGGAGCAGCCGTGGGGCAGCTGTACCACCCACAACAAAAATGCGCACCGCGCGGATGAAGACCAATAGCTCCCCTATTTGTAAGGCCCAGTGTGTCTGCAGGCCCAGGTCCCTCAGGTCCTAACAAGTGTTTTTCTCCATCAACAAAAGAGTCCTTCACACATTTACTGAGCACGTAGAAAATGCCCAGTGCCGGGTGGAAATTTCTCTCGGGGGGAAATTAAGACCAATGACTCCAGCTCCCTGGCTGAGGAGGGGTCCCGGCTCCCAGTCCCACCCTCACCTAATTCCAACAGCAGGCCCGCTCTCGGAGCCTGGCATGTGCCTGCCTATCGTCTTTAGTGCAATCTCTTTTGAAAATGCATCCTCGTAATATGGGCCCCAAATGCAGGCTACTGCATCGTTAGAGACAGAATAAAAAGCACTTTGACCAGCCAAACAGAGAGGCCCCTCCGATGTGGGGAGTCGGAGTCCTGTCACCATGGAGAAAGTTCTAGAACGGCTGTGTTTAGCAGGAACATAACTGGGACATAACTGTGAAACGCATCTTTCTCTTTTATTCCTCCTCCTTTGATAGAAACCAAGATTGCTTCTGCCTTTGGAGGTTGGGACACCGCGCCAAGCGTGTGGGACTCTCACGCCCTGGCGTGTTCTGAAGAGGCACCTGCAGTCCCGGCTTGTCAGGGAGTAATTTCGGCAGCCGCGTGACAGCCCTGTGTCTGCTGACAGCCGTCGTCCAGGTGTGTGTCTGGCTGCCACCGTGGCCGTGCCCACCGGGCGGCCCAGGCACCTGGCTCCCTGCTGCCCAGGCTTGGGCTCACTCTGAAGCTGGAGGGAACCTTCAAAGTGCCCGCACCGCGGTGTGGCAGCCGCCCGCTCCCCGGACACTTCCTCCCGCGTCATCTGCATCACCCTCTCCTCATTTAGATGAAAACGCAGCCGGTGGCTTTCTGCTGGGCGCCTGCCATGTGAGCAAGCCCCCTCCTCCCCCAGCACCGACTGGCTTCCTCTGGAGTGGAGGTGAATTATTCATTAAAAAGAACGGGTTTGCTGCAGCTTCTGCTAGGCCAGGATGAGGTTACAGAACACAGGAGCTGCTCAGGGTCCTAAAAACACGCAAGAATGCTTGGCGGACCGAGATGCTGTGTGGGGGTGGGCAGGGACCCTGGCCCTCCCTGGTCAGAGGGCATGTCTGCAGCCCCTTCCCCTCTGCCCCCCACCACGCCCCCACCCTTCTGAGACAAAGGAACTGCTCTGCTGTCTCGAGTGTCGGCCGAAACATGACAAGTCTCCACCGAGCCACTGTGCAGGGTGAGGACGTAGGGCACAGGGGCCAGATGACCACAGGTGACCCCAATAATGGGGGGTTAATACCAGAAGAGAGCCGCCAGGGCTCTGAACCAGAAATGAGGGGCCAGTGGGGGGGGGGCATGCACAGAGCCAGGCCTCTGGGCCCCCAGCTGTCCCCGCCTGAGGGCCAGGAGCCCCCACAGAGGCTTCACCTAAGGAGAAGCTGTCCTGTGGCCCCAAAAACCCCAGCCCCGCCCCTGGCACCTCCCCATGGCCCCGACACCACCCCCTGCCCCGACACCCCCAAAACACTCACCCGATCACCCTTGATGCCCATGTCTCCTTTAAACCCAGGAAAACCATCTTCACCCTGAAAAGGAACAAGACAATGCCTGGGCTGCGTGAAAGAGCCCACCTCCCAGATGGCCTGTCCCCAACACTCAGCACAAGGCCCCCAGCAAGCACGGGACGGGCCGGGTGGGGGGCTTCTGAGTGCACGAGCCATCCCTCGTGAAGGGCATCCCGCTAACCCTCCGCGGTCGTGGGGCCAAGCTCACGATCCGCGGCCCAGCGCCCCCTGCACAGCTGGGCATAACTGGCCCCTGCGCCCACAGCTGCGTCCGGTCCGGGCATCGCCGGGGCCCAGTAACCGCTGACCAGCGAGCACCGGAGGGGGGCTGCAGGGAAGAGGCCCCACAGAAGCCAGGACCCGTGAGAGCTGTAGGCGAGGGAAGGGCCTGGGGCTCGGGCAGGCCTGCCGTGGGCCCAGGCCTCAGTGACACAGTCCTGCATTTTCTGGGCCAGTGGGACACGTTCCTGCTAGTTGTGAATTTGGGGATTCACACATGTCAATGGCCTGCTGTCCACTCGAGTCCCCACGGAGACACCCTCAGAGACCCTCAGGTGGTTTGCCCAGGGCCACCTGGCTTGCCCTTCTCTCCCAGGGTCCAGGCCCTGCATCCTGATCTCATTCGCCCATCCAGGGCCTGGTCCTCAACACCCAGGCTGGCCAGGGGCTCATACCCAGAGGGAGGCAGCTTTCTGGGACGGGGCGAGAACTCGTCCCTCCCCAGGCCGCCGTGACTCGGTTAAGTGCCAGGGACTCATCCGCAGCAGCTCAAAGGGTGCCACGATTCCGGGAGGTGGTTCCTCACCCCCTTCCCACCCCAGAACTGACTCAGGGACAGCGCAGGGACCCTCTGGGAGAAGAGGCCTGCCCCATGCCACCCAACCCACATTCTCTCAAGCAGCCCTGTCTCTAGCTAAAGGACAAAAGTGACAAGACAAACGTGGCGCTCTGGGGGCTCTGAGCAGCCCCTCCAACAGGACACAGGAATTTGGGGAGATGGGACCTGCTGGAGGGGACATGGTCTGCCCTGCAGGGAGAGTGCATGGCCCTGACCCACCGGCCCTCCGTCCCCACGCTTCAGATGCCCCAGAACGAGGGCTCAGAGGTCTGCCTTGCCCTGGCTGCTCCCCAGAGGGAACTGAGGCAGCCCATCTGTGTCCGCGCCTTCCACCAGGCAGCCGGCTGAGCAAACGCACAGCATGGAGGGTCCGGCTTCCCTGCCATCCCCGTCCAGGGCAGCCACGTGATGAGCCACCTCAGGACTGGCAGGTGCCGCAGGGGAGGACCCATGCCTGGAGCAGCCGGAGGCCATGGGGGCACTGCTTTCCCTCCACTCCCGGCTCCACTGCAGCATGAGGGGCTGCCCCTCCCCCTGTGAGGCAGGAGTGGGGCGTGGGGCATCCATGGCCTCTGCAGGTGAGGGGCGGGCTGTGTGCTGGGCCAGAGCCATGGCCTTGGGCAGGGGTGCAAAGCCCCAGCCCCTCAGCCCCGCCAGGAGGGACACCCACAGCCTGTCCTCTTCGACTGGGTTTTCCTTTTGCAAACAGTCTGGCCCTCAGGGTGCGTCCAGTCCCTGCCGCTCAGAGGCCACAGCAGTCTCAGCTGCGTCGGGCACTGTCACAGTGGAGCCACCCGCCCGAACCCCGCTCTGGGCTGCGTGCGCCAGGCGGCCACGGCAGGAAGGAAGGGGCACTCACCTTCTCGCCCTTGGTGCCCTTCAGACCACGGATGCCATCTGCCCCCTGTGCAAACACAAAGGGAAGGGAGTGAGTCAAAGCCTCTCCAGAGCTCTCAAAAAGAAAGGGTCTACGCCCCCAGTACCAAGGAGGGTGAGGGCTCAGCCGCCCCAACCCAGGCAAGCTCCTTCGTGCTCCCAGTCTCAAAGGAAGGGCTCCGTGGGCTCCCAGAGGCACCTCCCGTCCTCGCACCCACGCGAGGCCCCCCGTGCCAGTGATTCCCAGATGGCCTCCACTGACATCCCACCCTCATCCAGAAACATCTGCCTCTCTGAGGTCTGGGGAGCAGGTGGGACGCGAGGCCTCGGCATGTGCTCTGGAATCAGGTCCCGGCCCCGGCTCGGTGGCCTCTGACACGTCCCAGGTGCCTGGTGTCTCAGTTTCCTCATTTGGAAAGTGGGGGTGAAGACAAGCATTACCCTGTTACTGCTGGTGGGAGGGGAACGCCGGACAAGCCCCCAGGACGTGCCCCAGCACACAATGTCTGCTCAATTACCAATAGTAATGCGCTCCTGTCATTCTGTACTATTAACACATGATCATAGGTATAATCATGCTAATTACCAATTAATAATAATAACAGCACTGCTGACAATAATCAGCTCAGGACGTACCTCATCTCTGTGCCAAACAAGAACTGTAAGGAGGGAGGACATGTCCTCTTCCCTCTGACACCCCCCCACCCCCTGTGCCAGCGCCGTCCCCAGGCCAGGTAAAGCCATCCGTGGAACGGAGTTAGGTGGCCTCCGCCTGCGCCCTCCGAGCAGGGAGCAGAACTGACCGCCGACTCCAGAGGCCTGCTGCCCGCAGGACCCCAGAGAGAGGCCAGGCCCCCATCTGGTTCCAGCTGAGGCTGCCGCCAGGGCAGCCGG
Source organism: Mirounga angustirostris (assembly GCF_029215605.1). Classification (NCBI taxonomy): domain Eukaryota; kingdom Metazoa; phylum Chordata; class Mammalia; order Carnivora; family Phocidae; genus Mirounga; species Mirounga angustirostris. Next base: position 91,575,506 of record NW_026991723.1, on the reverse strand, counting down.
GCCACCTCCCACGTCCCTCGGGTGGCCAGCAGCCCTCTTGTGGCAAGAACTTCACACAGACTGTGCGGTTTGCGCCTCTTCCCAGGGACTGAGGAGGGGGCCCTAAGCAAAGCTGGAGCTAGATGCGGAGCTCGGACTGGCCCGGGGGGGCGTGGCCTCCCCTGGGGCCATCTGCCACCCAGACGCACCCCTGCTCTATCGGCCCCAGGCAGCCAGACATCTCAGGGCAGGGGGTGCACGGTTACCCTGAAACCCTGATGCCCTGGGGGCTGTGGCAGCTGCTTCCTCCCTCTTGCCATGCTGGTGGGTGGGCTTCCCCTGCCCACCCCTCCCAGACCTAAACTTCTACCATTTCACGACCCAGGTCCGAGGCCAGGGGAATGCGGCCCAGGGGACAAACAGACCAGGTCTCTGAGCCACGGCACTGCTGACATTTGGGGCTGGGTCACTTCGTCACGGGGGCTGCCCCAGGCAGAGCAGCGGTCTTGAGCAGCATCCCTGACCTCTAGCGATCAGATGACAGTAGGATCCCCCAAGTTGGGACAGTCAAAAATGTCCCCCGATGTCCCCCAGGGGGGGCACAAATCCACCCTGGTTGGTTGAGAACCGCGGGACGGCAGCATCCACTGTGGCCCCCGGGGGCCAGTCCTGGGGGACAGAAAACAAAGGGGCCAAGAGAGGGACAAGGCTTTGCCCAACGCCTCGAGAGAGTTTGTATTTAGGGTCTTCACCAGCCGGCCCGGCTCCTGCAGACTCGCTGAGCAGTGGATGTGACTTTGCTGACAGTCAGGCCTACACAGATAGCCCTCAGGAAGTTCGGGGACATGAAAGCACACGGAGGGGCCCTTCCCCAGAAGGAAGGCAGGACTTGGTGGAGAAGAGCCAGGCCTCCCTTACCGAGGGCTGGCCATCCCTACCAGTGACAGCTGGCCACCTCTCCGCCCGGCACCGTCACCTCCCTTGGGGGCCTGCTGCCCCTCAGGCTGTGAACACCACTGACAGTTTCCAAAACCCGGGGAAGGAGAATCTATTTCTCCAATGAAAAGAGCGTTCAGCTTTGCTTTTCCTCCCACTCTCCGCTTCCAAGTCTAACTGGATCACTCGTGGCATGAATGAATTTTAATCAGATAGACAAGATAAGAGCATCCTCCATAAACATTTTAAAGCAAACACCTTTCAGCACACAGACACAGCGTTATGCAATTAGCTGTGTATGGAGCTGGTAGATGCTTTTGTTCTACGACAAGAATTTGTAAAATAAACATTCGGGAGCTCACATCATCAGCATTTCTGCTAAAAAATCATCCTTGTAAGACTCATTAGGCGTGCTGGTAAGAGCCTGCTTCGGGGAGAAACCAGGCCCTCCTAGGGCTCCTGGCCCCGGGGAAGTCTGCCCGCGGCGGCTCGGGCCCTCGGCAACCCGCGATTCCTGGGACACGTAGCTGGGCGCCTCGGGGTCCCGCCCGGGGCCCTTGGTTCACAATAAGCAGGTCTGGGTCTGAGTCTGACTGAGGCACCGATGTTAGGCTAACTAGGGGCACGTGACTGAGCCCTAAGGTCTTGGCTTCTCCATCCTCCACACCGCAGGCCATCCACACACTCCTGATGCACAAGAATGCTGGGGAGCATTACGCATCCGGAACGATGCGGATCAGGTGCAGGAGCCAATGGGTGTGTTGGTGCTGAAGGCTCAGGCTGAGCTCGCTGTGTGTATACATATGTATGTATTTCCCTTCACAGCAGGTTAAAATCATTTTGAAGGAAAGACTCCATTAGCTTTCTCCAAGCCCCAGAATCACCTAGAGCTTTCCGACGCTACGCCCTTGTTGTTCTCGGAGAAAGCAGAACACCGCCACCCCACCCCCCAGCCCAGCACATGTCCCTCGGGGCACCTCCCTCTCCACATAAACGTGCCCGACGTGTCCAGAGAGCTGGCATGACTGGAGATTACATTACACGACTCAAAGCAAACATGGTTAGCTCTGGAGGAACAGACGGGGCCCATGCGTTGGGTATTGCTCCGGAGCTCTGTGCCCCGTTTAACCAGGTTCCAGGAGGCTTTCAGCGGCAGAAACGCAATTGTGGATAAATGGACACCTCCCACCAACTCCCCCCGCCACTGAGGCGCTCGGTCTGCCTAGGTGTTATCCATGGGGACGGGCTCTCTCTCCGGACGTGCAAAGGCCCCGGAAGCCTGCATGCCAGGCTGTTCACCTCAGCTGAGGTGTGCGTCCCTGTAGGGCTTGGGAGGGAGTGGGCTCTGGGTGACAAAGAGAGCAGCGTCCCAACAGATGGACAGACGGCCACGGTCCTGCTGGGTTGTCACAGACGTGCCAGAGACGTCCCCTGCTCGGGATCAGCCCCTCCTGGCCCCCGACGGTCACTCCCCCGCCTGCCCGGGACCTCTGTCCCAGGATCCCACAAGCCCAGGAGGGCCAGGGCTGCCGTGCCCTGCTAGCCCAAACTTGACCTCCAGGAAGCCGTGAAGCAGCAAGAATCTCACCTTGACTCCTCGAGGACCCGGATAGCCGATTGGGCCCTGGGGGCCAGGCGGACCCTGAAACCAAAGGGGAAAGACCATTAGCTCTGTCTCAGGTGGGCAGGCATGGCTGTGTCCGCCTGGGTGCTCCCCGCACAGCCAGAAAGCTTCCCTTCCACCAGCAAACTCCCCCTGCTCTGAGCAGAGACGACATCCCAGATCAGACCCTCAGAAGAGGCTCCTCAGGAGATACACAGGACCTGCTCCCAGGGGACCCAGCCCCCCCAGGAAAGCAGAAGTACAGGCTGTGTCCCATGATGAGAACACAAGGGACCAATCCAACTGCGGCCCCAGCCCAGCAGGTGGGGAGTAGGGGTGGGGCGGTGAGATGGGGAGGAGGCTCTGATGCTTTGGGAGGGCCAGGCTGCCGTGAAAGCAGCCTACTCCCAGCAGAGGCACCTCAGATGACATGGGACAGCTTCTGGCTGGGACAAGGGGACAAGGGCTGACCATCTGGGAGGGGAAGCCATTGACAGCCAAAGACAGCTGTCCCAGCTCACTGAGCAGGTGTGGACCCGGGGAGGGCCGGGCGAATGAAGGGAGTACAAGTGGACTTTGGCCACAAACAGGGCAGGAGGCAAGTCCCTGGGGTCTCAGGCTGCCTGGAGACTCCATCCCACCTTTAAACCCCCACGTCCTGGACCCCAAACAAGCAATGGCGAAGGGTCATTTGGAGACCCTGGCCCAGGACCTTCACTACCACTCAGCTCTTGTGTGGCCAAGATGATGGGAGTGCCACACCCCATATGCAGTAACCAAGGGTGGGGAGGGGTCACGGGGACCTAGATGAGTGGAGGTCCCCGCCCCCCCAGGCTGGGTCCCCTGGGCACGGACACCCGAGGAAGGGCCCAGCCGCCCCGCTCATTCCCTCTGAACCCACCTGGCCTCCTTTCTCTCCCGGAGGGCCTTCTTTGCCGGGGTGCCCCTGTCAGGAGAGAGAAGGCAGGCGTTAGTCGGTGGCCGCCCCCACAGCTGTTGTCACGTGTGGGAGGGGGAGCTGGGCACCCCCATCTCCTTCCCCCACACCCTCAGCCAGAGAGGCTGGAAGTCAAAGGCATCAGATGGCAGCTGAGTGCGGAGGTCACTCCCAGCCGCGTGGCCCCGAGCCAGTCGTTCAGCCCTGACCCTCGGCTGCCCCCTCTGTGACGTGGGCTCCGTGGCAGGCCCAGCGATGACCCGAGCTGCCGTGGAGGAGAACGTGCTTGGACGCCCACGGGCGGGATCCGCACTCAAGGATGTCACCAGACTCACTGACGCCCAGCCCACCTCCAAGAGCAGGTGAGCCGGAACCATGGCCTCAGGCCCTCGCATCAGGGATTCTGAGCCGAACAAGGAGGGATGAAGTGGGACCAGGGGTCTGGACATGCTGGCCTCCGGACCGGCAGGTGCCACACTGTTGGCAGGACCCACGCTCTCATGCTGGGAGACATGGGGGTGGGGGCAGGCTGGTGCCGGGACATAGACCACATCCTGTCATTCAGCTGGGGTCCCAGTGCGTCCCTAAGTCTTCGGGCTGTTTGCCTCCCAGCCTCCCAGCTGGTGCAGGCTGAAGTGGACGACCTAATCCCACGATATGCGTTCAGAGCCAACACCCAGCAGACATGGTCACGGCCCCCCTGGTCACTGCCCTGTCTACCTGAGCCCCAACCAATCCCATTCTCAGAAATGCGAGCTCTCTGACTTTCCAACCGAGGTCGGTCACTAGTTTTATGCCTTTGAGTTCATGAGGCAAGCCCAGAAATAAAAGCAGAAAGAGAAACACTTCACTGCTGGAAATACCCCAAGGATTCCAGTAAAGAGGCCGTGTAGTGTGGTGAGGATGCTGGCAGGGCAGCGTTGGATTCTAGGCCCGGTTACCCCCCACCCGCTGTGTGACCTTGAGGAAGTCACTTGCTCTCTCTGGGCCTCCACTTCCTCGTGTGTCAAAGGAGAGGGTGGACTAGGTGCTCTTTCAGCTTGAGTGTCCTAAGCATCGAGGACTCCATTTCTAGAACGCAGCAGCATTATGGGGACCTAAATCTCATCTCTCTGAATAAATGATTTGTGGGTGTTCCACTTTATTTGTATTAGTTGTACAATCGGATTTAACGCTGTTGCAAACAGCCTGCTCTGAGGGCCAGGCAAGCAGGGGGCTACAGGAGTTCCTCTGCAGGGCAGGGTGCCCTTAGGGAGCCTCGGAGCATGGGGAGTCTGGGGGTGCCCGCCTTAGGGGGAAATCAGGCACCAGACAGACCACACCTGCCGCTCTGGACCAAGGGGGACACGCCTTCCACCATGCTGCCTTCCCAAAACAAGGCTCACGGCGCCAGCGCCTCATGGGGCAGGGCTGGACCCAAACAGTGCCGAGGAGAAGGTGTCCTGATTCGGGGTGACTGGGTCGCAGTGGATCCTGCCCCCCAGCCACAGGCTTCTTGGGGGGATTTTACTCCAGCATATTTCCATTAAGGACCCCGGGGGCACGGGGAGGCCATCTGGGGGTGCTCGAGCCCCAGGCTCCAAGTGACACACACGCTGGGGGCAGAGCCCACATGGGTCCCTCGGAGGGCAAGTTTCGCCCTCCACGTGGTAATGTCCTCGCTCACGTGGTGCAGATGATCACGTGTCTGCCCCACAGCATCGCTACAGGGAAGGGAAAGAGCAGGTTTGCCAAGCTCTCAGGACTGCGCCCAGCACGGAGCAAACAGCCAACACGCGTCCACAATTATCGTAATTATTAGCATTAATTGAATGGAGGCTAAATGTCTTTAGGTGCATTTTAAGTTGTGTTTATAAAATGAGAGCAACTACGTGGGGGGAAGCACAAAGCACACTTATTAAAATGTCAGAACAGAAAAATATTTAAAGGAAATACATCAAAATAAGAGATTGATTCTCCCCTAGGGAAAAGCCAGGCTGTCTCCCCTCCTTTGCCGTGTGTTTGCATTTTTGCAATACTCTGTAACGAGCATATAATGTGTAATGGAAAAATAATAAAGCTTAAGTTATGTGTATTTGATATTTTTCTGATTAAAAAAGTAATGTATGTTCTCTGTAGCCCATCAGGCAAGAGGCAAAACAGACGAGGTCCCTCATAACCTCACCGCCTGCAGCAACCCTGGCTAATTGTGCTACGGGTCCTCTGATCCACGTTCCGCATGCCGGAAGACAAAACTGGCACCGCATGGTGTGGTTTTAATTTAATATTGCGCGGTGTGCCTTTTCTCATGTCACTGAATACTCGCCGAAAGTCGGTTTTTACTGGCTCCGTAATATTCCTTCGAACCATAATTCACGTCCCCGTTTCCCCGTCGTGGGCTCTCCGGGATGATTTAACCATGCGCTCCAGTATGTGTCGGCCCCGAAACACTCCCTCCTTCTGAAGGGCTTTAAATCAACCTTCCTTTCCGCAGCCGAAGCCAAACCCAACCAACTCGAGGGAAGAAGAAACAAAACCCTCTCTTTAAGGGTGATCAACAGCCCCGCTGCCTCAGTAACAAGAGTGTGTCAAGGTCTCTATCCCTGCGGATTCACAGGAGACAACCGGCCGGCTCGCTGGGGCTGCGGCACCAGTCGCCCCCGAGGTGTCTGCCACGTGAAGCACCTGCGGCCGGCCACACTCAGCCGGGTCCGCGGGGCGTTCCTGTTACAGGTTCGAGTGTTCGTTGGGGGAAGAGAGATGCAGCCAACGGGCCCCACGGTGGGAAGAACACTGGAGGAGGTGTCAGTGTGGGGACGGGGCAGGGGTCTCCCCGGCGGAAGCAGTCAGGTCGGGGGTGGGGGTTTGCAGCCTGCCCCACCCCCAGCACCCTCTCCCCTGGGGCCGCTGAAGAAGCTGCATGGGGAAGATGCACGTAAGGACGCCAGCCCCTCTGCTGTCACGGGTTGGGCCTTGAAGTTGGCGTCAAGGTGGTTTGTTTTGGTTTTTTTTAAGATTTTTTATTTATTTATTTGACAGCGAGAGACACAGCAAGAGAGGGAACACAAGCAGGGGGAGTGGGAGAGGGAAAAGCAGGCTCCCCGCAGAGCAAGGAGCCCGATGCGGGGCTCGATCCCAGGACCCTGGGAACATGACCTGAGCCGAAGGCAGATGCCCAACAACTGAGCCACCCAGGCGCCCCAAGGTGGTTTTAACTTTGTTGTCATTTCATTTACTTGGCTAATTTTCCATAACAAGATGTGTTATTTTATAATCAGAAGAGGAAATTAAGTGTGAATGTAAGTTAAAGGAGGGGAGCGACATGCTATGTCCGCGCTCGCAGACGTGTGGACCCAGGAGGACGCGGGAGGCCCAGGGCAGCTCTCGCGCGGTGGGGCGGGTTAGCCGCCAGCTCGGGGAAGGACAGGGCGGTGGCGGACGTGCGATGCCCTGGACCGGGCCACGCTCCACCTTGGAAAGGGAAGCAGACGGTTGTGCCTTAAACAGTCACCAATCAACTGTCAACATATTGAGCTCTTGCTTAGTTTTTAATGGCTTGATTAGAACAATAAAATACGCCCTGTCTGACACAGGTAATTCATCCAATCTTGTCTGTGGAAACAGGCTGTGTATATGCAGCATCACCTGAATCCTCTTAAAAAAACCCAAATCCCCAAATCCCACCAGCGACTTGCAGAGAGGGCAGTGGGTGCCGATGAATCCACACGCACTCACACACACCGACCGTGCGTCACCTCCCCGCCCCTCCCTCCGACAGCCCAGCCTCGGATTGGACGGGCCACTGGCTCGCTATTTCTAGGCGCCATCTAATTTGGCTCCACAGCTGTGCTCACACAGAGCAAACGCACTCATGAATACCCTCCTTCTCAGTGTGTGATCGATAAAAATACACTCGGCAAACTCGCTGTCCTTCCCTTCAAACACCAGCGACACAGGGACCAGCTTGGAGCCCAATCCACCCTCCTCCTTGGAGTTAAAAATGCAGGCTGGGCTCTGGTCATGAAGCAGCGCCCCCAGTAAATAACTCATGTTCCTATTCATGCAGTCTCCACCCCTTGATTGGAACCCATTATGGAAAAGTGTGTCCAAAGCCCAGTAATTACTGAGCAAGCAAGCTCGCAATCAATCGTCTTCATTTGCGGAGGTGGGAGAGAGGAAACGAGGGGCGAGGGGGGCGGCCGCGGGCCTGGGTGCCAGGTCCCCACCCCTAGGGACCCCCCCAGGGGCCAGGCGGTGTGTGAAGGGGTGAGGCGGGCAGGGTACTCACCGGGGGTCCGTCGGCACCGGGCATTCCTGGGAGGCCTGGTTTACCCAGGGGACCCTGGAACAAACCAGAGACCCCGTGAGCCCTGGGGTCTCCTCTTCCCTAGGCTACCCCACCCTCCACCTGCCCCCAAGGGCACTTCTCAACATTTCTGCTCAAAGAACATTTGTTGAAAGGGATGCTCAGAGGCACGGAAGATTCCAGCAACCGAAGCATCCAGGGCGCAAGGACCCTCGCCCTCTGCTGTTTCCTGGGCCTGCAGGTTTTGCTACCAGAACAAAACACACCCGCCAAGTCCAGAGAGGCGGGGTTCCCAGTGCCGCCTGGCTATCTGAGGTACTGATGACCACACCTTAGAGGCAGCTCTGAGCCAAGTGAAGCACCTGGGGTTGAGCACAAGCTCTCAGCAGGTGCCCGGGATACACTCAGGGTTGCCAGATTTAACAAAAACAAAACAAGATGCCCAGTTAAATTTGGATGTCAGGCAAACAACAAAGATTCAAATTTAACTGAGTGCCCTGTTTTCTTCCTAAATCTGGCAATCCTCTACATAGCTAGACAATGAACGCATGGTGAATTTATGATCAATGAAAGACGAAGATCCCCGATCTTCCCCTGAGCTCATCTGCTCCATGCAGAGTGAGCTGAGCTTCCCTGCGTCTGGGGGAGGACAGAGGCACACACAGGCTGGGGGTGACCAGCACTCCTGAGGCCTGGACCCTGGCGGGATGAGCTTCCCAGGGGCAGAAACACAGCCTGCTGGCAGGTGGGGCCGTCCCTACACCTGCACAGCCCACTCACCTTTTCCCCTGGAGGACCGATGGCACCCTGGGGGCCTGGAAGACCCTAGGAGAGGTGGAGCGGGGCAGGAAAGGTCAAGGAAGTTGGCTCCAAACTCCTCCCTGCCACCCGTCCACCTTCCCCGGCACCCGCTCCCTCATGACTGGGTTCTAGGTCACATCCAGGCTGTAGGTCCCTTTGGCCAGGACTGGCAGCACGGGGCCTAGCACACCCCAGCGGAGACCCCCATCTCCCGCTGCCCATTGCTGCTCACTTACCTGGGCACCTGGATTACCCTGCTGTCCCGGGGGGCCGGGCTCTCCCTGGGGTCCCTAGAGGGGACATAAGCAAGGGCACTGATGGGAACTCCGGAGGGCAGGCAGGGAAACAGTCTGCTCTCACGCCCAACACCAGCGTCAGAGGACGACGCCCAGGCAGGAGGAGGCAGGTAGCCCCACAGCAGGGGGGACCCGGGCCTTGGCACCTGCAAGGCTCTCCACGCTGACCCCGATGCGAGGAACACTCAGTGGTTTCTGCCAGCGACCCAGACAGCCGCCGGGAAGGAGCCCGCGGAAGGAACGGAACAGAAAGTATTCTGTTTGGCAGAACATTCCCAAAACATTGCGCTGAAGTCTCGCGGTAGAGCCGTGAGAACGATCTCTTGTGGGCTTGGCTCACGGTGCATGCTCATCACCAGGGCACAGCGCGGAGAGAGGGCGAGTTCCCTCCGCGCCTGTGTGGCTGTGGTCCGGCTCTGGCGGGAACAAGCCCGAGCTCTCCCACTGCCGGCTCCAGGCGGGGCCGGGGCTCAGGGCCTGCACCCTCCTCCTCGGAGTCCCTTCCGTTTTGTTGGCAACAGCTGGGTGGCAGACCCCAGAGACTTACCACGTTTCCTTTCGGGCCTGGTTGGCCGTCCATCCCCGTCACACCCTGGATGAGATTGAAAGAAAAGAAACACCAAGACAGAATGCTCAAGAGTCCACGATGCTCACAGGGAAAATCCCATCCGACTCAGCTTGGTGTCCTGGCCACGTGTCTTAGGATGGCACACCCTCTGGGGACGGGGCAAGGGTCGATTCTAAAAAGCCCCAGAGGCTCAATCGGCCAGGGCTCAGTGGAGCTGCCGGGCCCTGGCACTGGCTGGGGGCAGGCCCAGGGAATACACGCATCGGGACAGGGCCCCACCAGACCCATGGGCTGCCTCCTCCCAGAACCTTCCCAGAAGGAGGACATGAGGCGTCCTGGAGACTGGTAATAACAGCACATGCCGCGTGAGGAAGGGGAGAGCCGCACAGCCGGCTGGCCTCCGTGTCTCCACCCGCAAAGCCACATGTGCCGGAGGGCTCCTTCTGCCTGGGAGCATCAGGGCCCTGCTGACCTCAACTAGCCCTGGGCAAGTGTCACAGTGGACAGACGTGCAGAGGTGACAGGCCTTACCGGAGGTCCAGGAGGGCCCGGGGGCCCCTTCGGCCCCAACAGACCACGTGGCCCCTGCAAGAGGAAAGGACAAGGCTGTTCACACTTGGCCAAGAATCCCCGCCCCAGCCCTGCCCCCAAGCAAATCCTGCAGCCTCTCTCCTCCCAGAGCCTCGCTCCTCCCAGAGCCTTTGCTGCCACGCAGGTGTCCACATCTCCCCGGGAGGCATGGCCAGTGCCCCGTCCTCACCTGCTTCACCTCCTTGCCCCACCCCACCTCTCCACCTCGGCTCTGGATGCAGAGGCGGGAGCCAGGAATTAAGGGGCGGCTCAGGCCACGGAGGAGGGGGCATCCTCAGAATAAGGGGAGCCTTTCAAGTCAAGGGGGCTCTTTCACACTCGCTCAGGGCAGGTGCACACAAAAGCTCTCCTCACGGAGGCCACAAAGACACTCTGCTGCATGGTGTGCTTTGGTCCATGTGTCCTTACTGGCTTCCTCTCAGATCCCTCCACACAGGGACGCACGACTGCATTTCTGACACCAGAAGGCAGAGGGTCACGCTGATGGGGATGCGGTGGTCAAATGCAGAGACAGAGCGTGGGGCTCAGGCTTTTTCTGGGACACCACGACAGCCCAGAGCTCAGTCCCTCTCTCCCCTGCAGCGAGGGGCACGTGTGGGGACAGCCCCTTGTGCTTACGGAGGGACACTCCTCCAAGACAGCGCTGGCCCCAGCACGGTTCACGAGACTCAGGAGGCCACACGGCAGAGCTGTTGTCCACCACGCGAAGGAGCCCCATCCTGAACCACTCACACCCGCCTTGCCCGCTGGGGAATCATCCAGCCCTTAATCAACGCTTGAGCACCCTAAATTTTGATGGTCACTCGTCAGATGCCGTGGAAGGGAAATCGTTCCCATGCTCCTGCCATGTAACTGTTCCCTTCGTTATTTAAATGCCTGGCCCTGTAAATGCTTTCTAGGAGTTAATAACCCAGAAGGTATCACTTAGACGTGTGTTAAGGGGAGGACTGGGTAATGGATTCTCCTTAGGGGCTAATCAGACATCCAGGGTATAATTTAGTCCCCAGTGAATGTGTGAGTGCAACCCCAGGCTCTCTCTGTGCCATGTTCGCAATATTTCTCCTCCATTGACATCGCCAGATGAATACGGCCGTGGCGACGCAGACAACACAAGTGAGACATTTGAAAAGTAACCATAAGTGAAACGTAAATGGTGTTCTTTGTCACTGAGGAAATGTGCTTGGGCCCTGAACAGAGCTCGGCTTGGGGAAAGAGCTGTTTGATGTCACAGGAGGACCACCCTGATGGAAGGCTCCACTTTTGGGAAGTGTAGACATCAGAAGGGATGGCAAACCATTTGATCAGTCTCTGCAACTGCCCCTGGACACTTGCCTGATGTGCTCTGGATGTCCACCATGCCTGCAGCTTGGACACCCCCATGATGACCCTGGACACCCCCATGATGCCCCTGGACACCCACCATGATAAGCCTGGATACCCACCATGCCTGCAGCGTAGACACCTACCATGATGGCTCTGGACACCCACCATGATGACCCTGGATGCTATGATGGCTCTGGACACTCACTATGATGACCCTGGACGCCCACTATGATGACCCTGGACACCCACCATAATGACCCTGGACACCCATCATGATGACCCTGGATACCCACCATGCCTGCGGCCTAGACACCCACCATGATGGCTCTGGACACCCACCATGATGGCTCTGGACACTCACTAGGATGATCCTGGACACCCACCATGATGGCTCTGGACACTCACTATGATGACCCTGGACACCCACCATGATGACCCTGGACGCTATGATGGCTCTGGACACTCACTATGATGACCCTGGATGCCCACTATGATGACCCTGGACACCCACCATAATGACCCTGGACACCCATCATGATGACCCTGGATACCCACCATGCCTGCGGCCTAGACACCCACCATGATGGCTCTGGACACCCACCATGATGGCTCTGGACACTCACTAGAATGATCCTGGACACCCACCATGATGGCTCTGGACACTCACTATGATGACCCTGGACGCCCACCATGATGACCCTGGACACTCACTATGATGACCCTGGACGCCCACCATGATGACCCTGGACTCTCACCATGATGACCCTGGACGCCCACCATGATGACCCTGGACTCTCACCATGATGACCCTGGATGCCCACCATGATGACCCTGGACGCCCACCATGATGACCCTGGACACTCACCATGATGACCCTGGACGCCCACCATGCCTGCGGCCTGGAGTCCCAACCACAGCCCTCCAGGCCTCAGCTTCTTCCTCCAGGGAAGGTCATATTTGCCCTACCAGCCTCTCCAATGTGCTCCTTCTTTTCCTCCCTCAAGAGTCCCCCAGATGTCTCTGTTTCTCTAATCTATGCTCTGGGTCGGTCCCTGGCTCTGCTCAGAGTAGCCTCCTCAAGCAGCCTGTGGCCATGCTGAGGACACAGAATGCGATCAGGACTTACAGGTTCCCCAGGCAGCCCTCTGGGCCCGACTTCTCCATCGTCACCCTGTGGGGGAGAAAAGAGGCAGGATTTTAGAGACAAGTTCTAAAGCTCGGACAGAGAGACAATGTTCCCTGCAGCTGTGCAGAAGGATGCTTTGTCCTGGGGCTGCTTCTGCCTCTGCCAGATTTACTGGTCCCGGTACCAGCCGGGAAGGCCCAAATGTCCTCACTCCCAGAAAGCTGCAGGGAAAAGGTGGGATCTGGGGCCCTGGGACACTCTGCTCAGGAGGTCACAAACCACAGGTCCAACGAGGAGAAAGCTGCACAAGAAAAATCACATGAGCAAAGGATCTGGTTACCCTGATGGGTAAGAATAGGGATGAATGATAGAGGGATAGAAGCCAGATGGAGACAGAAAATTGGGAGGCGGTGAGAGATGATGGGGAAGGAGGGAGGGAAGGAGGGGGAGAGGGAGGGGGAGAGGGAGGGAGGAAGGGAGGGAGGGAAGGAGGGAGGGGGAGAGGGAAGGAGGAAGGGAGGGAGGGAAGGAGGGAGGGGGAGAGGGAAGGAGGGAGGGAGGGAAGGAGGGAGGGAGGGAGGGAAGCAGGAGAGGAAGGGGGAGCGGGAGAGGAAGGGGGAAGGAGGGAGGGGGAAAGGGAGGGAGGGGGAGATGGAGAGGCAGGGGCAGGGAGGATGAGAGGGACGAAAGTAAATGACAGGCAAGAACAGGAGTGATAGAAGCTGGGGAGTAAAGGAGTCACGGATGGTCACCAGATCCCCCGGGCCAACCCCAAGGTAGCCTAACCTCTCTGCCAGGGCCCTAAACACAGCTGGGGGAGTAAACCAAGATGAGTCTTCCTCCCAGCTGGACAGGGAAATGCTGCCTAGACTCGACTGGTCCAGATCAGGAGCTGCTCGTCAACATGCCACTTCTCGCCAACAACGGGCCGCTCCCTTCTCTTCCCCGCACACGCACGCGCACAACCAGGCCCGCACATCTGCACACGAGCATGCGTGCACACCAGGCACACGCATGAGCACGTGAAGTCACGCTCACACACGTGCGCGCACATGGGCCCTGCGCATGCACACACGCGTACACGCGTATGTATCCACACACACGAGCACACCCAGCCCTGCACACGCATGCGCACACACACGCACACACCTGCTCTGATTCAAGGAGCACAGACGTCCAGGAGGACCCTGCTGGCCTTTCTCAGGGCGCAGCGAACTGTGCTGGGGCCCGGACAGCAGAAGGTGCCCTGACAAAGCCAACCTGGGAGCTGCTGAGGACAGAAGCACAGCCGGGACCTGCCCTTCCGACGCCCCACCTGCTCCCCTCACTCACAGGGCTTCTAAACCTTTTCCTAAAACACCCCTACACCCCCAGACACAGTGTAAGTGACTGGGGTACGTGGAGGCGGGGGCTTAAAAGCCCCCCACACGCTTCTCTGTCGCAGGATAATGGTGCTTAGGTCTAACACTGAGCCTGCAGCCCCAGAAAACACCTGACAAACACTGGGACTCTGTGGAGCCCCCTGGGAGAGGCCCAGCTCCCGGCCCGGCTCCAGCCTCGGGCACAGCATCGTCCCCCGCTGCACACTCCCCGCCCGCTGCCCCACCCCCGCTCCAGAGCCAGGGACGGTCTGTCCCAGACTCTCCACCCCCTCCCCAAATCCCCGGGCTCCGCCACCCACAGCCTCCGCCCGAACCACGGCCGTGCAGGGACACTGAGCTCACGACCTCTCCCGCCACCCCTCCTCCACGTGACCTGGGCACCTGCCTCCCGGAATTGGGGGCCCTCTCTCTGAGGCCGGTGGCAGGTGAAACCGCTCCGCGATGCCACACAGCGTAGGACCAGGGGTCAAGCTAAATGTTTTCACCTGTTTTACCTCAGAAGTGGCTTGCAGGCTGTCCCCACCTCCCGTGGCTTCGCCCTCCACAAGCCCCCCGCCCCCAGCCCCAAGCCTGGCAGCCAAGCGCTCTGCTACCAGCGTTTCCCAGCCGTTTCTGGCCCAGACCCCCTGAGGGGCCGGCAGGCAGGCACGTACCCGTTCTCCGTCATCTCCTGGGAGTCCTGGCGGCCCAGAAGGACCAGGGTCACCCTAGGAAGTCAAGCAGGGTCCGCGTTAGGCACCTGGGGCAGCCGCCCACGACTGTCCCAAATGCCCACCCGTCTTCCTGTGATTCTGACACTGGAAGCCCCGAGCCCGCTGAAGATTCCCTGAGCCTCTGACGTCCATCTGGGAGCTAGTGTCAGGAGGCAGGGCCGGGGGCAGGTCCACGGACACGGGGCGCCCCGGGACACTGCAGCGGGGTCTGGGCCACACCCTGCCAGCTTCTGAGAGCACCCCAGCCCCGCAGGGTCCCCCCAAAAAGGGCTGCCGTCCTGCACAGCAAGTGTCCCGAGGGTGGGAGCTGGGCCACCTCCCACCCCCGGCGGCTTCAGGCTTTGCACACAGTCGGTGCTCAATATGTGCTCATCCGTCCAACGGACGGGCCCTGACCTGGAGCCTGCCTTTGTTCCAGTCTCCATGTCACAGGTGGAGAATGTGGACAACGCAGCTTTGGTAAATCACTGTGGCCATTTCTCAACATGCCGTGGGACGTGATGGGTAACACCCGCCCGCCCCCGACACAACCAACAAGCGTGTGTGCATGCCCGCGTATCCACACGTGCCAAGTATAAAAGAGGTATTGTCTGCTTCAAAGAGAACAGGCAAGGTAGAAAGTGTCCGGTGAGTGGCACAGGGCCGTCGCAGGGAGACCGCCTCCCACGGGAGGAGACACGGGCCTGCTGGCCACAGCACACACCCGCCCTCGTCAGCTGCAGCCACGTGGGCTGTGCAAAGGGCCCTCGGCAGCTCGTGGTGCACCACCAATCAGACAGCGGGTTTCTCCAGGGAAGGCTCACCCTCGCCCTCCTGGGCCCCTCGAGCACGGGCCCTTTCTCTGGGCTGACCTTCCACCAGCAAACGCATCACGTTGGCACTGGCTTTCACCCCCCACACCCGCAAGTTTCTTCAGGGACCACCCGGGACTGGAGGGAACCCAGACCCACGCGAGAGCGCGAAGGCCTCCGGAGAAACAGAACCCATCAGGGCCTCTGCCGCGAGCGCTCAGACAGGACACTCACCCGGTGGCCCTTCTCCCCCGGCAGTCCGGCCAGGCCGTCGAAGCCGCGGTCACCCTGCAAGGGGACAGAGAGGCTGCTCAGACGCCGGGCTGCACACAGCTCGGCCGCCCTGCCTCGGGCCACGGTTCAGGTGGTGTCTGTGCACCCGGGCCCCAGGAACCCCGTGCGCGGTGACCCCAGGCCTCCGCTCACCGCACACCCCGCTGCCTTGGGCCTATGTTCCCGGGCTCTTTTCCCCCAAACACCAACAAAGGCCAGAAACACAGAGGTGACTTTTGTCCTTGGGCCACAGACTCTGAGCCTCGCTGGCAGAGCCGGCATGTGCGCCCGTCTCGCTCACTGCTCTGCCCTCAGCACCAAGCAGGCCCGGCACACGTAGCTGCCCATACTCATCTGGTGGATGGGCCGACGCGGGGCCGCACGCACCCTGGCTCCCCGGCCACCCCAGGCTGCCTCCTGTCTCGTGCATGTGGCAAACCACGCGGGGTGAGGCTGAGAGTAGGCTAATCCAGGCTTAAGATACTTCTGTGGTTGGAAGAAGACCGTGGGCTACTGGGAGAGAGTCAAGAAGCCCTTCTTCCCTCCTGCCGCTCTGGGGAGCCGAGACCAGAGCCTCGCAGGAGCTCAGTGGGGAGCACCCGAGCTCATCCGCAGCAGCTGCTAGGTGAACAGATGTCCGACACCTGGCAGGTGTGGTGACCCATTTTCTGCCCACTCTGGGTAACAGCAGCTCGTCCATATCACAGTGTGCTCGCTGGATGAGCGTGAACGCCATGAGTCATTACTTGTCATCAGAATTACATTCACCCCATGACGGACATATTGGCCACGTCACCAATTCGATGACAGCAATGGCAGCCACGGTTCCGAGGACACCGGGAGGCGGTGAGCGTAGCCTACCTTGGGGCCGGTTTGTCCAGGCATCCCTCTTGCTCCGTCACTCCCCGCTCGGCCCTGGAACAGAGGAGGCAAGCTGTCACCGGGACCTGTGAGTGGTGGCTTCCTGTGAGGCCCAGCAGAGTCGCACAGCCCCACATGGCCGGGCTGGTCCAGAGGACCCAGAGCCGGGGTCCTGGGGCTGCTGCGCGCCTCTCGACGTGGTTCCCGTCTCTGTGAGCCTCGTCATCTGAAATGCCAGATGGGGGTAGGGCCGCCCGTCTCTGTGTCTGGGCTGAGACCATGCTGCAGGAGAGCCAACTGGCAGCTCCGTCTGTCCACGGGGCTGGGGGTCTGTGGGTCTGTGGCTCAGAGAGAGCGTGTCCCTGCATCAATACACAGCTCACTTCCCTTCCACTGTTCAGAAGCCAGATGACAGAATGGAGAGCCACAGACGGCAAGCGCCTAGGATCAGTCCAGTTGGCTACAAAGGAAACTGAGCTCCCAGTGGTGGCTGGTCTCACAAAAGCCACACAGCCGCCCACTGCAAGCACGACACTCCATCTGTGGAGGCCACTCCCCAGCCCATTACTTCCAGCTATTCCCAGGGAACTGCAAGGACAAGGCCACGGCCCCCACCTGACTGCCCGCGGGGACAAAGGGCAGGCTCACCACAAAGGCCCCGCGGTCGCCCCGGGAGAGCCCCGCCAGGCTTGGGGCCACCTGGACGGGGACGGGGACACACTCAGCCAGGTGCCGACTCGCTAACGAGCGATGTCAGGCAGCTGAGTATGAAGGGCTGACCCAGATCAACGTCCTCTCTCCTCCCTGCGTCCGGCGTGCAGCTGATCAAACAAGGCCGTCCCCGGGCCGCTCACCTCCCGGCACAGAACATTTGGAAAGCGGCAGCTTTTGGCCTCAAAGTACAGGGGAGACAGAGCAGCAACAGAGAAGAAAGAAGCCAGGGACCCGGGTAGACCACAAGGAGACAGTCTGCCTCCCCGGGGTTCAAGGTTACAAGGAGCTGCCAGGGATGAAAAGTCACCTCGGGAAAGGCGCCCAAGAGGCGCAGCTCCGGGACGAAACGCTGAAGCCAAGCCAGGCGAACAGAGCGGCTGACAGGGGCCCCCCGCAGGCGGGCACACACTCAGAAATCATGGGAGATTCGTCAGAACCGCTCCCACGACCTCACGGCCCGGCGCCACTCAGCGGGACGCGCAGCCGCTCCCATGTTCGCAGCCCGCGCTCCGGCCCAGCTACGGGGCCTCCAGGGAAGCGACAGACCAGCGCAGCCCGCCCGGCCTCCCGCCGCCTCTCCTCCCGCACACTGTGCGCTCCAGGCGCCTGGGTGCTCTCACCCCGGGCCGCGGAACCCCGCCAGCCACGGGAGGACCCGCTGTCCGCCTTCCCCACCCTCCCATCCCTCCCCTGCTTGCCCGAGGATCCGGGAAAACGGGACACTACGCGTTTACAGAGACTCACAGAAACCTTTAATGAAATACAATTCTTTCCGGAATCAGGTCCAAGATAAACCCCCGACTATCTCCCAAGAATCACCGAATTCCGGCTTTGGTGGGCTGCGTGGAGGCATGGGTCTGACCCTGCATGGGGCCTGGATCCCCCACGCATGGGGGACCCGCGTCCTGACGGCCACACAAGAGCCGTGCCCCCATCACTCCTGCTCAGGACCACTGTTAGCCCCCCAGACGAGTCCTGTCCGCCCCACACACTTTCCAAGCAGAGTGGCCAGGTAGCCCCAGGGGACAGCACCCCTCAGACAGTCTCACATCCAGAACCTTCTCTTCCCTCCCCTGAAGCCTTCTCTGGCTGAAAAGACCTGCTCCTTAGCCATCTTTTTGGTGAGATGTGAGTTCATTAGGTTCTCCCTGGCTTGTCTGGATGGGGATCATTAATTTATACCAACCTGTAAACGCACGTCCTATTCAGCAGCCATGGTCATATGGAAACAAACTCATTCCATCCACTGGAACTGCCCCCCAGAGTCCCGGGGGCCCCGGACATCCGCTGGGCCATTCCCCTGCCCCATTTCTGGAGAAACAAGGCCACCCCAAGGAAAGAAGGCCCACCAATCACTTTGTCTTCTCCATGCTTGCTCCCGGAGGGCCTGGGAAGCTGCCTCGATTAAAAACGTTTGTAAACTGAACGAACGTGCTCAGGACAGAGGCCAGGCCAGCAGAGGTGGGTGAGCTGCACCTGCCCCAGGACACTGAGCACCCGCTGGCTCAGCTCGCGCCCGGGGGAAGGGGATCCGGCCTTGAAAACAGTCGCCCTTCGATGGGAGGGGAGTAGCCAGGCTTCAGGCCTCGAGCCTGGCCCCGGGGACAGAGCAGCCTCCCCGCCCCCACGTGACCCGGCTGTTGGCACTGACCCACAAAACTCACCCTCCTTCCAGGCTTTCCGGCCGGGCCAGGTGGGCCCTGCACACCTCGGGGTCCCTGTCCGGAAGCAGAGAGGGCAAAGGGTCAGGCCGGATCCGTGTTTTTCAGAGGCAAAAGCAAAGCCTTGTCCCCGTGTTCATCAGCCCAGCCGATGGTGGCTCTGGGCCGCAGTGGGCAGGGCACAGGATCTGTGGCCCTGAGTGAGGGCCCGACGGGGCCAGCTTGTCCCCTGCACAGCACAGGTATTTCTGCTCTATGCCCAGCTGTGCACAAAGCCACAACTCCCACAGGCTTCTCTGAAGACACGCAGTGTCGGGTCCCCCATTCCAGCGGTCACCACCTCCAACGCACTGGAGGTGCCCCTCCAAGCAGCAAGAGTGAGGTGCCTACGTACCTGAGGCCCCATGTCTCCCGGCTCGCCCTTCAGACCTCCGCTCCCTGGAGGGCCCTAGAGAGACACGGTCTGGGTTAAGGAACGCTCATCAGACCCCGGGAAAGGGGTCGCCCCGTGGGGCAGGGCTCCGCTGAGAACGAGCAGAGGAGTCCAGCCTGCCTGCCTTGGACAGAGCCTGAGGGACGATGAGTAACTTTCCAGTTGTGCGGATGTCTTCTTCGTTTTGAACAAAATTCTGGACAGCGGGAGCCATGAAGCCCGCACCGTGTTTGCTTCTCTCTCCAGGATGAGTGTGACTGGGGTCTGTCACAGCCCGCAGCTCAGGGCAGCGTGTGGGCATCCTCCGGGCTCACGACGAGGCAGGAGCCGCAGAAGGACTGAGCAGTCCTGAGCCAGCACTGACGGGGAAGGTGCCGGAGGCAGACCCGGGGCAGAGAGCCAAGTCCGCCCCTCCCAGGGAACGGACTGGCGGGTGTTTAAATCTTCCGTCTCCTTGCAAACGGCAAAGGCCGCCCACACTCCCTGCGGATCCCGTTTGCCAGCCCTGAGTATGCTTGGGCACACACCACACACGGCTTGTGCAGCTGGGGAGGGAGGCACGAGGAAGGCTGGGTCTGCCCCCACTCAAGTGCTCTTGACTTTGGAAGTGTGATTGTAAAGAATAAAGATAGCCAGAAAGAAAGGCTCCCTGGGTCACGAGGCAAAATCACAGCCAGAGCAGGTATGGTAGGCCTCCCAGCCCCCGGGCCACCAGGGCCTCCCCCCAACCCCCGCCCAGGGCCCCCATACCCGCTGGGGTGCCGCTGATATATTAGCGGTTGAAAAGAGCTTAAAGGGTGCTCTCTCCGGGTGAGCTGGGAGCCAAAAGGGACTGACAAAGGACTCCCCAGCCCTCACCAGGCTCCCCCACTCTCCCCCACCAAGGACTCACCATGGGGCCAGGTCGCCCGGTAAGACCCATCGGGCCAGCCGGCCCCCGCAAGGCCAGCTGCAAGAGAAAACAGGGCAGGCTGAGGAACAGCTGGGGAACTGGTCCTAGCAGGGGAGGCTCCACTGGGCAGGAAAGGCCCGACGGGGCACGCCAAGGACAGGGGCCTCTGCAGGAGGGGGTCAGATGAAGCTCCAGAAACCCAGCACCGAGACTCCTCTGGGGCCTCTGAGCCAACCACGAATGGAACAGAGGAGACAGAGGGGGAACCCGGGGGGGGTCGTGCCCCCCTTGTAGGGGTGGGTTACCTGCTCCTTTCTCCCCAGCCGGCGCCCCCTCCCACGCCCCTGGGCTGTCACGCACCCTGAGCATGGCTCCCACCTGCCACAGCCCAGCTCAGCCCCCTGTCCTAAAGGATCTCTTCTGCTCCTGTTCTGCGACTCAGTTTCCCGCCCCCTCTCCCCGCCCCAGCCCCTGCACCATGCCATTTTCATTTTGGAAAAGATCTGTGCACATTATAAAATCTTGTAAGCCCATCACCCATTTGGCTCCAATTAAAGCTCTCAGATTAAAAGGCCAGCCAGGCAGGCCCAGCCAATAAATCCAACCGCGGGCAATGGGGTTTGTCATGCACTGTGTTGCATCACGCGGACAATTTATTCCATAGCAACAACTCAATACTCAAGCCGTCCTGTAATTACCCACGCGTTCTGATCATTAACATCACCTCTGCTGCACCAGAGCCACATAAATATTGCCCAAACAAGGGATTATTTAGCAGCTTCCTGAAACGCCCCATTAGCGGCGACGCTCCACTGACGGATCACCCACCCCACCCACCTCACAGAACCGGGCTTTGCTCTTGCCACCTGCAATCAGCAATCTGGAGCATCATCAATTAAAGCCTCGGTTCACTAACCAGCTGATTTGCAGAGAGTGGAGCCGTCAGGAAGAAAGTCTCCTCGGGAACCCCAGGCCAGGCGAGGGGCTTTGGGGCCCACAGGTGCTCGCCCAGAGGCTCCATCTCAGTCCCGCCCCACCACAGGGAGCCCCTTCCAGGCCTGTCCATCTCCGGAGCCCCGCGGGGGACGGCAGACGGCCCTGCACGTCCGTATCCATGCCGAGGGAACCCTGACACCCCTCCTGCCCCTTTCCCAGTGCTGGCCTGGGCCCCCAGCTAGACAAGGACAGGTGCATGCCCCCACAGGGTCCTGATCCCCCAGGAGGCGAGCCCCCGTCCACTGGCCCCCCACCTGGGCCACAGGCACCACTTACCCGGGCCTGCTGCAGAATGGCTTGAGCCTGGGACTCCTGGGCCGACACCATGGGGCCTTTGGAGCCGGTGTCACCGCCCCCTCCGAAGCGGAACTGCGGGTGTAAGACGGGGTCACCCGGGGTGCACTGACGCAGGTGCCCACCCTGGGCCCCGGGGCCTCTTGGGCGACAGCGGAGCCCCGGGGGGTCTGGTCGGGCAACGTCTGGCACCGACCCCTCCAGGGACACGCTGCCCCAGCCCCACTGCCAGCTTCAGCCCTGGGGCCACCTGGAGACCTGGCCCAGGTCCGGGAAGAACTTTCTGGCTTCTGTGGCCCCTCACTCTGAGACCCCCACAGCCCCTACCTACTGCAAGAAAAAGCCAAGGGCCCAGTGCAAAGGCCTGCATTGGGGAGGCCTAGCCAGGAAGCTCCTGGCTCTACACAGAGTCTCCCTGAGCTATGCCCAGCCTCCCGGGCAGCACTGGGCCACCAGTCAGAAGCCTGAGGTCCAGGCCAGCATGCCACACAACGCCCTCCTGGGCCTGGGCTCCCAGTGGAGGAGATGGCACAACAAGGCCAAGGGCAGGTCAGGCACAAGGGGGAACCAGCTGGCGGCATCCCACTTGGGAGATCCAGCGGAGATGGACAGACGCCACTCAGCTTTTTTGCAGAGAGCCAGACTCCCTGCCCCTTGGATGGGCCAGCCCTGGATGCCAGCAGAGAACGGGAGGCCTTGACCACCAGGGTCCACTCTGCTCATCGGCAGAAACGCCCTCAGAGGAGCCCATTTCTATAAGACGGTTGGCCCACATCAGAGTGACTCTGTGGCCAGGGGATGGATCCTCAGACAGAGCCCAGGGCACCCTCTCCACCGCATTTTGAGCCCTGAGCCCTGAGCCCTGGCCACCCACCCCCACAAATAAGGATACTCACAGGCAGCATGAGCATGGTTCCAGGAGGACCAGGCAGCCCATCAGCCCCAGGAAGGCCTGGGCGTCCAGGGGGACCCTGTGGACAGAAGGCCCAAGACAGCTGTGTCAGAATGCAACAGGGATGGAGCAGGGCTGTGTCCAGATGAGGTCAGAACTGCAGCCCGCGAGGAAATGCACAGAGCAGCAAGACCCCATGGCATGGAATGTTCCAGAAGCCAAGCGCAGGGAAGAGAGAGGCATTGGCTGTGGGCTGAGGAAGAGGAAAGGCTTCTGGGGGGAGAGGGATGAGGGAGGGGACCCTGAGCCAGACCTAGAGCGATTTGCAAGGGCAGAGAGAGGTGGGAGACTGCAATCCGGGGACACAGGTCACACTCTGGGACACGGGCAGCATCCACCCTCCAGGCCTGCGCACCAGCAGGCGGGGCCGCCCCGAGGACACCAAGGCCCGAGTCCTCCATCCACCAGCGTGCTGCCCTTCGTGACCCGGTCCCCACCGACTCTGCGTGTGGTTGCTTGGACAGAAGGCAGTCGACGCGTTTGCTCCCTGGGACAGATGTAAAGGACGTCCACGGGACACAGACCCCTCTCCAGCGATTTCAGGAGCCCGTGTGTACACAGCCGACCCCGTGGTCTCCACAGACCCCGTTAATCTGGTCCCTGAGGCAGGTGCCAGACAGACACCTTCTACAGATTCTCTAGAGGGACCCTGCCCCTTTCAGGACTCTACAAACATAAGACAAATAAGACCGTGTATCTTCAAAAAAAACCGTTCTATCAGCCCAGCTTCCTCACTAATCCTGGCGGACTCCCACCCAGCCTGAGGTGCATAAAGCCCGTTTTGCCTCCAGAAGGAGGTTTGACTCCCTCTTCCTGACGGAAAGGGACCCCCATCGGCCGCACCCCGGTATAACTCTCTGCACCTGAGAGCTGTTGTAGAACGTGATTTGTACAAAGCGAGAAGGGGAAGCTCCCTCTCCTCCCCCAGAGTAGCCAGCACCAGCAGGGACGGACGCAGAGCGCGCCCGCGGGGGTGCGGGGGTGCAGGGCGTGCGTGTGGCTCGGGAGGTGCTGCTCCTTCCCCAGGAGGTCGCTCCCTACAACACCGCCCTGCAATCTGCTCTTGCTCTTCGCTGGGCACCGCGGCCTGTTCACGAGCTTAGTGGCCGCAGAGCTGCCCACGTGGGAGGGGCTCCTCATTGACCCCGCCTGCCTTCCGAGGGCGCGCGGGCAAGTGCCTGGAAGCAGAACCCCTGGGTCAAAGGTCTGCTAACAGACGCGGCCAAACTGCCCTTGCCTGCCATTTTGGAAAAAAATCCTCAGAAGACAAGAAGTGTGTTTAAAAAAAAAAAAATCAAGAACAGGTTTGGATACCCGGGGTCTCCTCTTGGAAATCTGGGGTGCTGCTCGCTGCTGAGCCTTGCACCTCGGGGTCGGTCCCAAATCAAACCGCAATTTAAGATGCAGGGTCCGTGTCTCCCGGGGACCTGACGCTGGTGTCTTGTGGCCCTGGAAGCCGGGGGCAGGCTGGAGGCGGCCCCTCGTCCACTTTCCCCTCCCCAAGACCCTCCCACCATGTCCTCCTTCCCTGCTCTTTCTGAGCCAAGGTGCTGGGACCACAGCCTCGCTAGGGCTGGGGAGGCTCTGGAACCAGAACGATGGAGGCAGAAGGTGATGTCCCACCCCCCGTGAATCCTCCCAGAGCTTTACAGTGTGATGTAAGTCCCGCAGAACACCCAACCCATGACGGCTTGCAGAACTGTCAGCAAACCTCTGCCAAGCGCCAAGGTCTGTAACCTAACGCCTCTGTCCCCGAGCGGGAAGGCGGGGCTACCTCCAAGCCAGCCCCCCACTTTTCAGGACACTGACCACAACGTGGCTCACTCTGTTACACGGCCCATGTGGGACACCAAGGGCCGCCCCAGCAAGCTAATGGGGAGGTCACGGGGACCCCACTCGGCTCCAGCTACTGGGTTAAAAGCAAAATAAGAAAGGTCACCTGTTCTGTATGACTTGGTCAGCTGGCCCCCAAATCAGTGTCCGAACTTGGTGGGAGAAAAGTGTTGTGAAGCCCCGGCACCGCGGGGCTCTGGGCCACACCTTGAGCGAGTCCAGAAACAAGGGGGCCGCCTCCGCATTAAGAAATCGCTGTTGTTTAATGGGGGTGTCGTGAGGCCATGCTGGCCCTGCTCTTGCACCAAGATGAAGGGACAGGGCACTCAGATCCTTGGCGAAGCTGCAGATCCAGACCCAAAGCTGAGTCCGTGAGCCCTCAGCTCGGCACCCGGTGAGCCGCCCAGCAGCAGCCCATGCTCCTGCTCCCGAAACAGGCAGTAGGGTGTCGGGGAGGGCCCCCAAAGGCCAGAGGAGTCTTTATACCGAGCTATTTTTGCCTGGCTCTTAGAAAGACCCAGAAAAGGAACCTGGCATGAATCCTGGAGATCCTCAGTAAGTGTGCCGCTTTTCCTTGCAGGACGAGTTCCTGGGCAATTAGAGCTTGGGAGTGGCCAGCGATGCTCTCCGTGGGGTCAGGGGCTGGCCACATGTCCCGCTCACCCCACCTGCCCCCCACCATGCCCGCCCCCCCGGAACAGGAGCGGGTGCGGGTAGGACAGCCCGAGCCATGCCCACGGAGGTTTTCCAAGCCCTGGGCGGCTGCTGGAGCCAGACGGAGGGACTAAGATGTGCCCAGGACTGTTTCTAATTTTGGCCTTGTCCCCTCTTGAGGAGTGCCCAGTAGGCTCCTGCTATGAGAGGGGGTCCTTCTGGCTTCCAGGGATTAACAAGAAGACTCAAGAGGCCCGGCTGAGTGCTCAGCGATGTCTCACAGAGCGGGGATGACCAAGCCACAGAGAGGACGGTGACCCATGATGCCCAGGGAAGGGCCGTGCCCCCGTGGCTTGTGGGCACAGATCCACAGGTTTCCTTTCAAGACACTTCATGTCCAGAACGGAGACCCTTTCCCACAGGGGCGCCTCCCTCCCTGCAGAATCGGATGCACTTCGCACCCTCCGGGTGGTGGGAGCAGCAAGGGAGGCCCACAGCCGTCTGTCCGGGACGGCCTAGTGAGCTCAAGCACAGAGACGCCTGGCTGTGGGGGCACGTGAATAACCAACTGTGGGGGGTTGAATGGTGGTCCCATCAAAGAGGTCTGACTCAGGAGCACTCGGGGGGAGAACAGGTCCGCATGCGTGTCCCCAGGAGGCGGGGAGACAACAGAGAAACCAGCCTGCCCTGCGGGCCAGCAGACGCATCACTAGAAATGGCGTCTGCAAAGCAAAGAGCTTCATACGATCAATCCTCAGTGGAATCTGCCGTCAGGGTGCCAGCGACCTGGCCTGTGTCCGTTCCCCTGGTGCTGGGCGAAAATCCAGCCAGCCAGCAGGGAATGCGGTGGCAGGGTGGGGTGCCATCCCCGAGGTGGTGCTGGGGACGCCGCGGGCACCTGGCAAGCGCGCTTTCCTAAGGGAGGGGGCACTGATGGATGCCCTTTAGAGCACGGCTTACAAACTATGTAAGGCACAGAAAACGTATTCAAGCAAAATCCCACGGGAAACCCCAACCCTTGAAACCTGAAGTGGTCGGTGGGTGGGGGCTGAGACCCTCCCAAATGGGAGACAGGGCTGGCCAGGCAGCAGGACAGCCACGTCCTTATCTCGGACGGACAGGTGTGGCCTCCCTTGCCGCTCCCCTCCCCCCCCCCCCGCCCCCCGCCCCGAGAGTACCAAACGCATCAGATTCTGCAGGGAGGGAGGGAGGGGGCCTCCGTCCTGGACATGAAGCGACTTGATAGGAAACATGCATGTTGAGTGGAGCTTCAGGGAGTACTCAGCCCCACGAGGGAGCTAGCAGCGCCCTCAGGACCCCCGGCTCTCTCGTCCTCAGTTTCCTTCTGAGCCCCAGAGGAAGGAGTGGGAGCCTCCCCACTGCGTGAAGGAGAGCTGGGCCACATCAGCCCCAGCCCTGCCTTGCCTCCCCCTGTTGCTTTCACAATTTCCCCCCACCCCTGCCTGCCTGGGCCTCCCCGTCTGTCACTAGGGGAAGGCGGATGGGGTGATGGCTCAGGCCCCTTCTCTACTGGGACACCGCCCAAGGGCAAGAACAGCTGGGAGGAAGTGGCAACCATCCCGTTAGGAAGCCAGGCTCAGCCAGTCAAGGTTAGATAAGAACTAATTTGTAACTGGTGTCCCTGGGTCGCTCAGTCAGTTAAGCAACCGACTCTTGGTTTTGGCCCAGGTCATGATCTCGGGGTTGTGAGATTGAGCCCCGCATCAGGCTCTGTGCCGAGCACAGAGTCTGCTTGTCCTTCTCCCTCTGCCCCTCCCACTCATGGGCATGCTCTCACTCTCTCTCTCTAAAATAAATAAATAAACCTTTTTTTAAAAAACTAATAGGGCGCCTGGGTGGCTCAGTTGGTTAAGCGACTGCCTTCGGCTCAGGTCATGATCCCAGGGTCCTGGGATCGAGTCCCACATCGGGCTCCCGGCTCAGCGGGGAGCCTGCTTCTCCCTCTGACCCTCTCCTCTCTCATGCTGTTTCTCTCTCGCTCGCTCTCTAATAAATAAATAAATAAAATCTAAAACAAACAAACAAACGAACAAAAAACTAATTAATAAACAGTAATAGGAAAGGCTAGGGAATCCCAGGATGGGGGAACTGGGCAGGGGGGAGGGCAGGATCCTTCCAGATCACCCAGTGAAAACCTCCTACGTACAGACAAGTAAATGAGGCCAAGCCAGTGAATGGGATCAGAATGTGCCACCCCAAAATATGCCACTTTGCTGTGAGGACTATTTTGAGCTGAAGGCAACTGAGAATCAACAAAAGTCCTCTGCCCTCCCCTCCTCTGCCTAAAAGGAGAGCGTAAGTTTTCTTTCATGAGCATGGCATGAATTATCCCCCATCCCCATCTGTACCAGGGCAAGAACAACCCCTATCACTGGAGACAGGGAGCCAGCACGGAGGTAAGTCTGTGTAAGCAGACCTTAGTAAAATGACCCTTACCTTCCATTAGTTCCCCCATAGATTTGCTAGTCACTTCTCCACAATGTGTCGCCCTTGGCTGAAATGATACATAAGTCTATGATACTCAAGTCTAGCTGCTTCTCTGAGTTTTCACTGCCTTTCTGTGATGCCCCTGTACACATGAAACTTAAAATATTAATAAAAGTGCATGCCTTTTCTCCTATTTACACACTTTACTGTCAGTTTAATTTGCATGTCCCAATCACAAAACCTAAGAGGATGGAAAAAAATGTTTCCATTCCCTACAAAGGGATTTTGAGGTCTCCCTAGTGGCAGGTGGCACTGTAGAATCCTGGCTGTGCCTCCAGGGTTCTTTGCCAGGTGACATCCAGGAGAGGAGGGCATTGAGAGGATGCTGAGCTGTGAGCAGAGACCTCTCCTTAGACAACGGTGGCTTCAGTGGGATCCGGAGGGGTGGGCAGTGCTCGGCTCCTGGAATCAGCTCCCACCTCCCCACTTGGAAAGGCACTGGGGAGGCTGGTGGGCTGCAGGTTTCCCTCTAACTCCAGGGACAGCACACTTTATAGGAGTGGGTGTCTCTGCTGACCCCATGCCCAGTCCCCAGGCTCCTAGATCCTGGCTTGAATTTAAGAGACATCAGTGGCTCAAACCAACGATATTCCACTGTCCGGGGCCTTGGGTCCTCCAACAGAGCCGCCGGGTCCGGCTGCGGTGCGCAAGGCCCCAGCTGACCACTCACCACTGGCCCCGAGCCAGGCTCAGCCCAAAGGCAGGGAGCAAGTGGGGAGGAGTCGGCCTCAGTGACAGTCGGCCTGTGCGCTGGGTGGACGGTGGACAGAGGGACGGACACTTGGAGCAACACCGAGGCTGACTGTGGTCTGTCCATATCCATGCACGCTGTCAATAGCGTCCTCTCCTGCATCTAAGGGCCAAGACAGCATCTGCCACGCCATGTGGTCCTCCCTCGCTGACATCTGGACTCGGTCATGCTCATGGGGCCCTCCCACGAGCATCCGTGCGGGCCCCTGGTGGTCGCCCCATCTCACACAGACCTTTGGGGACTGGGTCTCCAGAGCAAGCTGGGGTAGAGCCGGCAGAACTCAAGTGGTCTGGGGCTGGAGCCAGGGGCAGAGCAGTGGTTCCTACATCTGGGGTCGTGACCGCGTGGCAGAGGGGAGGGGCCGGGAGGTGTGGAAGACCATCCTCGTCCATGGAGAAGGACCCCCGTCCTCTGGGGCCCCAGGGCCACCAGCTAGAGAGAAACAGCATGGCACAGAGTCTTGTCTGATGCCCATCTGAGGGGTCCTGAGGTGACCCGGCCACACAGAACGAGAACCCCCTCCTTCGGCCGCTGCTAACCCTAATCCACACAGTCTGAAGTCCACCTCAGCGCTCACCTGCTCTGTGGGCGGGGCAGCCCGCCGCATGGCCCCAGCCCCGCTCCGAGGCCCCAGAGCCCGGCTGCCCGCCGCTGTCCTGCCTCGGAAGCAGACCCTAGCCGCCTCGCCACGTGACCAGACCCAGCCACCGGCCCCATCCACACACCCGCCCAAACCCTTAGGTCCATACTCTCTGGGCAGCGTGCCAAGTCCTGGGGATAAACGTCCATTAGGACACACACACACACACGCTCCTAGTTTCTCCTGTCCACAACTTAGCCATCTGATGACTAGCTCTTAATCTGATTGTGCTCACGTCGATATTCATTAGAGCCGCAGGAATAATCAACACAGGAGAAGAAACGAGCCAAGCGGGCCAAGAAGCCCCAAGGCTGCAGTACCCCAAAGCTCCACTAGGTGTCACAGCGAAATTGTGGCGTCCTGGGCTCAGCCCGCGTTCTCCAGCAGCAACCCGGTGTGGGTCCGTCTGACCCCGGGGGGCGCGTCCCCTTGACAGAGGGAACCCAGGAAGGGTTCCTTTGACGGGGGGACAAGAAGGGTCCCTCTGACCCGGGGGGGCGCATCCCCTTGACAGAGGGAACCCAGGAAGGGTTCCTTTGACGGGGGGGACAAGAAAGGTCCCTCTGACCCGGGGGGGCGCATCCCCTTGACAGAGGGAACCCGGGGACCTGGGACAGGTCCCTCTGATGGTGGGGGGACCCCAAGATGGGTCCTTTCTGACCCGGGGATACATTCCTTTGATCTGGGGACCCCAGACCCAGGGGGCAGGGAGTCCAGGGTGAGTCCCTTTGACTGGGAACCTGGGACGGGTCCCTATGATCAGAGGACCCCGGGGAGGGTCCCTTTGACCCAGAGCAAGCCCTCCCGTTCTGTTGCTTGATTTCCAAGAAGGAAGATGGAGTGAGGGGAAATCGAGGCCCAGGAAGCTCTCATACTGAGGAAGGATCGATGCAGATCCTAATCCCGGGTGCCGTGGACAGCAGTCGTCGCTGGGAGACTAACGCAGGCCGCGGGGCCCTCTGCGAGCCGAGCACAGCAGCCTCCGTGGGGGCCTCGCAGACACCACCTGCCCCAGGCTCAGGGCCGCGAGGGGGTGCCGCTCCCCAGGTGTGTACATGGACACAACGAGGAGGTGCTGTGAGAGGTAACAGGGCCGGGCGGTGCGCACAGGAAGCTGACGCTCCAGCTGCCATCTGCAGGCGTGAGGACACCAGCCACAGAACGGAAAGACACGCGGACACCCAGCGAGCTGAGCGCTAAGCCACCCTTACCCTCTCTCCAGGGTCACCCACTTGGCCAGTGGGGCCCATCGTTCCCGGAGGTCCTGGGAGACCCTGGAATTAAAAACAAAATCAGGACCGAATTCAAAGATACAGCCGCAGGGCAACACCCCGTTCCTGCCTCGCTTCAGGGGAGGGTGAGGGGGGCAGTGCTGGGCCTCAGGGGCGGGTGCGGGGTGTGGTCTGCAAAGGGCAGTGAGTGCCCCCCTCTTTTCCATCCCCCACCCCCAAGCACCTCCCACAGGCCTGAGAAATGAAACACGACACTCACCGCGGGGCCTTCAGGGCCTGGCGGCCCCTCCATGAGCATGCCCTGGAAAAGACAGGAGACAGTGTCTGAGACCCCAGAACCCCATCCCTCCTGAGATCCCAGCATGAGCCTGGACCCCCGGCAGGCCCTGCTGGTGAGGATGACACCGTGAGGACCACAGACTCGGACCTCAGGGAGCATGCCCAGCAGCAGCCCGAGTCCACGGGACACTCGGCCGGCCTCCTACATAAGCCCCTCACCCTGCCACTGGCCCTCACAGTCTTCACCCCCAAGCAGGAACCTTCTGCCCCCCACCCCATCAGCCTGGACCCCAGACAGGCCATGTGGGTAGCAGAGGGGTCATCAGATGCAGCTCCCGGGCCCGGGGGGGGCAGGGTGCCCCCACTCCCGAGCATCCACTTCCAGCCCCTTCCCAGAGTAGGACTCTCCTCTCTCCTGTCCAGTCAACATCCGGCCCGGGCACCTCCAACATCCTCTGTGTCTCATGCCCCTTCCGGGGGCTCTGAGACCATGCACAACCATGCGGGAGGGAAGGGGTCTCCTGCCCCCCGCAGGGATATGATTGCTGAGAACACAGCAGGAATGGCATCTGGGGGTCCTGGGACCAGCCAGGTTCTGCCTGGCCGGGCCAAGTAGGCTTTAGCCACACTCGGGGCCAGCAGAGTGGACACAGCGATGCCCTCCTCCCCAGTGATTCTTGAGACTGCCAGGACAGGGCTCGGGGGCAGACCTCATGCTCCCTCTTCCCCCAAACCAGAGAAAGCAGATTGCTTCCCTCCAGGGATGGTGTGCATCCCTGTGCCCAGACTTCCCTTCCAAAGTGAGTGGTGCCCTTGACAAACGTGGTGTGGCCTCCCCAGGGGGACAGGGGAATGCCCAGCCAAGGCTCAAAGACCCACGCTGGTGAGGGGCACCAGGCTGCTGGGTCCTCCGACCCCCAGCCTCCCCACCAGGGCTCCCCAGTCCCTGTGAAGATGTGTTTACACAGATGTGCACTCAGAGGAGTATCTGTACTCAAAATGTACACAGACAGCTCATGCAAATAGCTTTCGAATTTCCTCCTCGGACAAAAGCAGCTGGGGAGGCTCAGTGGCAGAGCTGGTCTCAAGCGAGAGCCCTCTGGCCGAGGCGGGCCCGGGGCCTGCAGCTGTCTTCCCAGACACACTGGCCGTTGTTCTCAGGGAGCTGGGGCGATGCCGACCACGGATCTCCCGGGAGCAGCCTGGGAAGGAGGCCGGACGCCAGGATGAAGGAGCCCAGCGCAGGGAGTCAAACCTGTCGCCAGGAACCGGACCCGTGGCCATGACCGACGAGCAAGAAAGGTGTCGTTGATGAGGGAGAGTGGTGGTCTTCCTGCGAGGTGCTGGCCCGGTCTACACCCCAGCAGGATGTAGACACCAGTCTCAAAATTCAGTGGGGAAGGTATCTGTGAGTGATGATCTTGGCCTTGGCCCAGCTGAACACAGTGCTCAATGCAGGTGCATCCACCCATTAAACACACACAAAAATGTTTCTTCCCAACCACAGTGGAGAGTAGAGACAGTGATTCATATGCCTCCCAAGGACAGTCACCGGGTACCACGAGACACGGAGTCTGGGGACCGGTCCCTGGAGTCCCAGGACGCCGATAAACCCAAATCCCCTCAGCAGAGAGGTCTGCTGCCCTTTGAAGGAGCCGCTCATCCTGCTGACAATTTACAGGAGGTGGGGCTGCAAGGTCGAGAGGGAGCTGGTTCCAAGGGCTCCACAGACAGGAGCCCCTCTCCCCAGAGGGCAGGTTCTGGAGCAGGGTGGGGACAGAGGAAGCAGCGGCCACCCCGCCCTCTGCGGTCAGCGGTCAGCGGCGAGACCCACGCCGGCCGGCTCCCCGGACTCGGCCATCTGTTTACAGAGTTAAGACTTTGAGAGCATCTCTGGGTTGAGAAATTCCAACTATTTACATGGCGTCCCCAGGGGCCCGGCAAGGGCCCAGAGGACTCGAGGAAAGGGCTGGGGACGGGGCAGGACTGAACACTGGGGCCAGAGGAGGGAGCCCTCCCCTCGCTGCGTCCGGATGCCTCGGTTTCCCTCCCGAGATGAGGTGGACCTGTGTAGACACACCGTCTATGCTGGGCCGGCTCTCCTTCCTCAGTCCCTCCTCCGCCCACCCCGACCCGAGCGCCTGGCAGCCGGGGCACCATGGCTCTCCTCCCGGAGGCGCATCTGGAGGCTGCGAGGGGACAGGAAGCGCGCCCAGAAGGTGCAAGCCTAGCCCCTCCCTGGCACCTGCCCGCGCAAGATGCCCTGCCAATGAAGCCATGCAGGCCTCACAAAAGGTGCCCCAAGTCAAGAGCAGGTGCATCTGGGGACCAGAGCGTCTGGGGAAACGTGTGGTCAGTGAGACCAGCCAGGCTCAGGCCAGCCCCCGCCATACAACTGTGACTCAGCGGCTGTCCTTCTGGGGTGCCCCCACCCCAGCTGCTGGCTGCCCCGCGCTGCCCCCCTGCTCACCCTTCCCCTGTGTCTGGACTTGGTGTCAGGATTTTTCATGTTACTGAGCAAGGGGTCACCGGGCGCTGGCCCCACCCCCTTGGCACCTCTGCACCCTTCCCCTGCACCCCCATCCTCCACCCTCGGTCAAGCGGTCTTCCTTGAACCCGCAGAAAGCCCTGGAAGGGGAATGTTCTCAGCCTGAGACAAGGATGTGTCCAGGGACCACAGCCCCGTGAGGCTGACGGGTCCCATCCCCAGACAGGCCGGGAGGGAAAACCACAAGGGGTTGCCTTCACCATTATCCAGATGCTTCCATGGGCCGGGCATGGGGCCAAACCGGGAGGGCTCCGCTGAAACTCTGCCCACGGGGCGTTCCACCCCAGAGATGACCCATGTCCCATCGGCCCCGGACACGGGGCTTCGGGTCTCTCTGGGGGAGACCAGCAGTTGAGGTTCTAAAAGCACCTTCCCAAGTCCGCGGGAGGATGGAGGCCACAAAATTCCCCATCCCAGGAATCCAAGGTCAGAAGGCCCTGGGAACCCTGACGTCCTATCCCAAGCTGAGCCACCAGGAACCACCCTTAGCCCAGTTCCTCCTTGTGACCAGCCGCAGGGCAGGACACTGGCCTCCTCCCTCCGGCGCTTGGACGACGTGGCAGGGTGGGCCTTGGCCAGCCCCTCCCCGCCATCGCGTCCACAGCAGCTGCCCGGCCCACACCGCCAGGGCCACCACACGCAGCTGCGGAGCCCGCCCCACCCGGCTGATCACGTGGTGCCTCGCTGGCCTGCTCAGGGCCTGACCTCGGCAGCTCTCAGGCCACGGGGTGGATCCTGGTGCTCCCAGCCGGGCTCCCCAGGGGCAGAGGAGGGCTCCCCTGCGCCCCTGGAACAAGCCCCCTCCCCCCGCCCCACTCCATCAGTAGCCACTGCCTCTACTCCCCGTGATCCTGCGCCCAGCAGAGCGAGTTTCCCAAGCTCCCTGGCCACCGGACGGCCCGCCACGCTTCACCAATTTCTACACTCACCCCACACGGTGGCCACGCCGGCCCGGGTGCGGCAGCGTTAAACCCCCCACGCGGCCGCACCCAGATCCGAGGCGCCCCACGAACCCTCTGACCCCTCCGGAGGGGCTCCCCTCCTTCTCACGAGCTCTGAGTCTCTCCCCCCGCTGACAACAGCCGCACGCAGTGAGAGGCTCAGACTGCAAGTACACAGCACAGCGTTCTCACCAGCTGGAACCCCAGGCAGCTGGCCCTTCAGTCAAGGTCTGGAACATTCCCCTGCCTGAGCCCTTTTCTCAAGCCTTGGCAACAAGCGGTGTGTGGTATCCGCGAGGGGTCCCACAGGTCGGGTCTCGACCTGCATCACCCACCGCCCCCCCCCAATGATTTCAGAGAGGGGACAAGAGAGCACCCTTACCGGTTCAATGATGGCAGGCTCTCCCTTCTGACCCTTCTCCCCTCGTGGTCCTTCAATCTGGATTCGCAAAACACAGGTGGACAGAGAATGAGCAGAGGAGGGAAAGGAAGGCCCCTTCTCACGGCCCCGGGGGCTCACCAAGCAGGGGCCGCTCAGAGCCGGCCCTCCCCGGGCCCCGAAGGTGCAGGCGGAAGGAGCCCCCACAGCCCCTCACCCCTTCGTAGATGGTGTCCTGGTTGGCAGGCATGCCCGGCCCTATCTCCGACGGGGAGACGGTGGGGTCGTAGTAGGGGTCGTAGTAAGTCTCGTCCAGGTTCCGGATGGTTTCTTCAGTAAACTCCCCTTCCAAGTCGTCCTCCGGAGGCAGAGCCGGCT
Organism: Mirounga angustirostris; assembly: GCF_029215605.1. NCBI lineage: Eukaryota > Metazoa > Chordata > Mammalia > Carnivora > Phocidae > Mirounga > Mirounga angustirostris. The sequence continues at coordinate 91,540,956 of NW_026991723.1, read as the reverse complement.
GGGAGGGAGGGGGCAGCAGGGGTCACTGGATGACCATGAGGAACTGGACAGAGACTCCCTCCCTGCCCAGTCCCACAGCCTGGGGATGCCAATGACGGGGCCTCCCAAGAGCCCAGGCGAACTCGCGGGGGCCACTCCTGGGCCCCAGTGGCCTCTTCACGTAGCTTCTCTCTCGCCACAGGGAGACTTCACCCCAAACCCCACAGGACCCCATAGCAAGCTGGGGCTACACGGGGACCGCACGCTGTGGGGAAGTCAGTGCCGTCAGGGGCTCCGGCCCAAGGCCTCGTGGTCTCGGGGTAACAAGCCCCCAGTCCCATCCCGCTGACAGAGGGGTCTGGACCCATCAGAACCAGGTGTCTGCTCTGTGATGGGTGCAGTGTGAGGTGCTCGACGCCTCCCCATCCGAAAGCTTGCAACAACCCCTAGAGGAGGACCTGTGAGTGCCCCTTGTGAATGACAACTGAGATCCAGAGGGGACGAAACTCTCCAAAGCCAGTGGATGAGGCTCCGAGCCAGGTCTGCCCACAGGAAAGCCCTGGGCACTAGGTCGTACCGGGCACTAGGGGGCCCCACGCCTCCTCTGCCGGTCCGGACCCCCCGCTCGTGCACCTGTCCTGCCTGGCCCCCTCAGGCCACAGAGAGGGACACTGCGAACACGCACGTCCTCATCCGCCCCCACCCGAACCCCGAGAGCCCAGGCAGGCGGGGCTCATTGTACCCACTTCGCAGATGGAATGCAGACAACAGTAAGACCGGCTCAGTGAGTCGGGGACCCCAAACCTGCTCAGCGCCCCTGGGGGCTGGGCTCTGCTGCGCTGGGGGGCAGGGAGCCAGCCCAGGACCCCCGAGGTCAGAGCAGAGAGAAGAGGGAGCCCTGAGCACTCCCCTAGCCCCTGCCCCCTCCCCTGCCCCAAGCCCACGCGGAAGAGAACCAATTACATTGGAGGAGTTGCCGGTGCTGACAGTGCTGGTGGGGACCTCGGCCCCTGCGCCAAGGTCAGGGGACTGGTCGGGGTTCTCGAAGCCCTCGTTGTAGTTCATGTCATCGTAAGGCGCGGGCGTGTAGTAGTCCTCGCTGGGCATGTAGTCGTAGTCCCCGATGCCGGGGTCCTCCTCCTTCCCGGCCCCCTCGCTGGCGTCGGGCACCGGAGGGGCTGCTGTGGTGGGTGGGGTCTGCTCCTGAGAGCAGGGAACAGAGCGGGAGTCAGGGAGGTCTGGAGAGGACCCGCAGCACGGCCCCGAGGCCAAGCAAGGGCCCTGCGGACTCCATCCAGGCCGGGAGGAAGCCAGACCCCGGGCATGCTGTCCATGGCCTGAAACCCCCGATCCTGCACTGGAACGGGCAAAAGGAAAAGACCTCAGATGCCAAGCCACATGCCCCCCTCATGCCTACGTCTGCTGGTGGCACGGCAGGTGGCGAGCCCGCTGCCCCACCTCCCCGTGGGCACAAAGCACAGATGATCACCTGGCCCCCAGGGAACTGGTCCCCTGCCGAGCTTCCAGCCACCCCATCCTGGCCTCCACACCAGCCACGGCGTCCTCCCCACCATGGCCTGCAGCTCCCGCACAGACCTCGGCAATCTCTGTGGTCTCTCTAGCAGCTTCCACGGGCTTCTTGGTGGGGGTGGGCTCTTTGCCCGGGTCCTCCGTGTCCTCGTAGTAGGGGTACTCATAGTAGTAGGTATCACCTTCACCTTCTCCTTCCGGGTACTGAAAGCAAATCGGGGCCACGTGAGGAAGGCGGGACCCCACCAGGGGCCAAGCTGCTCTCCTCACCGTCCAGGTTCAGCCAGGAAGGGGGGAAACCAGAAAGCCTTGGTTTCGAATGGGCCTCCACCTGCTCCAGCTCTGTGGGCAGCTGAGGCAGCCCCATGGGAAGCATGAGGGAGGGAATGGGGGGCTCAGGGCCCTTTCAAAGAAAGTTGAGTCCTAAAAGGTGCAGACATTCTGATCTTTTAGAACCAAGGGCCAGGACAGCCGCCAAGCTGTGGGGATGGTCCTGTGGCAATGCTGCGGTCCCTCAGAATCCCCTGACCCTCACTGAAGCCCCAAACCACATCGACAGAGAAGGTCTTGCCCCTAAAATGGGGACAGGGGCTCGGCCAGGAGGCCTTGGCTGCAGGGACTCAGCCCGGGCTTGGAAGCCCTGCCTGGGCCATGGGACCCCAGCTTCATGAGGGCCACCCTTCCTTCTCTTCTGACCGGTCGGGACAGAAGGAGGCCAAGAGGACTAATGACAGCAGGGTGAACATGACAGAAGCCGAGCGTCTCCTGAGACCCGGAAGCAAGAGAGGCCCTTCACTTGGAAATGGTGGAGAGAACTATAAGCAGGCTGAACCAGTGCTGCCTGGGGCGGCACAGGACAAACTTCGGATTCTTGCCCAGAGGGTTTATTTTAAAGGGGGGCCCCATGGCTTTTGTGTCCCTCCACCCCCTGCCTGCCTGCCGGACCCGCCCCCTCCCAAGGGGTCTGCCTACAACCCCACCATGAACCCTGGGGGGCTGACTCACGTATTCGTCTGGGTTGGGGTCCTGTGACTGGGGCTTGTCAGGGACAGCCGTGTCACAGTCGGGGCTATAGTGCTCGCAGTAATCGTAAGCTGCCCGGTGGTCCGAGACAAAGAGCAGCTGCTGGATATCACCCTGGAAAAGGACAAAAGCCCTTGAATAAGTGGCACACAGGGGACTCACATGGGGATCCGGGAGGCCAGTGGGGAGTAGCCCAGACACGCCTTGGGAGGAGCTTGTCCTCAGGACCAGCCTTCCTCTCAGCAAGCTGCTATCTCCAATCACCACTCAAGCTAGGATGGCCTGCCCATCCACCCACCCATCCATCCATCCACCCATCCACCCACCCATCCATCCACTCATCCATCCACCCATCCATCCACCCATCCATCCATCCATCCACCCATCCACCCATCCATCCATCCACCCATCCATCCACCCACCCACCCATCCATCCATCCATCCACCCATCCATCCATCCACCCACCCACCCATCCAACCATCCACCCATCCATCCACCCACCCACCCATCCATCAATCCATCCACCCATCCATCCACCCACCCACCCATCCACCCATCCACCCACCCATCCATCCACCCATCCATCCATCCACCCACCCATCCAACCATCCATCCATCCATCCATCCATCCATCCATCCATCCATCCATCCATCCACCCATCCATCCACCCACCCACACATCCATCCATCCATTCATCCACCCACCCACCCATCCATCCATCAATCCATCCACCCACCCACCCATCCACCCATCCATCCACCCACCCACCCACCCCTCCATCCATTCATCAGACACCTGTTGGGCACCTGTCAGGTGCCAGGCAAGGGCTCAGAGATTTTTGTGAACTGTGAGTGAAAATGCAAGCTGTAAACTCCACCCTAAACCTTGAGGGCTTGGAGGTGTGCTGTCTCCTTCCCTATCACCCCCAACCATGGGGTGGGGTGGGATTTATTTTTAAAGAGGAAAATACCATATAACCCAGAAATCCCAATCCTATGAACTAAGAGAGGTAAACAATTCACTCAAAAAAAATTGCAATGGGTATTCAAATAGGTCCATGGACACCTATGCTCACAGCAGCCTTATCTACAATAGCCAAGAGGTGGGAACAGCCCAGATGTTGCATGAACAGATAAACAATTGTGGTCTATTCATACATCGGAATATTATTCAGCTATGAAAGGGAATGAAGTACGGACACATGCTACCACCTGGATGAGCCTACGCTGCCAACCACTGAACATTCTGTTCACTGCTGTGGCAGTCAACAGTCCCACTATGTCAGATAGGAAAAGTATGCAACAATTCTATTTCATATTGCTCTCCTCAAGATGTGTCAAAGCAGACAAACAAAAAGAAACAAGAACCATAAGTCTCACGAATGTTACCAAACATTTGATGTCTCCCTGGCAGAGGATCTTTGGGCCCCAATCAGATGGATATAAACTGCCTAATATTATAGTGATTTTATTAATGATTAATGTTAGATGGTATTTACTATAAATCAGGTACTGGACAAGGAAACTGCTGTCACTCCCTTTGGCCCACAAGAACTCTATGAATTCTGTTCTATTAATTCCCATCTGAAGCTGAGAAAACTGGAGCCCTGGGGTCACCTGCCTGGCATACACGGTCACACAACAGGGGAGGCAGGGCCAGCTCAATGCAGCCTGCACAGTATCCATCACTACAAGACATTCTGAGCTCAAGGAGGGAAAGCAACATGGAGGAACATGCCCAATGTTGAAACTATGTCATTAGAGATGGTGCCCAAGAAAGGATAATTGGGGGCTATGCCAGGTGTTGAGGTCCTTGGCCTGGAGCCCATCCCGCCACATGCATATCCATCTATCCATCATCAATCCACCATCCATCCATCCATCCATCCATCATCTATCCACCATCCATCCATCCATCATCCACCCACCATCTATCCACCATCCATCCACCATACATACATACATCTATCTACCACCCATCCATCCATCCAACCACCCACTCACTCATCCAACCATCCATCCATCCACAAGACATCTGTCCAACCATCCATCCATCATTTACCATCCATCCATCCAACATCCATCCACCATCCATCATCCATTCACCATCTATCTACCATCCATCCATCCATCTATCCATCCAATAGCAATTATTGAGCACCTACTAAATGCCAAAGATGTAGCCACAGCCCAGAACCACTGCCTGGCATTGTTCACACTCTCTCTAACACTTTGCACTTGCCTTGTGCCCCATGGGTAAGATGCATATCCATACCATGTCTTCATCCTGTTGTCATTGATGCCCCGTGAGTCCCATTGTCCCTTTCTGTCCAGACACCTGAGGCTACCCTTGCTCCTGCACACCCACTCTCCCATGGTCCAACAAAAGGCATGTTCTGCTTCTGAAGACAAAGCCATGAGTGAAGCAAGAGAACATGGTAGCCGTGAGCTTGACCCAAAGGAGGCAGTGCTCATTCTGCACATGTCAGAACCACAGGCCCAAACAAGGAAGCCACACCTTCCATCCCCTTCATTTGGTAAAGGTGTGTGAGCCCCTTCCCTGTGCTGGACCCTGACGAAGCTGGACAATGGAGGGCTGGGAGGATGTGTCACTCAAAGTCACTGAGCGTGGATCCCCAGATGGCCTCCTGGGATCTGTGAAGTGAAGTGCCAGCCCCATGCACTGCTCTGAGGGACAGGGTCCATTACCCTTCACTGGCTTCCCAAAGCTTCTGTTGGAAAACTGGCCCAGAGATGGGGTGAGGTGAGGGTGACTCAGTGGCAGGCCTGGGTGAAAGTCTTAGAGTCCAGAAAAGCCTCATCCTACCTGATCCCTGAGACATGGGTCCAAATTATGTGCCCGCCCCACCCCGCCAATTTGGGTTTGAAGACCACGAAGATGAGCAAGGAGCTCAGAACTCTGGCCAAGCTGACCTGTCTCCACACAGGGCTCTGAAGAGACTCCCCTGAAGACAATTCTGGCTCCCCTCCCTAAGTTCTGCTGCGCTCACTCCTTTGACTGGCAGAGCCGCCCACCTCCATCCCTCCCTCCATCTCTCCCTTTCCCATCCCCACTCCCTCCTCTTTGTCCCTCTCTGCCTCTCTCCTTTTGGATGTCAGAGGCTCCCGGCCCACACTGTAAACTCTCCGGCAGACGAGAACCATATGACAGGAACAGTGAACCAAAACCACACAGTTTTATTAAGCAACGTGACTTCTAGTTCAAACTTCATCCAATTCAAATAAACTATTTGCTTCTTTCAACTGGCAACTTGACATCTGAATGTATGTTCTCCGAATGCAGTCTCCGGAAGGGAGAGGAGGCTCGGGGGCCTTTGGGGGTGGCCGTGGCTGCCAGCACCTGGCGCTCCCCTCCGTCGAGCCACCGGCACACGGGACTGCAGCCGTCTGGTAAAGGGCCTGCCTCCCAGGAAGGCCAAGTCCTCGGGCCCTGGCCACATGTGGCACATCTGTGTCCCTGTGCGCCGGGGTGTCCCGCCCAGAACCAGGCCGCTGGGCCCCTGCAAGCACGAAGCTCTCTTCATTCCCAAGGCCCACCCTCCACTGCAGACGCCTACACTTGCGGCCAATCATTTTTCCCACAAACCCCCAAGGGGTTTCCACACCAAAAACATGTGCCCCTTTGTTCCGTGGGTGCGTATCTCAAAGGGCCCCTGCACCTCTGTGAGAAGGGGAAGCAGAGGTGTGGGTCCGAGCCTCTTGGAAGCCCCTTGTCCAAAGCCCCTGCCGTCCCCCTCACCTCTTCCCTGCACATGTGGGAGTTTTTCAGGTTGGGGTGTCAGATACCCATGTGCTCTTTGCAGAGAAGTCATCCCCCACTGAACTTTCTCTTGTTGGGACCAGACACAACCCGAGAATCTTTCTCACCCCCCACCCCGTGCCTTGGAGACGGCATGCCCTGGGGCTGGCCCTAATCCTGTGCACAGTGTATTCCGCATGTCCCACGAATGCTCACAAGGTCGTGACTGTTCTGAGAGCATTTTCACGAGGCCTCCTCTGGCGAAACAGGCTCCAAACCGCAGATCCTGAGGTTCCCTCGGCGACCCCCCCTTTCTCAGCAGGGCCCTTCTCCGTGGCCGCTGGTGGGCGATGCTGGGGGCCTGGCACAAAGGCCCCTGCTGCCCACAGCCTCAGCCCCTCGGGGCCCAGTGGGCATGGTCAGCAGGACAGCCCAGGGCGCGGCGTGTCTGTGCTCTGGGGGGACGAGGCAGAAAGCGGGAGCCAGGGGCCGGCATAGGAGGCCCACCTGCGAATACAAGGAGCACACACAGCGAGGCCCCTGGCCTGCAGCTTCTCAGGACCCAGTGCGGGCCTTTCGGGAGCCGAACGCCAGCTCTGTGAGGCTGCCTGAAGGTCAGAGCTGCCGGCAGGGTCCCTGACCCTCTGGAAGCAGTGAGGGCAGCCCAGGATTTTTCCGATCAAGTGTCCTCTCGGGTGGGGGAGACTCTGACTAGGAACCCTCAACCAGCCTGGCCTTGACCTTGGAAGAGTCGGAGCCCCCTGCCCCGAAAGCAGCCTAGCAACCCCCAAACGCAAAGACTCATGGCCCACTTGTAACATCTGGAGTTGTCTGGGGCTGCGTGTGTGTGTGTGTGTGTGTGTGTGTGTTCACGGGCACGGCACAGGTGTGCACAGGCAATACAGCAGACGACCTTCACGTGACCTTCTAGTCTGGGTGAGTCACTTCTGAACAGAAACAGAAAGAGAGCCTCTGTCCTTAGGGACCCTTGGGAGAAAGTGAAGAGGCATTATCACCTCTGGCCGTGGGGCACCCCGAGCTGCAGTCAGGAGTTATGGGGCGACGGAGGGAGGCAGTGGACACCAGGCCTGGAGCGGATGTGCCCAAGAGTGACTGAGTGCAGCCCGGGGGGCGGGGGGCTCACACCCTGGCCCAGCCACGCTGCCGGCACGGTCACACTCCCACTGGCCCCCGGGGGGGGTGCGGGGAGCCAGGGAAAGGCCACCTGCCAGGCTGCAGGGCTCCCTCTAAAGCCTAGAGGTTCACGCTTCAATGATAGCAGGTACCCTGTCAATAACCAAAACTGTTACTCAACTAGAACCGGGGGCTGTTCGCCGCCATTACTACCAACACCAGCATTACTACCAACACCAGCATTACTACCAGCATTACTACCAACACAACCAACATTACTACCAACACCACCAGCATTACTACCAACACCACCAACATTACTACCACCACCAGCATTACTACCAACACCAGCATTACTACCAACACCAGCATCACCACCACCACCACCACGCCATCGGCCCTAGATCCCTGACAATGTCTCACCAATGGCTCCTGTAGGAAGGTCTGATGAGTCATCATCTCGCTCATGTAACCAGCATCTTTAAGCACCCCTATCGTGAGACTCATGGACACAGAGATGAAGAAATCGGGATCTCTGACCACAAGTCTCAAGCTCTAACGCTTCCCCAGGAGGTGGCAGAGGTGACTGAGTGACTAGCTGCCAGGGTTCAAGGAAGGCATGCTGGGGTGGCTGGCCTCAGAGCTGGGCCCAGGTGGAGGTTCACATCCGTACACAGCCTCTCTGGGGTCCTCCCTTGGCCACCATGTCACCCCTGTCCCCTGGGAGGAGACTCTCCACCCCACCTTGCCCATCCTAGGCTCAGACCCCAGGTCTTCAACTCAGCCTTTGCTGGGCACAGTCCACACCCGCGATCATCCTGCCCTGTGTCCCGAACGCATTATCGAAGCACCACATCGCGCCGCGGTCGCTGATGGGCTCGGCATGCACCGACCCCTCCACCTTCTCCGTAGGAAATGCTTCCCCACCACATCCCCCCAGTCCACACTGGTACAACTCGTTGTTTTGAACCCAAGTGCAGAAACCCACATTCATGCCCACCGAATTTCATTTCTTTGGCTCCAGGGCATGGTCCCAGCCTAGAAGACCTCTCTGAGTCTTATCTGCCAACCAGGAGAGTAACTCGGCATCATCTCTGACAGTCAGGCCTAGCTGGGGTCGCTCTGCACATCCACAGCCACCGGAATGTTCTCACTAACGTGCAGAACACATGCGTCCCTGCTGTGGGGGTGGCAGGGGGAGCACCGGGGGTGGTTTGGAGGCCAGGCTGCTCCGCATGCCCCCTGCCCGCACCCCCCCCCCAAGAAGACTCTGCACCATGATCTACCCTCACTGCAGGCTGTAGCGTGAGGGGCCAGGCATCACGAACAAGGGCCACGTGCCATGACTCCAGCCAGGGTCCTGGGCTACACCCCAAACCTGGGCCACCCCAGCTGCAAACACCCACTACTAGACATAACAGAGACAGGCTGGGTCGGTGTGGCTAACTCATGGGGATAATCTGTGCTCCCCAACTCCTGAGAAGTGGTTTCCAACACAGCCCCCCAGAAGCATTAACTATAGGCAAGCAAGGCCCAGCTCAGCAGAAGGCTGTGTGCACCCAGAGGAAACCACGTCCTCCAGGGTTTGTAGGCCCCCAGGAGGGCCGAGAGTCATCCCTGTGTCCTCAAGCCCTGGCGGCCGGCTGGTCACCCCCAGAACCTTCTCCAGCGTGTTCCTGTGGGCACAGATGGTTGGACTGGCTGCAGCTGGACAGAAGGCACCTGGAGAGGCCTGGAAGTTCCAGCGTAGACCAGAGAGTAGTGGCTCCAGGTTTAAAGTGAATAGCACCAGCACCCGGGCTGGCTGGGGCAGGAAGGAGGAGGGTCTCTCTGAGTGCGGCACTCATAGGCCTTGGGGCCCATAAAGAACTAAAAACCCAGGGGCTGGTTGGAGGGGCACCACCAAGACACAAGTTAGTGGGCAGTGGCTCTGTGGGGCTGGAGGCCAAGTCACCTAAAGGGAGGGACAGAAGTCTGACGCCAGAGGCCCAACACCGCTCACCCCTTCCTCTGAGAACTGGAATGTCCTTCTGATCCAGGACAGGGTCCAGACCTGGGCCCAAAGTCTGGCACTGCACTTCCCTGCTGTGTGCCCTTGGGCAGGTGGCTTTACCTCTCTGGACTCCAGGGAGCCCATGAGCACTGAGGAGCCAACACAACACGCATGTCCCAGGCTGCTCTGCAGAATCGTCTGGGCAATTATCAAGATAAGACTATCAGCCGGAGGTACCCTCCTTAATGCTGGGAGGGGTGTTACTATTATCTGCTTTTCCAAAGAGGACAGAGGGAGGACATTCAGAGGCGCAGCCGCTGCCCCATCCAGGGCCTTGGGTTTTCTGAACAAGCCTCCCAGCTCGGCCTGGTGCCCGGCTCCTCGGACGCCGAGGCGGCACAGTGCAGACCTCGGAGGGCCTGCCCTCCCCAGTGCTGAGAGCTTCCGAACAGAACCGGGGTAGCACAGTGGGAAAATGAGTCTGCGCTGGATTCTCCATGTGCTCAGAGAGGAAGACCTCCAACGAGCGCTCTGCACAACCATCAGAGGCCCCAGCGCCCTGCCCCCAAACACAGGGACATGCACTTAGGAAGGGACCACCCAACAAATGTGCACACGGACGCCCCAGTATCAGAGGCTCTCTATCCCAAGGTGATGTCACCCCCTGGAGGCCCAGGGATACTGAAGGCCCATAGCCAGCCTGGGGAGCCCCTCTGCCGCCCATGCAGTATGCCCCTCGGGGGTCCCACCGCACCCCACACCCTCACAACTGCAGCCCATGGGCTGGCACTCTGCTGGTAAGGGCTGGACGCTAGCACCCCCACCTGCCAGCTGGGCTCGCAGATGTCCCTCTAACTCTCACACCTGCAACACAAGGACGGTAAAGATAGTGACAATCCTTGTCATCACAACAACCGCGGCATTCGCAGCTCCCCTCCCCCAGCGTGGTCCGGAGGGTCTCACAATTGGAGGCCCTCACACAGCATGGATGCGGAGGGACGCCCGGCGCTGGGACCGTCGTCAGGCCCCCTCCCCCAGCACTCACAAGCTTGGCAGCCCCATCTCCTGCACGAGGAGACAGAGTCCCAGGCTAGCCCCAACCCGTGCAAATGGTAAAGGGAGGTCAGGACCACGATGAAGCCTCCCCATGCCCCCTGACAGCTAGCAGCAGTAAAGAAAAAGTCCCCGGGGCCCCCTGCCCTCTGGTCACCCACACGGGCAGCTCCCAAGCTCGGGCATCACTGCAGGCTAGACCGCAGGACTCTGCATCCAGAAGCATGGGCCACAGAGTCCTGCCCCTCCAGGAAAGCCGCCGATCCTCCCCCGTCCACTGATGGGCCCTAGCCCGTGCCCACTGCAGCCCTGCAGGTGACCTTCAGGTGACATGCTCTCCCTGGAGCCCCGGCGCCAGTCCTCCCCAGGGACCTGCACATCAGAAAGTCATTCCACAGGTGCCTGGGTGGCTCAGATGGTTAAATGTCTGCCTTCGGCTCAGGTCATGATCCCAGGGTCCTGAGATCGAGTCCCGCGTCGGGCTCCCTACTCAGCGGGGAGCCTGCCTCTCTCTCTGTCTCTCTGTCTCTTATGAATAAATAAATAAAATCTTTAAAAAAAAAAAAAAAAAGAAAGTCATTCCACAAGCCGGGACTCCCAGCCCTGCATCAGCCCACGGGGCCGGCACAGGGGCCGGCGGCTTAGAGTTTCCATGGAACAAACCTGAAGCCCTCTCAGGCCAGGAAGCAGGGCCTGCCTGACTCTGTGGGGTCTCTCTGACCCCTCCTAGCCGCCACCCTCCCAGCTGCTTGGCTCAACAGGGATCATGAGGACCCAGCACAACCCCGGCCAGCTCCAGGAGCACATCCTCAGAGCTCGGTCCCCACCCCAAGCACCCTGACCACTCAAGGCACAGCCCCATATGAAAGCCCCTTGGCCTGGGCACCAACATGAGACCCGCTGCCGCCCTGCTCGGGCCAGCCTGTGCGAGGCAGCTACCCCAGCCGACGTCCAGCTGGTCACTGGCCCCCAGCCCGCGGGCCGCTGGCCACTGCGCAGGCAGAAGTCCAGGCCCAGGCTTGCCCACTGCCCAGCCCTTCCTGGACCTGAGCTGGAGACAAAAATATACCTCAAACCCTCTGCATACTGTCCTCATTGGCCAGGCAGTCGCCCATCCAAGCCAGGAGCCACGCTCAGGGCTGCCCGTGACCGCCCCCTCCAACTGGGAAGAGCTAACCATCCTGCCTCCTCGGCCAGACCCGACTCAACAGCCCGAGAAAGCCTCCATTTGAAACCAACCAGTCATGCCCAGAGACGAGCTCTTCATTAACCACACATGCCCTATAGGAATTAATGGGTAAACCTCCTTCCACACTGCCCGCAGGGGCGGGTTAAATAGCGACCCCAAAACATAGCTCCAAGTCCTGCTCCCCAGACTCTAGGAATGGGACCTTATCCGGAAATGGAGTCTTTGCAGATGTAAGGAAGTTAAGGGTCTTTCAAGACGAGACCATGCTGGATTAGGGTGGGCCTAAATCCCATGATAAGTGTCCTTAGGAGAAAGACAAGGGGCAGACAAACGAGAGGAGGAGAAGCCGCGTGCAGATGGGAGCAGAGCCTGTAAGGACGCAGCCCGAAGCCAAGGAACCCCGGGGCCACCAGGAGCTGGGGGAGGCAGGAAGGACCCCCACCTAAGGTCCTCGGGAGGGAGCTCAGCCCTGCTGACACCTTCATGTCAGACCTCTGGCCTCCAGAACTGGGAGACAATCAATTTCTATCTTTCTGAGCCACCAAATTATGGAGACTCGTGGGGACTGCAACATCCCTGCCCTTCCCAGGAGTTCGGGAAGGTCCCCGGGAAGTGGGCAGAGCCAAAGACCCGGTCGAGAGGCTCCAACCTTGCTCACTCCTGTCCTGCAGCATTCCTTGGGGTCCGCCTGAGAACTGCATCAGCAGGCACAGGGCTGGGCCTCACACAACGGTAAAGGCAGGGAGGTGCTCTCAGGGAAAGCTCAGACGGGCACTGAGGAGGGGCAGGGTCCTGTGGGTCTTGGGACGGAGCAGGACAGAGCACGACGGACCAGGCCCTTCAGGTGCACTCCGCCTGCTGCGGGCCCCACCCAGGACATGCCATCGGCAGCCAGAGGGCCTGGGTTTGAGCTGCCCACCCTCTCCCCCAGGGCCGTCCCTCGGGCCCATGACTTAGCCCCGGGAGCTCCCACATCTCCATCTAAAGTCAGGGCACACGGGCCTAGAGCAGGGACAGCATGCCATGCAGACAGGGGTCCCCCCCTGCTGCTCCGCGTGCCTGGGAGGCCCTGGGACTCAGTGGGCCTGCACACGGGGCCACCGCCAGCCCGGGCAGGGCAGGGGTGGGGGCCCCGGGCTCAGAATGGCCTGCACTGTTGTGCCAGGACAGCAGGAGGACCCTGTGTGGCACAGCCCCGGACTGTGGCACCTATCCCGCAGCAGGGCAACAGAACAGCCTGGCAGGTATTCCAGATGGAGCCATGGTCCCTGCCGGGTCCGGCTGCGGAGGCTGGTTCTTCCTGTTCCCAGCATGGGTCTAACTGGCAACACCAACTGCAGAAACACCCCTGGACCGGGAGGGGGGCGGGGGGGCGGGGGACACGGGGGCTTTACCGGCAGCACCCCAGAGCCTCGAGCCACAGTGTCCGGGCGTGAGCTCAGAGCTGGCCCCACCAGCCCCACAAATGCACCACCTTCCCAGGATGGGAGAAGCACACTCTAGAACACACTCGCAGTTCCTCTCCACAGAGAAATTTGGGTCAACATGACAGCACTGCAGGGATGCTGATGGAAACAGAATGAACGAAAGTGCTGCTTCCCAGCCCCAGAGAGAAGAGATCCTCCAGCCAACAGCCTCCAGGGTCAAGGGCCCGGGGGTCCCAGGCCTACAGCTCCCCAGTCACAGCCCACGTGCTCCACTGGCCCTGGGTCCCCCACGTGCACCCCCCGCATGCGTCCCGTGGCAGGTGACGGGATGGTCCCTGGAGGGGCCTGGGAGCTCCGAGGTCGTAGCCCGGGCGGTGAGAGCCAGGATGTGGACCCAGGCCTCCGAAGCCAAGCCCACCGCTCTCTCGCCTTCGAGACACTGATGCTAGGAACCGTGCACACAGAGGGACAGTGGCTCTGCGCTCCCCAGAGGGGTCCCAGGCTGCCTCGTGGATGGCCGAGAAAGCCCAGCCCGGCAGAGGTCCACTCCTGCTCCAGGAAAGCTGCATTCCAGGAAAGAACAGGTCAGTGGAAAAGCCAGGCCTCTGGAAAATGGGAATCAGGGATGAGGTAAACCCTTGTCTTTCCAAATGAAAGGTGGGTGGACAGACGGGAGGACCGTCGCTCGGGTGTGATGCCATCTTCTTCCCGCCGGCACCCAGAGACGTGCAGAGAAAGCCCCAGTTTACAGTCTGTTTGGTCTTGTTGCCCCTTGAAACATCCAACAGCTTAGAAGCGGGTTTGGCGCCGGGCTCAGAACTCCTGGCTCCCTGTCACCTGGGGTGGGCCTCCCTCTGTTCCCGGCTCACCAGAGAGGAGAGTCCTCCCACCACAGAGGCTCGCCCCCCAGCCGAGCCCCACCCTCCAGACCCCTCCACCTGGAACACCCACCAGCTCCAGGCCCCACAGAGGAGCCGAGGGTAGGGAGGGGGATGCCGGTCCCCCGGATCAGCCCGTGTTTCCGAGCCAGGGCCGGAGAGAGTGCTCAGCAGGCTGGGCAGGGAGGGCCAGCTCTGGCCTGCAAACGGCTTGTGCTGGCTCCTCCTGGAAGGTTCTGGGGCTTCATTGACCCCACAGGCCAGGGCACTCTGATGTCCTGGGGACCTGTGTGGGACCACGGGAGCAAGCACCCACCGGCATCATCGGGACCACCCGGGATTCACCCTGGCTGGGGAAGGTCGTGACCCAGTTTCTGAAGTCCCAGTTTCGTTGGTCAGGTGGACAGAGAGATGCACGGGCAGCCGGGAGTGTGGCGCCCGCCCTACAACGTGACACCAGAGCAGGACTGTCAGGCTCCCGGCAACAACAGGTCCGGGGACCCACCCTGCTCCCCTGCAGTTTTGCTGGGCGACCTTCTGCAGGTTCTTCACCCTCTCTGGTGCCAACGTCCCGGGAGTGGCGAGGGTTGATGGCAGGGCAGAGCACTTGGCGGGTATCGTCGCGGGCCCGGCTGGCCAGTGCTGACCTGGCTGGCCTCCTACCCAGCCCTACCACGGAAGGAAAACAACCACTTCCCAACTCCTGCCAGACATAATAGCTTTCCCTGGCACTCTCGTCTGTGTTTCCAAAAACACAAAGCTCGTTCCTAAGCCCTGGAAGAAAACAAGACTTTTTCCTGCATGGGGAGGCCCACAGGACCCCTCTTCTAAAGAACAGCTCCCCATCTCCCCTCAGCCTGCCTGGCACCCAATCCACCCAGGACCCCAGGACACAGGCACATCCCAGGGGAAGGAACGGGACATGGGACACCCAGCTCCGCAGGGATACCAGGGTGAACAGCGCCCCAGAGCAGCCCTGCAGAGCGTGCAGAGGGTCTGGGGCAGTGTGGTTCTCTGGAGCCTGGAGGGTGCATTTTACTCAGATTCCATCCAGAGTGTGGACCTCCTCCACCCATTTTCCAGATGAGGACATTGGGCTTGGAGAGGCTTAGCAATGGGCTCCAGGTTATCAGCTAGAAAGGAAGCGGTTGAGGCCCAAAGCCCGTGGGACCTTTGCATGCACTTCCTCCTGGGTTGGCTTCAGGAGGGACTGGACTGTCCTGTCCCCTGTCCAGCAGGGCGGACCCGTCACAGGCTCACACCGGGGCTGGGAGACCAGGGGCTGCCGACCTGCACAACCAAGCCCAGGGTCCGCACCTGGGAGGAAGGGTTCACTGCAGCTCCAAGTCCCTATGCCAGGCTCTCGCCCTGGACGGCACTTCATTTTGGACAAGGGGGTTTCTGTGGGGCCATGTGCACCCCAGGAAAAACCCCAGTGCCCCAACAGGCTCTCTGGAGTTTAGTAAACCCCTGTCTGGACGCAGCACTCAACACAGTACTCAGTGTGTGTGCCCGTGGTGATGGGCGCCCCCACCAAAGTCACCCCGAATCCTTCCAGCTCACCCAGGCCCTTGCAGAGCTGTGGGACAAAGTGGCACTTAATGAGGGAAAGATGTCCTTCCAGCGGAAGAACGTGGCGGCTGGAGAAATCGTTTTCAACGTGCCGCCCCCCCTCCCCAGTTTGAAGAGCTTCTAAGAGAAGCCCAGTGGTTCACATGGGGAGTGCCGTTATTTGGAATCTGGTGGAAAGCAAAAGAGTTAAATCACTTCTATTTCAAAAGAAACAAAGACTCTTCCTCTCTTGCCCTGAGGCCCAGGGTGTCTGGGCCTCGAAGGCCAACGCACCCAGCTCGGTCACTGCCCCGTGAAGAGAAAAGCCAGACAGGAGGCTCGGGGGCCACTGTGCCACTGGCCTTCGTTGCGAAAGCCAGGTCACATTTTCCAACGTGAGCAAGTCTAGCAGCCAGGAAAGTCCACGTCTGGGAAAACACCAACACCTCGCGGGCCCCAAAACCTCCTGCTCCTGGCAGCCACTCTGGCTGGAACAGCAGGAACACCGCGGCCGGCCATTCCAAGCACGTTCCTGACCTGCGCCTCGATGCAAGGCCGGCCCGCCCCCAGCCGCACAGGGAGGCCTGCGCTGCCCCCCACACGCGCACCGCGGGCCCCACGTGGCCGCCATCCCACGCTGCAGATGGGGACCCTGAGTCTCGGACAGGCCAAGCAGCCCAGCCAGCGTCCCCCAGCGGGGTTCAGGCCCTGACCTCTCCCGGGGCTTCCCTACAGCAATGCAGTCTTCATATCTTGTGCTCCCAGGAAAATAGCTCCTTCTGGCTCAGCCAGAATATCCAGGAAGTAGTATTTGCTTTAGGATCCCAAATTTTTTTTTTTTTTAAAGGTAGAGAACACTTGTTCCGGCCTCTTTACAAAGACAGGCACACCGTGAGCCCAGCCGAGGCACGAGAAATGACGCGGATTTCCACCTAGCACAGAAAAGCTACCACACAGTAAATGAATCCAAACCCGTGAAGCCACAGCCCAGCATTGGCACACCTCCCGCCTCCAGATCCAGAACTTCAACCGACAGGAAGAAGGCCAGTGTCCACAGTGACCCTGGCTCCCCATCATGAGCAGGCACCCACGTAGCTGAGCCCAGGTGAGCCCCCAACACCCCTCAAGGTGCCATGACTAGTCCCCACGTTAGACAAATGAGAGTCCCCAAGCTCAGCAACGTCACCTGCTTTACCTGGATCCTGCCACCAGCGAGGGATCTGTACCAGCGACAGCTCAATCCCAGCCTGTGTGACCCCCGTGCCTCCAACACCAGCTCCCCAGGAGAGCCCCTCAGCCACGCCCGGCCTGGCTGACAGCCCTGGCCATCCTGCAATTCACCCCAGGTCTCTGGGCAAGTCGGGTCAGAAATGTGCCCATGGGGTGTGTCTCCAGAACTTGCAAAATTTGGCAGCACCAGAGGGCTCCAGGCTCCCCCCTGCCCTGCTGTCCCAGGACACACCAAGGGCGGCCATGCCCAGCAGGGCCCACGGACCCACCTTCACAGGCTGGCTCCCCAGCCTTCTCTTAGCGGCCCTCCCACCCCATCTCCGTGTAGACGTGTCTGTTCTGGGCCTTGCTCGTCCATCGTCCCACATCTCCACCTGCCTTGACACGGAACTCAAATCAAAACCAAGCTACTAATACCGTCGAGCGCCTACTCTGAGGGTCGCCATGTGCCACAGCCCCAGGAAGTACCGCGTTCATGATCCCACTGCACAGACAGGAAAGCTGAGGCTAAGACACGGCAGGGCAACTTGCCTGAGCCTCCAAATCCAGCACACGAGAGGGGGGGCTTGCACCGGGCAAGCGCCCTCCTGAGAGGTTTTGTGGTCATGCCACATGCACCGTTGTGACTTTGCAGAAAGATGAGACTTTGGAAAAGTCACTCTTCACCTGCTCAGCAGCAGACCCTCCCCACCGGCCAGCCCTGGAATCTGCAGAGACATCACTCCATCTAGAATAGAAATGGGAGTAACAAGCACGCAGTCTCTCCCTCTGGGGCCCCCGCAGTGCACAGGGATCCGGTCGACACCTGACCAGCCTGGGGGTCTCCAATTCACCGAGTAGATGCACGGGCCCGGACACCCTACCTCAGGTATGAGCACAGGGCTGGAGGGCATGGAGCATTCCTCTCAAACATGGCCAAGTATGTGCACAGTCCCGGGAATTTCGAGAGGAAACGCTGCCCCAAGGATGAAATCCCAGAGCTGGGAGAGCCCTCAGACCATCCAGCATGGTGGTTTGCAAACACACTTTAGCCACAGAGCCCTGGGGGCAGCCAACGCTCCTTCCACAAAGCCTGAATATGTAGAAGAAAGAAGTCCAGCGGAGGGGTCCTGGCTGTCACCTCGCCCAAGCCAGGGAGACCACCACCGGTCACCTGAAGTGCCTTCTAGAATGCAGATCCCAGGGCCCTGCCACAGGCCTGGGGCCCCGGCACCTCAGGAAGCAAAGCCTAAGCATCTGAATATTTAAGATCCCCAGGGGGTGTGACTGCACTCTGCTGGGGCACCTGGAAACCGCTGGTCCCCTGCAGAGCTGACCTGCTTCTGCAGGACAGAGTTCTTTAACGCTGTCTTATACTGAACCCCAGTCTTCAAGGGAGAGAAATGCAGGACTCTGCAGGTTGAAGTGGGGGCTCCCAGGGCCCACTCTGCTCAGCCCCCTTCTCCGTCCCTGAGGCATTTCCCGGGGAAACCGGGTCCCAGGCTGCAGGTGGGCCCCGCCAAGGGACAGCACCTCCGAAGGGTGGTGGCTCGTGCCTTCCTGCAGCACCCCGGCCTCTGGTGCTCCCAGCCCCAGCTGCCCCCTTCCCAGGACCCTCGGACACCAGAAGGCAGGAGTCCACGTGTGTCCATGAGCCCCAGACCACGCTCACCAAAGCCCGTGCCCTTCCCAAGCTCGTCCCTGGGCCCCTTGGACAAGGGTGGACGCGCTGTCCTCACAGAGCCTCTCCAGTCCCACAGGCCACAAACAGGCCTCGGGATGGCAGCAGAGGCCGCAGCCAACAGGAACCAAGGCCACGCCAGAATTCCCGCTGTCCCCGAGAAGGAGGCCGCATCCAGGAGGGACCCCTCGCCAGCGCCGGTCCCAGGTGCCCGTGGGACAGCCTCCCCTCGTCTTACCTCGAACACTTCCTCGTCCAGGATCCGGGTCCCAAACACGATGATGCCGTTGACATCTATCATGGGGTGGTCACTGCGGGCGAGGTGTTTGGTGGTCTTCTTTTTACAATCCAGGATCAAGGTGACATTTTTCTTGTGGATACTGAGAGCGATCCTGTGCCACCTGCGAAGAAACAGCCCGGGCAGGTGAAGAGGCCTCGTGTCACAGAGGACCTGCAGCAAACAATTACTTCTTGCACGGTCGCGGGGGTGCTGGGCAGCTCCTAGCCCAGCCTCTGCCATCAGACCAGGCTGGCCACGGGTCTGTTAACCTGAACCCCGTAGCAAACTGCAGGCTGCTGGAGAAGACAGGGTTTGCTGGGAAGTGGGGGGATGGATGGATCGATGTGAAGCTCTCCGTGAGAAACACAGGGACCACATCCTGAGGGGCTTCCAAGATCAGGCCCACGGCCTCAGATGTGTTCGCCATGAAAGAGCTGACTTTCAAACTACCAGGGTTTAGGTATGCCCCCAGTAGAAAATTCTGGAAAGATTTGTCTTTTTTTTTTTAAATCATTCACTCCCACATCTAATGTGTCCATATCCTGAAGGATATCATACGTCCTTTAAAGAAGATGTGGTATCTATACACAACGGAATACTAATCAGCCATCAAAAAGAATGAAATCTACCATTTGCATCGATGTGGATGGAACTGGAGGGGATTATTCTAAGCGAAATAAGTCAGTCAGAGAAAGACAATTATATGATTTCACTCATATGTGGAATTTAAGAAATGAAACAGAGGAGCATAGTGGAAGGGAGGGAAAAATAAAACAAGACGAAATCAGAGAGGGAGAAAAACCATAAGAGACTCTTAGTCATAGGAAACAAACTGAGGGTTACTGAAGGGGAGGGGGGTGGGGGCTGGGGTAACTGGGTGACAGGCATGAAGGAGGGCATGGGTTGTAATGAGCACTGGGTGTTATATGCAACTGATGAGTCACAGACATGTACCTCTAAACCAATAGTACACTATATGTTAATTAATTGAATTTAAGTAAAAAAATTAAAAATAAAATAAAAGAATATCGTACATCCTTTCTGGAAGGAGTCGGGTATAACCGCACGATCTTCGATGTCCCTTTGAGACTCGGAGCCTAGCATTTGAGATACTTTAGTGCATTTGAAGGGGAAGTGGAGACCCAGGGAGAAGTAAGGGCCCCCCAAAGACGCAGAAGACAACCCAAGACCAGGACCCAGGCCTCCGGACTCAAGCCCAGTCCTCTCTCGGCCTGGTGCCCACCTGTGTGCGTGGTGGGACCATCCTGCTTTTTTATCAGGTGCATCCTGCCATGGGTTCCTTGCCAGCCAGCAGGCTTTAGGCGGCCTGCCCGGACCCCCCAGCAGGAGTAGGACAGGGTTGCTGAGCAGTGCCCACTTACTTGCCATCGGACAGGTTGATGCCCCTGAAGAGGGGGTAATCCTCTGGCCCTGGTTTCCCCGTGTGGTCCTCATAGAGGAAGACCGGAGAGCGGCCCATCTCCAGGCCGATCTGCTGGATGCCCTGCTCATTGTAGATGGAGACCAGGAAGGCCTGGCTGCCTTTCTTGGCTTTCACAGTGGTTAGAATGGAGAAATCCTCAGGAAATGAAGATGCTGTAACAGAAGACAGAGATAAGAAGGCAGTCAGGAAGCCCTAACTATACCCAGCCACAGCTATACAAACAAACCTGCTCGGGGACCTGGCAACTTTTGGTGCATATGGTGGTGCACAGCCATCTGCTGCACATCTGCCCCTTGATCAAACTGTTCCTGCAGCCCTTCCCTATCACCACATGACCAAGCCTACCCTCTTGGAGGCTCAGTACAAATACAGACCTGACTGGTTCTTCCAGCAGTGAGTCTTCAACGTCATCTCCTCAGTTCCTATACCTCAATACATCTGTGTATAAATCCTAATTAGAACCTCCTAGAATGTCAGCTCCCTCTGGGCAGGGGCTGTTTTCAGATGCATCTCCGTATGTACCCTCCATAGCGCCTAAGGCTATACCTAGCAGATTGTGTCTCATTGAGTGCCCTCAGGAGGGAGGGGGAGAGAGAGAGCAGGGAGAAGGAAGGCCCGAGGCAAGGGACCACATCTCCGGGCTAGTATGCAAAACAGAAGATAAGTAGAAAGAAATCGAAAGACTTCAACCCAAATTTTAAAAAGGAAGGAAAAAAACAAACCCCATATGTTAATGGCAGGGAATGCTCTTTAAAACTCAGGACAGAAACAACACGAGGTCATTAAGGACCAGGCCCACACCAGCCTGCCGAGAGCCAGCGCGGGCCTGCCCTGCCTGCTCCAGATCTCCCCACGTGCACGCACCCTTCCCCGCCATGGATCCTGCTGGCCCAGAGAGCGTGGCGGGTCCCTGCACAGGGGAGCCACCCGGAAACGCTCCGCAGAACCGGCCAGAAGGAGCGGCATCCGGAGAGGTGTTGGCATGAGCACCCTCACAGAAGAGGGGCTGTGAACCTGGCTTACGGGCCTGGATAAGGAGCGACCCTGTTGTCAGACCGGTAACAAGGTCAAGCGCTGGCCCCAAGGCCTGTGGGGCTGAGCTGGGGGGAGGGCAGCTTCCAGAGCAGACGCTATCCGTGGGCGCCCTCTGCTGATGGAAGCGCCGTGCGGCCAGGCAGCTCGCCCTGCTTCTGCTCAAGGGAGCAGAGAGCCACAGGGTGCCATGCTGGGGACAAGGGGACCTCCAGGGCACCAGGCCCAGGGCGTCCTAAGACTCCCGGGGGGCAGGAGGAAGGGGACCACCCGCTGTGGCTTCTGTGACCTCTGAAGGACTCAGGGTGAGGAGATGTTGCCAGGACGAGCCAAGGGCAAGAGAGGCCACGGCTGCTCCCATCAGGGAAACCAACTGGCCCCCAAAGGCCAGCTCAGAGACTCGTGTGAGGTCCCAAGGCGGAGACAGAAGGCCACTTGAGAAGTCCACCCCACGGGTCCCAAAACCCCAGCTAAGGTGCCCACGGGGGGACAGAGGCCCGAGGACCCCAGCCCCAGGGCTCAGGCTGGGGTCTCCCTCCCCCAGGGGAATGGGCAACACTGGGCAGCGCGGCCACCTGTCCCAAGACAGGCCGAGTCAGGCCGCCCTTCCACATGGACGGGAAGCCTTTGGGAAGAGGTGTCCTGAGATCACCACAGTCTCAGAGCCCTCGGCTCCACGCTGTCCCTCCACTCGAGGGACGTGAGGGGAGTCAGAGGGGCATCTGCTGGGCAGGCCAGAAGAAGCCCCCACTGCAAGGCCAGGGCAGGACCTTGGGGCCCCACTGGGTCCCTGGGGGTGAATGGGCACCAAGGGGCCCAGGGGATGTTTGATCTGAGGCACCCGGAGGCCACTGCCCACATCCAGGGTGGCAAGGTTACAGTCCCTCGCTCTCATCTCGAGGGTCACTGCCCCATCCCCAGCCCAAGACGACCCCACGCCATATACATCCTGTCTGAAACACAGAGAAGAACGGGGAATGAGGGCGCAGCCTGGGGAGAGCCATGGCCCCATCTCTCCAGCTCGTGAGGACGCCGTGTCCCAGCGTTCACACCTTCGTGAGAGCAGATCTCAGCTCAGAGAGCCTGAGAGGATAAATTATGTCTGACATGAATCTCCCTGCTGGTGAAATAATATTGGCTTTATTGTCACTCCAGAGATGGCCTATTCCAGGCGTGACGTGAGCCGGACGCTGACACGCTCCCTGACCCGTGCTTTCTGGGCTCTCTGTGGGACTGCGTCTGGGTCCCACTCTTCCTACTCGATTTCTCAAAGTCACGGGGAGAGGCAGGTTCAGCAAGAGGCCCAGTTACTTCCTTAGGTCATTTCCTTTTCCCTTCTCTGAGGCCAAAGGGCACTGCGGCCATTTGGGTATACAGTAGGAACTTAATAAAGGCATCACTATTAAACTGAATCCTACTAAGCCAACGGCTTCTGGACAAGATGGTCTGCTGGACGGGGGCTGATCTGGAGCGCCAGGCCCGCCTGGAGGGAAGGTCTGGGGCGAAGGCCAAAGGGGGCAGGGGGACATTGTCATATCCCAGCCCTGCTTCAGATCCTGAGCATGAAGGGAGTCTCAGTGGCCCTGAGGTTACCAGACGGAGGACAAAATGGAGAGAGGACCCCAATCCGAGGCACGAGAACAGAGGAGGGGGCCAGTGATCATGGGGAGGCCTGCTGTGTCCTGGGGCCCCAGGAAGTCGGGGCAGCCCAATGGAACACACAGTCTCCTGCATTCAGGAGGATCCACGATGGCATCTTCTAGGGTCTCAGGCCTGTCCTCCCGTCACACTATGTCCCCCCGCAGGCAGAGGGTGGTGAGGACCGGAGACCCCCAGGCAAGCAGGGTCACCCTCTCTGGCTTGCCCCCCAAAGCATCCCAGTTCTGGGCTCTGCCTTCGTCCTTACAGCCTGTCAGGGCCACCCAGTGCCAACTGTCAGGAAAGGTCCAGGCCTACAGTTGAGCTGACCTCAGGACCCGGGCCACTGAGTGTGAGTGAGAGGAGGAAGACCCCTCGGAATCAGGGGGGCGCGAGTCTCCGTCTGGCTAGCAGGTGCAGACACCACGGAACTGCCTACCTGCCCCCCTGGAAGGAGAGCAATCCCACTGCAGGGTCCCCCACTGTGCCACCCTGACTTCCCAGTCCAGGGAAGCTGGGACTGCAGACCATCCGTACAGAGCTGCCGAACAGGTGAACGGGCGCAGTGGGCGCCACGGGTTCGCCCACGTCAGGCGCGGGCTGGGGGAAGAACACGTCCCCACAAAGGATCCCCAATAGCCGCTCGGCCTTGGCCACCGAGCGCTCCTCCATGAGCCTGCGAAGGGGGCCCTGCGTCCTCGGAGCAGCTGGGCAACTCTGGGGTCTCCTCGTGATGGCCATGAGTCACCCAGACATGGACGTCCCTTTGCTCTAAGACTCATTCAAACATGTTTACACTCAGCTCTGGCCGCCTGACCACCCGGCCCGTCCAGCAGACACAGGCATCTCCCCCGACCCAGAGACGGGCCTCCCAGTGAAAAGGTCAGCCGGAGTCCAAGAGAGAAGGGACAGAAGCCATGTGTCTCCTCAGACCCGAGGCCACAGTCACACGACACTGGCCTGGAAGAATGTTCCCTGGCCGCTTTCGCGGACTCCACACTTTGGGATTTGGAGAAGGGACCCCCTCGAAATTCCTACTCAGATCAGCCCGAGGCCACCTCCGGCTTTATTTGGCTTTGATGAGGCGCTGGTTCTGCCTGGACCCGTTCCACTCCTCACACTAATTGTGACCAGAAGACCCTGTCAGAGCGTTTACACTCTAAGTGTCTAATCAAGTCCCTAATTTGAGAGCTTAGGGAAAACGAGATCTGAGAAACTATGCCCTGTCTTACAGCTGAGGGATCCACACTGCATCTCCCATCACGAGTCTATCTTCTGGGATCCCTGCAGTTTTAGGAGGGCGGGGCAGACTCTCACCCTGAGCTGGGAGGGCATTGGGGGTCAGAGTGACGGCAGATCTGTCCCAGGCAGGACGCCTGGCTTGCCCAGCGCGGCCTGGCCGGGGGACAGCACTGTGCATGCCCCGCACAGCCGTCAGGGCCTGAGGCAGCCACCCCCTGGAGCCCTTCCTTTGTGCCCCTCAGTCTCTAGGACAGGGGACGGAGGGACGGGGGGACGGGGGGCAGGACGTAGGCAGCTTCTGGGCGGAGATGAGAGCGAGCATCTGGTGGATGATTCTAGAAGACAGGCTCAGCCCCATAGGGGAGGAAGTGCTCTGGGACATGTGGAATGTTGGCCCTGACAGCAATCTGTGGGTTATAAGCCAGGGGACCTGACAGTGACCTGGTCTGCAGCCCAGGGCAGCCGGGCACGCAGAGGTGGGCTCCCGGGAGGTCTGGAGGGGACCCAGTGCCCCTGACTGACCTCATCTACCCGAAGTGACCTTCTTGAATAGGGCCGATCCAGCCTCTCTCAGGGACAGGCACCTAAGGGCCCCGTGGATTAAAGGCAGGCTGAGTGCAAGGGGCATCGGAAGCAGGCACAAAGCCCCTGAAAGAGCGTGTCCTTTGGGACCCTCTGGGGACGTGGGAGCACAGAGACACCGCGACTTGTCCAAAGACTGCCCAACGTCGGGGTCCCAGCCAGGTTACCAAAAAGTGATGCACAGTCTTCTACTGATGACAAGGGTATTATAGCACATGAAACGGGCACCTGCCCAGGAGAGCATGACTGCCTGGTCCCCTGGCCCCTTTCTGATCTGAATCACGAGCTCATTTAAGGCGGCGGGGAGAAGTGATCCATCATGGGCTATTTATCCACGTTCAGACAAACCCTGAGGGTTTGCCTGACCCTGGGGTGTGGGGAGGGGGTGCCACAGTGTCCACAGCTGGGTGACAGGGACAACTGGGACGCCACATCTTAGCAGCCAATGTCGCCCCCTACCCTGGGCATGTAATTCCAAGCAGAGATCTGGCGCTTGGCGATTGCTTCTCAGGAGAAGCCTGCACCCTCTAGCTGGGAGCCCTGATGCTCGATTCCTATGTCTCTCCAGGTCATTGCCCCCAGTTAAGCTTCCGTGTGGGAGCGCTTCCTTTCCCATGACCCGGGGTCTCTCTCAACCATGTCACAGGGGAACTAGCCATCACCTTTTTGCATGTGGAGTCCTGGCAGCCTGTCTACAGCTGGAGACACACCTGCTCAGAGAAGCGAGGGGAGCAGATGAGGCCTCGCGGGCCCACACTCACTGGTGGGTGGGGATGGCCGCTGAGCTGCTTTCACTAGAATGAGACCACAGCAGGCTCCTCAGAAGGGCTTCCTGGAAAACCAAGTGTGCTTCTGCCGCCATACGGTCATCCCGCCCTGCGCCCTGGCTGGAGGTGGGGGGGTGGAGCCATACCCATACCCAGCATGTCCGTCCCCACCACCCCGCACCCGGGACACAGGCTCAGGTCCCGCCACCCGGGACACAGGCTCACCCAGGACACAGGCTCAGGTCCCGCCACCCGGGACACAGGCTCAGGTCCCACCACCCCGTACCCAGGACACAGGCTCAGGTCCCACCACCCGGGACACAGGCTCAGGTCCCACCACTCTGCACCCGGGACACAGGCTCAGGTCCCACCACCCGGGACACAGGCTCAGGTCCCACCAACCCGGGACACAGGCTCAGGTCCCGCCACCCCGTACCCAGGACATAGGCTCAGGTCCCACCACCCGGGACACAGGCTCAGGTCCCGCCACCCGGGACACAGGCTCAGGTCCCACCACTCTGCACCCGGGACACAGGCTCAGGTCCCACCACCCGGGACACAGGCTCAGGTCCCACCAACCCGGGACACAGGCTCAGGTCCCGCCACCCCGTACCCAGGACACAGGCTCAGGTCCCACCACCCGGGACACAGGCTCAGGTCCCGCCACCCGGGACACAGGCTCAGGTCCCGCCACCCCGTACCCAGGACACAGGC
The DNA here is from genome assembly GCF_029215605.1 of Mirounga angustirostris. Taxonomy (NCBI): domain Eukaryota; kingdom Metazoa; phylum Chordata; class Mammalia; order Carnivora; family Phocidae; genus Mirounga; species Mirounga angustirostris. The sequence goes on along the minus strand of NW_026991723.1, from coordinate 91,514,849 downwards.
TCAGGTCCCACCACCCGGGACACAGGCTCAGGTCCCGCCACCTGGGACACAGGCTCAGGTCCCACCACCCCGTACCCGGGACACAGGCTCAGGTCCCGCCACCCGGGACACATGCTCGGGTCCCGCCACCCGGGACACAGGCTCAGGTCCCGCCACCTGGGACAGAGGCTCAGGTCCCACCACCCTGTACCCAGGACACAGGCTCAGGTCCCGCCACCCGGCACACAGGCTCAGGTCCCGCCATCCGGGACACAGGCTCAGATCCCACCACCCCGTACCCGGGACACAGGCTCAGGTCCCACCACCGGGACACAGGCTCAGGTCCCACCACTCCGCACCTGGAACACAGGCTCAGGTCCCGCCACCCCGTACCCGGGACACAGGCTCAGGTCCCACCACCCAGGACACAGGCTCAGGTCCCACCACCCTGCACCCAGGACACAGGCTCAGGTCCCGCCACCCGGGACACAGGCTCAGGTCCCGCCACCCGGGACACAGGCTCAGGTCCCGCCACCCGGGACACAGGCTCAGGTCCCGCCACCCGGGACACAGGCTCAGGTCCCGCCACCTGGGACACAGGCTCAGGTCCCACCACCCCGTACCGGGGACACAGGCTCAGGTCTTGCCACCCGGGACACAGGCTCAGGTCCCACCACCCGGGACACAGGCTCAGGTCCCGCCACCCGGGACACAGGCTCACCCGGGACACAGGCTCAGGTCCCACCACCCGGGACACAGGCTCACCCGGGACACAGGCTCAGGCCCTGCCACCCGGGACACAGGCTCACCCGGGACACAGGCTAAGGTCCCGCCACCCGGGACACAGGCTCAGGTCCTGCCACCCCATACCCGGGACACAGGCTCAGGTCCCACCACCCGGGACACAGGCTCAGGTCCCGCCACCTGGGACACAGGCTCAGGTCCCACCACCCTGTACCCAGGACACAGGCTCAGGTCCCGCCACCCGGGACACAGGCTCAGGTCCCACCACCCCGTACCGGGGACACAGGCTCAGGTCTTGCCACCCGGGACACAGGCTCAGGTCCCACCACCCGGGACACAGGCTCAGGTCCCGCCACCTGGGACACAGGCTCAGGTCCCACCACCCTGTACCCAGGACACAGGCTCAGGTCCCGCCACCCGGGACACAGGCTCAGGTCCCGCCACCCCATACCCGGGACACAGGCTCAGGTCCCACCACCTGGGACACAGGCTCAGGTCCCACCACCCGGGACAGAGGCTCAGGTCCCGCCATCCGGGACACAGGCTCAGGTCCCACCACCCTGTACCTGGGACACAGGCTCAGGTCCCACCACCCCGCACCTGGGACACAGGCTCAGGTCCCACTACCCCGCACCTGGGACACAGGCTCAGGTCCCACCACCGGGACAGAGGCTCAGGTCCCACCACCCCGCACCTGGGACACAGGCTCAGGTCCCACCACCCCACACCTGGGACACAGGCTCAGGTCCCGCCACCCCGTACCTGGGACACAGGCTCAGGTCCCGCCACCCAGGACACAGGCTCAGGTCCCGCCACCCAGGACAAAGGCTCAGGTCCCACCACCCTGTACCCAGGACACAGGCTCAGGTCCCACCACCCGGGACACAGGCTCAGGTCCCACCACCCTGTACCCAGGACACAGGCTCAGGTCCCACTACCCTGCACCTGGGACATAGGCTCTGGTCCCACCACCCGGGACACAGGCTCAGGTCCCACCACCCCATATCCGGGACACAGGCTCAGGTCCCACCACCTGGGACACAGGCTCAGGTCCCGCCACCCGGGACACAGGCTCAGGTCCCACCACCCAGGACACAGGCTCAGGTCCCGCCATCTGGGACACAGGCTCCGGTCCCGCCACCCAGGACACAGGCTCAGGTCCCACCACCCTGCACCTGGGACACAGGCTCAGGTCCCACCACCCAGGACACAGGCTCAGGTCCCACCACCCTGCACCCAGAACACAGGCTCAGGTCCCACCACCTAGGACACACACACACACACACACACACACGCCTCTTACCAGGGTACAGCTGCTTGGTGGGTGCACTGAGCTGGGCATCCTTCGTGACTCTGTAAGCGACATCTGGACCTTTGGAAGATCTCCGCGTGGCACAAAAGCCTGTTGTCTTTGTTATTCCATCGGGCAAGTTGTGAAAATCTAGGACCTTCAGGAGATCTGCTGGCTGAGCTGAAATGGCAAAGGGAGGTGGAGGGTTAGCCCCAGGCGGGAAGAAACAGCACACAGCACAGACCACCTGCCGGGGAGTGCACGGAGGGCTGAAGGGAATGGGAACCAGCTCAGAACCAGCTGTGACCAGGGGCTCAGGGGCGCGGGGTGGCCCACTCTGAGAAGTGCACACGTCTGGGTCCCCAGAACTGCGCTCCTGGCCCAGCTCCTGCCGCGGCCACGCACCAGGAGCGAACTGTCGCTCACTGTGCCCCTTGTGGCCTTCCCCCCACCAAGTTTGCAGACTTGGCTTCTCCACTCTGTCATCCTCCACTGGCAGGTGCTGGATGGGTCCGGCTCCCAGACACCCTTTCCCACCCCGTCATGGGAAAACCACCCAAATGCAAGCCGCGAGGCTGGTAGGACCCCGCTGCTGATGGGAGTGGCCGCAGAGGGAGGGAGGTCTTCCGGAGTGGGACACTGGCAGCTTGTGGGTTCTGCCGTGCGGCTCTGGGGTCGGCACATCCCGTGTGACCAAGACGAGAACCGCAGAGACCGTTGGCGCATTTTATCCCCCATAGTCACCCGATGAAAATGTGATTTCCCCATCACTGTTTACAGCAAGAGCCAGTTTCCATTTCCCCCAGAAGACCTCTGCCTACCAGGTAAAACAGTGCAGAACCAAGGACAAGGGAGGAGCAGATCAGTGCATCCCTTCCAGAAAGTTCCAGACCCTCCATCGGGGGCTCCTCAGAGAAGGGCAGCAGGGCCTGAGGGCATTCCCATGGAAGCCAGGGCACTTTCTTCAGCAAGAGCCGGCTTCCCCGTGCCCATGCCTCCTCCTTCACATCGGGAAGAGGGGGGACCTCCAGGCTCTGAGGACCACACGCCTGGGATCCACACACCTGCCCCAAACAGGTGATTTCATGGGGAAAGCTCCCATTACTACAAACAAGAAGCCCCACTGGTCCCGGCAGAGAAAATAAACTCCAACTTGGAGTCAGAGTGTCAGGCCATGCGAGCAGCAGGTGCCACCCTGGGGTTTCGGGGATCCCAGTGTCCAGCACCCACCTGCCTGCAGGGTGGGGGTGGGGCTGGGGCTGGGAGTGGGGACTGGCCCCGCCCCCACCGCTGGGCACGTGAGCCCCACTGGGCCAATCAGGGCACAGCACCTCCCTGTCCCAGGTGGTTGGTTCCCCAGGTGGACCCCAGGTGGCCTGACAAAGCTCCATCCTGGGTCTTTTCTTTGGGAAAGAAGAATCCTCTGTGCTCTGCTGGCCCCACACATGGACTATGAATTGGGAGCTGCAGGCGGCCCTCTCCTGGGAGGGAGAGACAGACTCCTGCCACACTGCTTGAGCCCCTGAATCAAGCCATGCCTGAAGAAGATGCATCTACATTAGCCAGTAAGTTTGTCCTTATATTTAGGGCAACTCGGGTGAGACTCTACCACCTGCTACTGTAAAACCAGCACCCACTGCGGGGGTGACAGAGAGGCTGACAGCAGGCTCTTCAGCCCCCCGGCTCACCGGCCTCCCTCCCCAGAGGGCTGACTACATGCCTGAGACTCACTCGAGAGGGAAGTCCCACATTGCTAACAAGCGTGGAGGATCTGGAGGTGAGAAAGGAGCCCCACCACCACCAGCATCGGTTTCCCCTTCTCCAGTCCCAGGAATCCTGCAGCCAGCTGCTGCGCCTGGAGCTCAGCATAACCATGGGGGGCACGTGGGGACCCTGAAGCCTGTGCCCCCTCCCTGCTCATCCAGCAAGGCCCTGACAGAGGCCCGTCGCCCAGGAGGGCAGGCCTGGAGCAGGGCCGGGCTGTGGCATTCAGGGCTGTGGACAGTGCCCTGGCAGGTGCAGATGGCACCGTCGGGACCACCCTCGCCACACCATGACTCGCTGGGATGGGGAGGACAGGAGCCTGGGCCAGGCCCTGAGAACACCATGCTACCCAGATCCCAGAGTTCTGCGCCCAGCACTGTCATTTCTACAACTCAGCTGTGCTGCAGAAACCCTTAAGGAAGGGACAGCGTGGGGACCCAGGATACTCCCGGTCCAGACTGACCTCCACTCATGGACAGAATCATGGCCTCTTGTGGCCTCTGTGATTTTCCAGGGTGGCTCTCGGCTCCCACCCAAGGCCCGGCCGCCACACAGGGTAGTCAGCCCCTCCTCCAAAGCACTCGGCACCGGTGACCCCTCCTACGGGGTCCCCCGCAGCCCTCGCCAGATGCCCGTCCACCTGACATCAGACACAGGTGCCGGCAGAGGCCAGGCCTGGACTCGGGCCGTGGGAAGAGACGGGCCATGCCAGCCGCCAGCTCACCTGTCACAGTGACACGGCCCCAAGCTCTGGCTCATCTCTGAGACTCAGTTCCAAGGCGGGCAGTGGCCAGGGGAGGGATCAAAGAGCCCGGCTGGGGTTTCTTGGGCTCGCATCCCACTAGCTGGTGATGCTCTTCCCAGATGGGCAGCTTGCAAACCTGTTTTCTCGATTGCTGATGGGAGAGAGCTGTTTTCCAGAAGCCTCAGGGACATGTTTATAGGTCTCTGCTAAACAAGTTGAAAAGGCCACCAGGCCATTCAGGCCCAACGCCACCCCTCCTGCCGGCCAGGGGCTCCCTGTGCCAGAGCTAAAAAATATCTTTAAGCTTTATAAAAGGTGTGGGAAGGGCCTGGGAGGCATCTGGCAGGACAGGACTTTCGTGGACTTTCCTTCCATTGACAGAGGAGCCTCCTCTTCGAAAGGCAGTTTCTTGGGAAACCAGGGCACTTGGCGCCTCTCAGCGTGAGAACGGCTGAAAACCACTCCGCGGACACCCTGGCCGGCAGCGGGAAGGCTTGGGGGGCAGGCAGGGTCCTAGCACTGGCGCCATGTGCCCACGAGGCAGCGCGAGGACCCTGGAAAGAAACGCAGGGGTGACAGCAGTGACCCTCAGATACAGAAGCAGGGATCGACCAACTGATCTGCCGGCGAGCAGGTGCAGGGGCGAATGGCCCAGAGCAGGACGAAGAGGGACCGGAGACACATTTTACAACTGGCGGGCACACAGCCGGGGGCAGTGTGTCCACCAGCCCCACTAGGATGACCTCTGCCACCCCCAGAAGCATGTTCCACAATCACTCTGCGAGCCAGCTGCCCGGCGCCCCTGCAGACCTGGAACGGCGGGACTCCACGCCACAGGGGGCCGAGGACACGAGGCACCAAAGCAGCCCCCATCGGCGACCGCAGGGCCCTCGTGGCCTGACCACCAGCGGGTCACACGGCTACCAAGCCAGCGAGCCTCCAGGAGGCGGCACACGGCCCCACCTTCTGCACGAGGCTGCCGCACGGGTGCCGGCCTTGGGCTCAAAGTCCTCTCCTTTTATATTTTATTTTATTTTATTTATTTTTTTGCTCTTCCCTAAACAAGCTCCACGTATTCCCAAACACTTGCTATGGGCAAAGACTGCATCTGAAGCCCTGGCTCTGTCCCTCCGCGCCGACGACAGGATGGCTTCTGGTGGCCTCCGGGTTGTGGGTTATCAGAACCTGCTCTCCGGGCCTGGAACCGTAACGTGCCTTCGGATTCCACCAGGCCACTCAAGACCAGAGCCGCCATGGGCAGGGACCTTTTCCTCCGTCCCCCGAGTCCTGGGGCCCCTAGGCCGGAGCAGTACCCACGGCTGCTCTGCCATCAGGGAGTCCTCACCAGTGCCGTCCTGTCCACCTGCCAGATCTCCAGGACCCTGGGTCCCTTCTCAGGTAACAGGCCTCCAGCAGAGCCCAGGCCCGGGGCGGGATGAGCAGGGGCATCGCAGCACCTTTACCTCGTCAGGTGACCATCAGCACTGTCCCCCACGGTGATGGGCTCCAACAGCCCCTGGGCTTGGGGATCTCTGGGGACACGTGCTGGTCTGGGCTGGTCTGTCTCCATCCCGTGGTCACCTGCACAGCCCCTGTCTGCACCCCTGCCTTCCTGGGGCAGGAAGGCCATGGCCCTCCTGTGACACAGGCTCAGAAGACTCAAGACCCCAGATTCCAACAGGGCTGCTGGGAGGTGTGAGGCTCGAAGCCTGCATCCTCAGCACCCAGCAGGAATGCTGCTGCCCTGCACCCTGCAGGGACCCCCAGGCCTCCATGGCTCACCCTCCAGAGGCCACAGCCCAGCACTGCCAGCAGCAAGCCCCCTCGACAGAGACCAGGGCCAGTCCCGCCAGGTGTCTGCAGGGTGCCGGGTGAACCTAATGGGATGAGCCCAGAGGAGGGGGCGGGAGGGGAGGAGGCGGTTCTGCATGCTTCAGACTCAACATCGTCATCGCCAAAAGCAAACATGAGAGTTCTCTAAATAACCACTTTCAAAATCCTCAGAACTGTCTGATTTTAGAGCTAGAAGGGACCATAAACAACACGGGGCTAGGGCCCTTTATTTCGAAAGTGAGCAGGTGTGGAGAAGGGGAGTGACCATCCCAGGATCGCAGGGCAGACTGGTGCATAGCGGGGGCCACGACCCAGCCACCCTCAGCTTCTGATCCACGCCAGTCCTGACAAACGGCAGGTGACAAACGGAGCTAACGACGGGGTCCCCGGGGCACAGCACGTTCACCTCCGACCCATGTGCGGTGACCTTGCTGCCCTCGTAGATGCGTCCTTCCATGAGCAGGGGTAACACCCCTGTGTCACGTCCCTCTGCTCTCCTGGGCTGCAGACCTCAGGAGGACCCCGCCGTCCTGGCGCTCAGGGGATGCTCCCGGCACCTGCCACCGAGGGCTGCCCCAGGTCCATGTCGGCGGAGCACCACGCGGCTACCCGGGGAAACACACCTGCCCTCACTCTGTCCTCTCGAGTTCCCTCCTCTGCTTCCAGAAAGGACACACCGGCAAGGGGGTGGGCAGAGGCCCCTGTGGCTGAGGGCTGAGGCCCTCCCACCAGCACTCCGTGGCCCCATCAAGGAGGCCAACCCAGCAGGTTGAAAAAACAAACAGGCCTTTGGAGGCCACGACTGAAATTCCTCTTCAGTGACCAAACTATGGGAACAAAGCAGAAGGGCAGGGGGTGGCCAATGTGCTGAGGGCCTGGGACAGGCCGTCTCCAAGTGCTTCCCCTCCCCCACCCCAGGGCTGTCACCTCGGGGCAGGCCAGGCTCGCAGCCGCGCTGGGAACACCGGTCCCGGAACACCCTTCAGTGGCTCCCATCACCGAGAACTGACTCCTCTGCCAACATCACGGCCCGGTCCTGCCCGAGAGGCCCAGTTCTCACTGGCTGCCGCCCCACCAAGGCCACGGCATTGCACGGACCACTCCATCATGGTCTCTGAGAACAGAGTCCCGGGCTTGTGCAGTGCACAGCATGACCACCCTGCTTAAGCCCCCAGGGACCCCCCCAACATGGCCTCAGCACCCCTAGGCCCCACTCAGGCACTTTTGTGGCTAGAGGGGGCTGGATTCGAGCCTGGCTCTACCCGCCCAGCCCTGTGGGCCATGGAGCATCCCGTGCAGGAAGGGACACGAGGGCCTGCCTGGCGGGGAGCTCACAGCCGGCTGGGGCTTGCTGTCCCCACCCCTCCAGCTGGGACTCCACCAGCCTTCCCTACAACATCCCTGACCACCTGTCAGTGTCTGTCTCCCACGGGGACGAGCCCAGCACGGGTCTCACAATGCTCAACATCACCGTGCTCATCAGTTACTTCTGGCCTGTTTCTCAGTTTCTAAGGCAGAGCTCAGGGCCCACTGACACGGCCTCCTAGGGGATGCTTTCTGCTGAAGGAGGCAGCTTTGTTGTGCATGACTGTTTGTGCAAATCATTTGTGCAGCATCTGTCTCCTGGACTAGACAGACAGCCAGGACAGGTCCACCTGATGCCGCCTCCCCGCGGGCCTCCAAAGGCCCTGGGATTAGGGTTTGGCAGACGTGGTTCTGGTCCCAGCCCCCCAGCCACCAGCCCCGTGGCCCTGGGGAAAGTGGGCTCCAGCCCAGAGCCTCCCTGCCACCATCTGTGAAAGGGAAGGGACACAGTGAGGAGTGACCAGCACTGGGATGGGGGGCGGGCGTGGGCCTGGGGCAGCATCAGCCTGAGATGGGACTGCTGAACAATGCCAAGCACCTCCCCACACCCCCCACACCCACCCCCACAGTGTGCAGGGAGGAGGGTAGGGACGGTGGGGAGCAGGACATGCTCCCCGGGAGTGCTCCTTCCGTGAGCCCACACGGGAGCCTGGAGATGGCGAAGGGTGGCCCGAGCCTGCTCCTCACTGCACCTTCATGGAGGCATTTTGAGGGTGAAGGGTCATCACGGCGACGGGAAGGATGAAATAAGAGCTGATCAGAACTGAAAGCCTGAAGGTATTCCAGACAGCGAGGAACAGAGGTGACCTCGAGCCTGTCACAGAGCCCATCAGCAGGTCAGGGCCAATTGCAAGACGCCCCCCAGCCTGGCCTCACTCAGTCGGTGCACACGCCAACCCCTGAGTTCTGGCTTATAAGCAGGATGCCCTCAGCCCACACACCCCACCCGCCCGGCTGCTAGGAAACGCTGGCCACCCTATCCCTTTTCCATCCTCCTGGGGCCCAGAAGCCCCCCAGGCCACAGCTCAGCCTTGGGAAAAGCCCCAGGGGCCATCAGCTCCTTCACAGGGGCCTGGCTGGCCTTTTCCTCCCAGCAAATGCCCATGGCATTCCATTCCACTGCACTTGTCACCCTGGAGGGGCGACACTGAGCTGTCATCACGGGCACCCAGCTGCCCAGCAATGCCCGGGAAATGGGGAATCGGTGAGGAAATGATAGCTGCCAGGAGGCACAGGCTCTGCAAGCCACAGGAGAGCAGCAGGTGGAGAGGGAGGTTCAGCCTCACTGAGCGGGCCCCAGCTAATACCCCTTCCCCAAAGGGCCTCCCAACAGATGACACACTGGGGCTGCAAGCCAGTGCAGTGAACCTGGTGGGAGGGGAGATAGGGGAGCAGTATGGGCCTGAGCACCCACTATGTGCCTCCATGACCTGGGGAGGGGGTCAGCTGAGGCCCTGGTGCCCACTGTGCGCTTACATACCCTGGGGAGGGGGTCAGCTGAGGCCCTGAGCACCCACTGTGTGCCTATATACCCTGGGGAGGGTGCAGCTGAGGCCCCGAGCACCCACCATGTGCCTCCATGACCTGGGGAGGGTGCAGCTGAGGCCCCGAGCACCCACCATGAGCTTACATACTCTGGGGATGAGGCAGCTGAGGCCTTGGGCACCCACTGTGTGCCCACAGGAGCACAATATTCCTAAGGAGGGCCACAGTCGGGAGGTAATTCTCCTGGTCTGCACCATGAGAGGTGGGACTGGTCTGAAATTCGCTTCCTAGGCTGGGACCTTCGTCTTCCACCTCTGGACATCTGGCATCTCCACATCACCCCACACTGTGGCCGAATGCTGGCCAGGTGCCCTCCCGGGGCTCAAACATATGTATGTGCCACAACCTCGGCCGAGGGCACCTACACACAGTCCAGCCTGGTGACCCTCCAGATGAGAAGGGGACCTCAATACACACACACACATCACTGGGAAGAAGTCCCACTACCGGCAAGGCCTCCCATGAGGAATGGCTGGCAAGGCAGAGCACATGGGAGGGAGTCCTGCAGGAGGAGTGGACAGGAGGGTGGCGGTCCTATGGGAGCAGAAGAAGCCCCTCAGGTTTGTCTGGGGCCACACGAGGAGGTAATCCACCCACCCAGCAGGGCAGCACGGGGACGTCCATCAGGGCACAGCCAGGCCTCACGAAGCAGGCTCGGCTCCTACCTTGCCAAAGACCAGACTAAGACTCCAGCACCCTGAGGAGTGGAAGCAAATGTCACAACCAAGGAACAGGAGGCATCTTCCCGCCAGCCTAGGAGGAGGGAACAGAGCAGGTACAGGGGTCCTGCGGCCTGCTGCAAAGATGGCGCGGGCTAGAGGAGGTGGCCTGGGCCATGCGGGCACGGGCGCTGCCAGCAGGAGCCAGTCCAGGAGCGGAGCCCCCAGGCGTGATGGAGAACCAGATGATTAATCTTAGTTTCCTCGGAGGTAATTTATCTCCTTGTTCTGGAGGAGAGGGGTGGGGATGGCACCAAGCGCCAGATTCCACCCGGCTGGGGTTGGCTGTTTGCAAAGGCAGGTTCAGCCCACCTGCTTCCAGGAGGTCCAGAGGGTGGGCTGGCTGCCATCAGGACAGCTGGGGTCACACTGGCAGGGGGCCCCCTGCATCCACGGCCTCGCCCAGGCCCAGCACCCAGGGAGTGCTCAGGGTGTGTGCAGAGAAGGGTGGGCGGGCATGGGCCAGAACTGCACCAGCCCCAGATCAGACACACAAACGGCTTCGTGAAATGGATGAGTAGTACCAGTCACCGGGGTGCTACGGGGCCTCATTCATGCAGCAATATTCTCTGGGGTCTACTGGGAATCAAGCACATGTGGAAGGTCTGCATCATTTCTGCACTAACCCTCCCAACATTCCAGAGTCCGGGCAAGGCCTCGGCTGCACTGGCCTGAGCATTTCCAGACCACTGGCCCCCCCACCCTAGAGGTGCACACGCTTCCTGCATGTGTGTGGGGGGGGGGGTGGTTGTCTTTAGGACTCAGAACTAAATAAACTGACATACCATGGAATCAGGTACTAGCACACCTCAAAACCCACAGCAGCTCCACCACACTGAGCCTCAGTTTCCCTGCTATAAAGGGGGTATAATAACAGGACCTGCCTCTCCTAGGAAGCCATGAATGGTAGCCAAAGTTAGTAGACCAATAACACGGGATTCTCAGGCTCCTTCCCTCCCTAAAGAGTTATTATGACAAGTCAAAGTGGCATCCGTAAGAGACCCCTTTGCTTAATGAAGGTCAAGGAGAGCAAGAGGCCCCACCATAAACTGTGACAGCCCAGCACCACACCACAGCCTGCACACCATTCCCTCCCACCACTGGACTAGCAGGAGATGCCCCAAGGGACCTACCATATCCTGGAATGTGAGTTCCTTGAGAGAAGGGTGTCACCCATAATCACAGTGAGAGGAGAGAGCTTAGCCCAGAGTGGATACATAGTACAGTGAATGGATGAACCAGCCTACCAACTAACCAACCAGCCAGCCAACCAACGAACCAACCAGCCAGCCAGCCAACTAACCAACCAGCCAGCCAGCCAGCCAACCAGTCAACCAACCAGTCAACCAGCCAACCAACCAACCAACAAACCAACCAGCCAGCCAGCCAGCCAACCAACCAGCCAACCAACTAGTCAATCAGCCAACCAACCAACCAACCAGCCAACCAGCCAACCAACCAGTCCACCAGCCAACCAACCAACCAACCAACCAGCCAACCAGCCAGCCAACCAACCAACCAGCCAGCCAACCAACCAACCAATCACCAACCAACCAACCAGCCAACCAACCAGCCAGCCAGCCAACCAACCAGCCAGCCAACCAACCAACCAACCAGCCAGCCATTAAACAGAACTAACCAATGTACAAGTGAAGGAAATGTGTGTTTTGAGGACTCTAGATAAATCCAGTGAGGGAGGAAACTGTGGAGACAATTTCACAGCATCCCAATTAGGACGCACACACACATTGACCTGCCATTCCCCCCATTAGGGCTTATTCTTCAGAAACCTTGCAAAGGTGTAAGGATGTCCAAGGCAGTCATTTGTAACAGCAAAGAATGGAACCAGGTAAATGCCCACCAGGTGGGAGCTGGTTAAATAAACAGGCTGTGGGGTATGAAATCCTCTGCAGAGGCTGGACAGGAAGGGGCTGGTCTCATTGGCCTGACCTGGGGCAGACAGCCAAGACATATGAAAAGAGCAAATCACAAAAATATTCACAGAGCGCCATCCCTTTCATGTTAAAATAAATAAAAGTTGTCTCTGTAACCTGAAACCATGTCATGTAAATGCACACACAGAAAGGCTCAGAACAATACCCACCAAAGAGTGAAGGGCTTCCATCTGGGCAGGGGCCGAGCCCTGGTAGAAGGTGAAGGGGGATGTCTGCTCATCTCCCTATACACTTCCACTTGCGAAAAATGCTCTAAGTATATATAGCCACACAAAACCTGCATACTTGTATTAACAACCACAACAAAATACCAAAACACATTTTTTAAGTGTGGCAGTTCTAAAATGGCCACAGATTCTTTAACACAAGTGCCCATTAAGAGGTGGTGTGTATGTCCCTCCCTTGAATAGGGGGGTTCTGTGACCACATGACCAGTGGGGGCAGTGGAGGTCCCAGCTTGAAGCAGCTTGGAATAGTCTTTCTGGGAACAAGACTCCATGCTGCGAGGAAGCCCAAGCAGCCCCTCGAGGGGCCCAGGTGAAGGGAACCCAGGTCCCCAGCCAGCCCCAGTGGAGCAGCTCAACCAGACATCGGGGGGCAGACACCGGGTCCCTGTCCACCGGCCCCACTCGCAGCCTCCCGAGCCCACTAGATTGCTAGAGCAGAGGACTGTTATTAAGACAGTAAGTTCTGGGTGGTTGTAAGGCAGCAAAGGATAATCACAAGAAGCCAGCAACAAATAGGGGCTGAGATTTATGACAGCAATACTCCTGATAGATGCCTATGAAACTCTTGCAGCGAAAAAGGAGGAAAACCAACAAATAAATCATGTTCGATGTCACTAGTCACTAAATAAACCCAAATTAAAGCAAGATTCTTTTGTCACCCATCAAACTGGCAAACTTTTTTTTTAAAGTACTACATTTTGGCAAGGACGCAAATTCTCATTCAGTACAGATGGGAGCCCAAACGGACACCTTCTAGGAGACAGGGTGACACTGTCACATTTGCGTTCACTCCCTCTGCCCAGTGGGAATTTACCTCCAACACCAAGTGATGCAAAAGTATAAAAATTTAAAGACCCTCACCACAAAGTCACGTGCAAAACCAGAAACGTTGAAAGAAAGTAAATGTTCCACCCGGGGTGGGGGGGGGGCAATCAAACATATTATTGTACATCTGAATACCAGAATATCATACACTCATTAATTTATTGTTATATTAATGTTAACTAATGTTACTAACATTTAATTAAGTGATCACTAACACCAGTAATAAAGGGATATTCAATCATCTGGGGAAATGCTCCCAGGTTTTCTTTTTGTTTATTTTTTTTAAAGATTTTATTTATTTACTTGAGAGAGAGAGCATTAGCAGGGGAAGGGTCAGAGGGAGAGGGAGAAGCAGGCTTCCCACTGAGCAAGGAGCCCAATCCGGGGCCCAATCCCCAGAACCCTGGGATCATGACCTGAGCCAAAGGAAGACGCTTAACCCACTGAGCCACCCAGACGCCCCATTTTTTTTAAGTTAGGGTTTTGGAGGTATAATTTGCATGCAGTAAAATTCATTCTTTAAAACTCATTCTTTTTAAGTATACAGCCCAGAAGTCTGACTGATGTGTGGTCTTCTGACCACCCACCACCATCACAATAGAAAACATTTCCATCACCTCAAAAAGCCCCTTGTGTCTCTCTTCCACCCCCGGCCTCTGGCATCTATTTTCTCATCTTTTTTTCTATAGTTTTGCCTTTTCTTGAATGCCATGCGAATAGAATCATATCACATATGGTCTTTTGTGTCTGCGTCTTCCACTTAACATAACCCTCCTGTACCCGCATAGTTCATGTGCCCACTCTGACTATTGCTGTGAAGGACTCCACTGCATGGGTCAACCACAATTTGCTTCACCATCTCCGCACTGATGGGCACTTGTGTTGTTCCCAGTTTGGGGTAATAAAGCAGCATGTGAACATTCACACGTATGTCTTTCCACAGACATAGGTTTTCATGTCTCTTGGGTAAATGCGTAGGAGTGGAATTGCTGCGTCCTCTGGTAAGTATGATTGACTTTATCAAAACCTGCCAAACTGTCCTCCCAAGTGGCTGCACCAGCTTGCATTCCCCCCAATACTGTACGACAGTTTCTCCACATCCTGGCCAATGCTTGTGTGTGTGCCCTGGTACCTGCTTGTGGTTTTCATTTGCATTTCCCCGTTGACTGCAGCTGTGAAGCATCTTCCCATATGCAAATGCACCATTCATACATCTTTTTTGATGAACTGTCTGTTCGACTCTTCTGCCCAGCTTTAAATTGGGTCATTTATCTTTTCACTGTTGAGCTATATAACATTCCTTTATCTCTTCTAGATGTGTTTATCACATATGTGTTTTGCAAACATTTTACTCCAATCTGTGGCTTACCTTCCCATTTTCTTAACAGTGTCTTTTGAAGAGCAGAAGCTTTTAATTAGATCAAGTCCAATGTGTCAAATTTTTTTATGGTTCATACTTTTTGTGTACTTTCTGAGAGATCTTTGCCTAACTCAAGACTTTTTTAAAAGGGTCTTCTTTCTTGTTGTATTCTTTATACTTTTAAAGCTTACACTTGCATCTATGATCCATTCTAATTTTTATGTATGATTTGAAGTAAAGGGTCCAGGTTTATTTTTTTTTTGCAAATGGATGTCTAATTGTTCCAGCACCATCTGTCCATAAAGACTACCCTCTCACCACTGAAATTTCTTAGCACCATTGTCAAAATCATATAGGAGTGAGGCCATTTATAAACTCTCTTCTGTTTCCTTTCTCTGCATGTCTATCTTTATGTCAACACCAGAATGCTTTGATCATGAGAGTTTTATAGTAAGTCCTACAGTCACATAAGAGGAGTCCTCTAAATTCTTCTTTTTCAAAATTCTTTTTGTTACTTTAAGTCCTTTGCCTTTCCATATACATTTCAGGATCATCTTGTCCATGTCTACTTTTCTAAAATGCCTACTGGGATTTTAACTGGCATTGCACTGAATCTGTAGATCAGTTTTGGGGGAAAATGATACCTTCACAATATTAAATCTTCTTGTCCATGAGCATGGTATACCTCTCCAACTCTTCAGAACTTCTTTAATACCTCTAAGCAATGTATTACAATTTCCAGTGCACAATTATCCTGTCAAATATATCTCTAAGTGTTTCATATTTGGTTGCCCCATATAGTGGCTGCTTAAATTTCTATGTCCAACTGTTCATCTCTACGCTCTAGACATACTAAGTGACTTTTTGTATTGACTTTGGCTCCTGTGACACTAAATTTACTTATTACTTCTGGAAGATTCTTTTGTAAAGTCTTTAGAATTTTTAATGTGTCGACAATCATGTGGTCTGCAAGTAAAGACAATTTCACTTCTCCCTTCCCAATATACATGCCTTGTATTTCCTTTTCTTGCCTTATTGCACTGTCTAGGATCACCACACAGTGTTGAATAGGCATGGTGGAAGCAGATGTCCTCGCCTTGTCCCTGACCCCAGGCGGGGAGAGAATTCAGTATATAGATTTTACATCAATGTCTTTTATCAGGTGGAGGGAATTCCCTTTTACTCCTCATTTACTGAGATTTATGCATATTTTAAGTTGAAAATTATTACAAAGTGACCTGCAGTCCCAATTTTGTAAATGCAGGCATGGAACAAATACTATGGAAAAATAAATACATCAAAATGTTCAACTGGTAATTTATTTGGCTGCATGAATAGAAACCATCACCAGGATCATGGTGTAAACAAGGAAGGGATTATGGTTCATTTTTATTTTCCTCTTTATACTGTTTAGTAGCTTTTCACATTTCTATGATTGGGGTGGGTATTGCTTTTATAATAAATCAATGGAATAATAAATGCCAATTAGTGTCCCACAGGAAATGGCATTATGATTAAATAATTGTCCTCTCCCCATGTCCACCTAAAACTAAACCTGCAGGACTGTCACAGATCTTTTCACCATTGCCTTGATGGTGGGCAATTTTTAACTTCATTAAACAAAACTGTGTTTGCACTTCCCAGGGATGTGACATCTCCCAAGTCTGACATTTGGAGTGGGCCACCCCACACCACACATCCTCACAGGGCCCCCCTTGGTAAGGCCTGAGTCCAGCTCACCCCTGCCCTTCCGGACTGAAATGTGGACAAAAGGCAAATGTGTCTGCTGACTCACTGGTCTTCCAGCACTGACACTGGTTGGTGTCTGTCTTGAAATTCTCGTTGGAAGAGACAACTTTAGAAACAGAGGAAAATTAGCCCTTGGAGATGGTGTCACACCTATTATGTCACAAAGCAAACAATGTGATAAGTGAAGTTAAGATGAATATTTCCTGTTACAAATTAAAGCCAGCGTCTGTCCAATCAAGGCCTGCATACCCACCTGAATGCTCCTCACAAGGCCCAGATGGAACAGCTTCCAGAGCACAGCCACGGAAGGATCCTGGTGCCGTTTTGTTGGTTCTAGGTCTCTGGCGCTGAAATTATGTTATTCAATTATGTGATCCAAGTAAAAGAATATTGCACTGGGTCACTCTGACCTTTGGAGAAATATGTTTTGTCACTTCGCCCAGGACCAGAAGGCATTTTTCAATCACTAGAGCCAAGCAAGTCTTCAGAACACTCTAACTATGACTCAAAACCAGCCACATGGACACAAAATGAGCACAGAACTGTGCAAAACTGCTCAGCTCCCCTGAAGGAGGCATCATGAACTGGTGGCAGAACTCAGAACGGGCCTGCGCAGCCATTGCCCCTGAGTCTACACCACCAGTCCCGCTGAACTCCCTGGGAGGGTTGATGAAGTGGAGTTCCAAACCCTGCCCCCACCACCGCAGATTCCATGCCCACAGGCTCAGTCTGCAGCCCCAGACACTGGCAAAGTACAAGAGTGGACAGGGCTGTGCGGAACCCACTTTCACTACTGGATGGTTCATCCGCAAGAATCCAGCGAGGATATTGCCCAAATGAAAGCGGGCCCTTCCCTTCACCCCTCAGCCTGTCCCTGCCCAGGCTAGCCCACTTTCCCACCCACCCCTGTGGCACCCCAGACACCAGCTCCAGCCCGCCCCCCTCACCGGGGCTCCAGTGCACACGCATTCCATGTGACGGACTGGTGGGGAGGGAACCCGGAAACCCTACAATCAGCAGGGCCTGATATCACCATCTCCTCAGCGGGCCACAGCAGGGACTCAGCAAACGCACAGACCGCCAGAGAGAGGAAGGGGAGCACAGGGGACACAGTGAGCATCTACTGATTGTCCATTTGGTCCCAGAAGATTCCCTTATGTCTTCTAAGTAGGAGGAAACATCTCAAGCTCTGGATGCACGTGAGTCATAAGTGTTATTAATAACCCACTTCTGAGGGCAACGCTGTGGGGTAGGAAGTACTGCTCTGTTCTCCAGATGAGGAAACCCAAACCCTAAAGACCTAGGCAGCCCAGCCAAGTCCCGGACCTTACATGACAGCGCCCTGCTGCCCCCCAGAAGCACAAGGGGGACAGTGACCGGTTCCCGGAGGGCAGGCAGCCCCGCTCTATTACACGGGCCCACCTGGGGTTGGTACCTGGGGATAATGCTGCCCAGGGCACAGTAGCTCCAGCAACAAGCATCCGCTGTTGGCTGGAATGACATCTGCAATAAAAGGGCTTTAAAACATTCCTGTGTTCTGATGCCGTGAGTCAGCGTCTAGGAATCCACCCCAAGGAAATAATGAGAGGCAGAAAGGATTTACCAGAAAGATGTTCATCCAGGTGTTATTTATAACAGCAAACAATTGGAAACAAGACAAGTCCAACTCAAGGGGAGCAGAGAGGTAAACTCCAGTGCAAGCATACAGTGAATGAGCAGTGGCCATGGGGATATTTACAGTTAGTAATGACATGGGAAGTGTCTGTGACCAAGGCGGGTGCAAAGCTGTTTCTACCTGCGCTCAGCCAGGGAAAGGGGAAAGTGTGAGGGCAGTGCTACTAAATGCTTGTGTCCCCCCAAATTCCTATGGTGGCTCCAGAGAGCACCCTCGCCCCTTCCACTGCATGAGGACATAGCAAGAAGGCAAAGGCTATGAACCGAAAGAAGCATCCTCCCCCAACCATGCTGGCTCTTGACCTTGGACTTCCCAGGATCCAGAACCATGAGAACTAAACTTCTGTGGGTTATAAGCCACCCAGTCTGTGGTATTTTGTTACAGCAGCCTGAACAGACTAAGACAGACTAGAAAAGAAAAAGGCAGTTTTATATTTCCCAAATTTGCTGTGGTAAGTATGCTTTACTTTTATAGTCAAGAAAAGTTAACAAAGGTATTTGGGAAATTAGTAGAATTTCTGAATCTACAAACAAACATCCTGAAACATGGACTCTCTACCTCCCTGTTCCCTAGACAGCGTTTCTCTGACATTTTATCATCAGCCACACGGCTTTCCCCATCCTTGTCCCGTCTCTGCTGAGAGCCTGTTCACCTCCCACTTCCCCAGCTAGACCAGGGGCTAGGCCATGGGCCCCCCTCCTCGGTGAACTCCTGAGGCACGGTCAGCACCTCATTATTATCCTGGCCGCACTCGGTGCCGCGGCTGCAGCCGCAAATATCCTGTCTCTCAATTCAAGCCAACACACACAGCCTGAGAATCTGGTTGTGCCTGGTCCTTTGCTAAGTAAGCACTCAGAAGCTGAAGTGAGTCAGCCTTTCTTCCCCCTCAAGGAGCCCCAGTGTGAGTGTGGAAGTCTGCAGGGTCATACCACCCTGACACTAAAGTGGAACATGGTGTGGTGGAGGGGGCAGCCCAACATCATGACGGAAGAAGGGATGGGGGTGGGGGGGTGGATTCATGGCCTGGATCAGTGGGTGGATAGACGGATTTGTGGTCTGGATGGGTGGGTAGGTGGTGGAATGGTTGATAGCCTGGATGGAGGGGTGGGTGGAGGAATGGGTTGATGGTCTGGATGGATGGGTTGAGTGATGGAATGGGTTGATGGTCTGGATGGATGTGTGGGTGGTGGAATGGGTTTAGGGTCTGGATGGGTGGGTGGGGGGTGGAATGGTTTGATGATCTGGATAGGTGGGTGGGTGGTGGAATGGGTTGACGGTCTGGGTGGGTGGGTGGGTGGTGGAATGGGTTGATGATCTGAATGGATGGGTGGGTGGAAGAATCGGTTTAGGGTCTGGATGGGTGGGTGGGTGGTAGAATAGATTGACGATCTGGATGGGTGGGTAGGTGGTGGAATGGGTTGACGGTCTGGATGGGTGGGTGGGTGGGTGGTGGAATGGGTTGATGGTCTGAATGGATGGGTGGGTGGAAGAATCGGTTTAGGGTCTGGATGGGTGGGTGGGTGGTAGAATAGATTGACGATCTGGATGGGTGGGTAGGTGGTGGAATGGGTTGACGGTCTGGATGGGTGGGTGGGTGGTGGAATGGGTTGATGGTCTGGATGGGTGGGTGGGTGGAGGAATGGGTTGATGTCCTGGATGGATGAGTGAGTGGTGGAATGGGTTTAGGGTCTGGATGGATGGGTGGGTGGCAGAATGTTGATGGTCTGGATGGATGGGTGAATGGTGGAATGGGTTTAGGGTCTGGATGGATAGGGGGATGAGTGGGTGGGTTAATGGCATGGATGAGTAGGTGGATGGATGGGTGTGTGGGTACACTGCGTGGGTGGATGTGCAGATGGATGAATGGGTGGATAAAGACAGCAATACACCTTTGCCTATGTAAACTGAATTATAGGCACCAAAGCTTCATCTCTTGACAATCCCTCTTCTGCCACTCTGTTCATGCTATTCTCCAGTCATGCCAGACCCCAGATTCAAAGACCAAGGTCACACAGCATCAAGGGATTGCACATCCTGTTTCCCTGTAGTTGGAATCCTCCTGTTGCCCCAACCACCACTCCTAGTGAATCCCCACTCATCTCACAGACCTCAGTTTAGACATTGTCACCTCTAGAAAGGCGTCCTTAGGCCCCCATGCTGGACCGGTGGCCCTCCTCTGTTCTCACTCTTGGAGTTCCAGATTACACCATGCGAAATGGCTGCTGGACCATTTTGGCCCACAACACGGCACTCCCCCATGGTTCAACCAACAGACCGATCACACACTCCCGTGACGGTCCAGGATGTGGGGCTCAGGGGCAGGGAGCCCATCCATGCTTTAGTGTCAGGCATTTGGTGCCATGAAGAGCCCACGTGCCTGGCACGCCCGTAACACTCTCAGACGAGTAAACAAGGGGGGACCTCAGTTCCTTCCCCCCACAGTGCCGTGCTCCACCAGGACAGACCAACCCCCTGTGAGAATAATAGTGGCTGAGGTTTGGGGGCCAAGATTTACCTCCCAGCAGCGATCTTGTAGAAACAAGACATGAAGGGCCCGAGGGCACAAGTGGGGACGTCAGCTTTTCTAGGGCAGAGGACTCCCTGGTGTCATGTGACACCTGACTCACCGGGGGAGGGACCCTCAAAGCATCATGCCCAGGCTGGCTTTCCAGGAGGTGGGGGAGCAGAGAGCTGGCAAGCGAGACTCCAAGGACCCTTGTGACTTGCAATGCGGAAAGGGGCAAACCTAGTGACAGCAGGTGGCTCTGCTGCTGGACAGCCTCGGAAAGACTGTGCCCTGCCCTGGCCTGGGAGCGCAGGGAGATGATGCAGTGAGTGACCACCCAGCCGGGACGGGGCTCACGGGGTTGGAGGCCAAGGGCCACACCCACCAGCACACCACCACATGCTGAGCTCCAACACGATCGCACAGAACCCTTCCTATGTCAAAGCTGTCATGTCCACGGCCCTCTGGTTTCTTCCTACTGGCCCGTGAGGGGCCCCCCGACCCGCGTCTGCAGGATGGTCCGGGGGCAGGTGCCATTCACAGCTTGAGAACTGCCACCTGTGCAGAAGGTACGACGCGCGAGCCTCCAGCCCCCAGGTGGGCACACGACAGGCGAGGCGCCACCCACCGTGGTGTGCCAGGCTGGGGAAGCCACAGGGCCGGCTGAATCCTAGACCCCGTGCTCAGCTGCGCCACGCTGGGCAATTCCTTCGTGTTTACCAAATGAATGCATCATCAGCACCTCCCTGAGAGGATTAAAACCGACAACGTCTATGGACTCTGCCCCCAACTTGCTGTGTGACTCTAGTGAAGTATGGACCAGCCTCAGTTTCCCCACCTGCACAACGCGTGGATGGGGGTCATGGAGGACAACTTCGGCTCTGTGAGTACGTGTGCCTACCGTCAGAAGATCACTATTATATGCACAGTCGTCTGCTCAGTCCCTTCCTGAATAGCTTGTTTCTTTCCCTTTTTTTAACCACAGACTTTTTTCATTACTAAGGCATTCCAGCCCAAAGCAGCTGCCTGCCAGCAGGAAAGGCCCAAGGCTCCCCGAGCAGCCGGCCCGCACCTCCCTGTCGCGCCTCTCGGTCAGCGACACACCTGCCCACCTCGCAGCCACCCACGTGCTCCTGCAAGCCCGCCGGTCGCCCACCTCACAGGATGCCGCGCACCCAGCCGCCCACTGCGGCAAACACCACCAGTCCCAACGCTCGTGTGGGCATCCTTATCACCTACGCGTACACAAGCCGAGATGTGTGTGATTTTCCTTTTCATAGAGATGGGCTCACACCACGGGAAGCATTCTTCACCTGCTTCCCTTTATTAACGTATCCGGGAGACCAATCCCTTTCAGGAAACGCAAAGCCAAGAAAGCCCCTTTCTCTTAGTTGCTGCAGAACATTCTTATCCGGATGGCTCTGGTGACGGGACCGGGTCACTTCCATCATTTGCTCTTCCAGACGGTGCTGCCCAACCCTACAGGTGTCCGCACACACGTGTGTGCGTTCCGTTAGGGAAAATTCCAAGACCCGGCTGAGCGGCCAGGTCCAAGAGCACGTGCATTTTAATGTTTGCATATTCGGAGAGAGATTGCCTCTGCCTGTCATCGAGGGGCTACCTAGGAGAACACCCACTGCCCCTCACCGCCTGGAGGCAACAATGCGTGTTGTCGGTGTTCGGTCTGGCCAGGTGGGGGGAGGGGGTGTCTCCCTGGGCTTTCACCTGTGTTCCTTTCCAGGGAGTAAGCCTCCTCTCATGCATTTAAAACTATCTATATTTTGTTTCCTAAGAACAATGCACGTCTTTTGTCCATTTCGGGGGGGGGGGGGAGTTCCTGGACTTTTCTTATTGATTTACAGGAGTTTTAAATATTACAGCTTATCAATCCCTTCTCTGTGATCCATATTCATATTCCTTTTCTTTTTATGCTTGTTGGTTGTTTTTGGTTTTGCTTTGGCCTGAGAAAAACTCTTTGACTTTTGTGGAGTAAAACTTTTTTTTCTTTTCTAACTTCTGGGGTTTCTGTCCTACTGGGAACAGCCTCCCCACCCCCAGGTTGTGACACCCAGTCTCCCACGATTTCTTCTGGTAGCTCTATGGTTTCATTTGCGAAGTTCCCATCTTTGATCCATCTGGAAAGCATTTTGGTGCAGGAGGAAGGTAGGGTCTGGTTTCTCTTCCCCAGATGGTGTCTTCGCTCTCCCAGCCCATTTCAGTGACTAATCCTTTCTTTCCCAGCCAACGTGAATGCTGCCTTTATCAAACCCTGAATTCGTATGGGTGCTGCGCCTCAAGGGCCACAAAGCACAGGCTGACCAGCACCCCCAGGGCCGGCCGAGGGGCTCTGCTGGCCCAGCCCCCCTCACAGCCCACGTGGGGTGGGGGCGGAGCTCTGCTGGCCCGGCCCCCTCACAGCCCACGTGGGGTGGGGGCGGAGCTCTGCTGGCCCGGCCCCCCTCACAGCCCACGTGGGGTGGGGGAGGGAGGGGCTCGGCTGGCCCGGCCCCCTTGCAGCCCACGTGGGGCGGGGGAGGGAGGGGCTCTGCTGGCCCGGCCCCCTCACAGCCCACATGGGGCGGGGGCGGGGCTCTGCTGGCCCGGCCCCCCTCACTGGCCCAGCCCCCTGGGCATGCTCCTCCCCCCCGCACCCCCCCCGCCACAGGGCAGCCGGAGAGAGGACACCCCAGTGTCTGAGATGGAAGCAGCTCAGGCAAAATCCGAGGCATGCATGCCTCAGGAATGCCCGGGCACTTACAATATCAAAAATGGAAATGACCCAACTTCCAATCACAGGAGACACTAGAAGTGAGTCAGGCTTTCTGCAGCAGTCATGACGAAGAACAGCATGCTGTCCTTATAAAGCGGAGGGAGAAAGTGCTGAGGAGCTGTGCTGGGACCCCACGGCCCCCCCCTTCAGGGAGAGGACACTGGGTGGGGGCGAGGCCTCCCCGCTGCGTGGACTGCACCCTCATTTCCAGGCCAGTCACCATGTGCTTCCCTCCGTCCCTTACTCTTCGCGCTCAGACCCAGTGGAGTTTGAGTTTGGGGGTTATGGGTGATTTTTATTGTCTTCTCTATACTTTCTGTGTTTTCCAAAATGACTATAATGAAAAATGTATCCTTTTTCATTAAAAAACATACATAATTACAGAAAGAAGAGGAGAGGGGGAAGACCTCTAAGAGACGCGCACCCCTCCCCACCCGGCCTGGTGGGGGCTCCCCCCACACCTCCTGGCCCCGCCTCTCCTCTGAGCATCTGCACATGTCCCCTGGACGCCCTGGGCATCACAAGCTCACCCCCAAGTCCCGACTCTGGGTAAACCAGCAGCCTGGCCCCAACATGCCCTCAGAGCCACTGTGCGCAAACCCAGGAGGGCTGGGGAAGGACGTGGAGGGGGACACGGAGCCAGGCGGATCAGGGGCCAGCCTGGTCCTGGCCCAGCCCCGTCCACCAGCGGGGGTCCCCAACTGACTTCTGAGCCCCTGTGTCCCCAGCAGCCCACAGGCACTGCCCTTCCTCTCCTGGGGTGTCAGGACAGGGCAGCACAAGGGAGGCAAGCCAGGGGTCACCATGCACTGACCCACGGGACTGGGAGCCCAGGTCCACCCCCTCCGCCCCAGGGCCAGGCCGTGTGCCCTTCAAGGGGCGCTGTGTCCAATTCGCAGTGCACAGACCGAGGTGCTCAGTAAACGCTGACCTGCATTTTAGGAAGGGCTTGTCTTCAGCCCCCCGCCCTTCAACGCTGAGGCACACAGCCCTCGCTCACAGCCCCGGAGCTCGGTTACACACGTGGACACAGAGGTTGTGGCCCAGCAGAGACGTGATTAATGCCAGATCCAGGGAACCATGTCTGAGCCAGAACGTTCCGTGAGAGTCATCTCTCGCCCATCCAAATGGGCAGCTGCCACAGTGCGCCCTCCTTCGAGCACTGTGACAGCCGAGGCCGGGACCGAGGCACCAAAAGGACGTGAGGGCCCTGGGGCCACGGGACATGAGGGTGGAGAGGGACTCCTGGAAGCTCTTCCAGCCCGGCCGCTCTCCCCCTTGGTGCTCACTCCCCCCACCCTGTCCCAGGGCCCATGGAAGGGGCGCATCCCCGGGGGGCCCTGGGCACACAGCATTGTGCACCGAGCCGGTCTGGGGAGGGCGCTGAGAGGGAGCTAAGCCTGCACAGCTGGGCCTGGCTGGGCAGACACAGCAGCCCAGAGTTTCCCCAGGCGCTGGGAAGCCACAGTGGGGAGGAAGGGGCAGCAAGAGGGAGAGCCAGCATGAGTCGTCCGAGAAAAATGTGCATGCCTTGAGCCTGACATACCCCAGAGATGGGCTGCCCAGAACAGCACGGTGTCTCGGCCGTTCTGGGGAGCAGTTACTCACTGGCTGTTTATACTGCTGCAGAAATCAGATCAGGAAATATTTTAATAAGGGACTAGAAAAACACCAGACTACCCCTCTTCAGAGGATTTTCGTTTTTATTTTCTTGCCGAGATATTGACCAGGTTTCAATGTTTATGGAGAAAGGCTCATTGCCTGGAGCCCAGTGCTTTCGTTGGGGCTTAAATGCAGCACGGGGAGGGCTGGAGCAGGAGAGCCGAGAGCTGGACCCAGAGGAGCCAGCCCAGGCTCTGCAGAAGTAGCCGCCCGGGGGGAGGTGGTTTGGAGTGCCGCGCCCGTGATCTTGGGCTGCATGTGCGGGGTAGGGAAGCAGGAGGTGGTACCCTTATGGCGACAGGAGCGACCCCATCACCCACCTAGAAGGCCCGCAGAACAGAAGCGGTGCGAGGTACGTGCCCAGAAGAGAAGAAGTGCTCTGGAGAAGGGCAGGCAGAGCTGACAGCATGTAAGGAATTCCAAAACCGGGCTGACAGGGTTTCTGGAAGTTATTTACTGGGAACTAAAGGAGTGTGAGGTGAACAGGACTGGAGAGGGTCATCTGGAGAGATGGCAGCTAAGGGGCTGGGTGACAGCTGGGAGATTATCCAGAAGACAAAGCAGGAGGGGGTTCGGCAGGAGGAGGTGGTCTGGAGTGCTCAGAGCCATGTTCAAATCTCAGGTCTGCTCCTTGTTAGCTGAGTCGCCAGACCCATCCCCCCAGTGCCGACCTCCCGGGGTTGTTGGCTGAAGCAAGCAATGCTGAGCATACAGCCCTCGGCACACAGGACGCATTCGGGGCACCAGCCAGCTCTGTGCTCCCGGGATGGTGCTCACGCCTGCGCACCCACGCATGCACACGCCCTGCCACAAACTGGTCATCTGCTGGGGGCGCCCTCAAGAGACCTGGGAGGGTCGGACTGCTGCCTGAAGCATGGTGGCACTGGCCGAGCGCAGATGGATGTCTGTGTGGGACGAGCCTGTGGAGACTCCGATCCAGCACCCAGAGGAGGTGTTCTTCCACACCTGCATGACCGAATCCCAAATCCTCCACCTCCTCTCTCCCCTAGCCCCTGCAAGGGTATCGCACCCCACATCCCCACCTCTGCCAGCCAGCACGGTCCCCTCCTCCTCCCCCAGAACAGCCCAGGTCCCTTCACGCCTGCGCACCGTCCTTCGGAACGCCAGCTCAAAACACATCAGCCAACACCCTGAGTCTGTGACGGGCTCTGCATTCAAGGCCACAAGCACACAGAGCCCCTCCTCCGCCACACGCACTGCGCGAGGCCACCAGGTCCAGACACCTCGCCTGCTTTCCCCGCTCTACACCGAGCCTCCTGAAACTGTCAGCACCAACCTGTGGGGGCAGCATCCTCAGCGCCATTGTGCACGTGGAGAAACTGAGGCACAGAGGATCGAGGGCACACCAGGAGAGGGGCAGCACCAGCCACCCCAACCCCGCCTGGATCTCCGCGTGTCGAGCAGGGACTCTGGGTGAACCACCCCCATACTTGGCCTTGAAGTTTGGGTCTTCATGGCAGTGGCCGTGAACATGGGCCTTGCTCCCCCACCGCCTGCCCCCGTGGACTTCTCCGCTTCCAGACGCGGCCCCCCACGAGACCTGCCCGGGACCACATACACACTGTATGCCCTACTCCCTTGGTTTCAAATAAATTGAGATTCCCTGAACTTTTCCAAGTCAAAGCCATCTGGCCGGCGCATGCGGGATGGGTGTGCTACCCAAGCAGCAAACTTTCTGAGGGACTGAACAATTCTCTAGGACTCATGACCCATCTGAAGAGAAAACCAATTGATCCTGGTCCTTGGCAAGCCTGCACACTCTCCCTGGCTTTTTGGATCCATCCTAGGCAATGTGCTAGTAAGATAAAGGGCAGGCTCAGCAATCAGGCCTTCGGGCATTGGCTCTCCAGGGCTTTTTAGTTCCTTTACTGAAATGTTGATAGTTTAAAGATGTGGGTCAGGTCCTTGCTCAGCTTCCCCAGCCAAGGAGAGGCCGCCGGTAGGCCGCACCAGCTTAACTCTTAGGACATCGGAGGGGCTGCTCGACCCCCCACACGGCCCTCAGAGGGAAGACTGCTTGAGGCGAGCCCACCCTTATCTTTGAAAACATTTGGCTTGCACAGACGCCCCCACTCCTCTTTCATCATGTGTCGGCTGATAGGAAGCAGGCAAGACCTACCTGGCTATAATCCTCTCCCCGTTCTTTCCTTCCCGCTGACATGGAAAAACTGACTCAGACCGGGGCAGTTCACCCCCTCCTACAAACACTCTCCCCGGGGCCCAACACCGGGCCATCCAGGAGGTATGGGGAGGACGTCGGGGGCCCAGGACCCAGTTCCTCCTGAACGCGCCAGGGCCTTGGGAGACAGATGACAGGCAGAGAGGTCATCCGCAGTGGCCACCAGGCTTCCCCAACGTCCCCCCGCCAGCCCCCTGCTGCAGGGATGAAGGTCCTGGAGAGGAAGGAGGCAGCCAAGTCCCACCTCCCCCGCCATGAGGTCTGCCCTCTGAACTCTGCCGCCTCACGCTGGGGCCTGTTCCCAAGAGGCTGCACAAAATCAGATTCCCGTAACCGAGACCTATTTTAGAGGCCACGACTCTGCCACTTACTAGTGGCAGGGCTTCTGTGGGCCTCAGTCTTCTGGCCTATAGAATGGAGGTGAGACCTTTCACCTTGGAAGGATGTCATCCCGACAAAACGGCGCACAAAAGGAAGAAAACTCGTAATGAATCTCACTCTTTACCTTCAGAGAAACTTCGCAAGCAAGCGCACCTCCCTCCTGCTGCGCTTACGTCCCTTCACCAGGAGAGGACTGTGGGGTGCTGAGAATCCCCCCGGCCCAGAGCCTGACTGCCCCCCCAGCGGACCTGCGGCCCAAAGAAACGGGGGGCGGGCCCGAGAACCTAGAGACCAGTCAAGCCGAACAGCCTGTCCCCATGTCCCCAGCCCTCTCGGGGGAGAAGAACCCCCCACTGTGTGCCTTCCAGCCCCTGGACAACAGCATCCCAGGGCCAGGCTGCTGTTTGTAATGGGACAGGCCCAGGAAGGGGAGGTGGGAGCCTGTCCCCACAGAGGGGCCCAGGGCGCTGCAGGGAGGGTCAGGATGGGCTGATTCGGAGCTGGGGGGCCCCACTCAGTCCTGGCCTGCACTGCCCCCACCGGGCTCCTCTCCCCAGGCAGGTCCTGGTGGCATGGACACAATGGGGAGCTGTGAAGTGAGGAAAATGGGGAGTGTCTCCACTTCGAAGCAGCGTTCACTATATTTCTGGTGAGCAAGGAAGCTTTGAGAAGTTGGAAAGCCCTTAAAAAGGTGGTTTGTGGCAAGCAGGGCTCTGGAGGCTGGGTTCTGGCACTTTCCACTCCAGGTGCCGTCAGCCACCAGAGGGGCCCGGCAAACAGTGGCCATCAAACCTGCCTGGGACAGAAGGAACCCTGGGACACACCTGAGATCCTCCAGGTTGCAAGTCCCAGGACGAATCTGCCAGGTTCGCACACCATCCCCCCGATGGTAGAGATCCAAGACCACGGGGTTCCCCTCCCAGCCACAGGACAGCAGGCAACAAAGCCTGCCCCAGGGGTCTGGCCCCCCCACTTCTCAGCAGCCTTCGACCCCAGGAAGCCTCAAGCCCTCCAGTTCTGAGTGGGTTCATCAGCAAAACCACCCCAAGGCCAGAGGGCAGACCACTGACTCCCAGTAAGACATCCAGTTCCTTCCCCAGGAGCCTGGGCCTGTCTGCTGTCGGGCCCCCCCCCACCGAAGTAGCTCCCCCGTATCCAGTGCAGAATCTTGCACAGCAGAGCTCCCCAGGGAGTATTATCTGTCAAATGCACCCCGACCCCTCCTGGATTCGCCCCTCCATCACTAGCTGGGCCGTCTGCACTAACTGGTCAGCTGCCTCTCTGGTCCAGCTGAGCCCTGAACTCGCACGCAGAAGCTTTGTCCCCACTTTCCCCCTGACGACTCACTCGTGGCTCCCTGAGCTCTGCCAGGGCACAAAATAGCAACAGCGATATACAGTATTATTACGACATGCTAGTAACTACAGTGACAACCCTGAGCACAGACGTTACTGTTACTGATGTGAGTCTGTCTGCCCTGCTGCCCCGAATGCAGGAGGCAGGACACCCCGTGAAGGGCTCTGTATCCGCACACAGGTCACCAACGCAAATCCCCCCAGCCGCCTTTCTGCGTGCTGCCATTGCCTGTGGTTTGGAGATACGCTGACTCGGATCAGAGAGGTCCAGTAAAGCACCAGAGGTCACACAGCCAGGGTCCACACCCTGCTCTCTTGGCCTCCGAAGCCGCTGTCCTCTTCCCTGTGTGCTGACTCATCAGTGCTTCCCACCCTCATCTTCTGAACTTCCCTTTCAAAAGTCAAAGGAGGGTGCCTGGGTGGCTCAGTTGGTTAAGCGACTGCCTTCAGCTCAGGTCATGATCCTGGAGTCCCTGGATCGAGTCCCACATCGGGCTCCCTGCTCAACGGGGAGTCTGCTTCTCCCTCTGACCCTCCCCCCTCTCATGTGCTCTCTCTCATTCTCTGTCAAAAATAAATAAAATCTTTAAAAAAAAAAAAAGTCAAAGGAGTGGTGGGCTGCAGGAGGGACGGGGTCCAGCCCTGGGCTCCACCTCCTGCTCTCGTCCTCGGGGGTCCCCGACTGAGCCCACTCAGAGCCCCACCTCACAGGAAACCGGACCTGCTCACCCACCTCCTTTGCTCCCAGTCAACCCCAGAAAACACCAGGCAACCAGGCCAGGGCCCCAGACCCAGGGAGCTCCAGTCTTCTGCAAAATGCTGGCAAAGCTGCTGTCTCGGGACCAGCCCTTGGGGCCAGGACATCCCTGAGGGGTGGGGGAAGCCTGCTCCAGATGAGGTGACTGCACATGCAGCTGGCTGGGGCCTCTGATCTCCCTGCGGTCCTCAGCCACAGCCTTCAGGCCGAGCCACGCCTGGCCGCACATCGTCCTCGGCTCTTTGGCCCCAGCAGCCTGAGTGCCCCGGGGACACAGAGCCACGCCTGAACAGCACACCCAGTGTCCTGTCTCAGGAGTGTCCCATCAGGGCCTGGAGCAGGTGGGAGCCCAGAGGCTGCCCCATGAGCCTGGCCCACATCTTTCTTGGCCTAAAGAGGACACAGAAGGGTGCTGCCTTCTCTCCTGTGGCACCTTAGCAAGTCCCAAGCGGCTCAGCGCCGAGGCCTGAATGAGTTCCCCCCTATCGACCTACATGGAGGCCCCATACTCGTCCTGCACTGGACACGCCACAGTCATGACTGTGAGAGCCAGCGCTGTGATGGTCCTTAGGCAGATCCTGTGCGAGTTAGTTCCTCCAGTCCTTCCAGCAGGCTTCTGAGACAGGCACGGTCTCTATGCCCATTTCACAGATGGGGAAACTCAGACACAAAGAGTGCTCCTCGGTGTGGAGCCCAGGCACTCGGCAGAGGCAAGATGCAGGCGCCCTGCCCTCCCTGCTCCCAGGGGAGCTAGGAGCCTGGCAATGTGCAGTGCTACAGCTCTCTGGCCCAGGACACTGAACTCTGAGCTATTCTCTGGGTCCCTCAGGTGGGGAAGCTCATCCTCCCTCCCACACAGACACGGTCCAGAGAGGGAAGGACTCGCGCTGAATGTGCTGGGCAGAGTCTCCAGCTGATTGTGACCGGACATCAGGGGTCAGTGGCACAGTCCCCGGGTGGAGGGCGGTGGGTAGGGCTGGACGGCATGAGGTTAGCCATGGGCAGACACTGGGCGACCCCACGTGCATTGTGGGGAGTTGCTGTGCTACCTTTGAAATTTCCCCTGATCACTGCTTCTTGAAGGTGAGGCCACCCTGAAGAAAGTAGGGCAGACACGGGGATGGGAGGCCCTGCCTCCCCTTTTCCTTCCTGGCCCTTCTCCCCTCGTAGGTGCCCCACCACCACCACCATTCATGTTGAAACCTGCAGCTTACCTGTTCAGGGGAGGGAGGATGACCCTGAGAGAGCCCCGGCCTCCCCCACACCCTCCCACTCTGGGCCAACTCCAGCTCCTTCCCGGGGCTCGCTGCTTGCGCCCCCCATGCCGGCCCCACCACACCGGTTGCCCAGGAGGCCCCACAGGTTCCCCGCGTTCAGGGAAATGTAGCCACTGTCCAAGCAGTAATTTCTGAGCTAAAGGGCCCTTATCTAAACTATGAACCTGAATAACTAATTCCCTAGAAAATAATTCCATTTGGAAATCCTGTTGCTGATCTTCCATCCTAGAAAGGGCTGGCCACTCCTGCCCTCTGGTGCGAGCATTTTCAGTCTGAGAGGCACTGGAAGACACCGTCCCTCCCTCCCCTGCATAAAACCAGCTGGGATGCGCTACTGTCTCCTCAGAAGGACAGCAGTGTCTCCTCGGGGCGCTGGTACCAGAGACCACCTCCTCCGCCTCCCTCCCCAGGAGCAAGCTGGAGCTCCCCCCAGCACTGCACGCTGTCTCCAGAGAACAAGGAACAGGGAAAAGCAAGGAAGAAACCCCGCAGGAAAGAGGTCCCAGTCACTTCTCCCCGCAGACCTGGAGGATGTGAGAGGTGAGGCTCAGGCTTCCTGCAACCAAACCGAGCTCCGGGGCTGAGGGGCGGCCCTTCCTTGTCCACATCTCACTGCACGGCCCCTGTGCAGGGCTCTGGGCTCCCGGCTCTCCCCACGCCCAGCTCCAGGAACCCACCCAGCTGACCCGGGGCCCGCTGGGTGCACAGCCGCCTGGCTGTCCTCCCCAAGAGGGCCTTGGCGTTCAGCGAGGCGCAGTGCGGCGGGAAGTGAGCAGCCCAGTATCAGATGAAGGAGACAGGCCAAGGCTCCCAGACTACCCACGGTGGGCAGGACGCGGACCTCGCTCTCCAGCCCAAGGACAGAAACAAAAGCCCCACGCTGCCAAGGCCCCCTCGCCTGGCTTGGAGAGTGGCAACCCACACCAGCATCTGTGATGGTCCCACACCAGCGTGGCTGGAAGGTGCCTCCCCTCTGATTGGCCAGCACCCCATGGGGGCTGGAAGGTGCCTCCCTTCTGATTGGCCAGAGCTCCATGGGGCTGGAAGGTGCCTCCCCTCTGATTGGCCAGCGCTCCATGGGGCTGGTAGGTGCCTCCCCTCTGATTGGCCAGAGCTCCATGGGTAGGTGCCTCCCCTCTGATTGGCCAGCGCTCCAGGGGCTGGAAGGTGCCTCCCTTCTGATTGGCCAGCGCTCCATGGGGCTGGTAGGTGCCTCCCCTCTGATTGGCCAGAGCTCCATGGGGCTGGTAGGTGCCTCCCCTCTGATTGGCCAGAGCTCCATGGGGCTGGAAGGTGCCTCCCCTCTGATTGGCCAGCGCTCCATGGGGCTGGTAGGTGCCTCCCCTCTGATTGGCCAGAGCTCCATGGGTAGGTGCCTCCCCTCTGATTGGCCAGCGCTCCAGGGGCTGGAAGGTGCCTCCCTTCTGATTGGCCAGAGCTCCATGGGGCTGGTAGGTGCCTCCCCTCTGATTGGCCAGCGCTCCACGGGGCTGGAAGGTGTCTCCCTTCTGATTGGCCAGAGCTCCATGGGGCTGGAAGGTGCCTCCCCTCTGATTGGCCATTGGCACGCCCTACCTGCTGGTGATTGTTCCACTCACTACCTCCCACTTTGTGCGTCACTGGACACAATCACCGGGGCGGGAGTCTGATTCCCCCACTGCCCCAGAAGCTCCCATGCTGCCGGGACCCTCACCTATTGCTCCCCCGTGCACTTGCCGCCCGGTGCCCGGCACAGATCTGAGTCGCGCTGGAGGTCCCCCAACACTTCGGGCATAAGCGCCGCCACCCCACACGTCTCCAGGCAGGGGCCAGCCTCTGTGCGGGTCCCTCTGACCCCTCTACCAAAGGAGCGGCCACCGGAGCTGCCCACTGCCCCTCTCCGTCACCCGCGGCAGAATGGCAGACGATTGCTTCCCACGTTCCAGTTACATTAAAGCGCTCACTCTCTGTCATGGTGAGATCGCTATTTTTCCAATTCAGGCTCAGAGTTTTAACGTGTAAATCCCTGTGCTGCATGCACACATTCTGATGGCATTTGGGGGCATTCAGTAAAATAATAAAGAAGTCATCAGGATCCCTATTGCCAAGGTGCGGGTGGGGAAGCCCAAGCCAGACAGGGCCGTCCTCCAGCCCAAAAACAGGGGCTGCAAACAGAAAACAAAGGGACCCTCCAGCTCACACACAGAGACATTGCAGCGCCCCCTGGAGCTCTGTAGGGTAAAATTTTGGAGAATCTGGGTCAGACTGTGGTTCCATTTCTTGAGCCTGAGTCACCAAAGAATGGCGACGACATTTACTTCTAATGTGGGGTTACTACTAGGTTGGGGATCTGCCAGAAAACGACTGGGTGAGTCAAAGCTGATGGGCCGGTGCCTCAGATGGTGTGACCCCCGTGACCCACACCACCCAGCCACACACACCCACTCACAGCCAACCCTGCATTCGTTCGTCCCATAAACGGCTCTCCAGCCACCTGGGCTGGCATGGGTGCTAACACAGCATCTGAGCGGGCAAAGCCCCCACCAGTGCACCCCCAGCACCAACACGTCCAGCGCACCAGCCATCACTCCCGGTCACGTCTCGGAGGCAGAAGACCGGAGTCCTTGAGGTGGGATGCGGGCAGGTCCGTTCCCATCTCTGACTCCAGTTGCTCCTTGTAAAGTGGGGGTGGCCCGAGGAGGAAAGGGAGCAACCTCCACACCCAGCCTCAACACCACAGGAGTCCCGGCAAGTGGTCTAATAAACCAACCAGGGGACATTTTCTGGGTCACCACTTCTGTTCCTCCCATGAGGCAGGTGCTAGTGTGACCGTCCACAGGAGAGAGAGGGAGCTGCTCATGCAGCCAGCCAGCGAGCAGGGCCGGGAACTCAGCTCCAGACCCCATACCTGCTGCCTCGGGGTCTGGGAAGGAGAAGAGGTGGGCTCACTCTGAGCTCTGCACACATTATTCACTGAACCCCCACAAAGAACCCTGCAGGACTTAGGATCATCACCCCCTCCTTAAAAATAGGGAAACTGAAGCCCAGTGGTGCTAAATGCGCAGTTGGTAGGAGTGGAGCCATAGATATGGCCGCCCTGAGCATCACCCACATGGGATTCCCCATGCCGTACCCCCAGCAGGGGTAGGTCTGCCTTCGAGAAGGGCCAAAGCCAGCTCCACCTTCAGGATCTCAGGATCCCCGTGAGCCAAGACAGGCCACAGATCTTAGAAGGGACATTTGGCAGAGTGTGGACACCAGAGTAGCTTCTAAGGGGGAACCCAAATAAGGGGGAACAGAGAAAGTACAGTATCACATCTCCACCCTCCTGTGAGTAGAAACATCTCGTCAAAGGATCAGTCCCAGCAGGACCCTGATAGCCCTGCTGAAGGAACCCCACCTCGTGGTTTCCCAGCGGGCTCCATGCATGGCCACAGTTCATCTCCATGCCTCCCATCCAGCCGGGGGCAGGGGGGTGGCGCTCATGGTAAGGAGAACAATGTCACCTTGCCCCGGGCCCCTCAAACACAGAAGGGCCTCGGGAAACCACAGGCACACGTACACCCACCTACACACACAGACAAATCTGCACATCACATGCATGCCCTTGCACCGACAGGTACGCTCAGAAACACAAGCGTGTGCCCGCCCCTCCAAGGGGCTTGTTAAGTGTGTTCACGTATGTTGTCTCATGATCCATGCAAACGGTCCAGGAGGTGATGAAGAGCACACGAGGGACCCACACTGACCCAGCCTGTGGGTGACAGAGCCCTCCGGGGATGGTGCCTCCTAAGACAGCCACACCTCCCACTCCTGGGCTGCTTCTGGGATGGCCCGGTGGCGGGGGGCGCGGGTAACACCATGCTCTGTTCCTTTTGCAAAAATACCAGCCTGAAAAGCAGCCATGGCATGTCCTCCCTTACTCAGGGGCTCACTCTACATCAGGCATCCCACACAACCACCCCTCAAAGCAACTCTCCCCATTTTCCAGACAGGAAAGATGAGGCAGGATGACTGGCCCAGACCAGCCACCCGAGCGGGTCTCAGAAGCACTGACCCCACAACTGTCCACGCTGCCCTGGGGTTCAGCCACCAGATATCCCTTCCCACTCCTAACTGCCTGTCCCCCAGCACAGGAACCCAAAGTCGTGCCCAGAAGACCCCCACCCCCAGCCAAGGTTGTCAGTTTGTCTGCAGAACTCATCCAACGGCTCTGGTGCACCAGCCTCGCATGCAGGGGCAGAGAGGGTTAAAGAAGCCCCCAGGTCTCCATTCACCTCCCCCCCCCCGCAGAGACCCCCTCTGTCTCACTGCAGCCACTTCTGCTGGCACAGCCGTCCCAGGACAAGCGGAGCTGGGGGCGCCCTGCCAACCGAGTTAATGAGGGGCTTTCCAGCCAAGGGAAGCAGCCCCAGAGAACACCGAACACCAGAGCAGAGTTTGGAATGTCCTGCCAAGAAGGAAGGGCGGACAAGGGTAAAGCCAGAGGTGGAGGAGGGCACCTGCTAAGGAAGGGGAAGAAGAGGCAGAAAAGACCAAGTTTAGCATCACCTCCTCCAGGAAGCTTCCCCAGATCTCCCCAATGGGGCCAGCCCTCCCAGACCACGTAAAGTGGCACGTGACACTTGGCACAAAAATGAAGAGTGAAACAAACCCGTCCCCCCCGCCCCCCGAAGACTTAAGAGTTCCTGCAGTGAGGAGCCCTGCCCCCTTCACCTCTGTCCTCCCATAACCCTCCAGGTCAGCCTGGGTAGAAGGCAAATGCCTCCAGGGTCCAGCCAGGTCTTGAGGATGAGTGAAGAGCCAGCTAAAGAGAAAGACCAGGAGAGTGGAGACTGCAGTCAGTCTGGTCCCTCTCAAAGGCATTCCAGTGAAAAAGGAAGGAGGGGGGAGGAAGGAGAGGAAGGGAAGGGGGAGTAGGGGGAGAGAGAGGGGGGGAGGGAGTGAGGGAGAGAGGGAGGGAGGAAGGAAGGAAAGAGGGAAGGAAGGAAGGAAAGAGGGAAGGAAAGAAGGGAGGAAGGAAACGGGGTGGAGGCAGGAAAGAAGGAAGGAAGGGGTGGCAGGAGGAAGAGGAGAGGGAGGGAGGAAGGGGAGGAAGGGGGAAGGAGGAAGGAGAGTGGGAGAGAAGGAGGTAGGAAGGTAGGAAGGAAGGAAGAAGGGAGGGAGGAAGGAAGGAAGGGGTGGAGGGAAGGAGGAAGGGTGAGGGAGGGAGGAGGGAGAGAAGAAGGAAAGAGGAAGGAAGGAAGGAAGGAAGGAAGGAAGGAAGGAAGGAAGGAAGGAAGGAAGGAGTGGAGGCGGGGGAGCAAAAGCAACAGGGCCCTCACCCTGGGGCCACAGGGGGCAGGACCCTCCCCCGCACTGCTGCTTGGGGCACCAGGTCCCTCCCACGAGAGCTGATAAATGGAGGGGAAGAGGTATCCCCCCCACTGACCCCCCAAGTCTGAGGCACTGAGGCGTGGCCATGCCAGAAGCAGAGGTCAGACAGACCCAAAATCTGGGGTTCCTCAGATGTGTCCAGGCAGGTGCCAGCACATCCATTACCATGATTACCAGGTGCCAGGGTCTCCCGGGGGAAGGACCCTGCCTTGCTCCTTAAATGCAACCCCAGGGCTCCAGTGCGGGCTCGACCCAGTGCTTCAGGGGTGGGGGTGACTCATCCCTGACCTCAGGGGCTCAGCGCTAGTCTGGCCTCTGCTGTCCCGTTATTAAGTGGGGGGCGGGGGTCAGTGGGCATCTGCTCCCCGCCTCCCCTGGGCTCCACCCAACAGTGTCTGCGATCCAGGGAGGAGGCGGGGCCAGACGGCCAGAAGGCAGGGGCGGGGCAGGCGGGCATCAGCTGTGCGGGGCTAAGGGCGAGGCCTCGGCGCCTGTCCAGAAATATCTGCAGGGTGGGGTAATGGGGCAGGCTCTGGCCAGCACCCCAGAAACAGCCCCAGAGCGGCATCCCAGGAGAAGGCACTCTGTGCTCCGGCCCCGGGGAAGGCACTCCTGCCCGCGGCCACTGCCGGCTGGTCACAGCCGCTGGGCAGTGACCACAGCTCCAGCCCCTCCAGCCACTGAAATCTGGACCAGATGAGGGAGAGGGCTCCGCGGAGCCAAGCTGGCTCCTGAGCTCCTCCCACTGACTGTTCTCTTCTGGGGAGGAGGGGAAGGGGGAAGGATGGAAAAGGGTGTCTTTCCAGCCAACTTGATTGAGTCAGAGGAAATTTAACCATTTCATATCTGTCAGGCCCCAGAAAACTTGGACAACTCTTCCCACAAAATTATTGCAAGAAGCAGTCACGTGAGCGGAGTCACCCAATGCCAGGCCGAGGAGATGACCTCAATTTCCAAATATTGGGGTCATGTTTCATTTCACATACTCTCCTCCGCCCCTTACAACGTTAACCGGCCCCAAATGCAATCTTACTTTTCATTCCTTCACACACTTGGCCAAGGAGAAGGTAGGAAAAAAGAGCCATGTTCAGAGAAAACTCGGAAAACATCTGGCAAGTCCCAAAGTGGAGAGAAGAACAGGCTCCCACCTCCCGCATCTGGGGTGCCCAGCCGCCCCCTCTGGCCCCGTGCGGCCCTGCCCTGGACTTCAAAACCGGCCTCACCCCGGGAGGTGGGGACAAGTCTGGGAACCCGCTCAGAAAAGTGACTTCTTCACATGCTTTCTAACTGTCTTTCTGACAAAAGCCAAATGTGCAATTCCTCAGCCCTTCTGCCACGCGTCTGCTTCCAAGGGGCTGCCCTCGCCCTTGCCCTCGCCCTCGGGGAAGAGGGGCTTGGAGAGGGGGCAGGGACCGCAGAGGCAGAACCCAACCCAAAACTGCCAAAGGCATGCTCCCCAGGCAGCACCTAGCCCCAGCTTTTTGGGGTGGAGACTCCCCTGAAGGGTTCCCTCCCATGTTCCTGGGGAAAGCCCATCTGAGGAGCAGGACAGGGCTAAGGCCACCATGGGGCCCCCTGACCACATCCCCCAACGGACTCCAGACCACTTTCCTGGAGACCACGACTGTCCTCCACCTTCAACTGACCCCCAGGGACAAACGCAGAGTCAGTTAGCCCAGGATCTTGGGAATGCTGCTGGCAGCCCGGGGATAAGACACCAGGTCCCCAGAGCTAGGCGAGGCACCCTTTGTCTCCCCCAGCCCCATGTTGGCTGGACACCCTGACTCCTGCTCATCGCCTTTGGCCCACCACACACCCATCATGCCAGGAAAAAGGGAAAGAGTATCTTAACTGGCAAGCGGAACATGAAAGTGATTCTTCCCACATGACTTCAAATTACAAAGTGGAGGACAGAAGGGGGCGGGCAGTGGAGCCCTTGGGCCAGCTGGGCCAGCTGAGCCCACCGCCCCACCCCCGTGCCCCTCACTTTCCCTGACCTCGCACCAGCAGCTCTGAGCCTTGTCTTCCTGCCTGTTAATGGGGACTCGGGGGGTTTTCTGGGGCCTCTGATGTCTGAGGCGATGTGAAGACCCATCCCACAGGTAACCACCAAGGTGACGCTTAGATCCACTGTCCCATCAGGAGGCTGAGTTGGAGGGAGCGGGGAGCTGTAAGACTCCCCATGAGAGAGAGCTCCTTCCAAGTGAGACCTCTGGCAGGAGGAGTGCCCCATGTGGGCACCATCTGAGCCACTCAGCCTGACCTCCACCACCATCTCCCGGCTCTGCTCCGCGAACCCCATCTCTGGGAGGCAAACCAAAAAAAAAAAAAAAAAAAAAAAAAAAAAAAACATGCCTCCCAGGGGGTCAGGAGGTTTGGGGGTGGGATTAGGAGCAGGGCTCCCCAGGATCAGGGAGCACTTAGTGGCCAGGATTGCAGGGCTCCTAGGAAAGCAGAGACCCAGCCTGGAGTGGGCCTGGGGGGCGGGGGGAGAACAGGGCTTGGGGGCTCAAGCTTCTGGGATTCCCCCCCACCGGTGGCCAGTGCCCTCTCACCCCAGGAGCCCGGCCGGAATTGACGGGCTGTGACTCTAGGGGGCGACCCTTCCCAGGTTTCAGGAGAGGAAGCTCTGCGGCCGGGCGCGAGTGATGTGGGAGAAGCTAAGTTTCGGGACAAAGTTTGCCGGCCTCGTGGACAGCCCCTCTGGCTGTTCCAACGCGAGGTCCTTCCCTGGCGCGCGCGACAGCCCCACCCGGCCGGCCCTGTGGCGCGCGGGGTACCGTGCTGGCGCGTCTCCCTCCCCGGCGCCCAAGGCTGGCAGTCGGAGAGGCGGCCCGCGCCGCCCCCGAGCCCGGGACCGCGCCGGGGAGGCCAGCGGGGACCGGGGATGACAGCCACCCCCGCGCCCGAGCGCCTTACCTGCGCGGCTCAGAGGCGGCGCCCACAGCAGCAGCAGCAGCAGCAGCGGCGGGGACAGCGGCGGGGCGCCCGGGCGCGGCGCGCGGCGCGCTTTCCAGCGGGTGTGGACGTCCATGCCGGCGGGGCGCGGGTCGGGGCGCGCGGGGACGCACGGGGGCGCGGGCCACGGCCCGGGAGGGAGCGGACTCGGCGGGGGCCGCGCGCTTTAGGACGTCATGGGGAGCTGGCGCCGGCGTTCTCTTTGTGGCGGTGGCTCTGGGGCAGGGGGCCGGCTGGCGCGCTCGCCCACGGGCGGGGGGCCGACCTTGGCCCGCGGGGCGGCCGGGACCCCACTCGGCTTCGCAGCCCTCGCCTCCTCGCCTCCTCCGACTCCTTCTCGCCGCCTCCTCGCCGCCGCCGCCCCGCGACCCGCTCCCCGTGGGCGCTCCGCTCGAGTGAGGTCCTGCGCCAGCCGCGGGGACGGGGAGTGCCGGCCTCGCCTTGGGCGCCCTGCGCTTTTCCCCCCTTCCCCTCCCTCCCTCTCTCCGGGAAGGCACCCGCCGAGGCTGTCGATCCCCCGCGCCCGCAGCAAATCAGAGCGCGGCGCCGCGCTCGGCCGGGCCGGCCCCCGCCTCCCACTGGGCGCCGCGGGCGAGGGGGTGGGGCCAGCGGGCGAGTCGCGGCGAGGAAGGGGCTGGCCCGGGGCCGGCGCGGGCGCGGGCGCGGGCGCGGGGCGGGGGCGGCGCCCGTCTCCCGGCGAGAGCGCGCGGACGCGCCCCGCGGCTCTCCCCCACCCCCGGGCCCCGACTCTTCCCGCCGGGTGCCCGCACCTGGCCCGCCCCCAGGAGCCACACTGGAGGGGCCCCGAGTTTGATCACTTTGGGTTAAAAAAAAGACCCAAAAAACAAGAAGTTGCAGCGCAGCCCAACTTTTTCTTTTACGTGGAGGAGTTCCGAGCTCCTCTTCTGGGTGGAGACTGAACTTCCAATCCAGCCAGATCGGGGCGCCCAAGACTGTGGCCATCTCGTCCACCCGCCCAGAGGACCCGCCCTCCACCTTCCCCCTCACTGCAGATTGGGCATGGGAGCCCAAGTTAGGGTCTGACTTCCCAAGGGTCCCAGAAGGAGCCTGAAGGTTGCACATCTGGGATCTTAATCAGGGGAAGTTGGCCAGCAACCCCCCACTCCCCTCCTCACTCCCGCCGAGTCCCTGGTGACCCCTCTACCGCCAAAGGAAACCAAAGAAGATGCCCCTTGGGGAGGTGACAGCGGGCAAAGGAGTGAGGAGTCAGGACCTGCTGCCCTGGGGACCGCTGCTGGGTGCCTGCCCTCTCATCTTTAGGTCTTGGGGAGGTGCCCCTGGAGCAGCGAGCTGCCCCTTCTATCAGGGCCCCCAGGCCCAGAAAGCTTCCCTTCTGGGAGAGTTGCAGAGCTGGTTCTTAAAAAGAGAAAGGGTGAAGGTGGATCAAAGGACTTGTCTGCCCCCCTGAGCCGCCCATCCCCACCCCCTTGAGCAAACAGTCTTCCTGCTTAGGTGCTGGGAAAGGGCTGGGGCCCAGGCTCCCTGTCTCCAGTTACATCTCCAGACTGATGGGACACTCCCCAAATGCCTTTAGTCCCCATGGTTCCAGAAACAGGGGGAAAGTTAACTTTGCTGGGACGGCCACATGCTGCTTCTTGAGGCAGGTGGCAGGTGGCTGTTGCCAACTTACCAGCTTGACTCCCCGTCTGCCTCATGTGCCCTTCCACGTGCTGACGGAGCATGGAGAGGGCCGCACAGACAGATGTCGAGAGGTGTGAGATACACTAAGTAAAGCAAAATGTCCTTTCTGGTTTTTATAGTTCTTTGTTATTGTTTTGGTTTTTCTTTTTCTTTTTTTTTTTTTTTTTTTTGCAACCTGTATAAATCATACATATGATCAGTGGAAGTGTGTGTGTGTGAGTTGTGTGCATGCATTTATGTATGAGGGAGGGGTGTGTGTGTGTGTGTTGGTTAAGCTAGAGCTGGTCCTTTACTTTTATGCACCTTAATGAGACCTTCCACCTGATACTCCTGAGCACCTAGCCCCTAGCCCCTAGCCCCCAGGCCTGTCTGGACCCTAGAGTGCCCCCCAGCAGTGGGAAGGCCAGCTTCCCTCCTTGACTTGGGGTGCTTACATAGGTCAGTGGCCTGGCTACCAGGAAATAGTACAGAGGACACGGGGCACTCCTTCTCAGACACTCAGATGGTCCATCAGGCGCCCACCCAGCCTTCCTCTCTGCAATGACAAGAAGGCTTGCACCTCATAGCCGTGAGCAGGCAGGACAGATGTATTTTATCCTATCCCTGGAGAGCAAGGAGTGTGATGTCTTGGCCAAACTGACAAAGGTGGGTTTCTTCTCCATCCAAGCCTGGAACTAAGTTAGGAGGCAAGTTTCCATCCCACCAGGAAACTCAGAGAAAAGGCCCCAAACTGAGCAGCCTGACCCACCAGCCCAGGACTGTAGGAGAACCTGACCATCTGGACCACAATTTGAACGTCAGGGGGCACAGTGAGAAGGTCAGCTGCCCTATAGGGGACCCAAAAGGGTCAGGGACTTACCCAAAGTACCAATTCATCTGTGCTGGAGCCAGATTTCACACCCAGATTTCCCTTCGGGCCTGAAACACGCTGATCACCTTGCCCAGATTCACACAACAGTGACAGGTGGTAGTTGACCCCAAGCCCAGCATCCCCCCCACCCCCCACCCCAGCCCTCCCACAATGGATTAAAACAGAGGGCCAGTGAAAACTGTTTATTTTGCTCTTGGCTCTAGAGAGTCTGCGGTGAGCAAGACACCAGGGTCCTTTCAGCATGGGCCTGGCAGCTGCAGAGACTCGGTCATCCACCTGTGCGGGGAGTGGCCCCCTGCTTGCACTTGTCCTTCCCGCATACCAGCTTCTGGTCCCGCCCATCCCGGTGCCTATACTTCTAGTCATGGGAGGGCCTCGCCACCATCCAGGGCTCCGTGCACCCCGGCCATTCTCACCGTATGTTTCCCACGGTGCCCAGCAGAGAGCAGGGCAGGCCAGGTGTGCCCCGAGCTTTGCACCTGGGATCTGACCACCCAGCCTGCCCTCTCGTTGCTGTGAGCTTGTCTCACATACTATGCAAGCAGCGGAGTTGTGATTCTCGATGGAGCATCCGTGCGAGCACCAGGTGTTGCCCCCAGCCCCGGGCTGTTTCAGCCCCCAGCCTCCCATCTTAAGGGGCCTCTCAGCCTCCCAGCGTCATTGCCTGGCTGGGAAATGGCGGGCCCATTCCCAGGCGAAGCCCTCCAAGGCAGCCAGGTTCCTTCTCTCCTTCCCCCTCTGTAGGAGGGAGCTTCAGGCCCCTCGGGTAAGGGGGAGGAACCCACGTGTCTGCTTGCCCTCCAAGAGTTCAGGGTCTGCTGGGGCACCGAGGTGGGCCCAGGATGTCTGGGGGGGGGCTGCTGCCCAGTGGAGCGAGCAGCTGGGCTGCCCCCACACCCACCCACAGTGAGGGGTAGCCTTGGGTTGAGTCCCTTTTGGCTGCCCAAGGAGGACGCTCTAAACCTGCCTCCCATACCTACAGGTGGTGTCCTGGGATGGAGCCACAGACTGAGCTAGGACCCCAGGGGCAGCCACAAGTGAGTTCTCCCCTGAATTGTGCAGCTGTGGCTCTCAGCACGCTGGGCCACGCTCTGCCCACCGCAGGGCTCTCCTTCCACCCCCGGGCTGGTGCTATTAATCCCAGGGTAACCTCTGAACAATTACTAGCCAAAATCATCATCTTAAAGGCCAAGGACACAGCATGTCCTTTGTCACCCCATTTTCAACACGTTCCTCATTCAACGTGGACTCAGCAGAAGAAGGCAGGGAGAGGGCTGGGTGGGCCCAACAACACGCCCCGGGCCAGACTCCCCCCGACAGCCGTCTGCTTGGACGGCCAGCACAAAGGGCCAGGGGCTGGGGCGTAAACAGGGGAAGCTAGTCTCTGATGGTCCTGGGGCCAGAAGTCCCAGATGAAGGTGCCGCTGGTTCTTTGGAGGCCTCCTCTGGGAGTATAGATGGCCTTCTCCCACTCCTCTGTCCCTGTCCTCCCTTCTTGCCTGTCTGGGTCCTGAACTCTTCCCATAAGGACAACCACTCATACTGGATGAGTTCAACCTAAAATGAAGAGGACTTTTTTTTTTTTTTTTTTACCTTAGTCACTTCTTTAAAGGACCTGTCCCCACAGTCAGTCATTTTTGGAGGTGCTGGGGGTTAGAGCTTCAACACAGGAATGAAGGGAGCACAATTCAGCACACAGTACCTTGGCAATCCCAGTCCGTGGGCCTTCTGGAGAAATCCAGGGCACTGTGTTTCCCAGAACAATACGGGCATTCTGACGCCCATGGGGGTGAAGGTGGGCCCATGTCCAGCAGGAGGGACCTCCGATGGCATCTCACCCTGGCTGCTGGTCCAGCCCTGCCAGTAATCTCGCTCGTTTGGCACATGGAGTTGAGCATCTAGTGTGTGACGCTGTCCACACTGGGTGGGAAGTGGGGGACAGCACACAGGCTGAGACACGACCGCATCCTGGGAAGGCTCCTGAGTCCTTCTCAGAACCTCCTTTCTCCCTCCCTACCCTTTCTGTGAGCCAGTGCCCGTGGCCTGCTTCAAGAACCCCAGAGGAACACGGCGCCATCTTCGTGACCGTCTGCAGGCAAACAGGTGCACCCGAACATCATGGGTGGGAGCTGGGCCCCGGAAGCCCGCGTGGCTACACACACCTCTCTCTCCAGCTCCAGCAGGGCAGCGGCGGGGCCTGGTGTTGGCATCCCGGGCCGGCCCACCGTCGGATCTGCCGGGTGCACCAGACAGCGTGTGGGGCTGTGCGGGAAAGAGCCTGCTCAGGGAATCAGGATCTTGTGCTCTGGTCCCAGTTCTCACTCAGAGCTCCAGGGCCCCCTGATGCCGCCTCAGATTCCATGGGTTTACTCAAATGGCTTCCCCACGAGGCTCTCCTCCACACACATCGAAACTTCCACAGCTCTGAGAAGGGAAGGCCTCTTCCCACGCCCACCACCCCCAGCCAACTCAGAGCCCTGCTATTTCGGGGAGCCATTTGCTCCCAGAGCTCACACCCAGGACCCAAGGGTGCCAGGACTGCCACCCTACAAGAGCAAACCGGTCAGGGTCAAGGGCCGCCATCATTCAGACCAAACACACAAGCCTGCTGGAGGCTAGAGCTCTTTCATCGGAGAGTCCGAGCACCAGCCAGAGGCCAGGACGCAGGTTCTCTGCAGCCAGGGGGCTGCCCCATCCCCACGGAGCACCGGAATAGGGCGGTGTAACTGGCAGAACGCGCAGGGGAGCGTGCCCAGCCCCGGCCAGCCGTGCCACGGTGGGTGAATCCGCTGGGGCCAGTCTCTCGCGGGGCTTTGCTTCTGTGTCATATGCTCACGAAGGCCTGGTTTTACTGAACCTCGATGTTCCTATCAGGGGCCAAGTAAACTTGAAAAAATAATAGAAATTCC
This sequence comes from Mirounga angustirostris, assembly GCF_029215605.1. Classification (NCBI taxonomy): domain Eukaryota; kingdom Metazoa; phylum Chordata; class Mammalia; order Carnivora; family Phocidae; genus Mirounga; species Mirounga angustirostris. Next base: position 91,470,410 of record NW_026991723.1, on the reverse strand, counting down.
AGGCGAAACAGTCCATGATGGACACCCAATAAGACTCTAAACACAGAGGGTGAATTTGAAAGTATCCAGACAGTGGGATGCAGATACGCATCTCCCAGACTGGGACTTGCGGGACTTCTTACCCTCCTGGAGAATGTTTTGTAGATAAAAGTTGGGTTTGCAGCCCAGGAACAATGTCCATTGGAAGCATCTCTTCAGTTAACTCTTGTAAAGAAGATCTGTACAGATGGAGAGAGCTGCCTGGTGGTCAGTGGGCTGTTCCCCAGATTCCAATAGCATTTCTAGGGTGCCCGTGGTGGCACCCCACACGGGATCTTCCCCAGCACACGACCCCCACTTTGGGAGGCGGAGGTGTCTGTGAAGCCCGGAGCAGAGGGCCTTCTGGGTGTGCAGGGCTGACTTAGACGGCCCCTCGTCTTCTTAAACAAGCTCCCATTTCCAGGGCCCACCTTCAACCCACCACAGCCCTGGAGCTGTCCCATCATCCCCACTGATAAGGCCAAGAGGACACGGGAGCCAACCATGGTGTGGGACAAGGGGTCAGTGGCACCTGCTGTGCAGCCCACTGCCCGTGCAGAAAACCCCCTGTGCTTCCCGTGTCCTGAGAGCAGGGGACGTCCCCAGCGGAGGGCTCGAGCTGGTGAGAGGAGAAGGGGGCCCAGTGGAACCCTGCGTGCGTCGGCACATTGCCCGGGCGTGCCAAACACCGTCCGGGATTGTTGTTTTTTCCAGTAGGGTCTAGTTTTATTTGTTTTCATTTTTAGTATTAAACCAATGTTTTTAATGGAAATAGCTCCTGCATTAAATTTTCTTCCATAAGAGGAAATAAAAGGGAATATAGAAATTTGAACGAGTCTCCCAAACTGGAGTCCAACCCAGAAATCAAACTCATTTGCTCCTCAGAACCTTTGAGCCGAGCCCGTGAGCTGGGCCAGTGAGAGGACGCAAGTCACGTCACGTGCGGGTCAGAATTCAAGTTCAGAGCATTTTTGGAAATGGGTCCCCAGCGCCATCGGGTTCACCAGTGGAGAAGCCAAGGTCTCATTCCAGACCCGTCCACACCAGGATGCACGCTCTGCCCACACCGCCTTCCCACAGAAACTGTACAGATCAGATCTGCCCTGAGCCTCAGGACTGGGGCGGGGCGGGGGGGCGGGAGGGGAGGGCGCAGAGCACGCACGAGGAGTGGTACAGAACTAACGGGGGACCCCAGGTAGGTCTGGCTGTGGGAGGCTGAGAGTGGTTCCCAAAGACAATTCCATGTCCTAATCCCCAGAACCTACAATGTGACCTTATTTGGGAAAAGGGTCGATGCAGATGTGCTTGAGTTAAGGGCCTTGAGATAAGGAGATCATCTTGGTTTCGCCAGCTGGGCCCTAAATGCCGCAGAAGTGTCCTTGGAAAAGGAAGACAGGGGGGATTAAAGACAAACAGAAGGCAAGATGATAGGATGGCTCAGGCAGAGACTGCAGAGACTGCCACGAGCCACGAGCCACAGAACATCTGGGGCCAGCCGAAGCCGGGAGAGACAAGGCAGGCCCCTCCCCTCCAGCCCTGCGGACACCTTGATCTCAGGCTGCTGGCCTCCAGAACTGGGAGAATATGACTCTGTATGGTCGTCTGTTATGGCAGACATGGCACACCAATATACCGGCCTCCTGAGGCCGCCAGACCAGATGGGCAGGCCCAGAGCATGGGGCACCTGGAGGGGGTCTGGGGAAGGGGGGATACCAGGTGGCAGGTGTGGCTGGTGTCCAGGCCCCTTCGCTGACATGGCCCAGTGACTCCCGGGGCACCTGTCCCCTCCCTCGGCCAGTGGAGTGGGTATGGGTGAAGGCACTGGGCCTGGGCCACCCTAAATGGGCTGGGGATACAGCACCAGCCCAGGAGGAGGAGAGGGTGGGCTTAGAGAGGCAAGGGGTGGCCCTACGTCCGATGACAAGTGTCCTGATAAGAGCCGCATGGAGGAGAGGCACTGGGAGAAAGGGGGAGGCCGTGTGGCCACGGAGGCAGAGGCTGGAGGACACGGCTGCAGCCCAGGGACACCGCTGGGGCCCCCAGGAGCGGGGAGGGGCGCGAGGGGCCTGACTGCGGACTTCCGGCCTCGGAACTGGAAGAGAATGGATTTCTAGGGTAAGCATGGTGCTCTGCTGTGGCAGCTGTGTTCACTGGGCAAGGACGTGCCCCGCATCAGACCCAAAGCTCGAAGATCCGAGACCAGCTGGACTCCCCCCTGAGCCGGGGGCCACATGGGGTCCACCCTCCTGACGCCCGGCACCATGAGCCCAGCGCCCACCGGCGGCGCCGGAGCTCGGAAAAGGCTGGTTCTGCAGCCCGAGCTTGCTACAAGCATCCCCCCGGCCTTCCCGTCCCACCTCTCCGCTAAGGAAAGTCCGACTCCGCGCCAAGGAAAATGCAACAGAACGTGCGAGCCGCTAATGAGACCCCAGGCCTGGCATCTCCGGCGGCTCCCCCCGGGGGGCACTTTCATTCACCAGGGCAGCCCGCCAAAGCCCCTACCCGCTCAGGAATTTCCCCTCTGAAGCCTGAGGGCCCGCGCCAGTTTAGAACCTGGGATCCAGCTCCTTGCAGGAGAATAAAAGCAACGGGGCCGAGGGCAAACACTGGTGTTGATTTGGCCCCTTTATTTTTGTCAACAAGGAGATTTATTTTAATGGGAACCAGGAGAATCTCGGTTGCAGACTTGTCCCCTCCTGCGGTCTCCACTGCAGCTCCCCCCACCCCCCAGGCAGGACAGCTGTGAATTTTGTGGAGGGGGTAGAGGGAGGCTGGGGAGGGTACCTCAGGTCTCTGCCCTGGCCCTGGTCTCTGCCCTGGCCCCCGTCCCTCCGCAGCGGGCCCCCACGGCCACCGCCCCTAGCTGCGGCCGCTGGCTGCCCTGCCCCCCGCGAACACAGGCTGACCCCCTTCCCCGGCTGGGGAGAGAGAGGCAGAGGAACACCAGGGCTTCCTGGGAGCCCGGCGGACACCCTGGCCAGCACACGTCACCTCTCTCGGCCCCATCCCTAAAACGGGAACGCTCCCAGGACCGGCCTGGGGATCTCGGGAGATAAAACGCGCCCTCGCAGCAGGGCCCCCATCTGCTAATGTTGGTCAGGCTTTGGCCGGGACGGGGGAGTCGAACAGGGAGGCCCCCAGGGGCGCCTCTGCTTCTAAGTGACCAGTGGGCCGGCAGGCCCACCTCAGACATCGGGGGCTAGGCACCGGTCATAATCCCAGAGCTGGTAGGGGCCCCTTCCCCACTGCCCAGCAGACGGCTCCTCTCTTTTCTTCTGCAGACTCCAGAGAATCTGATCTTGACCCTGACCGCTTGTCCCGCGGTCGGTTCACTTGCCACACATGGGAGGAGAGGCTCAGCATGGGGCTGGCCGCTGGCATGTCTGGACTCACTACAGCTGGCCTCTTAAAATCGGCCACGGTGGGCAGAGTCTTTACACCATGGAAATTGGCAGACGGTACAAACCTGGGCCTTTTCCTTAAAGACTCGGTCCTTCACCGTTTGCCGGTACCCCTAAACGGGGACCTGACCTCGGTCTACTTCCTGGAGGCCCAGAAGGCGGCCGCCATCTCTCCCCAGAAGCTTTCAGCGAGCCATCTCTCCAGCCCTCAGGGGAGGATGGGAGGCAGGATCTTCCCCTTATCCATTTTAAAAGCCCAGATTTCCTGTGGGGCGGCCATCTGCTTCCCTAAGAGGCTGGCTTTTCTAAACAGCTGTCTCCAGGTATTTGAAGGACTGTCCCGGGCTATTCCATATGCACCAGAGGAACAGAGAAGCAGCGCTGGGTGGATATTTCGGCGAACCATTTTCCTTTCATTCCACGAGTATCTCAGAGCTGCAGAGACCCTGCCCGGGGATTTTCTGGTCTGAGAGCCTCCCAAAACTCAGCTTATTTTCAGAGATCCCTCCTGTGCTCTCCTGCTAGGCGTGCCCACCCACTCCTGTATGGCCACCCCCCCACTCCCAGCGGCAGGAATTCAATGCATGTTGACCAATAGGCCCCTTATATGCATTAAACTGTGGAACCTCAAAGCTGGGCTAAATGCCAAGGCCATCACTTTAGGTCCTCAGCAAACACCCAAGGCTTAGGGTAGGGAAGGAAGTGTGCGGTCTGGGATTTGGACCAGCCTCCCCAGCTCCACAGACCAGCCGCCTTCCAGGATCCGTCATTGCCCTCGCGCCCTTGACACCCTCGCTGCTTAGGGCACCCGAACTAGTTGTCTGTGTGCCGAGGCCACCTTTAGGCTTGAGCCAGGGTCAGGGAAACCATGCTGCTTGTTCAGAAGGGAAGGGCAGGCTTACGTTCCAACGCACACGGAGGTGTGAGTTTGAGTGGCTGCTGGGTCTCTTCAGGAAAGCATTAGCTTCAGGGGCAGCAGGGCCTGTGGGGTCAGCTCATTGCCTGATTCAAATGGCTGACCTACTTTTCCTCCTCCTCTTGGGGGTGAGACTGCCTGTTCCAGCGAGATTCTGCACCCGTCTGCTGTACCCTCCAGGCTGAGTGAGTCAGTGGGCAGGAAAGTCCCTGTCGCTGTGGGCACTGAGCAGCTGTGCCTGGATGGGGGCTACTGGAGGCACAGAGACAGCTCCCGTCCCCTGCAGGGACAGACTGTTCCCAAGGGCCAGAGTGTGGGGAAGTCAAAGGCCATGTCGCACACTCCACCCCGAAGGCAGGGCCCGCCGGTGACTAAGGGGTGTGGATGGAACCACGCAGATCTTGAGGCAGGTGGACCCTGAACTTCGAGAGCCTCATTCAGGTGCAAAACAGGAGGAATATGGAGTCGGGATGAGCAGAATGCCGGAGAGTAAGCTTGGGTGGTGCCGGCCTTCCTGAGGCTGTGTAGTAACTGCTAAAGCAGGTTTGAAGTGTCCTAGAGGCTTCTGGGAAACTGACGGTTCCTTTGTGCACAGCACCAGGAGAGGGAGACCAGATGGCCGGCTGAAATTTTGGTCCCATTTTTTTTTTTATAGGGTTTGGGGTTTTGAGGTTTCCCCTCTCCCGCCAGTTCTAAAAAAAGAATCTCTGAGAGAATTTGAATGCCCAAACATGAAACAGCTATGTTACTCCTGCACTGTAGTGGGACTCTTCAAATGGTTTGAAAGACAGGCAAAAATATCCTGTGTGTACATCCGGACTGGGCCCACAGTCAGCCGGGACACGGGCTTAAAACACAGAGCCCTGTGTTCCACCCCTGGGGGTTCTGCTCAGCGGAGCCCAGATCCTAAAGCCCAGGAGTCGAATGTTTAAGAAGCTGTGGGTGAATCTGATGAGTGACATACAGAGCTAACACTCTCTGCCCATCAGCTCACCCCACACCCCACAGTTCTGAACGCGCCCCCTGTTCACGGAGCTTTGGCTCCGAGATCTCTCTCACGTATGTTCGTCATCCACTGAGCAGGCCTGGCTGGCCCCAAAGGCTCAGTCCCTTTTCCACGTGCGCCTCTGCGGCTTTCACGTCTGCGGGGTGAGGGACTCCCGGCGGCCCCGGATGGCCGGGGCGCACTCCGGGCATGAAGCAGAGGTAGTCATTTCCATGTTAAAACCAGTGGCTCAGAAACACAGTAATTGCCATGGAGCTCAGCATGAGTCCTGTCCACTGAAAAATAGCCTCAACCCTCCAGAATGTTTTAATGGAAATGACTTTCAAACACCGAGAACTGGCAAGGGAGCCAAAAACCAGTTTCTTGAAAATGAATCATGCAGTTTGGCTTGAGTTAGGCCCTTGGTCTCTGCACAACTGATGCTTATTTCTGTCCATTCAGAGTTTGTAAAGTCTGCTCAGGATTCATTTGAGTTCTGGAAAATTCATCAGTGTGACCCAGAGGAGGGCTCTGAACGTCCGTTGCTGGCCCTGCCAGCCCCGGGTGGCCCTGCCCTTCCTCCTGCAGCTGGCTGGCCACGGCCAGGGAACCCTCCTCCGTTACTGGAGCTCACGGTGGTCCCCGGCCACAGCCAGCCTCTCTCACACGACCACATGCCCGTTACATTGTCAGATGGCTCCGGGCTCCCACTCAGCCATCAGAGGGCTGGGGAACATCAGCCTGGCCTGGCTCCAGGGCTGGGTACTGCAGCTACAAAGTGGCACACAGCACAGGGAGTGCACCCCCAGAAGTTCCATCTGAGAGGCTGGAAAAAAGTGGTGTGTGTCCACAGGAGCCTGAAACTAATCCTGGAAGGAGAAAGAGGGAGGGAAGGGGCGAGGGCAGGAGGAAAAGAAGGGGGGAAGGAGAAAGATGGCGGGAGGGAAGGGGGGAAAGAGGACAGGGGGAGGGGAGGGAGAGAGGTGGGAAGGAGGGAAGGAGGGAGAGGAAGGAGGGAGGGGGAGGGGAAGGAAGGGCAGGGGTGGGGGGAGGGGGGAAGGACGCTTTCCCAGGAAGAAAGGCCTTGCCGAATGAATGGCTGGAGGCACAGAAGGCCCCATGGGCGGTCGGGTAGCGGAGGAGTGAACAGGGCCGTCTGGGGCGGTGTGCGGGCATCAGGGTTTTGAGGACGGGAGGGCACAGGAAGCGATGGTGGCCGTGGGACTGTGAACCACAAAGGGCCTCGTCTGCCCTCAATGGTGTGATTTTTGTCCCCCAATTGGCATTAAAATGAACCGGAAGTAGGAGCCACCTTTCTTCTTCAGCCCTGCTCCTCGGGGTCGAGCACAGGGCCCGGCACACGGGAGCCGGACGGGGACCAGACTGAGCAGAACACCCGCGGGTGGGTGCAGCTCGTCCCTCTCCAGCCTGGGTGCTCCCGAGCCAGCAGCCCCAGCACCGTTGGCCCCCAGCACGGTCGGCCCCCTGCACCGTCGGCCCCTACGCTCCATTTCTGCCGCGTCCCCGGATGCAGGTCTGGACTGACTCCTGCACAGACTAGAATCATGGTTCTCGACAGCAGGTTCTCAGCCTCATGCTACCGACACTGGGGCCAGATGACTCTGTTGTGGGCCGCCCTGCACACTGTAGGGCGCTGAGCATTATCCCCGCTCCACCCACTAGATGCCCGCAGCTCCCATTGGAGGCAAAACACAGCCTCTCCAAACATTGTCACATGCCCCCTGGGAGCCAAATGCCTTCAGTTGAGAGCCACGGATATCCCCGGATTTGGAGTGAGTCCTTGGCTGACCTTTCTGGCGGGTCACACCCCTCCTCCGGCTGAGCGCACGGGTGTGTGCTCACACAACAAGAACGTTCTCCAGGGAGAAGGACCAGTAGATGCCCATAGGCCCACAGCCCTTACAAGTTCAGACCCATGATCTAGAAGCATCAGGAACGTTTTCTGTAAAGGGTTACACGGTAAATACTTTGGGCATTGCACGAAAATCTCATGCAACTACACAGCCCTGATTGTGTAGGGGGAAAGCAGTTTCAGATAATAATAATGGGTATGGTTGTGTTCCAGCAAAACTTTATTCATTGACCTTGAAATCTGAATTTCATAGAATTTTTAAGTGTCCTAAAATAGTCTTCATCTTCCTGTTTCTTCTTTGAACCAACCAGCTAAACACGGAAAACCATCCATAGCCCGGGGCCCATGTGCAGGCAGCAGGTGCATCTGGCCCGTGGGCCGTGGTTTGCTGACCCTGTCCCCCAGGGCGGCCTTTGCAGTGGTGCCAGTGGTCTGTTCCTTTTGACACCACGGTGGCGTTCCTGAGACAACCGCCCCAAAGCCCCACGGTGGCCTGTCCTGGGATGGCGTGCCCTGATTTGGGGGGGGGCGGTGGTGGGTTCAGCCCCGTCAGCTTCCGTCCCAGGACACACTGGAAGCTGGAGACACAGTTCTCTCCCTGGAGTGGGAGGGGGTGTCTGGAGGCAAGCGGGAAGGGACGGACGTTAACAGGAAAAGAGCTGGATTAATTAGTGGCCTGGGTTAATCCCGCTTGGTGAGAAAAGTCATCAAAAATGTGACAGTGATGTCCGGAAAGCCTCCGGGCAGTTGCTTATCAGAACCGGGGCCACTTGGCCTATCTGATGGGAGGGAAGGTCCTTCGTCTGCCAGGCCCTGCTCAGCAGCTGTGCCGTCCTGCCCTGGAGCACAATGCTGGTCTGCGACACCCTCACCCCGAAAGGGCTCTACCCTCCGGGGACTGGCTGCCCTATTTATAGCTCGGCCTGTGCCTTCTCAAGATGGCAATTTCACGCCCATCCATAAATCTGCCCTTCCAAACCGGTACAGCTGAGAGAGTCCCAAGAACCACAATTACTAGATTCTCCATCTGGGTGGCTGAGGTGGGGTCACAACTAGGATTCCAGAAAGACAGCAGTCCAGGGCTTTGTCGAGGGCAGGACACGTCGGCTGTGGGCGAGGGTGGAGCCCGGAGGTCGCATGGGCCGGCAGCCTCCAAGACAGGCAGCCCTGGCTGAGCTCCACGAGCCAAAACCCAGGACACTGGCGGGGACCCGGGATGCCCTGACCAAGCCCCACTGTGCGTGTGGTGCTGGGCCCAGCTCAGGCTCTGCCCCCAGCATGCCAGCAGACGTACACAACACAGCTCCCCACGCAGTGCCGCAGGGGCCAGAAGTCCACGTCTGCTTATCACTCACGCCATCAGAGCGCCTGCTCTGGATTCTGCACACACCAGACACGGGGCCTCCTGCAAAGGATTTCCCTGTCGGTAGGAAGAGCTGAGTGTGTCCTAAAAACACCAACTGGGGTGCACACCACACCGGAGGAGCCTGGGGGTGACGAGAACGCAGGCGAGGGGCACCCAGTTCAGGCTGGGCACCCAGGGTCGGCTCAGCCTGACCGGAAGTCAGGCCAGGGACCATCCCAGCCACCTGCTGGCTAGGGACTTGGCATGTCAGTCAGCTGCTCTGGGCCAGCTCTCGGCCTTAAAAGGGGCAATTGGACTAGGTGGTCTGGAGTCCAATTCCAGCATGACCAGCCAACTGAGCCCACCCCAGAGTCCTTCTCAAGCCTGACCCTACACATCAGAGAGGACTGTCCATGGGAAACTGGTGAGCTTCGGCTTCAGACAGCTGTAGGTTCATATCCTGGCTCCCAGGTGTCCCACAGAACGTCTCCTTCATGAGCCTGTGAGTGAGGAAGACCCCACAGATGTGTGTCCAGTGGGTGGTGCCCGGTCACCTCCAGAGCTGGCATGGGGCACCTCTCCGGTGCCAAGCCTCCTCCTAGGCCCCTCTGGCCCTAGGAAGGATCCCATCTGGCCCAGTTTCCACAAAGCAGTGCTTCTCATAACCCAGCCCGTGTTAGGAGTGATTCCGGATAAGGAGAGGGAACCCCATGCTGATAGCCTGTCTTCCCAGAGGTCGAGGTCCGTCCACCCCACACCAGAGGAGTAGGCGGGAGGCTGCCCATACACCCCAGTGAACCCACACCTGGGTGGTCCTGCCCAGCCTGGGGAGGGAAGCCTAGATGTTGCTGGGTCCTATCTAAGCTGACCAAAGGGCACCGCGAATGCTGTCACTGGGTCCCTGTGTGTCCCTCCAGCCCTCACGCTTGCATGACGAGCCTGGCCTCCCCCAGCCTGACACAGCTCGGCTTCTGCAGCAGCTAGCAATCCCCTGGGGCTTACAGGTATGGCCACCCAATCCAGGCCACACGCTGGCCAGGACCCCTGTACATCATTAGAGTCTGCCGTGGTGAAGCCAAGAGGCACCAGCGGGCACCCCGTGAGGTCTGGAACGCCGCCACTAACCACAGGCTGATGGCGAGGTCCTGCCACCACCTCCTCGGATTTCAGGGTGGAGACCAGCACTGCCCAGGGCAGGGCGCTCAAGAGAGAAGCCGGAAGCAAGGCTGGAGAGCCGGGCCGTGAATGCCCAGCACCAGACTGGGGTGCAGGTGGGGCCGGGCCCAGGGCAGAAGGGCTGCCCGCTTGCCACACACCCTGCCAGGCCCTCTACCTCTGCTTCCACACATCCTTCAAGTGTTAATCTTTCTCACGCCCTTCCCTCGGAAGCTGGACCATCCCTCCAGGACCCAAGGCCGTCCCCAAAGCCTGCGTGCCCCTCTCCCCTCCGCAAAGAAGCCAAGGCCCCACGGGGGTCTTGAACTGCCAGGATTGGCCCATGCGGCCCTCTGAGCAAGGAGCTCGCGGGGCCTGGACCCTGCCTGGGAACCACCTGGCCTCCACGTCCACCCTGGTCCCCAGGCGGCCAGGCAGGCGAGGCACGTCCGAGAGTCCTGAGGAAGGGAATGAACGAGCCTTAGGACAAACAAATGTCGATGAACTTGAGGAAATGGAAAACATCGACTCCGTTCTCTGGCAGGAGAACCAAGAGAAGGGCTGAGCAGAGCCAAGGAGGGTTCCAGCCGGCCCGGCGGGCTCGAAGCAGCTGGTCTATCAGGCACAGATGCCAGCGCTCAGCATCCCGGCCCATGCGCCCCATGTGTGCAGGCCTGCAGGACGCTCATAAAAGCCGCCGGTTCTAGGATGGAAAGTGGGGCAGTGCAGGGGTGAAGGAGAGAGGGCGGTGCAGGCGACCCTGCAGCTCGGCCTTTCCCAGGCCACCCATCCGGGATCTCCCATGGCCACAGGGGCAGGGAGGGGAGGGTCTGCTCCCTTCTGCATCTCCAGAGATGACATGTCCAGGAACTCAAGATGGGCTCTTTCAGGCAGGGGGATGACAAGCAGGCCTTTGACAGGCCCTGGGATTTGGGAGGCAGTGAGGCCAGCAGAAGGAAGGGGCTATAGGATTTCACCCTCAGGACAGGAGGGCGTGACATGCTGTGGGTGGTAGGGGAATGAACTCTGGTCTGAGCCACTAGGAGGCTGTGTCTGCAGTCACAGGGTCGAGCTGAAGGCCCAGGACCGAGGGGCACGACAGTCCCGGGGGACAGGGAGGCAGGGAGGGGCTAAGGTAAGGGACCGCAGGGCTGGCTGATTCGGCAGTTCGGGGGCACCTGGGCGCCCTCTGGGCTTCCGTGCTGCCCTCCTGGGCCCCTGGCAGTCCCCGGCATCACACCCTACACACCAGTGTCTGGAGGCCAAAGAGCACTAGGTCTTTCTGAGGACTGTTTGAAGAGCTCAGGATCTTTCCCAGGACCGCCGCTCTTCCAGAACTCCCCTCCTGGTCCTTCCCACCCCAGTTACAGGAAACAGGAGTAGAATTACCATGACTGGCTGAGGCAGGGAGGGGTCACTGTATGGGGTAATGCTCAGGTGCCACCAAAAACCCTCGTGGCCCCCCGTCTGCTGGCCCCATCACTGCTGAGGAGCCAGCTCTCTGGACCCTGAGGGACTTCAGCCATGCCCACGTGACCTTGCCACTCCTCAAGCCCAAGCTGTGTGCCTCCTACATCCCACCTCTGACTTCCCCATCCACGCAAAGGCACGGGATGCTATGAACACCACTCAGTGCCAAGGGCAAGCAACCTGGAGCTCCACCTGCAGATGGTGATGCCCCACAGGGACCCTGTGACCAAGGGGAGCAGAGCCAGCAAATAGATTTTTCCCTCCCTCCCTCTGGAGTGAGCAGGTGTCAGGATTCCCAAAGCCTGCCCCTCACGGGCACCCCAGGGGCCTGTAGCCCCAAATCCAGTTGTAACACATGGGTCTTTGCCTCAAACTAGCACAGCCATGTTCCCTGAGCGTGTGGACAGCACAGCGGAGGGCCAGCTCCCAAGCAAATCAGTCAACAAGAAAGAGGCACGTGGGAGGTAGCTAACAGGATCTGCTAACACTGTAGTTCAGTAAGCAGAAAGCCCCAGAAATGGGAACAAACAGGGGGAAAGCTTGTCTGAGCGACACCTTAAAGAAAACAAAAGCTCTTGGGCCCAGTTTTATGACAGTTCTTTCAAACACTCTGAATCCTTAGTGGACTTCAATCACACTAGAACTCTTTATTCCCAGGCTATGTTCGTGGCTGCAAACCACAGAAGGAGTGCAAGCTTTTCAATTCACTTTACGGAACTGCATAATCCTTCTGTCAAAATCAAACAAATGGAAAGTAAAAACTAGTGTAGGAGCGCTTCTTTGGGTCAAATACTGCCTGAAGCATTTTATTTGTTGAATGGCATGGGTAAAATTATTGTCACCCACCTTACATAAGGGAAACTGAGGCACAGCTGGTGTGCGTCAGGAGCAGAGTTCAAACCTGGAGGGCACACATAAGAGCCTGTGGCCTTAATTTCTGCAAAGCACTGCCCCACAACAAACAGCCTCACCTATGAATTTAGGTGGAAAAATCCCAAATAAAAAGAGTAGGAGATCAAATGAGTAGCATGCTAGATGATTAATGTACCAGAACCAGGTAGGAATGTCAGGAGAGTGTTCCTATCTTTGTAAAAAAAAAAAAAAAAAAAAAAAGGTTTTCATTAAACACTGGGTTGATGAAAAATTACATTTGTTAGGTAACTGTCACATATAACAAAAAAGTACAGCAAAGACCCACACCCCAACCCCCAGGGGAGGACACAGGACATCCCCCTCTCCTTTCTCCCTTGGAGGGCACTCACCCCCAAATTTCATCCTACCATTCCCATGGTGCACATACTTTTATCCCAATATGCTCGGATTTGCATGCTCTTGAAACTGATGGTTGGACTCTTGCTGTGTATTTCTCCTCCTGCTGCATTTTTGACCAGCCTTTTATTTCTGAGATTCATCTATTCTGTTGAATGCTGCTTTGGGTCATCCATTTTCACTCTTGTATAATATTCCATCACGTGATCCTAATACAATTTCTGTGCCCATTCTACTGTTGATGGATATTTGGATGATTCTTCACAATTTGCCACTGTAAACAGTTCTTCTGTGAGTGCTCATGGGTGTATGACCTAAAGCCACATCCTCTCGTGCATTTGCTGGGTCACAGGATATGTACCTATTCAACATGACATCAAATGCTTGACTGTGTTCCACAGCAGTTGAACCAATTTATGTTCCAAGGAGCAATTGTAAGAATGTTTGCTGTTTTACATTCCTTGCCAAAACTGATATTTCTATAATTTTTCATTTTTACCCATATGGTAGGTGTGAAACCATGTACCTTTTTTTTTTTTTTTTTTGGATTTAGTTTGCACTTCCCCATTACTAATGATATTGAATGCCTCTCATTTTCTGAGCCAATTTTCTGACCAATTCAATTGGTCCTGTGTAAGCCTATCTCTAGATCCACTCTTTAATTCCATCGATCCATCTTTTTTTTTTAAGATTTTATTTATTTATTTATTTGAGAGAGAGAGAGAGAGAAACAGCATGAGAGGGGAGAGGATCAGAGGGAGAAGCAGGCTCCCCGCTGAGCCGGAAGCCTGATGTGGGACTCGATCCCAGGACTCCGGGACCATGACCTGAGCCAAAGGCAGTCGCTTAACCAACTGAACCACCCAGGTGCCCCATCGATCTGTCTTTTGTTGCACCAAAGCCCCACTGCCCTTTGGACTGTTAACTTTATAATGAGTCTTGAATCTGGGGAGTGTAAATTCTCTTTCTCTTCTCCAAAACTATTTTGGCCATTTAATCTAGGCCCTTTGTGTTTCCATCTAAATTTTAGAATTAACTTCTAAGTCTCCATAAAAATCCTTTTGTCCATCCATTGTCCTCCTGTATCAGCTTTTCAGTTAAATGGATACTTTAGAAATTGTAATATGGATTCTTGATTTATTACAGTCTTAGACACATCATAGTCAAAATGCTAAAAATCGTGAATGAAATCTTAAAAGCAGCCTGTGGGGCATGCATGGTGGGAGGGAGGAGCACAAGATCTTCAAAGCAGCAGTACTAAGCATGACGGCTGACTTTTCAGCAGAACTATGGAAACCAAAGGACAATGGAATAGCCTCTCCAAAATGCTTGGAGAAGAAAAGTGCCAACATAGAATTCTATAACCAGTGAAAATAGTCTCATAAATTGAGATAAAGATATTTTCTTTTTTTAAAAGAGATTTTGAGAGAGAGCACGAGCAGGGAGGAGGGCCAGAGGGAGAGGGAGAAGCAGATACCCCGCTAAGCAGGGAGCCTGATATGGGGCTCGATCCCAGGACCCTGGAATCATGACCTGAGCTGGAGGCACCAGCATCTGAGTCACCCAGGTGCTCCTAAAGATGTTTTCATATAAGAGGAAAGCTGTAAGAGTTTGTCACCATATTAATACACTATAAGAAATGGTAATGACAATGCAGGAACAAACTTTATGGCAACAAGAGCACAAAGGGTATGGGTGTAATGGAGTTAGACTGGTGTCAAGTTCTTGCATGAAGATTCTTTTGTCTAAAGTCTGTTCATCTGATACTAACCTGTCATTTTTTTTATTATTAGTGTTTACTTGGTCTACCCTTATGTTTTAGATAGCTCTCTTTTAAATAACTTATAACTGGATTTCTAAAAACTAGGGCTTGGCAATCTATCTTTTAATGGAGTTTTTAGTCCACTTACATTCATTTTAATCACTGATATGTGGATTCATTTCTGTCCTTTATTTTATATTTATCTTGCCTCTTTTCTTTCTTTTTCTTCTCTTTTCTACTTCCTTCCTATTATTGATTTTTTTTAATTTCCATTTTCCCTTTGTAGTTACATAAACTTTTCTATTAATGGCTCCCTAAACATTTTAACATATACAGTGAACTTATCAAAATTCAAAGTCCATCAATAGATTTACTTTCAAACAGTGAAGATTTAAAATACTACTTCAAATCACTTCCCACTGACTTTTCAATTATTTTAACCTTTAAAACTCTATAAGGCACGTTTATTGTTTTGCACAGCCAATGTCTAATTGCAATTGCCACATATGTACCACTTCCTTTGGTCATCATTTCTCCTTTTGTCTCATCTCCCATCTGAGATGACCATCATGCAGCCTGACATATATCCTCTGGAGTCTCCTCTAGGGAAGATTTGTTGATAGGGACATTTTTGTTAGTCTAAAAATGTTTTTATTTTTCCCTTATTCTTGAAAGATTATTTCCTCTCAGTATACACATTCAAGGTTGATTTTTTTCTTTTTCTTTTTTTTTTTTTTTTTTTTGCCAAGAAAGTAATGATTCCACTCTCTTCTGATTCCCAGTGTTTGATGTTGACAAGGTAGGTGTCACTGTCATTCCTTGGGGGAAATTTACCTCCTCTCTTTAGTACTTTGAAGATCTCTTATTCTTTGGGGTTCTGCATTTTCACCATGTCTCTGGGTGAGGAGTGGATTTTATCTGTCCTGCTTTGAATTTGACAGGCTCAGTGAACATGAGGATTAGTGTCTTTCATCAGTTCTTGTAGTTCTTGGCCTTGTTTTCACCAGATATTGCCTCTTCTCCCTCTGATTAGATGTGAGTTAAACCTTCTCACTCGATTCCTATCATTCGCATCTCTCTTTTAGATCTTACACTCTTTTCCTTTCTGTGCTACATTCAGGTGGTTTTTATAGCTCCATTTCCTAGTTTATTGATCCTTTCTTTGGTTGTGTCTAATCTGTGGTTAAATTCATCTGCTGAGTTTGCAATTTTGGTTGGAATGATTTTCATTTTTTGTGACTATATTTGGATCTTTAAAAAATCTTCTTGGTCATTTTTATCATACTCTCTCCTTACCCCTATTTTAACCTCCTCATTTATTTCTTTAAACATATCAAACATACTTCTATATTCTTGTCTACCACTTCCAATATGTGAAGTGTGATGTGTGATTCTTCCAGTTGCTGTGTTTTGTTTTCTCTCCTTCTGTTGGGTCTTGTTCATGGGGCCATGTTTCCTCATGTATAATGTGATTTTGACCACAGACCCCAAACCCCTTGAAATGGTTTCACTTGGGGGAGGTTCTTTGAGACCTCATTTGAAGGGAGTTTCCTTAGAGAGAGTTTATACTCACTTCTGTCAAGTACTTCAAAGTGCTGCCAGTTCATGGCCACTGTAAACTAAATTTTCAGGTTGAGGCTCTTTGGACCACCCATGTAGTATGAACTTGGGCTGCAAACCATGTGAGCACTGGCTTGTGGTTATGAATTTTCAGGGAGAATTTTTTTCTCCACTCAGTGCCAAATTCTTCATAAATGGGTTTTCCTGCCTGCCCCAGGGCATGTGGCTATGTCTAATCAAACTGATAGGAGTCCTTCAGAATCCCAGTGATGGACTCTCTTAGGATCTCCTTGTTGGGCAGTCTGTGGCTGTCCCCTGGCTCCTGGAAGGCCATGAGCCCAGAAGCTAATGTTCACTCAATGTTGATGCGGTGAAGGCCCATTCCTGTGCACAGGTTCCCACTCAAGCGGAGTTATTTTGTCTCAGAGAATCCCTTCTTTCTTGTACAAGGGAACTTTGATGAAGTGATTTAAAAATTAATCTCAGGAATGCCTGGGTGGCTCAGTTGGTTAAGCATCTGCCTTTGGCTCAGGTCATGATCCCAGGGTCCTAGGATCCTTGCTTAACAGGAAGCCTGCTTCTCCCTCTGCCTGCTCCTCCCTCTGCCTGCTCTGCCTGCCACCCACCCCCCCCACCCCCCACATGGGCACCAGCTCGCTCACTCTCACTCTCTGAAAAATAAATAAAAATATTTTTAAAAATAAATAATAAAAATTAATCTCGAAGAATAAAGTAGTCAAGGTCTTTGGGGAAAAAGAGTAGTGAGTCATGACATACACTGCCCTACATTGTGATGGTTAATGTCAGACATCTGCTTGACTGGGCTAAGGGATGCCCAATTGGCTGTTAAAACATTATACTGGGTGTGTCTTGAGGGTGTTTCTGGAATAGATTACCATTTGAATCAGTGGACTGTGTAAAGAAGATCAACCTCCCAAATGCAGGGGCAGGGGGGTCATCCAATCTGCAGAGGGCCTGAACAGAACATAAAGTGGAGGAAAGGAGACTGATGGGGTTCTGCATTTTCGTCAGCCGTCAGCATTCCTGGGTCTCAGGCCCTCAGACTCACCCTGGAACTTATACCATCAGCCCCCTAATTCCCAGGTCTTTGATCCTGGACTGAGTTACACCACTGGTTTTCCTGCTTTTCCAGCTTGAAGGCAGATCCTGGAACTTCTCAGCCTCCATACTGTGTGAGCCAATGTCTAGAATAAAATCTCCTCTCATATTTATCTATCTGCACATGTATCCTATTGGTTCTGTTTCTCTGAGAACCCTTATTAATATGCACATTAAAACATGATATAAATCTTCAATACTTTTAAACGTGTGGCCCCCTCTCATGTCACAACTAGAGATCAGTAAAATGAATAAAAGGTCTATAAATAGGCCCTGTAATAGTAGTTTTTCAAATCAGTGGGATAGAAAGAACTCTTCCCAGAGCACTCAATGGTTGGATAATCAGTTACTCCCTTAGAAAAATGGTCAGTTAGGCTTCCATGTTATGCCAGAACAGAGTCCAGATGAATCAAAGAGCCAAAGTAAAAAGTGAAGACACAGAACAACATTAAAAGTAGAGCATAATATTTATGCAGTCTCCAGGTGGGAAAGACATTTTTAAGCGTAAAAAGAAAGGCAGAAGACATAAAAGAAACTTTTAAACCACTTAAACTTCTATTTGTAACAGAACGTGGTGAACCAAAGTAAAAGGCAAAGATAAACTGTGTAAAATACATGGAAATTATAAAAGAGACAAAAATTCACATTTTACAAGAATTTTACAGATCAATAAAACATAGGTTTCATGAAATATGAGCAGAAAATGTACACCAAAAATGCTCAGCAGATTTGTGAAATAAATGTTCAAGTTCACCAGTAATTACAGAAATGTACACTGAAGAGTGCATAACTTCCAGATTCATCCAGATCTTTCAGGGATAATCCTCAGTGTTGGTGAACTTTGGGTAGATGGGCATTTCCTACCCTGATGGTAGTAAACTAACTCGTGATTTCCAGAGGACAATCTGGCATTTTGTATTAAGAACTACAAAAGTATTTCAACACTTTGACCTCACAATTCCCCTCGTAGAATGGCAACCCAAGGATGGCAGGCCTAGGCAAATATACGACATGATGATTGTTGCCTGCACAATGATTAAAAAACTCAAAATCAATATCCAAAATGAAAACTGGCTAAACATATTATCATATACCCAAAGAATATGACACATGGTGAATTAAATACTAAAAATAAAGCTTTGGACAAAGGAGCAGAGGCAAAGATAGTCTTTCAAAAAATGGTGTCCAACAAATGGACACCCACAAGCAAAACAATGAATCTAGACACAGATGTTACACCCTTCACAAAAATTAACTCAAAATGGATCACAGACCTATGCAAATGCAGAACTATAAAACCCCTGGGTGGCTCAGATGGTTGGGCATCTGCCTTCGGCTTAGGTCATGATCCTGGGGTCCTGGGATCGAGCCCCACATCGGGTTCCTGGCTCGGTGGGGAGCCTGCTTCTCATTCTCCCTCTCCCCCTCTCCCCAGCTCATGCTCTATCTCTGTCAAATGAATAAATTTAAAAAAAAAATCTTTAAAACCCCTAGAAGATCACAGAAGAGAAAACCCAGAAGACTTTGGGTTTGGCAATGACTTTTCAGATACAACACCAAAGATGCGGTCCATGAAAGAAACAAAGCTGAACTTCCTTAAAATTAGAACGTTCTGCACTGTGAAGGCAATGTTAAGAGAATGAGAAGAGAAGCCACAAACCTGGAGAAAATATTTGCAAAAGACACAGCTGATAAAGGACCGTTACCCTCAATATCCAAAGAACTCTTAAAACTCAACAATAAGAAAGTGAACCACTTGATTAAAAATGGCCAGAAGAGCACAGCACAGGGAAGATCATTAGTAACATTGTAATTACTGCATACGGTGATCAAGGGCGGCTAGCTCTCTTGTGTTGGTTCACTGCCTGCAAATGTGGAATCACTTTGTAGGACACCCGAAACGAATATAATATTGTATGTCAACTACACCGCATTTAAAATAAATGGGTAAAAGACATGAGCAGACAGCTCACAAAGAAGATATTCAGATGGGTGAATAAGCACATGAAAAGATGCTCCCCATCACACGTCATCAGGGACAAGCAACACAGCAAGCTACCACTGCACGTGTAGTAGAACGGCCCCAATCTGGAGCGCCGGCATCAAATGCTGGCAAGGATGTGGGGCAGCAGGAACTCTCATTCACTGTTGGTAGGAATGCAGCACAGGGCAGCCACTTTGGAAGCCACTTTGGCAGTTTCTTACAAAGCTAAGCATCCTCTTGCCACACAATCCAGCAACCACACTCCTCGGTCTTTATCCAAAGGAGCTGAAGACTCATGGTCGCACAAAAACCTGCACATGGGTGGTGATGGCAACATTTTCCATAATCACCAGCTCTTGGGAGCAACCAGGATGTCCTTCATTAGATGAATGGATAAATAAGGTGTGGTCCGTCCGGACAACGAAGCAATATTCAGCGCGAAAAAGAAAGGAGCAATTCCATGACATTCTGGAACAGGCAGACATGAGGCAACAGTAAAGGGACCAGTGGTTGCCAGGGGTTGAGGAGATAGAAAAGTAAGCAGGCAGAGCACAAGGGAGTTTTAGGGCAGTGAAAGCACTCTGTATGACACCATAAGGGTGGATATGTGTCATCATACGTTTGTCCAAACCCATAGAATGGGCAGCACCGGAGCGAGCCCTGATGTAAGTGATGGGGTATGTGGTTGGGTGATAGTGATGAGTCAGCGCAGGAACAAATGCACCACCGCGCTGGGGGTGGGGTGTGGGGATGAGGCGGACTGTGCCTGGGCTTGGGGGGCAATACAGGAAATCTCTCTACTTCCCACTCAATTTTTCTATGAACCTAAAACTGTCCTGAAAAGTTAATGTTATTAACCAAAAAAATAATAAAATAAAAATCAGGCTTTGAGGGCCATTTCACTGCAGAGACAACACGCACGCCATAGTGTGTCATGACAGGAGCAGCGTCCGAGCAGAAGATGTGACGCATTGACCCGCTTGGCCAGCTGGTATCGTGTCCCGCATGGCACCGGGCACGGAGGATCCCAGGCCGGTGCGTGCATGAGCGTGAGACGGGGGAGATCGGGTCTGGGAGAAACTGAGTTGGGGTGTGAATCAGCGGATTCCAAGGTCAAGACAAACTCCATGCGAATCCTAGCTCCGAGGTAGCTCGGCCCTGGCCAGCGACCCGACCTCTCTCCACACATGGCGCCCGAGGCCAATGGAGGGCAGTGAGGAGGGAGCGTCTAACCGAGCGCTGGCAGCTGGACGGCCGTCCCCTTGATCTTCCTGGTTCAGGTTCGGGTCCCCGACGCGGTGCACACCACAACCCATATCCCAACACACAAGCCCTCCCTGGCCAGCAACCTGCACCCGGAGTGGGAGTGGGGCCGGGGGGCGGGGTGGAGGTCACAAAGCCAAGGAGTTAGGGAGAAGGAGAAAACTGCATTTGCTCAGAGAATTCTCTTTCTCTCGTTTATTCATTGACTCAAACACCTGTCCAGCATCTGCTGAGTCCCAGGACTACGCCAGGCACACACATGGGTGGAGTCTCTGTGACTGTCCCTGGGACAGATAGCCTCCTGCCCCACCCACGACCCCCCAGGGTGGCTCTTTCCCAGGCTCCCTCTGCTTGGTCCCTGTCAGCCCTCCGTGTGCGGAAATCCTGCACACCGGCTGCCCGGTTGCTCCCTTGATGACTCCAGAGCCCGAGGGGCAGGTGTTTCTCTGTGGCCTCCATCCCTCCTGGGTCTGCTGGGGGTCAGGGTGATGCCCCGGCCCATAAAACACTCCAGGCTTTCATGGACAGGAGGAAACCACCAGCAGCTCCCTGGGGCAGGGCAGGGGCTCCTCATCTCTGCGCCCTGGGGCCTCCTAGCTGGGACAGCAGTGTCCCCACCGGCCAGGGACGGAGCCACTCTCCTCCCACTGACAAGGAAAGTGACAGTGCGAAGAAGACCTAGCCCGCCATCTCTGTCCGCAAATGGCAGGACTAGGGGCTGTGCCCCGTCCTGCGGCCCCCATGGGTACCAGGCTCATCAAACAGGATCAGTCCAAGTGACTTCACAGAGCCGCTGAGACGCTGTGGTCACTCAGGCCCTTTGCCACCACCTCCTCCCCCCTGGGGACAGTGCTTCATCCAGGAGGAATGTGGTGCCTGCGTTCCCAGCTTCTTTTTCCAGCTGCCCCCAAAGGTGGGAGCTGGGGGGCCTCTCCGAAGCACAGACGGATTCCTCTGCTCTCATTTTCAGAAATTCTGCGAGTTGGTCTGGGACGTGAATCATGCTTCGGGTTTGGAAAAAGTTGCAGAATCAAAGCCGAGGGAGGTTTGGGGCCGCCCGGACGTGGCGGCGGGCCTGGGGCCCATCCTGGAGGCTGGCCAACGCGGTCCCTCTCAGCTCTGCTGGGGGACAGCCAGCCCACCTTTCCCAGAAATCGGGGTCCGGCCGCTAACGCTCTCAAACCAAGGACACAGCCGTTACCTCCTGGCTCCACAATCCCAAACAATTTCCAGGGGTGTCCCGAAATCCCAGAATAAAACTGCTCCTTAAGTAAGCACACAAAATCCCTGCAGTGAATTATCACATAAAGCATTCAGGATGTTGGTGAGAGGCCAGGGGACGGGGGAGTCTTCTTCCCAAAGAGTCAGGGTGTCCCGGTGATCAGCTGTGGGCAGGCTGGCCCTCGTGAGATGAAAGCCCATGTTTTCCTCTTGAAAACAGAGAAACTGAGGGCCACATGGGAAAGGACCCCTCCCCCTCCCCCCAGGTCCTAGAGCATTACACAACACAAGCCACGTGACATGCAGCTAGTCTAGAAATTTCCATCACTAGGGTTACTCCTTAAGGACCGTCTGAAGACATGCGTGAGTTTTTGGCTTCACAACCAAATGTGTGAGGTCTTGCATGGGACCAGCTCACCTCTGAGACCCTGGCCCCGACCTGCTCTCTCGCACAGCTGCCCGGGGTGCACCCTCCAGCCACACTTTTCCAGAAGGACACGCTGCCTGGGGGAGGCTGCCTTTCTGTGAAAGTGACACCTTGCTGGGCACAGAATTTAAGGTCACAAACTGCAACTTTCAATGTCACTGCGATGTAGCTCCTGTTGGCATTTCTGGTTGCAGAGAAATCTTGAGATTTGATTTTTGCTCCTCTGTGAATAAACATTTTCCCCATCCCGTGAGCACCGAACTGTTATACAGAGGCTTAATGTTTCCCACGAGAAATGAAGAACAGATCAGCCCAGCCCAGCCGTGGTTCCCAGGGCCCTGCTTGGTGACAAGGGCCAGGCCTGGGTAAGACAGCCTTGACTTTGTTCTGTCACTAATTGGGCTTGTGGCCTTGAGAAGTCACCCCACCTTCCTAAGGCATACTTCACTGCTTTTTAATCAGGAAAGAATGTTTTCTGCCAGCATCTGTTAGCACAGGCTCAGTTATGCCGGGAAACAAGCGTCCCCAACATCTCTGTGGTTTAAAACAAGAAGGAAGTGTTTCTTGCGCACTCATGCTCCATGTAGCTCCCGACACCTTCCCACAGTGACCCAAGCACCTGCTGGAGGCTCCAGCACGGAATACTGCCCGTTTCCATGGCCCGGGAAATGACCTTTCCTACTGCCTCTGCTCAGAAGTGGGGCCACCACGGCCCCCGGAGATGGGGTCGGGGACAGGGAGGCACAGCATGGACAGGCTCATCAACAGCCAGGCGCCCCAAATGGTCACCCGACGGTTCCCTGGCAGAATCCACCCCACAGTTACCTTCTACAGGAAGCTGGGAAAGCCTGGATGGTGAGGGATGGATCTGTCTGCTCCGCGGGCCCCCCAGGTAGAGGACAGGATGGCGGCACTGAGGGTGGCTGGGGCCAGGGCACACTCCCGAAGGAGCCGTGCGGGAAGCAGGACCACGGGCCGAGTGGCCGAGCCTCTTTCCTGTTGGCTTCCCAGCTCCCAGTGAGGGTCCTCTTCCCACCTCCCTTCGCTTCTGTAGGTCAGGGAGGGGCCTTCCTCCACCGGGGGGGTGCCAGGCCCAGTCCCCCAGAAAGGAAGTCTGTGACCTGGCACAGATGGGATTGGCTGATTTCTAAATCCCGGTTCCTTTCGATCTTGAAAACAACGTCTTTTCAACTGAAGCTCAAGACGTAACAGAACTCAGGCAGGAGGGTGGTTTCCAGTGAAAAGCCCCTGGAGTGAGACACGGCATCTCGGGCAACTTCACATCCACGCTCTCTTCCACTGAGCGTGCACGTGTCTGTCTCTCTCTGAGTGTCTCTCTCTCACTGTGTCTCTCTCTGTCTCTCCCCCACCCCATCTCTCACTGTCTCTCCCTCTCCCCCATCCCTCACTCTCTCTCCCCCACCCCATCTCTCCCTCTGTCTCCCCCATCTCTCCATCTCTGTCTCTCCCGCACCCCATCTCTCACTCTCTCCCTCTCCCCCGTCCCTCACTCTGTCTCTCCCCCACCCCATCTCTCCCTCTATGTCTCTCCCCCATCTCTCACTCTGTTTCTGTCCCTCCCCCATCTCTCATTCTCCTTCTCTCCCTCTCCCCCATCTCTCTCTCTGTGTCTCTGTCTCTTCCCCACCCCATCTCTTCCGTTGTCTCTCTCGAGCCAGACAACAGCATGATGTAACTCGCAGCCCAAGCAGCCAACTTGTGTCTGCAGAATCCGCGTTTTAGGTGTTTCAGAAAAGAGCTACACCCTCTTTCTCATGGGAACAGGATAGAACGAGCCATATCTGGGGGTTCAGCCTCTCCCTGGAGTAGGGAGACCCCTGACATTACAAGCTGGGTGCCCCTGGGATCTCCAAACCTCCTAGCGCCCAGAGACCCTCCTGCTCGTGGCAACCACCCCCGCCCGGAGACTGTGGGTCTCTCTCCCCGCCAGGCAGCCCTGGGAACAAGCTGGCAGCATCCACTGGAGACAGCAACTAATGACAATCCCAGGCTGTGCTGGAACCGCCAGTCTGGGCGCACAGACAGGACGTCCCTGCTTCCAGACTGTCATGTTTGCTGCACTGTGGTCCAGCTCTGCCTGCTGGAGACACGGGGTGGGTCGCTCCCCTCCACGTCGTGGGCCCAGGAGGAACGGCGTGGGTTCCCCATGTGGCGCTGGGGCAGAAGGTGGGCCCAATGCAAGCGTCCACTGCCCAACACAGCAGCCGCCAGTGCGGGGACCGGACGTGTGTGCCCTGTGCTGACAGAGGACCAGACAGCAGCCCGGGAGCCTGGAATCAAGCAGGATCCAACCAGATTTGATCTTGGTTTTGTTTGAATAGGTTTTAAGGCAGAGAAGTTTGAAGATGGAGCAGAGTCATGCCAGCTTGCACACGAAGACTCAAGTCAATAAATCGCAGGCTTCTCTCCCCTGGCAAGACAAGGGGGAGCCAGAGACAGGGGAAGACTTGCTGGTCCGAGGTCAGGCTGAGCCCTCCAGGGCGCCGGCAGGGAGGGACAAGTCCCCGGTCTGTCCCAGAGAGAGCTGAGCATGAGGGCGGGGGGTGGGGGGCAGCTGCTGCGTCCCAGGAGACACACAGTAGCCATGCCCCGTCCGCAAGGTGGGCGCTCACTCTCAGCAACTCTGAGATCCCAGGGGCAGAGCTTCCACACGGGGAGACCCTGGGCAAGATGGTCTCATCTTGCAGGTGGGGACACTGAGGCGCCCCTGGGGGCTGACCTGCACACGGCTGCAGTTCTGTCCCATTTCCTCACTCTTTGTCTAGAATGTTCTCTGGGGAAAGAGCAAAGGGCCAAGGAACAGGTGTGCAGCTCCCTTCACTGACATGGAGACACGTCATGGCCATTCCATCCGTCTGCTCAGGCTGTTGCCACAAGACCCCCCGGCCTGGGCAGCCGGCCCAGCATCACTTCTCCCAGTTCTGGAGGCTGGAAGCCTGAGATCAGCGTGCCCCCAGATTCGGTTCCTGGTGAGAGGCCTCCTCCTGGCCAGCAGTCACCTCCTCACTGTGCCCCCGCTGGTGGCTAGAGAGGCTTATAAGGACACTAATCTCACCAGACGGATCCACCCACATGACCTCATCTAAACCTAATCACCTCCCAAAGGCCCCCCGAAACCGTCACATTGGGGGTTCGAGCTTCAGCACGTGAAACTGGGAGCGTCACAGACATTGGGTCCATAACACCATCCTTGGCTCCCCAGTGCTCCTGGATGGAAATGGGAAGATTCGGCAGGGTCACCACTGAAGGGGTGCAGACTGTCACTGTAAACTCTAGGGGGCACTAGTCACATGGGGGGGTCCTATGGACAGATTCCCTGGAGTTGTGCACTGCACAATTTGCACAATCATCCACAGTGAACCTGAGTCGGGCACACACCAATCACTTCAGGGGCCCTCCGTTTGGGGTTCTCCTGCATCACTGGGGCCATCACAAGCCCCCATCAAATAGGTCCTGACGTTACCTGTAGTTTACAGATAATGGTGTGGAGACCCAGAGAGGACAAGTAGTTTGGCCAAGTTCACGGGGCTCAGGCCTGCCGGAGGCTAGGCATCACCCCAGCTTCATCCAGCCTCCCTGGTGCTGAGCCAGCCACGGGGCAGCTCTCGGGTGCCGTCACTTAGGCTGACTCCCCCAGGAAGTCCCCAGACTGTGCACCCTCCCGGGGGCCAAGCAGCTTGCCATGGTGCTCCACATGAAGGGTGTGGGGTGCAAAGGTGGGTGAATCTAACACACGCCAGCCCTCAGGGAGCCTCCATGCTGGGCACCAGGCAGCCCCTAGACGTTCCTTCATTCAGGGCCAGACAGCGGGATACCCGGAGATGCATGGCAAGGGGACCCAACAGGCAGGCACAAGGGAAGGCTTTCTGGAAAGTGACATTTCACGGAGTTCGGGATGATGAGTAAGAAATGCTGCCGGAGATGGACAGAGCCAGGTGCTCACTCTCACTCTGGGGGGCAAGGAAGCAGCAGCGCATGTGACCTCGAGGCCGGGCACCGTCCCCAGGAGGGTGAAGTGGCCGGACCGGGGCGGTGCTGGGTTTCTGACTTGACTCCTCAGGCGTGTGTGGTGTTTGGTGGTGGAGGCAGGACTGCTGTGACTCGGTCCGTCCAGCCTGTCCTCCTGGGGTGCACTTGCTGAGGCAGGTGCCTCCTGGGGGTCAGGTCCAGTCCTCATGCAGGAAGACGGGGGTGACAGTTCCTGGGGTCCTGCATGGAGCAGCAAGGGGCCATGTTGGAGCTTCTCTCCTGACCACCCCACATCCACAGCAGGTGACTGCCTGCCCAGGGCCGGTGCTCGGTTATGGGGGGAGTAAATCCAGCTTGGAGCTCCTCTGGCTTCCTTGGTCACCCACCATCCCTCCAGCCCAGGCTCAGGAACCCCATGGTCTAGCCGATGAGGTCTGTGTGGCCACCGTTCGGCTGGAACAGATGGGTGACATCTTCACATCTTCTGTGGAGGATGTGGTAGCTGGGTCCAGCCCTGCAAGGGGCAGGTCCTTCATAGGTGCTGCCTGGGGGGACACAGCCTCACGGCACAGCTGCCTTGACCCGAGGAGCGTCTGCACCAACCAGTGCTGGGAACATGTACCTAACTAGGCTCCCAGCAGCAAAGGACCCAAGTGGGGGGGTCAGCACCCCAGGCCAGGGAGAAGTTTCCTAATACCTAATGCTCACTCCCAAGAAGTTCTCCCGAAGTCAGCTTTTGGCCTGGGGTGGCCTCAGAGACCCATAAGCAGAGCAGACCCTGCAGTGTGAGTCCATATGGACCCCAGCCCCCACCAGCCCTTCCGGGACTGACCCAGAGGCGCCCTCGGGAACTAGAGAGGGGCAGAGCTGACATGTTCCCAAGCACAGAATGCACGACCTGCCGTTTAGGGGATGCTTCCTGCGTATTTGCTGAATGCAGGGCCTAGTCCTCAGGGGGCTCCTGCAAGGCCCCTTCACGGATTCAGTCATTCAACAAATATTTTGGAGCCCGTTTTGTATGTTAAACTTCATGCTAAGCACTAGGGAAACCAGCCAGAAAGTACAGAAAGAGACAGAGAGGAAGGAGAGAGGGATGAAGGGAGGAATGGAGGGAGGGAGGGAGGGATGGGGGAGGGAGGGAGGAAAGGGGGAGGGGGATGGAGGGAGGGAGGAAGGGATGAAGGGAGGGAGGAAAGGAGGAAGGGGGGAGGGAGGGAGGGAGGAAAGGGGGAGAGAGGTAGGAGAGAGGGAGGAAGGGGGAGGGAGGGGGATGGAGGGAGGGAGGGAGGAAAGGGGGAGGGAGGGAGGGGGGAGGGAGGGAGGAAAGGGGGAGGGAGGGAGGGAGGGGGGAGGGAGGAAAGGGGGAAGGAGGGGGATGGAGGGAGGGAGGAAGGGATGAAGGGAGGGAGGAAAGGAGGAAGGGGGGAGGGAGGTAGGAGAGAGGGAGGGAGGGGGGAGGGAGGGAGGAAAGGGGGAGGGGGGAGGGAGGGAAATGGGGAAGAAGGGAAGGGAGGAAAGGAGGGGTGAAGGGAGAGAGGGAAGGGAGTGAAGGAAGGAAGAAGGAAGGGAGGGAGGGAGGAAGGGGGAGGGAGGGAGGAAGGAGAAGGGAAGGGGAGAGGGAAGGAGAGAGAACAGTCCCTGCCCAGGGCTGCTCTCCCGCTCTCCCCGCGCTCCCCACGCTCCCCACCAGTGGCTGGCTTGATGGAGGCGTGTGCAGTAGGAAAGCAGGGTTCCACAGCTGAGTTGGGAGGTGCTGGGCCGACAGAGCCATGTGGCCACAGGAATACTAGTGCAGAGGGAAGGCAGGATTGCGGGGAGCAATGGTGGGGGTCCCCAAGGGTGGTGCCTGGTGCAGAGGGCCCAGGCAGGGCAGAGAGGGATGCACACATTTGTTGGGGGGGGCGTCCTGGGAGAGCAGAAGCCGCGGATGAGGATGGGGATGCCCGGAACATGATGCCCACGCCCAGACAGGCCTCTCCCGGCCCTGAAAGCAGCCATAAAGAGACTCTCTCTTTCAGGGGAACCCGGGGACCCTGCAGAGTGCAGGAGGGGATTCCAGAACCAGAGGCCGCTGGCTCAGGGCCTCACCTAGCACCTCTATGCAGGGACCCCCCCCCCCCCGGGAGCCCCGAGTCCTGGGCCATGTTGCACAAGTGTGGCCCGAGCCTGGGAACCCAAGGGGGCCTCGCGGCCGCGGGCGGAACATGTTTGCACAGTGAGTCAGCACAGATGTAGGGCTCTCAGTACACACTCGTCCACGGGGCAGGACACCAGGCCTCACGGCTGCCGACGCCCCCACACCCTCCCGCCAAAGGGAGGCCGTGGGAGGGGGTGGGGAGGGCCGGCTGCAGACAAAGGCCATGGAGCTGCCCCGCCCGTGGCCGTGGCCCGGGGCCAGTTTGAATTAGTGAACATCTGAAATGAAGAAAGTTTTGTTCTGTTCTAAGAACCCCAGTCTGTTTGAACAGTCGGCCGCAGATTAGGGGCCGAGGATTACCACCAGCCTGGCGTCCTGCTCGCCTGGCTTGAGGAGCAGATATAAATAACTCGCTTTCAGAACGTGGATTGTTCAGCAGGCGAAGGTCACAATTAAAGGGACCTGAAAGTCAGCCTCTTGGGACCGGGCACCCTGTGATCTCAGGGTCATCAAGTGGCTTTGTGGTCGCGACAAGCGCAGGGCGTGAGCCGGGGCCGGGCCGGGGCTCAGAGAGCCACGGTGCTGGGGACCTCCCGCGGTGGGTCCTGCATCTTCGGAAACTTCACAAATGCGCGGCCAACAGCTCTCTCCCACACCGGCTGCACGGTGCATGAAGAGAACAAAAAAACAACACTCGAATTCTCCTGTGGCTAATTCATTCCAGAAAGCACCAGACTGAATATCGCTACTGTAAATAGATTTCTTCATTATCCTGGGGCATTTTTTGGCCAAGGCATTTTTTGGCCAAAAGACTAAGGAAAAAACCAGGCGAGAGTCAGTAAGTGTCTGGGCTCCCAGCAGGCCCAGCAGGGGTGTGGGAGGGAGGCCCGGGGAGGCTGTGTTCCCACGGGGGACGTGCGTCTGGTTCGTTCAGGTGCACTTGCTCACGGGGCTGGGGAGCTCAGCCGCAGCTGTGAGCCAGACCGCCGCAGGATGGGCACACGCGTCAGTGCCCAGGAGGGGCAGCCTCGGTGGCCTTCTGTGATCCGCTCAGGATTTCTTGTATGGAGGTGACCAAATGATGACATGGAGGGTTCCGTGACACTGAAGCAGCTTTATTACTTACAGTTTGCAAGAGGAGGGGCCACGCCACACCACGCAGGGCACGTGGCAAAGCACCAGACTTGGTTGGGAGGCAGAAGGAGCCGGGAGAGCTCGGCCAGAGTCCGTGCTGTGGTTTCTCGGGGAAGGAACGGGCCAGGCCCGGAACACAAGTCACAGCAAGCTCAGCACTGGCGGGTCTAATTCCAGTGGGCTCTGGGTCACCAGGGTGTCCCTAGCTGTCTGGTCCCTGGCTGGGTGATTTAGGGCAGGGGGAGTACTGGCTCGTGTGTGAGAGCCAGACAGGGAGGTGGATGCGGGTGCGGGCTCCGGATTGGTTGGTCTGTACACAATAGGCGTGTTTGCAGGGGAGCTGTCTGCTGTCCCTGGGAATTAGCTCCCCACCCCGGGGAGGGACAATCTCTCCCCAGCCGGCAAGGCCCCAGAGATGTGAAAGCATCTTAAAATTGGGGAAATAAAAAACATGATTAACACAGGCAGCTGGATGCTTCTCTGGTCAGAGCACCCAGCAGGGCGAGCCCCGCTTGGGCCTGTGGAATCGTCTGCCCTGGGGCTCCAGGGAGTCTCCTCCCTGGACATTCCCCAGGGCCTGGGCCTGGTCTCATCTGCATTCACTGCCATGCCCTGGGTGATCTCCAGGAGCATGCACAGGCTGGCGTCCCCATCTCCACCTGCTCCGGCCCCTCTCCTGAGTCCGCACCTGGGGATGCACCTGTGCCAACTCCCGCGGACCCTGTCCGTGCCCCAGGCCTCTCATCTGTGTCATTCTCTCCTGTGTTGTCTCTGGCAGACGGCCCTCTGTCCTCTCCTGGCCCAAGCCAGAGCCCCACGGTCAACCTTGTCTCTGCCGACCTCCTTCCCCCGCCACCCCCAAGCCCATTCCTCACTCTCCCTCGAGGCAGGAGAGGACAGAAAGTGGAGAAGCCCCTTCCTCCTCCACACGTCCAGCCTGCACCCCAACTCGCCCCAGGGGTTGACCACAGTCGGAAGCAGACCCCGGATGAGATGACAAGACCTGATTTGGGGCCACTGCCAGCCAGGTGAGGCTTGTAGCCAGCGGTAATCCACGCCGAACCCGTGCTGGGTGGGCAGCTCCCATCCGGCCCCTTGGCTCTCCTCGTGAAAGGCCGGGGCTTTGCCCCCCATACCCTGTGCTTTAGAAACATTCTCCAACGTTATTTCTGCCGGGGAAATCCACGGAATGAGACAGCATGACTGGCTTCCTGCGTAAGTCCCTGGAGGAAAGTGGAAACCACTGGGACTCGGTGGGGCAGATGCATCAAAACAGGGGTCCTGACCTGCTGGCGAACATTCGGGACCCCTGCCCCAGAAAAATGCCAAGTGCACGCACCACGGGCTCCCAGTGCCCCCCGAAGCCCAGCCCTGCCCCTGAGATCCAAATGCTGCTCCTGCTGGACAGTCGTGCTACCAGGGAGGTGCCGAGGACCCGACAGGGAGGCGTGCAGCCTGGCGTCCTGAGCTCCCCGCTCACCTCCCGGAGGAGCGCCACCTCCCAGGGCAGCCACACAGGAAGCAGGGCCACAGGAAGTCAGTGTGTCCGGCCTCCTGAGTTCCTGGGGGGGGGGGGCAGTCCACCCCTGAACCTCCATGGGTCAGGACCTCCATGGCGGGCCCCTCAGAGCCTCTTCTCCTAGCAGCGCCCACAGGGTGCCGTCAGCTGGTGCGTGGAAGACGGTGTGCACCCCGCAGGCCCAGAAGCACGCCTCTCCCTCCCCAGAGCCCCTCTTGGTACATTGAGAAGGGTGCCCCATCTGCCCCGGCCCTGTCACCCTCTTCTCACAGATCTTGGGGAAGCAGGAAGGGGTATGGAAGGTGTCTCTGGGGCCAAGCGTGGCCGCAGTCCAGAAACAGCTTTGGAGTCCCCGGGGCAGCGCTGGGCAGCGTTCCAGTTGGACGCGGGGTCTGTCTGCCTGCACTGCCCGAGACAAGGCCAGCCATACACAGACCTGGGAAGGAGGGGGCCCCAGAGCAGAAACAGGGATCTGCACGCAGGACCCCCGATGTAGCTGTGGGCTCGAAGGAGGGGGACTGCTGGGCAGGTCCTCCCAGAGACGGTGCTCAGCCCATGGCTGCCCCTCCTGCCCCGCGGCCCCCTCCAAGGGTGGCCCTGTCCTCACCTCGAACATCATGGGTTAAAATGCACCTGTTTTGAGCTACATATAAATGGAATCACACATGTTTTGGAGAGGGGGGTGTTGGTTTGTTTTTATCTCTGCCTGGAGCTTTCTCCCCCTTTGTTCTCTTTGGGATCCAAGCACTGGGACCACGCGAGGACAGCCGTCTGTTGGCCAGTTGTGATGTGCACGGACACCGGGTTTCTCCAGTGCTGAGCGACCACAGAAAGGCTAGGAGACATGCACGTTGCTGTGTCTGTGTGTGCGTTTCCATCAGGTGCACACCAGGGCGTGGGAGTGCAAAGTCCCCGGGTTTGCACAGTGTCGGCTTCCGGACACGGAGGCCCCGCGGCGGCACCGGTGTGTGCCCCCCACCCACAGGGTCAGGCGTTCCGGTGGCTCCACGCTCTCATCAACCGCGCTGTGTCGGTCATTCTTAATTCGAGCTATTGTTGTGTCGTTGGGGTTATTAAAGAAAACTCATTTACTGAGTGAAATGCACAAAACCTAAGACTAACCATTTACAAGTGAACGGTCCCACGGCAACCCCCGTAGTGCTGAGCACCCAGCAGCCCGTCTAGCTCCAAGCATCCCCACGACTCCAAGGCAAAACCGTCCTCTTCTACGCAGCATTTTTTTTTTAAGATTTTTATTTATTTATCTGAGAGAAAGCCAGAGAGAGCGCACAAGCAGGGGGAGCAGCAGAGGGAGAGGGAGAAGCAGGCTTCCCGCTGAGCAGGGAGCCTGACGTGGGGCTCGATCCCAGGACCCTGGGATCATGACCTGAGCCGAAGGCAGACGCCCAACTGAGTGACCCAGATGCCCCTTCTACGCAGCTCTTAACCCCTCCCTAGCCCCTGGCGGCCACCGAAGTCAATGTAACTCTTGACTGGGCTCTAGATGGTTCCCAGAGACAGAATCACACGGTATGTGACCTCTCATGTCTGGCTTCTCTCACTTACTCATGCTTTCCAGATTCATCATCGCTTAACGTGCATCCTGAATCATCTTCCACCATATGGATGGACCACCATCCTTTTCACTGGGACTTGAACTGGCATCTTGGGGATTGCAAGTACGGTGAAGCACCTCTTCAGACGCTTCCGGCCTTCCAAATACCCTCTTCTCTTGAGTTCCTGTTCAAATCTCTTACCCGTTTTTCTACTGGGATTTGAGTCTTTTTCTTATCAATTCGCCAGAGGTTGTATAGATTTTGGATTTGAGTCCCTTGTCATTTATGCGTTGTCAATATCTTTTTCCACTTCCTGGTTTGCCTTCAACTTATATTATTACTCATCCCTTCTTTTGGCTTCAGTCTGCTATTCCCATGCTCAGGCACAGAGACAACCATGGCTGGGGGGCCTGCTCCAGTCCCCTGCCTGCCCCTGGGTTCTGTGCAGTCTAGAAGAGAAGACCCATCCCCCCCACCTCCCTGGTTCCCCCAGCTTGCTTGAGTGCGGGTTCCAAGAAGGCTCACCATGGGGTCATCTCTTGGACTCCCATCAGCTGCCTGACCACAGACAGTGCAGACCCCAAGCCCACCACCGGGGAAAGACCCAGAGGACCCCACCAATTCCATGCCCCTGAACAAGCCTTTTATGCACAACCACTCTGCATCTAGGTGGGAAATCAGCCCCCAATCCACACTTGCAAGCAGCTAGGGGTCTGGGGGTGGGGTGCACCAGAGCTAGGCAGGGATGGGGAGAGGCCCACGGCCAGCCCCTGGGAGCTCTGGCCCCCCAACTCCATAGCCGCAGCATTAGCTAGGAGCATCCAAGGGGAAGCAGACATCTATGAAGGAGATAGCCAGCACATAGGGAAGGATGCTGGGATTCCCAGGGCCACCCTCCCAGGGCCTCACCTTCAGCCAGCAGCACACACAGGGGTGTGGGGAGAATGGGCATGTCCCCCACACCCCGTCCTGGGAACTTCCTGGAGGAAGGGACAACCATGGGTGGGTGTGGTCAGTTGAATAACAGCCCCCAGTATCCCACATCCTGATCGCTGGTACTTGTGGATGTCACCTCGTATCCTGCAGATATGACTGTGCATTTGAGAAGGGAAGATGAGCCTGGGTGCTCCAGGCAGGCCGATGTCGTCCTATAAGAGGGAGGCGGGAGGTCAGACTCAGAGGAGGCTCTGACTCAGAACCAGGGACCTGAGGGATGTGTCTGCCAAGGAATGTGGAGAAGCTGAGAGGCAGGGAAGCATATTCTCCCCAGAGCCTCCAGAAAGAACCACAGTCATAGCCCAGAGAGACTGATTTTGGGCTTCTGGCCTCCAGGACTATCAGTGAATAACCATTTTAAGCCATTGAGCATGTGGTCATTTCTTCCAGCAGCCCCAGCATACTCCCGCAGCGGGAAGAAGACGGGACAGGAGCTGAAGAGGCTCAGGACTGAGGTGCAGCCTCCATGCAGGAGGCCGCTGTCTACACTGGCTCCCTGGCCGTGCCCCAACGTGAGAGCCCCACTAGATGCCCTGAGCAAAGGACAAAGACGACACTCCTGTGTCGGGCTGTGAGGACTCTGACCCCCATTAGGTGGCGTCACGTGTAAAGGGGCTCCACCTGAGAGATGTGCCTCCTCCCAGGCTTGGAACCTAGATGGAGGGAGGCTCGAGGACCCTGGTACTTGATGGGCTGCCACCGTTCGAGGGGAAGAGTAATCCTAGCAACGCCACCAGCAACGACAGCTACCACACCCAACGCCCGTCTGAGTGCACGGATAGAATGACCCCCCGCAGCCCCCAAGATTCCGCGGGGGGGCGTGGTCCGGACCCCAAGCCTTCACTTTCAACCCTGACACTCTGCTACGGCTCTAACCACCTAGGGCTTTATTATTTAAGGTCAAACCAAACAAAAACTGCAAACGCTCACTAATTCTCATTTTGCAAACCTGGGGCCTTTCTGAACGAAGCATTTCCTCACGGGTAATTCCTGTCCCCAGCATTGCCGCCAAGCCAGCCCTCGGAAAGTCTGAGAAAACACTGACATGCTCTCAAAACCTCTCCTGACCGTTTACACAGAAGCAAGGAACAAATCCACCCTAGTTATTTGCCCAGTCCTTTAAAGTTCTCCAGGGGACGACTTCCAATGCCTGACATACACCTTCCCCAAGCATCCAGCAGGCACTCCAAGCCGTAAAACGGTGGCTACACCAGGCAGTTTATTCAGATTCTTCCAAAACCGAGATTGGCCGGTCTCCTAATTAATTCAAGTCAGTGATGGCTCATCCTTCCTCATCCGTCCACCTCTCCAGTCAACATCTCCATGTGCTGGCCACCATCCTAGGTGCTGTGGGGGCCGAGGCCACGGTGTGCATCCACGGCAGTGAGAGAGGCCAAAGTGAACCAGGACCCAGGAGGAGGGCGTTGCCCCAGCTCTTCTCAGGGGCAGCCTGCACCTGCTAACCATGTTGATGATACCAGATGAGTAGGTGAGGCCCCCTGAGAGCTGACATCAACCTGCCCAGAACTCATGCCCCCAGGTCAGAATGAGGAGTCAGGGAAGAGCCAGGGCTGCACAGGGAGACAGAGGCCGTCCTGGCTCTGAGCTCAGCGTCCCCCTGTCCTTGGCTGACTCCCTCCCCGTTTCCCTGTCACCCCCCCCCCCCCCACCGCCTACTCGTGCTTGCCTGTGCACCCAGAGGGGAGCAGGGTAGCTCAGGGACTGCCAAGTGTGGGGATCTTATCAGTCAGATAAAAATCAGAAGGCACGTCGGGGTTGCCAACTTTAAAACACATTGAATATCACCCTATCTCATGACAATAGCAAGGACAGAAGGTCGGAATGAAGGACACTGCCGAACACAGAATAAATGCAACTTTCTGAAAACCCGGGCATGTTGTCCCTGTTTGGTTGATGCCATCCTGGGCCTGTGGGAACATCTGCCTGCTATGGGGACACACGGGCTGGTGGCTCTGAGGGCCGGACAGCCCCTGACTCTGGGCCGCCAGAGATCCATGGCAGGGCTGCTCTCGCGTCCGTCTCCCTGACCCACGGAAGCGCTCCGAGGAAGGAAACACCGCAGCCCACACTCGGAGTGCCTGCGCTCACTGCTGACGACCGCTTGCTACACGGATGCACATGGGGGCAGCCGCTTGGGCAGTGCTGAGCGCCCCCCACAAGGCATCGCCCCGGATGAAGGCCCCCCTGGCTGCAGGGCACAGGGCTCCCGCGGGCGCTCCTCTGTGTCTCCTCTCTTACTTCTGTTCTCTATTTTTCTCTTTTGCAAAATGCCATTATGACTTTCAATGATCCTTATTTACAGAGAATACGGTATTTCACTTCGGGCAAACGTGCTTCCCTTGGTCACCCACCTTTTAATCTAGAAATGCAAGGTCTCGGTCACTTGTGATTTGTATTCCGTCTGTGCCATTTATCCAAGTGATGGTTTTATTCCTCAATCACCTTTGTCTTTCTTCATATATTGTCTTTGAGTCAATAGCCTCCTTCAGGTGGTTTTTTATTTGGTCTCGTTTTTTGCCAAAATACTCTGTAGATTTCCTACATACCAATGTTTCAAAAGTAAACATTTTTTTAAGAGCATACATTTCTTGTTAGTGACGTGTGTGTGCGTGTGAAAATCGGGCCCGGACTCTACAGTGTATCTGGGGGTCTTCACACGTCGGCGGCCGCACTAGGAGACAGGCCGGGAGCTGCAGGCACGGATGCCATGCACGATCCCAGCACACGCACGTCTGCCTGCTTCAGGCTCATCGCGGCTTCCCACACCCCTGTGTTACTTCGGGGTGAATGTTTAAAATATCAAGGGAGTCAGCTGTGGTTTCTACATTTGATCTTTATTTTATATGCCACAAAAAAAAAAAACCAGCAAAACATCACATATTTGGAATCAGTAGCTATAGATGACAAATTTTGCAGCGTGCGTATGTGTTTACATTTACTTATTTACATTTCTATCAAACAGGCTAACCCCACACCTTGGTCTTAGGGTTGGCTGGGGTGACGACCTCGGGGCCACAGAGGCCCTAGGGCTCTAACAATGTCACAAAATATAGGAAAATGCATGCTCTGGACACAGGCTTGCCCGGGCCCTCGGTACCTGTCCCACCCTCATTCGCCCCCTTGACACAAGGTGGACCGACCCCGGACAAGAGTCGGATGAGCCGATCCCCCCAAAGTCTGGGGGTGGACAGAGAAGGGTATCTCAGGGTGCCAGGAAAGAGAGCCCAAGCACCAAGTGAATCCTGGGACCACAGCCGTGGCCCGTGGGAACGGTGAGAGGGGCTGGCCCTGCAGGGGAACCATGAGAACACTGAGGCCCGGGAGGTGCTTCTTGGGGTCACACGGTGATCCCCAGCACAGGGCCAGCGGGGGGCACTGGCTAGAGTCTACCCCCACCCGCCCACATTGCCATCGCAGTGGCGAGGAGAAAGGGTGCGGAGGGAAAGGCATGTCAGTGCAAACCCTGACCATGGACAGAAAAGGCAGGTATGAACAGACCAGAACCTTCTCAAATTCACACAGTGGGGACCCAGCCCAGGCGAGTCCAGAAGCTGGCCACAGCATAGGGACCCCCACAAACGCCAGGATTTGGACGCTTCAATCCACATCGTCAGCTGTCTTGCCCATCTGGCAACTACTGCAAATCCTTGATCTTAAAAATCATACTAGTGTTTCCTTTGACGATTTTTAGGAGAGTGCAGCAGTAGGTTCCTGAAACCTGCTCCTTTAAAGCATTCGATGTGGGAAGGGGAGGCCGGGAGTGTCCCGGGGAACGGCACAGCTCCCCAGAAGCATCAGCGGAAGGAGGGATAGAGAGTCAGTCAATCATCCCATGTCCATCTCGTGGGCCAGGCCCCCGGCGGCTCTGTGTGTCCAAGAGGATGTAGCAGATGGCCTCGTCGAGGACGCTTGCAAGAACAGCTCCTTCCCCACACACCCTCTCGAGTGTGACCTCGCCACTTCCGTCCCTCCCCATGAATCTGGGTGGACTTGAGACAGCTGCAGCCAACCGAGTGTGGAGAGTGACACGTGTGGCACGCAAGGCTGGGAACTCCCAGAGCCCTGAGCCACCAGGTGACAAGGCTGACTCTCCAGAGGTGGCCACGCTGGGAGGAAGCCTGAGCCACATGGAGCGGCCACGAGGAAGGGCTCTGGTCAAGTCCCAGCTGAGGTCATCTGCCAGCACCGTCCACCACATGTGGGGGCTAAGATGCCTCCAAGTTACCCCAGACCCACTGTCGCATTGCCCAGCAAGGCCCAGGCGAGAAGCAGCAGGGACAGCCATGCCCTGCGTGCCCCGTCTGCTCCTGACTCGCACCGCAGGACTGCTTTGCTGCACTAAGGTTTAGCTGGTGAGTTACACACAATAATCACCGGAACACCTGGGATTAGTCTTCAACTTCTTTCTAAAGTCATTCAGAGTTTAAAATTCGGAAGAAGGATTATTTCCACCAAGCAAATACATTCATCCCTATTCTACAAGCTGGGAGCTCTCGGCGCCTCCCCACACCTTCATTCCACACAGCTTCCAAGTGAGAAGCTGCCAGAAATACGCACGCCATGTGGGCATAGCCTGATGAGGGGGGTTTGGGAGGAGTTGGACCTGGCCATGAGGCGGCCCCAGCCTCCTCCTCCATGCAGGCCAGAGGGACCCCACCAAACCAGACCTGGGGCAGCCACCCATGACCAGCTCTGTGTGCTGGCCTGTGTGTTGTCTGAGACTGGTAAGCTCAGCACTCAGTGTGACTCGTCTACGTGGCCCACTGAGTCTCACCACCTAAGACCACCCTCTGGGTGGGTATTACTTGTGCCCTTTGCTAGTGACAGGCCTGGAGGTTGCTTAAAAAAACAAAAACAAACAAAACGAAACAAGACGTGATTCGCACACCACATAAGTTGTTTGTTTAAAGTGTCCAGTCCAGTGGGTTTCAGTATTCACAGATATATGCGGCTACCACCACAGCTGGTTCTGGAACATTCTCATTATCCCAGAAAGAAGCCCTCCAGCCCTTAGCTGTGACCCCCACCCCACTCCCCAACCATTAACCTGCTTTCTGTCCATCTAGATTTCCCATTGTGGGCTTTTGTATGAATGGGATCGCCTGGTACGTGGCCTACTGTGACTGGCTTCTATCACTCAGCAGGTCCTCCAGGCTCATCCAAGTTACAGCACCCATTGGTGCTCCGTTCCTTTTTATGGTTGAGTAATAGTCCGTGGTGCAGATGTGGCACGTGGCCATCCTCCATCCATCGGCTGATGGATATGCGGGTTGTTTCCAGCTCCCAGCTCCTACAGGCAACGCCACCATGAGCACTTGCAGACAAGTATTTGCAGGAAGGAGTGTCTTCATTTCAGGAGTGGAATACTATGTCACGTGGGGACTCTGTGCGTGACTGTCTGAGATGCTGCACAGCGGCTTCTCCCAGAAGGATCTGAGGGTGGGTGTGGACTAGACACCAAATTGTCCCCACAGTATCTGTGGCATGCAGCCCCGTGACAGGTCAGAGCATCAACGCCCCTGCCATGCCCCATCCTCAGCAGAAGGCAGCATGTCGTGCTGTGCATCATGACCGGTGACCTAGAACTCACACCTGCCTGATTCCTGTGACAGGACCAAGGGGAGTGGCAACATTTGGTTCTGGTGACTGACTGTGCATGGTAATTTCATAGGGTTCAGCCTCATACAAAGGTTGCACTTCCTTTCATGGAATTTTTTTTTTTTACTTTCCTCTGCCAGGACTTTCCTGTTCCTACGTGTTGCCCATTTCCCTGCTTGTTTGAGGGAGGGAGTCGTGTTCTTACTGACATGTAGAGAGCACATGTGCATCCTGGGCACGAATCCACTATCGCATGTACAGTATCCTCTGCTGCTCTATGGCCAGCCTTTTCACCCTGCCCCCAGGACTCCTTCATCAGGGGTTTCAAACTATAAATATCAGCAGACTTATGAATGTTTTCCTGGCCTGTGCACCCTTTTCATATCTCAGGTAAGAAATCTTTTCTCTACCCTGAGATAACAAACACTTCCTTTTTTTCTCTCCTGGAGATGCTACGGTTGTGTTCATCAGATCACTCGTCAACCGTCAGGGGCATATCTCTGGAGAGTGATGCAACGTCAGAACCAGTCTGTCTTGTTTCCATACCAGTGCCAAGCCCCGTTGGCTGCACTGTCCAGTCTCTGCCCCCACCGTGTGGCCAGACTCCCATGCCAGCCGGCCACCAGCTGGCCGCTCACCTGCTCCTCTCTCCATTTCTGCCACAGCTTGTACCAAGGCAAAACGATCCCAATCTTGTTCTTCAAACGTGTTTTGGTGACAGTCCTGCCCTGGCCCACACTCAGCAACATACATAGTAGAAGCAGGTTATCAGGTGTCAGGAGAACCAAATGCAGACCTTGCAGAGACTATATTGGGATTCTGTTGAATGAAAACATCAGGTAAGTCAGGACACTTGGTGTCTTTAGGACACTAAGTCTTGCCATCCATGAGCCTGGAGCACTGCCTCATTCTTTCTTCCCGGCTGTTCAGGATTTCATTCTGGGGAGGCACCAGAACTTACTGAAGCAGCTCCCTACTGATGGACGTTCAGATGGAGTTGGGGGCTTTTTGTCATAAATGACACTGCAACGAATGAATACTTCCATGCATGGATCTTGGATGGAGAGTGACAGGACCTCCATAGCATGATCCTCTAGAAGTGGGCTTTCCAAGCTGTATAATCCAGCATTCTGAGTTTGGGAAGATGTGTCGAATTTCCTTCTGGAAAGGGTATACCAATGTACATGGCAAGGCTACCCACATTCGTGCATGAACAGTGGGCTCAGGGCTGGTGGATTTTGTTCATCCTGACCCCAGTCAAGGCTGGTAAAGGTGGAGGCATCGTGCTGTGAGTTCATACCCTATTGGTCCCTCTGCCCTTCTCACTGATGAGGCTCCCAGGACGGTGGCCGGTCGTGTGGCTCCTCCCTGACCTGGACTGAGGCCTGCCCTCAACCTGTGCCTATGAAGTTTATCTTCCACAGAGTACAACCTGCAAGCGCAGGGATGGAGCCCCACCCTGCACGCCGCACCCCCAGGGTTGCAGAGCCCGTGCTCAGGAAATGCTTGAACTAATTAGGTTAAGAAGATGCCCAGCGGCTGTGACATCTCTCAGGCTTGACACTTGGCAGAAACATTCCTACTTCTTTAATGCCTTCCCTAGGTTCCCGATGCACCCAAAGACCTAGGCACCACGTGAGCCAGGAAGCCACTTCCCCTGTGACCAGGCTCTGCAGCAGTGGGCTACCCTGTGCCAGTGAGCCTCCAGCCTCACCTTCCGCAGGAACTCAGAAGTTCCTAGATGTCACTTCTGCCAGGTGTTACTAGCCAACGTACTCACACAGCCAGCCCAGAGTCAAGGAGAGCAGAATTTACTCTTGACAGGTAGGTGACATCAGTGAAAAGGAAGGAAGGAACCGGTGGTGGCCATTCGTGGATCCAGCTACCCCAGACAGTTGTCAAAATATCAACATTAACGCTAATCAGTGCCACTGTTAGGGTTTAGTCTGTGCCAGGTCCTGGGCAAGGTACAGTCCTTTTGATTGTTTTTCCTGGTACATACTTTTGTTCCCATTTTATGGATCGGCAAACTGAGGTTCCGAGAGGTTCAGGGTCTTGCCGGAGGCCCTGTTGATACGAAGCAGCAGCACCAGCATTCAGACCCTCTTCTGTCCACTCCAGAGATCCCACTCCTACCACACTGGGAGGTGTTCTGGAGAGCGGCTCCAGGGTCTCTAATTATTTTCCAGGACATTTGTTCAAGGGTACTCAAGCGGCCTCAGCCCTCCCACCCACACAGCTCAACTTCTTAAATTACTCTAATTGTGAGACACAAGCTGCAAAAGAGCATCCATGTATCCCCCACCCACGTCAAGATGCAGACACCTCCCCCGCGCCCGTGGAGCGGCTGCCGCACCCCTCGGGGGTGGGGTAACCACTGCCCTGACTCCTGTGGCCACTGCTTCCTTGTTCTCCTCCTAGGTTTACTATCTAATTATGCAGCCCTAACAATAATACAGTTTAGTTCTGTCTGTGTTTTAATGTTATATAAATGGAATCACACAGTAAGTGTTCTTTTATGTCTGGGCCTTTTCCCTCCTCGAAATTATGTTTTTAGGTTTATCTGTGTTGTTTCACGGAGTTCAGTTTATTCATGCGCACCCGTGTGTGGGTTTTGTGGGTCTTATTTTGCTGTTCGGCATTTCACCACATGAACCCACCACACGAACCCACCACACTCTCCTGATGGGCATTTGGGCTCCGGCGAAGTTCGGACACCGATCTCCCAGCGCGCAAGAGCACGCACGGGTCCCCAGGATGCGGTTGCAGGTGTGGAGTGTCCGGCTCACAGGGCAGGTGCGCCATCAGCTTCGCCGGATCGCAGCCCCCACCTTCCCACGTCTACCCCCACCTGTGGAGGTTAAGTGCTCCCGAAGCTTGGCGTTCTTGCCAACACCGCTTACTGACAGGCATGCTCATTTTCATCCATCTGGTGGCTCCATCATGATCTCTCAATGATCCCAATGTCCTACAGCAGCATAAGGCCGTTCCAAGGGCGCCATGAATGAGGAGCCGCACGAAGGACGACCCTCTCTTGCATCCAGAAGAGAGTTGCCGTGCTCCTTCCCCGTGTTGTTCTATTTTTATTCCCATTACTCTTAACAATCACTGCAAAGCTGGGGAAGAGATAAAAGCACCTGTCTTTCTTCTCTGATGAGGTGGCAGAGCTGGGGGACAGCGCATCTGACTGCAGCCCTCCGCCCTGGCCTTCCACAGTCCCGTGTGCTAAGCAGCACAGACGTGCTCAAGGACGAGAGCTGCCGTCCATGTGCGCCTGGCTGGCATGCTCCCGGAGCTCTCCATTCGATGGCCAGATCCTGTGACAAGCGGTTCTGAGGAAGCAGGAGTTATCGGCTGCCATCTGTTGGTTCACTCCTCCAACACCTGTATCTTGTGCCAGCCTCAGAATAAGAGCCGGTGCATCCTGGAGCCCTCTCCACACGTGTCCGGTGCCGTCCGCAGCATTTCTATTGTGTTAGCGCACTTAACCCTTAGGCAGCATCTTGAGGGAGGTACAATACTTGTCCCGTTGGACAGGCAGAAACACCAGGGTCCGGAGAGGTTAAGTAAGTTACCCAAGGTCACAGAGCTAACAAACGGTACAGCTTGAGGTGGGGGGGTCTGACCCAGGCAATCCGTGTGCAGAGCCTGTTCGCAGAAGTGTGGGTCTGTGCCTGGCCGAGCATCGTGTGCTCAGGCTACCTGGAAACCATTCCAGGCCCTGCCCTCCTGAGAGACTCACCTGCTCGATTTCAGGATCTAGTACAGAGCCGGAGGCCATGTGATGGCAAAAGGGTCGACTCAGGGAATAATGCGGTGAGACAGAAATAGCGCCACTCAGGTATGCCCAAGTGCTTTGCAAAGATGTACTTTAAGTTTTAGAATGGTCTTGAACCTCCAGAAAAGTTGCAAAGACAGTAACAGAGCATTCCGGTAGGCCCAGCTCCCAGAGTCTCCGCTGGGAGCATCTTACATTCATTACCCCATCAGTTTGTCAAAACAGCGACATGAGGGGCTATTAATGACACTCTACACTTTATGCTCAGTACAGCAATGTTGCTCGAATGTCCTTTTTCTGCCCCAGGACCCCGTCCAGGTCGCCACACTACAGGTATAGTGGTCCCGCCTCCTTAACGTTCTCTGGCTGTGACCACTTCTCAGCCTTCCCTCGTTTGATGAACGTGGCAGCTTCAGGGAGGACTGGGCAGGGATCTTAGGGAATCCCCCTCCCTCGAGGTCTGTCTTGGGCTTCTCTCACAGTTGGGCGGACGCTGGGGTTTGGGAGGGAGACCACAAGGTGAGGCGCTGTCCTCGTCACATCGTTTCAGGGGTGCACGCCACCACCATGGCTGTCACGGGGCTGGTGGCCCTGCTCCCTCTGCCCGTTCCCTCTCCAGACTGTCTTCCCTCCGCTCAGCCCACTCTCCAGGCTGGAAGGAGAGGATGGGTAGACAGGAGCATCTGCTGAACTTACTTGGAATTCTCCTATGCGGGAGATTCGTCTCTTCTCCCCATTTATTTGTTCAGCCATTTACATATATCAGCATGGAATCACTGATATTTATTTTGTATTTTGGGTTAGATTCCAATTCTACATTATTTATTTTGTGGCCCAAATTGTTCCAGGTTTGGCCACTGGCAGCTTCCGGGTTGGCCCCTGTGTCCCTGTGACACGTCCCCCTCCTTTTGTGAGAACGTCCTTACCTTCCGTCCCCGCGGGATGCTCCAGGCTCATCTGGCTTCTCCCTGCCCCGGCCCGAGCCCTGGCTCCTCTCACTGCAGGCGGTGTGGAGAGACCAAGGCTGGGCACCGTCTTCTCGGCTCACAGAACCAGGGAATGCACCCTTGCACACTCGTGTGTGTGCACACACACATCTATCACCAGGTCTGGGTCTATCCGTCCCCATGCACATTACACTAACATGAGTTTGTATCGACGGCCCCAACTTCAGCCCAGCACCACGTACTCCCCCTGGCCTCTTCCCCTTG
This sequence comes from Mirounga angustirostris, assembly GCF_029215605.1. Classification (NCBI taxonomy): domain Eukaryota; kingdom Metazoa; phylum Chordata; class Mammalia; order Carnivora; family Phocidae; genus Mirounga; species Mirounga angustirostris. The sequence goes on along the minus strand of NW_026991723.1, from coordinate 91,426,702 downwards.
CTTGTCTGCACCCCCCTCCCTCAGGAGAAGCCTGGGCTCCTCTGCCCACCATAGTCACTGGCTTGCTCACTGCAGGACTGTGCATGCACACCCCTGTGACACACAGCCTTCCCGGCTAGCGCTGCACACGGCTCCTCGGTCCCTCCAGTTTCTGATTTTCTAGCTACTTAGGTCAGAGCCTTTCCCCCATGCCCTTCAGAGAGGTTCTAGCATGCATTTGTAATATGGTTAGGATCCCATCCATCTGGGGATCCCCTCACATTTCAGTTGATTTTTTTTAAAACTTCACACATTAAGGTTCCCTCCTTGAGTGGGGATGTTGCATGAGTTTTGACAGAAGCTGGTGTGGTGTCCAGCATTCCAGGGCCGTGCAAGTTCATTCCACCAGCCCAAAACGTGCCCGTGCTTCTCCCTCACGGTCGACTGCCTCCCCCACCCCAGCCCCTGGCAACCACTGATCTGTTTCCTATCTCTGTAATCTGGCCTTTTCCAGAATGTCATGGAAGTGGAATCTAACAAAATGTAGCCTTTCTGGTCTGGCTTCTTTCACTTAGCAGAACGCACTTAGACTCATCCACGTGTGATGTTGCATGAATTAACAGCGCACTCCTTCTCATTGCTCAATGACATTCCATTATCGGGCTGCAGCGTGCCTGGTGTACCCACCCACCGACGGACGACACAGTGCTTCCCGGCCCGGGTGCTGCTGACTGAGACTGCTGTAAACATTCACGGGCAGGTTTCTGTGCGAACGTGCGCGATCCGCTCCGGCAACCACACAGGCGTGCGAGTGCTGGGTCCCATGGGAAGAGCACAGGCAGTTTTGTGAGAAACCCACTGTCTCCGCAATGGCTGCACCATGTCTGCTCCCCCCAGCAGCTGAGGGACAGTTCCTGCTACTCGCATCCTCGCCGGCACTTGGTGTCGTCAGCGTTTTGGCTTTTAGCCTTTCAAGCAGGTGTGTAGTGGTGTCTCGCTTTTCCATGAGCCGAGCCGCCACTGACCAAGGACGTGGGGCATCTTTCCGTGTGCGAATTTGCCAGGTGAAGTGTTTGTCCTGGTCTCTCACCCATTTTTGATCTGGGTTATTTTCTTGTTGAGTTGCAGGAGTTCTCAATATCCTCTAGACACAAGTCCTTTATCGGCTGTAAGATTCACAAATACTCTTCTCGGTCTGTGGCTGGTCTTTTCTCTCCATACAGTGAGATCTTTCGCGTTGTTCACCTCTTTTGTACTTTCCCACATGCAGATCCTGCATATTTTGTTAGATTTATACTTAAGTGGTTCCTTGCTCTTTGGTGCTACTCATCTGATTTTTGACCATGATGTACAGACGAGTCAGTGACGAGCATAGAACCTTTTCAATAATCGGTGCTGTGAGAATCGGTCATTTATATGCAAAAACAGATGAGCTTCAACACATACTTCTCACAAAGCAAAAGTATCTGAAATCCCCCATGAACCAGGATCCGCTCCCCCCACACCTCCCCAGCCTAGGACACGGGAGCCCAATGGCCCGGGGTTCGAACCCCAGCAAATGTGCAGCTGGGCCAAGTGGCTTCCACGGCTCTGCGTCTCAGCTCCTCCAACCACAAAGCGAGGACACCACCACTTGCTGGGGGTTGGCACGAGGAGCACGTCAGAGGACACACAATATGCGCTAGAATGGGGTCTGTCTGAGCTGCTGCTGAATATACTTTTGGTATCACCGAGGTCACGGTGCTGACCCCCCTTGGCTGGCTCCTGCACCCCTGCCCCTCACCCCCACCCAGGAGGCCCTCCCCAGAATCTTGGGCCTGTGATCTCCAAGGGTCCTGTCATGTTCCCAGGTGGGCTCCCTTCCGGGATCTCACGGTCTGCCACCATCACTGAGGTCCCCTGTGGGAGGGCCTGGGGCTTGACCTGAAGCTGTAGCCCACTGTGTCTGTCCTGACTGAGCCACATCAAGCTCTGGGCAGAGGTGGGACGTGTCCTGTGAATGTGGCCTCCAGCCAGCAAGCAGCTCCCACCCGCAGGCAGCCCAGGCTTGGACGAGCATTCCCCCATAACTGTATGGGCGCGGCAGCCAAAGTTCAGAGGGCATCTGGTTGCCCAGGGTCACGCGGCTCTGAGAGGGGGAGGGAAGGTATGCACCTCACCCACTGGATGCCCCCCTTCCCCCAGCACGGGCTTCCTTCACTTGCCGACACTCGGGGGCCAGCTCTGTGTGGGAGGACCCTGGCCTGGTGGCCCACAACCCGGGCAGAGGAGCCACATGACGGGGCCCATTGTAAAACCCTTCTGACCTTCAGCCTTTCCTAACATGTTCTTGCAGATCACACAAAGGCTTCTGAAATCACCACCCTCACGCAGGAAAGTGGCACAGGGAAGAAATGCATCTTAGAATCGTGCAAGGGGCCAGATCGCATACACCGGCTAAGGACCAGCTTGCACTATGACGGCTCAGGAGCAGTTTGCTTGGGGGACTAGGGGAGAAGAATCTAGCCTTTGACAAACTCGCTGCCCCCCACATAGGCCTCGTTTTGTCTTCTGCTCACATCTGCAAGCCAAGTGGCTGTGCAGAAGGCTGGCTGGGCTGGGGACCTCTTCATCAGGGTGCGTGAGGAGCACAGCCCGGCTCCAGCTCACTTCCTGCCCATGAGAACATTGTCCCCCCGGGGGGATTCCTGAGCCCCCAGCATTCTGGAGTAAATCTGTTTTCTTGCAGGCCACACATCTCAGGCAGGCACATAACATATAGAAACTGCCAGGCCATCTGGACCAGGGTCTCTGCAGGCACAGGGCTTACGTAGTTTAGTGCTGGAAGCACTGTTAGCCCCACACCCTCTCCCTGTGTCTCACCGTCCAGCCACCATCAGTGAGAGACCCCTCCCCGCTTCCAGCCCCCCAGGAGCCCCCAAATCCCTAGCCCAGTGCTAAAGCACCAGGGCGAGCTGGGCTTACACAAATCTGGATTCAGAAGTGCTCTGCCCCTCACCAGCCGTGCGACCTCAGAGAGGAAGCCATGGCCCCATCATGGGCCTCAGTTTCCTCATCTATAAAGCGGGGTGGCAGAAGCCACCTAATCTGTTGGGAGGACGTGACGAGGCCATGGAGGTGGTGAGTGCACAGCAGCTGCCACTGGGCAGTGTTTCCTGGTCCCCATCCTCTGCCCCCCACCATCCTAGACATCCGGGAACCTCCACCACAGCCCCCGCTGCTGGCACCTGACTGTGTGAGGTCACCAACCCAATCAGGTGGGTGGGCAGGAACCCAGAGAGCGTGGGCCCTGTTGGGCTTATTCCTGAATCCCCAAGCTCCCTGGCACACAGCAAGTCCTCCAAAAAGGCTCCCGACTGACCACCATTCTGCTTGCACAGGCTTCTGGTTTACCTTGTGAGACTGGAAGCTCACTGAGGGAAGAACCAAGAGACATGGTGGATTCATAATGGGGAACAATGGCCCAGAGAGGGCAAGCGACCTGCCCAAGGCCACACAGCACAGTTGTGGTGAGTGGGATGGACACGGCGCCTTTGTCGTTCTCTGCACCCAACACACCTGAGAAGCCTTCCCGTGGCCCCAGCAGTTTTGTACCCAGAGCATCCGAGAACCCAAGCCCCATGTGGGAGCCCCCGTAGTTGAACTCATTGCCAGAGGGCCACTGGCCTCCCCTGGGTAATTCTAGCCCCACCCACTCCCGTGGCCTCGTGGGGAGCTGCTGGCCCAGCGTGGGAATGAGCTCAACCTCTCGTCTGCTCTCCAGATGCCCAGATCCCAGACCTCCGCTCCCTGCTCAGGCGATGCTCTGATCCTGCCCCAGAGCACACATTCCACAGCTTGTCCTCAGAGACCAAGGTCACATGTCATGCGTGCTGTGCTCACTGAGTAGCTGTCCCAGCAAAGCCGGGGCCGTGGTGGACGTGAGGCCAGGACAGCTAGCGGATGTCACCTCACTTGCCACCGGGGTGGCTCCATGGGCTGTCAGGAGAGGGGAGCGTGGGCAGGAATGAGCCAGCAGGGATTGGTGATGTCTGCCTTGGCCACAAAAGAAGGCCGCCCGGACTCCTGGGCATCTGTCACCTCCAGAGTTTGTCTGCTGGCTCCGGGTGGGGCGGGGACTTGCTGGGCACAGTCCAGGGCCCCGCCTGGGTGATGCTCCTCCTCACAGATGGCTCCCCAAGGCAGATGACCCTGGTGGCCATCCCGAGGGGAGTTGCTTCCGGTCTACACGGGCTCCAGAGCAGCTCAACGGCAGGCACTGCAGGGCAGAGCAGGAGGCGGCTGCCGTCGCAGATGAGAGCTGACCCCAGGGGCTGCGGAGCAGTCAAGGCAGCTTGGACTCAAATCTCTGTCGGGGCTGGACCCAGGCTGCCTCTCGTTCTCGCCCCTCAGCTGGCATCCTCAGAGCTTCTCCATCCCTCCGCATGCTCACCTGAGTCTCACACCTGCTCCCTGGGTCACCTGATGTGCCTGCCCCATCACCTGCATCTGGCCCTCTCCGCCAGGCCTGCAGGCCTCCACTCCTGCTCTCCCTCAGGGGGCACCACCTGCCCCTCCCTTCCGAGCCCCTCAAGTGGGGGGGGTACCCTTCCTCGCCAGGGCACTTATATTCGTGGGGAAATGAAAGGCCCCTCCCGGCCCTCCTCTGCCTCCCGTGCACCTGGTCTGCCTGGAATGGCTTTCATAAACAACGTGTATGGAAAACAGAAATTTCCCCAGCACACGAATGCAACGCAGTGAAGCTGGTGAGTGTCTGGAGCAACAAAACACCACTGTCCTCACCAAGCGTGTTTGCTGCGTGCATGTTTTCCTATAAAGACGAGGGGCCTAGAACCTTCCAGAGCTGCATGAGCCCCCGAAGGCTCTGACAGTGCCCCTGGATGAGCTAGGGTCCCCCAGGGAGAGGCTGCAGAAACCCAGCGTCTTACAGGAGAAGGACACAGACTGTGCCTGTGTGTCTGTCCAACAAATCCCGCCATCTTTATCAGCAGCATGGCCTGGCTTCAAGGGGGCTCCTTAGAACGTGCCAGGAGGGGTGCTGAGGAAGCAGGAGTCCAGGAGGAGCTGAGCGAAGTGCCGAAGGGAATCCATGGGCCCTGGCTCCCCTCGCCCTGGCCCCACACGGACACCGGGTCCATGCTCTGTGCGGTGGCATGCAGTAGGCGCCCAAGAAGTATCTGTCGCTTTCAGGGCTAAGATGAGAATCAAGCCCGAGGCAACACTCTGCCCAGAGGTCAATGGGGTGATGCCAGGGGCCCCAAATCAAAGGCAGGTACCCATGCTCTGAGAGTAGGGAAACCACTCTAAAACCAGGGGGAGGGGCTGGAGGGCCCTATGCCATCCAGTATGCACACGCCTGGGGGCGCTGCAGAGGCCGCAAGGCCCGGGGCTGAGCTGGGAGCCCAGGATGGCCACGGGGCTGGGCCACTGACTGCAGGTGGGATGTGTCACCCTCTCTGCCAACTGGACCCACCACTCCCGGGCCCCAGCCGGTCACTTCCACTCGCCCAAGAGGAAAACGCCACAGGAGGGGTCAGCAAAATCAGACCCCAGAAGGCAGAGCTTCTTAAGCTCAGAGTCTGTTCTTCCGAATGTTCACCAAGCTCTCAAGGCGTGACCAGTGGGCCTTGAGCAGCGACAAGGACCTGGTGAAAGGACCGAGCCCTGGCCTCAGGGCAGCCGCAGTCTGAGCAGGGCTGGCCCCAGGGCATGGGGGCACGATGGGCAGGGTGGGGCCCTGGTTTTCTCCTCTGCTAAGGGACAGACAATGCCAGGGCCCAGAGGGTTCCTGGGAGGAGCTGGTGCTTGCCACGCCAGAGAGACGCCAGCTTGCCGCTGGTGGTCCATCTATGGGGACGCACACCCTCTTAGGTCACTGTGAGCGGTTGACATGGAGGAGCACCCTGGTCACATTCACCTTGCCCTCCCCCTTCTGCTCTTGAAGGACCCTCCCCAACTCCAGGGTTCCCATCCACATCTGCCCAGCCAGCTAATCCCAGGAGCAGAAGACATGGGACTCCTGCTGGCCAGGCTCCTCGGTGTCCCCCCCAGGCCCTACCCTCGGGCCTCCAGGGTCAGCAGAGCAGGGCGCTGCATGGCCGGGGCAGGAGGACCCAGAGCCCGGCTGGCCACAGCCCCCAGTTCCTCCCCCACACCCCATTCTATTGAACTTGGCCGTCCAGGTTCCCCTTCTGCTTGTCATTTGAATCACTCAGGGCAATTTCCTTTCTCGTCTGAGCACTGATTCCTCTCCAGATGGCTTCCTCCCTCTGTCCCCCTCTACCAGGGTCTTGGGCCAAACCCCACAGCTAAAGGCGGGGCAGGAACAGCGGAGGGTGGCGTGTGGGCAGGAAGGCGCTGACGGCCCGGAGTGCTGGGAAAAGGGCTGTCCTCTGCACAAAGTCCGGGCTCGGTAGGCTGGGGCTGGTCCCACCAAACCAGGCTCAGTGGCCACAACTATGCCATGAGCACATTTTTAGACTGTGAGTCAAACTGGTAATAGAGTGATTTGTTTAATCACCCCAGAAGGAAGGCTGACTTAGGGCTCTTCTCCAGCATCAGGAGTGGGACTCGCGGGAGGGTAGGAGGCAGGGGGGCCCCAGAGCAGCTCCTGGCTACTGGGGGGATGGGTCAGAGGAAGATGCACAGACCTTCAGGTACATCTCCGTGAGGAGACCGTGCTCCCCAAGATGAAGGGCAGGTTGGACTTACAGACCTACCTACCAGCACTTAAGACACGAAGTTCCGTCCCCTACCAGCTCGACACCAGTTTGTGTCCCTGTCACCTCAGCTCTAGTCATAAGGGAAGATAAATCAGCCACAGAAATGGTTTTCCTGTGTCCCTAGTCTGTGCCAAGCCTTGTGGGTATGGAAGGAGGAATAAGATAAGCCTCTTACGTAGAAAAGGCAATGCATACGAGAATATAGAATAAGTAAGGGCAGATGTGCCTATGGGAGCCTACCGAGCGGGCGCCTGGCAGAAAGCGGTGCGCGCACTCGCTACCCCGGGAGCTGCGGCCTGGGGTGGACCCAGCAAGCGGCTCCTGCAGGGCGGCTCCCAGGACTGCTGGGGCCTCCACTGAAAGCCAGCCGCCTGCCTCCCTGGATGGTCAGCCCCACCTTCGCCCCCAGGCCTGCAGCCAATCCTGCCACCGTGGGCTGAGTGCCCTGGGGAACGCGACTTCTCTAGGTCCCATCTGCCTCGGCTCTAACGCGAAGGTCGCTGTCATGCCGGCCTCACGGAGGAAGAGAAGGGGGGACCTGGAGACGCCAACAGAACACGGACAGCCGAGGACACACGGGTCGTGCCTCCCCTGGTCCCCCCGGGTCCCACCACAGACGTGGCCAGTCTACCACAGCCCGGCCTCCTGGAGAGGCAAGTCGGGCTTCTCAACACGGCCCTGGAGGCCACCACTTGCAGTCGCCGGGACTATCCTGAAAGCCATGCCTCTGCTGTCGCGCGGGACCACAGATGACAGGGAAGCTCCCACAGGGGCCAGGACTTGCCGGGGCCCCTGGGCATCAGGAGAAGAGCAGACACACAGCTACGGTTGCCCAGGACAGGAAGGAGGTGTGGGAATGGGAAGTCGGTCCAGGGGAGGCGGAGGCCGCCAGGTTGGAGGTGCCTGAAAGAAACGGGACCAGACGGGGTGGTTATGGTGGGGCACCTGGCTGTCACCAGGTCACTCGGCGGCCCCTCAGCACTCACGCCAGGCCAGGGACAGCCCGAAGATGCCCCCTGAAGGTCCGGAGCTCCAGGGCCCGGGAAGAGGGCCGGGCGAGCACAAAGAGGGCCCGGCCTAGCAGGGCTGAAGGAAGCGGCTTTGCAGGTCATGCGGAGGGTCCGTTCCCTCCGCCCAAGAAGCAGGGACCGAGAGCGTCAGGGATGTAGGAGCTGAAGCCGGGACGGGCACGGCGAGCGAGGTCACATGGTCCCCAGGCGCAAGAGGCAAACCTGTGCCACAGATGGGGGCAGAGGCTGTATTTTCTGCAGGGCCAGGGACACACATGGGTCTCCGTGAGCCCCTGTGCCCTCAGTGCTGGCCCAAAGCCACCCCATGGTACTTGCTGAATGCAAGATCAACAGGTGCCACTCACTGAAGGCAGGGTCCCAAGGGCCAGCGAGATGTGGGCAGGGGGTGGTGTCAGAAGGTGAGGAAGTGCAGGGTCCCCTCTCAGGTCACCAGGATGATATTCTGCCCTAAGAGCAGGGTCCCAAAACAAAGCAGAGATGAGGGGCCAGTGGCTTAGAGAATATTACTGTCATTCAACAGAAAATCTTTTTTGGGTGGCTCAGTCAGCTGAGTGCCCAACTCTTGGTTTCGGGTCAGGTCATGATCTCAGGGTCATGAGATCGAGCCCCACATCGGGCTCCTTGCTCTGTGCAGAGTCTGCTTCAGATTCTCTCCCCCTGGGGCCCTCTATCCAGCTCATGCATGCATGCATCCTCTCTCTCTCAAATAAATAAATCTTTGAGGAAAAAAAAAAAGAAAATCTTTGTTAATGGTGGAAAAGAATATAAACTTGGCCCAGGTACTTTGAGTGAACGTTTCCAAACATCCAATAAGCAGCAAGATGCAGAGGAAGAGAACCTCTCGGCCAGAGTCCCTGCAGAAACATTTCTCAGGCCAGTCCAGGGAGGTCCCCTGGAGGCCTCCCGGCAAGAGCCAGAAGGCTCCGGCAGCCCTGGCAAAGCTCCCACAGCCAGGCAAGGCCTTCAGAGACCGCCCCCCTGCCCACCCAGGGCAAGAGCCTGATCACCTCTGCCCCCGGGACGTGGTCCAAAGCAAAGCAAGCAAAGTAAGGAAAAAGAAGCCCAACAGAATATTTATTTTCTCTCAGATGACTACCTTAATGCTCTCTATGAAATATCACGAATCACATTATATTCTAGGAATTCGATTTAGCATGGCTAGCATACACACATCACTTTATTTCAGCCCACCATGGGGCTGGGGGCCTGGTTTTCACCCACAAACCACTCCCAAGGACTCTGGAGGCAAATGGTCTGCTGGAGCCCAGCCCCCTCTCCTCCAAGGGACCCATGTCCCCGTTCCCTGCACGCCGGCCCCACCCCAGCAGTACCCACTGGCTAGGGGGGACCCCGATTCAGAAACGCTCGGCTGCCCCCCCCCCCCGAGGCTTCACAACACCTGGGGATTCCCCATGGCTGCCGGGAATCAGTGAGACCCTGAGAAGTTCTGACATCGCCTTGCCCGGACACTCCCTCCAAGAGTCCAGAGAGCCTGTCCAGATGAGCAGGGCCACAGAGGAACAGATTCTATCAACCTCCGTGGTCAGAAGTGGCTGGGCACAAGCAGCAGGAGGGAAGCGTAGACACACACACACAGGGGCCGTGAAGGTAAGAAGGCTCTGGAGTCAGATGCACCAGGGCTCAAATCGGGCCCTCCACCCCAGCCCAAACGCAGAGGTCTGGGACACTCCCAACCTCTGCACGTGGACTTTGTGAAATACTCACGTCCACATGGGCGACAGGCCCACTCGGGAACATTTGCCAGTTTCTGTGGCATAAATACTCCCACCTTATTGAATTTCACCTTCTACGTGATGTCTCTGAACACAGAGCTGGGCAAAGACGAGTAGGCCCTGGTTGCAGCGAGCCACGGGACGCACAACCCAGGCCACGCCATAGAGCTGTGGCCTGAGGGAGTGATGGGAGGGCCTTCTGGAGATGCCACCGAGGCCCCGGCTTAAAAATGACACCTTGTGGGTGAGGATGGGCCCCCTCCCGCGACGCATGGCATACACCCCAAATCAACAACCTGCTCCAAAGAGGGTCAGCACATGGGTCTAAGAACCAAAGGGTGGAAGGAAGGCTGCCCCCACTCCCAGTCACCCCCAGTGATTAACCAGGGAGCTTGTCCCCAGTTAGTCCAGAAGTCCAGGTTCCCAGAGACAGAGCAAGAGTGCCCCAACTTTTACCCATTACCGTCTCCTGGTAACCTCAGGCTCCTCTTGCCAAGAGACCAGCCTGTCAAAGGGAGAATAATGCCCCCAGCAGGGCCACTGGCCCATCAGCCAGAGTCACTGCCCCGCATGGAGAGAGACCAGCCACACTGAGGCAAGGGTGGCGGCTGATACGAAGTGTCCCTAGAAAAGGGTTCAACCCAAACCCCAGACAAGTTCTTTCCCCAGAAGGGATGTGCCTTATGGAGCAAGTGGGTGAGCAGCACAAGGGGTGGTCTGGAGGGGAGGCCAGAATGCATCCCCAGAGGCCCACTCCCAGACCTCGGTCTGCAGGTGTGGAACCCACCCTGTGTGTCAGCACTGAGTTTCTGTGGCCACTGCTCCGTACCAAAGGAGCTTCCCCGTGCAAGGTCACACCCCTCCCTGGGCTGGCCCACATCTAATCACTGATCGAGCAGGGACCCACAGACTCAGCCCCATTTCCCCAGGGCCATCCCAGCTCCAGAGCCCCTCGTGGGGTTGGTGGAATGGGCCTCGGCCCCTGTCATGACTGCACCACAGCTCAAGCTCTCCCTCCGCGCCCAGTCCTGTGCTCCTCGCCCTCTCGAAAGTACTGATCCCAAAAGCACACCCCCAAACCATCTGCCCATCTCCATTTCCAAGGCTCCCAGAGAAGCATCTGAACACACCTCAGTCGGAAGACCCAGTGAAGACTCAGCATGAACGGAGCCACAAGCAGGTGTTACAGACAGAAATCAAGATACAGAAGACACGGGGCCCCGTCTGTGCCCACATGGGCGGGGTGGGTGAGGACGCAGGGAGGAGGGCCTGGGGGCTGGGAGAGGCTCCGACACCCCCACTTGGACCCCCTGGGAGTTGGGTGAGTCCGAGGTCTCTGAGCCCTGGGGACCCTTCCTCCAGCAGACAGGGGCAGGAGGACACAGGAGCCTGTCCTGGAGGCAGCCACTGTCATCTTTAATTGCACGGAGTCAGAGGTAACTCCCAGGGAGAGAAGGGCTCGTCTACGTGGCATATTTTGATATATGGCGAGTACGCTTTTGTTCAGTTGTATGAAAGAGTCATGGGGATTGCCTGTTCACTGGCTCCCTTTCAAGGGGGTGTTGGAAGAACTGACTGCACGTACATTAGCCGTGGAAAAAGGCAAACTGCTTCTCGGAGCGCATATGGGATTCTTGACTGTGATTTTCAGCGTGGGCCTGAGCCAGACTTCCATTCCTCTAGGAAAACATCTGAGACTTTACTGAAAACCAGTGAGAAAATCACTCCATGTACATACTTTAGGCAATCCTCATGCAGGAATGGATGTTGTGTGTGAAGTCAGGCCTGCCTGGATGCACACAGACCAGAGAGTTTTCTAAAATGCAGTTTGGAGGGAGTGAGAAACAGATCCTCTGGGGAGGGACTAGAGAGTTTGCTCGTTTCCCAACTGCGTTTTCTGGAGACCCAAGGGGTCCCCTGAAGGCACGCTGTCCCCAGACACTGCCTCAAGCACCCCACTGCGGTCCACTGGCACCCTGGACTTCCACATATGACTCCATGTGACACCAGGATCACGAAGGCAGACGATCATAAAATGACAGCCACTCTCCTGCAAGTTCCCAGCTGGAGAAGAGGAGCAAGCCGGCGGGGCCCGCACAGCCACGTGTCAACCGGGCACCGGGCTGCCCCGGCCCACGTAGGCAGCACGCGGGACCACATGGTGGGGGGAGGGTAACCATGGCAACCCCCCAGTCATCGCGAAGTAATTCCTCCACAATGTACAATTGCTCTGTTTATAGGAAGAATGCTGACCATATATTCTGGTTTTCCATGCACAATACTTCACTAGGAAAGAATGCAGAACCCACCAGAACGAGCACACGGTGCAGATTTCTCTTTCAATCGAATCCCTCCCAAGTCCTTCAGGGACCTGATGGATGGGGCTCCAGGGCTCTCCCCGAAAGTGGAGAAGGCAAAGATTGCCCCGGCCGTGGGTCCGCCGTCCCAGGAGGGTCTCCCCAGAGCAAACCGTGGGCTCTCCCTCCCTGAAAGCCTCCTCGGGACAGAAAGCGTGTGCGCTGTGCCAGGCATGGTCTGCAGTCTGTAGTCAGGCCAAACCACACGGCACATTCATCCGTCAGAGCGAGACTCCCACCGGGGGCGAGTCCCGGAGGGAGAGCCTTACTTCTTGCCCACGAGGCCACAGGCACTTCTTTGTGACTTCAGCTGAACTTGGGTTCTCTGGGGGAAGGCACACACTCACTCATTTCCTTGCAACACAAAGTTCAATTTTAGGAGGGAAAGATGAGTTTCAGATGCTAAAAATAATCTTTTGGGATATTTCAAGGAAAAGCAATGGCTCTGCAGTTGGAGAGATGTGTCCAGCTTGATTTCCATGTTTGATGGATGCAGCGGTCATGTCATGGATATTCCAAACGTGGCCTGTAATTTCCGGCGACCTAGAAATCCAGATGGTCCCCGGTTTAGACGTTTCATCTCAGAAAAATGAATTGGAATGTTTTAAAACATTTTTTTTAATGGGACGTGCATTCTGGAAACCTGCACAAATCCACAGAGCGTCCCCATTGAGGGATCACAAAGTATGCACCCAGGCCGGGACCCCTGGGTCCAGAATCCAGATGGCAGCCTCCCTGGACGTGCCCCGGCCCCCCGGCCCCCACAGCCGCCCCCACCCTCAGCCAGGAGGCTGCCCAGCCCCACGAGCACGTGCAATCCCACCAGAGGTGAGCCTGCTGCCTCCCTTCTCCTGCTCAACACGCGTGGGATTCGTCCATGTCGCCAGCATGGCCTCTGTGCATCCCCTCCCATTGCTGTGTAATCACATAGGGACCTTTAAAAAAAAAACCCGCCCCCATTGCTGCTGTTTGAAAAGAAAGCTGCCTGGGGCTGGAGGACACAGCCCCTGGGGGCCCCTCCAGCCTCCTCAGCCCCCGGCCCCCCTGGCACCCACGTGGGACCCGCGCCATGGCCTCCACTGAGCTGGCAGCAGGAATCTCAGCTACGGAAGCCGTGCTGAGTACAAGCCCTCCCTGCGGCCAGTGGGAGAGGGAGCCTCGATGGGCAGCCTTTCCTTCCCCTGGTCCTGCTTCTACAGTTCTCTCAGCGCAACGACGGACAAAGCAGGTCTAGGATTCAGCGACGAGCAGGCCCAGCCGGCGCCCCCTCTGCCGACACTCTCCTCCCATCCAGAGCAGGACAAAGCTCATCTGCAAACACCACAAAGCTCAAAAACGACCACGTGTATTTAACAGGACGTGCACAGGGTCTGTGTGAAGCAACATGAAAACGACGTGATAGAAAGTAGGACGAACACGGGGGAAAGAGGGACACTCCTCGTGGATGGGAGATACGCTGAATGTAAAACTGCCTACTGCAATTACATCCTAACTCTACTGCATCCAGCTCGTTCAAATACCAACCGTATTGTCCGTGGAGGTGTTGGGGGGGGCCCTGGGAAACGATTTTTCAGTTCAAATGAAATCCTGAACTCACGAAGCCAGACCAGAAACCGCTGTTCCAGTGATGAGGCCCGGGGAACCCCCTGACATTACAGCCGGCGCACCGGGAGCAGCTTGGTGCCGGGGCATGAGCCCCCTCGGCAAGGCGGCGCAGCTCCGGGAAGGGCCCGGGGAGACAGCTGAGCTGTCAGAGTTCAGTAAACGGGAGGGAGACGAAAGGGTGTCCCATCCCTGGCAGTGGGGCGAAGGGCCTGCCGTCTGGGGAGCAGAGCTTAGGGAGAACAGAACTCCCTCCTCGCCTCCCCCGGAACAACTTCCACCAGGGGAGAGCTGCAAACATGCAAACAGCACCCTAAAAACCCAAGGGAGAAACCGCCTGAGGATTTACAACAGGTCCTGGGTGGGAAAGACCGTTCTAGGGAGCACCCAGAAATGTCCTATGGGAGAACACGAACTAGAACACGTAACACGGGAAGGTTCTGCATGGCACGTGCACACGTACGTCCGTGTCACAGATGCCGCGGATGCTACACGTGTCTGTGAGTGCTTGCACGTCCTCACGTGTACAGAAAATACCTCATGCGGACAGAGATAACCTGCCAAAACCAAAATCTCGCTGCCGGATAGACCAAGGCTCCAAGTCCTTAGTCAACCAAGAGTGTACACAAGTCAACAAGGCTATGGATGTGGACAAGGCAAGAAAAGTGAAGCGTCTACGATTACATCAAAAGACGTGCGACCCCACCCAAGTTATCTTTGACCTGCTATACCAGCCAGTACGCAGTCCTGGCACGGCTCTGGGAGAGGGGACCAGCCTGAGGCCATGGTGGGGTGCGTGTGCCTGGGGGCCAGTCTGGTCCTTTCGATCCACGTTTAAAATGTACCGTCAACTTCTCAATGAGGAGGTCCCTGTGGCGAGTTCACTTATTTTCACAGAAGGCGGCCAAGACACACACGGGAGGGTGTTTACAGCCCCTCTGCTTGTAAAGGCGCAAGTCCTGGGAGCGCTGGTGATGTTGCCCGGCACTGAGGGCGCTCACCATGGCTGCCGCTCCAGGGGCTCTGGGGACAGAGACAAACTCCTGGTGACGTAGGCACCTCCCCATCCTCAACATACATACAAGGAAACAGAGGCCTGGGGAGGCGGGGTCGCCACCCAGGGTCACACAGCATGGAGCCTGGCACGTGGTGGACACCGTCCTTATCACAGGGTGTTCTGGTGAATGGTGTATTAATTGAAATGATTTCTACCATCCTTCCGCAAATTGGATGTTGATTCTGCTTACCTAAGCACTCTGACTGACAGCAAACTGCAGGGTAGACCCGACACGGGCGAGCAGTACTGTGAGACGGTAGATTTGGTGAGGCTGCTGTGTCCCCAATGGACCGTCCTGGAGACCACAGGAAGGTCCCAGGGTCCTGAGAAGGAGCCTGAAGCCCAGAGCTCCCGGGGGCTCCGCAGATTCTGTCCCCCTCCTGAGCAAAGCTGCAGAGCCCACGGCCAACCATGACCCTACTCTGCATGGAACACTGCTCCCCAACGAGGCCGTGGGGATGGCAAGCCGCACTCGACCATTTCCAGGAAGTTATTTGAGGCAAGTCATAAAAGTTGGAAGGATCCCCCCTTCTCCGGGTTCCGGCTCTGGAGCCATTCCAAATGCACTCCCCACACCCTTGGCGGAGGTTCAGGGGGATTTTTCCCTCTAGTTGAACCAGAGAATCAATAGGGTGTTTGTCCTGTAGATGAGGTGGTGGGTCCCTGGGTCACTGAAGGCGCTGTGGAGGTCACTTGGGGGGTCAGGGCCTGGGGAGTTCATGGCCTCAGCCCCCCAGCAAGTAGAGTAAGGCACTAACCAACACCTCACATGTCCATGGTTCTTGGGTCCTTCCACTCAGGGGGGGTTCCAGGACCCTCCCCTGGAGCCACCTCCAGACCATCCCCAGGGTCCCCAAAAGTGGTAAGGGGAAGCCACTGAGCTGTGTTAGGGGCCCTGGTGGGAGTGGCATGGCCCAATGGCAGGGAGCACTGGGGCCCACTTTCCAGACAACTGGTCCACCCTCCACCCCACTTAGCACACACAACTCCCTAGTCCCAGGACAGGAGTGCTCACTCACACATCAGGAATCTGCTCACGGAAGAGAGACCCACCCCCCAGCTCTGGGGAGCCAGCGCGTGTGTGCATTTGGGGGAAAGGAAGGGTGGACTGCCCCGCCGGGAAACAAGGAGCACGCTGGAATCCCCCACCCCACGGGTAAGGAAATAGTTGCTGTAATCATCCCCAGTTCAGCCATGACCACGTTGTGCATGGCCATCAGCGTCCCTTCAGAAAAACCAAAGTCAAGGACAGTGAGACATGGTGGGATGTGAACAAGCAGCCTCGAGGTGGGACCTGGACATAGTTCTTCCCTCCAGGAGCAACCCTGGCAAGCTCCTTCCCACCCAGTGCTCAATTTCCCCAGATGAGGGATTGGCTGCTTCGGCTCCTTCAGATCCTTCCAGCTGGCCCTTCCGGGCCCCCCAGGCCTCCCAGGCATCTCCACAGGGTGGCTGGGTCCATAGGGGACAGAGGACAGCTGGTCACAGTGGGGCCATCGAGGGGCTGGGAGGAGGCAGATGGGTTGGGACAGAGGCGGGAGGGGACGCCCACGAAGGGGCTTGGAGAGCACCCAAGAACAGGGCTTCGGCAGCGTTCAGTGAAGGGAGAGGAGCCGCCCCGGTGGGCAAGCGGATGCACCCCTGGGCGAGGCCCCAGGGAGAACAGGGAGCCCCGGCCCCAGCCCCTCTCCCACAGCCACAGCTGGCCAGCAGCTGTGTGCCTCTGACCGCTCCCCACTCCCCCCGCATCCTCTGCTTAGAGTGCCTCTTGGTCTAGTTGGAATTTCGTTCCAAATGGTAAATATTTTATTTCTACCCACGAGGCTCCCATACGGATGACTTCAACACAACGTGGAAAATACCTTTCCCTCCTCAATTCAGCATGGGAGTGGAGAAGATGAGTTCGCTGTGCGGTCGGAGGGCAAGCTTTCGGCAAAACTCTCTGCCTTCAACTGGACCATAATAAGCCAAGGCCCCGTGCCCCCTCCCTTCCCCAGGGCCCGCTTTGGGCCTGGAAGATGACATCACCAGGGCAAGGAAGCCGGGCGGCCACAGACAGGTTTCTGTTTCAATCCCAGCTGGCCCAATGTTGGCACACACCCACCCCCGAACCCCCTTCCCTGAGGGGAACGCTGTGGTTCCCAGTCTAGACTTGGGAACTCCCCATCTAGCTGGGTGATCTGGGGAAAGTTATTTCCCCTCTCTGGTCCTTGGTTTCCCTTCCTGTGAACTGGAGGTCAGAATAGAACCCACTGTGCAGGATGTCGCAAGCACCATCTAGTGATGCTTGTGAAAAGCCTCCCCCCCACCCAAAGGCTGTTAGGATGTACACGGCTGTAAATCTGGCATCTGGGAAACAGTGCACCCCCTGAGCTCACGAATGGGGACGTGGTACCCAAGCACACACTGAGCTGCTTGGATTGCTAATCAAAGTAACGCTGCTGGGTCCCCAGGGGCTGCTGACACGTCAGCGCAGTGCATGCCGAGCCCCAGAGCAAACCCTGTGTGCCCCCAGAGCAACAGGCCCCAGATCTATTAAAAGAAGAGTGACCTCAGGGGGTGTCTGCATCCAGTGAGAATACATCCAGTGCCCACGCTCAGCTGCAGCTGCCTGCCTGAGCCTGCAGCACGCTCCCGAGGTCCGCGTACAAGTGGAAGGCACACGGGGGCGGGGGACCCCTCCGGTTCACCCCTGGACCTGCCAGTCTCCCAACAAAGTTCACACCCGAGAACAGCTGCCTCATAAATCCAGTTTTCATTAATTTCCTGGAAAAGGGAGATCTCGTTTCCACATGACGGGTCTTGGGAGACCCAGGGAAGAAGGCCCGAGCGGGGTGCTGGCACCTCCCCAGTACCTGGCGCCCGGGTTTTGGTTCGTCCCACCCCCTTGGATTAATTCTCTCCAGCCTGCGGTCCCAGCACCTGGAAGGAGGGGAGTGAGCAGATGGGTAGGAATCCAAGACAGGGCAGCTGGAGGATAGCAGGGGCCTTCTGGGGGACAGAAGTCCTGTTCCTTCTCTGGAATGGGCTGCGAGCATTCCCCAGTGTCCATTCCAGGGAGTGGACTGCTGGGGTCCAGGAGGCCAGGTGGACACGGAGTCTGGCCGGTTCCAAGTGTCCAGAGTTTCTGATTTTCTTCAGGCTTGCACAAACCCTCTAATAAAGGAGAGGACAGCATGGGTCATTTCCAGTGTGGGGCCAGGGCGTGGGCGTGTCCGGTCTCAGCTGAGACCGGACACGGCGGCAGTAGCCCCGCGCGGCCCCACATGAGCCAGGAGCGGGCCGGCCCCAGCGCACTGCAGAGGCGGAGGGGGCCAGGGCCGGAGTTCCTCTTACTCCATGGCAGCTTGGAGATACTGAATGCTGACAGACCCTGCAGGACAGCAGAGACGCACATGGAGCTGAGCCAGACCCACCACCAACTGACCGCGTGACCCGGGCAGGTCGCGGACCCCATCTGCCCCAGGTTCCCCAACCCTAAAGTGAGATGCGTCTCATGGGAGCACCATACGTTAAATCAGCTAAAATCTGCAATGTGATTCAAAAACGGTCGAGACACATGGCAAGCTCTCCAGAAGTTTTGTTTAAATTAAGAAAACGCACGAGAAAGGAAGCCAGACCTAGGAGGAAGAGAGCTCCCTGGCCCCGGAGACCAGAGGGGCCGCTCATTTCACAGACAGGGAGCGTAGGAATCCGAGACCCGGGGGCGGGCAGGGCCTACCTGGTTGCCCAGCCACAGGGCCAGCCCCTCCGTGGACAGGGCAGCAGGGCTACCTCCCGCCCTCCTCCCACCCCCCAGCACCAACTCTCGCCTCTGGTGAGGAGGTAAAGGGCCTCAAAGCCCCTCCCCAGGCCACCACACTCAGCCACGGAGCTGCACAGACATCTGGGGAGCTTTAGACCAACAGCCCAGTTCTTCCTGGCCTGCACGTCCCCAACCCGGCTTCACCTCAGAAAAGACTCCTGCTGCGGAAGCAGGACAGACGCTAATGCAGCATGTGTCCCGGCCCCAGGACAGCCCTGTCCCCAGACCCACCCAGCTTGGTGGGCCCGGTCCAGGTGGAGAGGCTGAGTCCAGGGGCTCCACGAGTCAGCTCACCCCACACCAGCGCCCACCCAGCCAGCTCTGCCCCCAGCCTCGTCTGCTCCATTCAGGTCCCAAACACAGCTTGCTTCTGCTCTTTGGGAACTTTCTTTTTTTTTAAAGGTTTTATTTATTTGACAGAGAGAAAGACAGCGAGAGAGGGAACACAAGCAGGGGGAGCGGGAGAGGGAGAAGCAGGCTTCCCGCCGAGCAGGGAGCCCAATGCGGGGCTCCATCCCAGGACCCTGGGAGCATGACCTGAGCCAAAGGCAGACGCTTAATGACTGAGCCACCCAGGCGCCCCCCCTTTTTTTTTTTTAAAAAAAGCTTTTATTTATTTATTTGAGGGAAAGAGAGCAAGCACACAAGTGGGGCGGGGGACAGAGGGAGAAGCAGACTCTCCGCTGACAGGGAGCCCGATGCGGGGCTCCATCCCAGGACCCTGAGATCATGACCTGAGCCGAAGGCAGACGCTTAATGACTGAGCCGCCCAGGCGCCCCTCTTTGGGAACTTTTTAGCTCACTGTTAAAAAGTGTAAAAGAGGGCGCCTGGGTGGCTCATGGCTCAGTCAGTTAAGCGACTGCCTTCGGCTCAGGTCATGATCCTGGAGTCCCCGGATCGAGTCCCGCGTCGGGCTCCCTGCTCGGCGGGGGGTCTGCTCCTCCCTCCGACCCTCCCCTCTCACTCTCTCTCTCTCAAATAAACGAATAAAATCTTTAAAAAAGAAAAAGCGCAGGAGACTTGAAACACAGCAAGAGGCACAGAGCAAGAGCAGCTCAATCCCACAGAGCACCGTGCGAGGCCGGGGAGGCCGTGTTCGGCGGCCACGGGACAGACGCACAGAGACGCACGCAGAAGGCCCGAGGACCTGCACCCCAACCTCAGTCTGCCCCAGTCGTGCACGTCTGGGTAGCCATACGTGACAGGGCCGCCCTACCCGCGGGTTAGCATGGGTGTGGAGGAGGGACGCACACTTAAATCTCAACGTGCATGATGTTCCCGCAAAGCCTGAGCTTCCAGAGCCGGGCCCTGGGACAGGGACCGCACAGCGAGTCCGCCCTCCGTCAGACACAGAGAACACTGGGGTGGGGGCCGGGCAGGGCGAGGGGTCCGCCCGAAGGGATCCAAGCAGGGCCCCAACGAGGCCACGGACACGCAGGCTCACAGCAGCCGAGGGGGGCACAGCCCAGGGCCCCGTCAACTGAGGGATGGACAGGTCTGTCCACACGGGGGCCACTGCTCCACCACACGAAGGAAGGAAGCTCCGACACGCACTACAACGCCGGGGAACCTCAAACACGGCACCAGCCGGACACAAAAGGCCGCACAGCGTGTGCTTCTGTTGATGTGGCTGGTGCCACTCCATGCTTCCCTTTGCAGGCATGATCGAGGGAGGGGTTTTGATGTGGGAGGGCCTCCAGATGACGGGTGGGCTCAGTGTCAGCACAGGGTCCCCGCAGAGGGAGGCAGGGGTCAGAGACGGGAACCCGTGAGCAGGAGAGAAGCTGCTGGCTTGATGCTGGAGGAGGGCCTGGGCCGAGGACGCGGAGCCTCCAGCACCGGGAAGGGCAAGGGGACGTCCTCCCCAGAAGGAACCAGCCCTGGGGACACCGCGACTCTCGTCCTGTGCCGCTGACAGTGGACTTCGGACCTCCAGGACCGTAAGAGACTAAATGTGTGGTTTGAAGCTCCTGGATCTGGGATGGTTTATTTCAGCGAGTCTGGTTGTCACGGAACAAGCGGGGATGACCGTCCCTCTCCCACAATTGTGTGTCCTGTCCATCCGCGCTGACACACATAGCCATCACCTACCCATCCTCCTACCACGTCACACCCTGCCACGTGGACACACAGCGCCATCTGTCCGGTCACCTGTGATGGGCGTCTGAGCTATCTCCACGCTTCGGGACTGTAAGCAACACTTAAAAACATTCTCATCCGGGGCGCCTGGGTGGCTCAGTCATTAAGCGTCTGCCTTCGGCTCAGGTCATGATCCCGGGGTCCTGGGATCGAGCCCCACATCGGGCTCCCTGCTCCGCAGGGAGCCTGCTTCTCCCTCTCCCGCTCCCCCTGCTTATGCTCCCTCTCTCGCTGTGTCTCTGTCAAATAAATAAATAAAATCTTAAAAAAAAAAAAACATTCTCATCCATCTTTCCTGTTCTGTAGGTCGGACTTTGGACTCATACGCGCTGGGATCTATTTATTCAGCAAATCCTTCTGGAGCATCTGTGCGCTCTGCTAATTCCTGGGAATACATCTTGATCCAAACACAGCTGGGTCACCACCCACAGCCCACGGGACACAAGTCAGGCTGTGGAGGTCACCTGGCCTCCCGTGAGGAGGAAGCCCCGTTGTCCATCACCATGAGCATCCCCTGCGACCCTGAGGAGCCCTCCCCCCCTGCCCTCTCCAGTGGCAGCTGAGCCCTCTTCCACATGCCCTGGGCAGGTGAGGCAGAAACTGACCCATGGTTTGGAAGCTGTTCTTGCCCCTGTGCCCCTTCCCCAATTCCAAGACAAGAGGAAAGCCATATTCAGCAGACACGTCAACACCCATCAGACCAGGAGCATCTCCAGGCCGGGCACTGGTGCCCTAATGACGCACCACACAGCTGGGAGATGGCGCCATCTCAGGGGCCAGGCTGAGCATCCCCTGCACCCCTCTTCCCAGCAACACCCATGTCGTCATCACAGACAGGTTCACGTGTCCCCATTTTACACACGAGGAGCCGGACTCAAAGAGATGAAGTCACCTGCCCAGGTAAGCCTGAGGTGGGCCGAGCATCTACCTGCCTCTCCTCAGCCCGCAGGGCCTTCGCCTCCTGCTGGATGAGCTTCCACCTCGCTGTGGGACTGTCCCCTGCCCCCACAAGTTACTTGGGTTTGTTTTCTAGTGAGAAACCCCTAGGAGAGAAGCCAGTCTCTTCTGTAGCCCAGACCACCGTCTCTAATGTGTTTAGAATAAAAAAGACTTTATTTCAATGGTGAAGTCATTCCTTCATTTCTCCAGAAAGTAGCTTCTGAGCCCTGGCAAGGGCTGGATGCAGGGCTTGTTGCCGGCCACTTTAGTGAATGACACCCCGGAGCTCCTGCTTCAGGGACGCAGAGGGTCTGACTGCTTACTTGCCCGGCTCAGGCCCCCTCAGGAAATAGGAGCCTTGCTCAGGTCAAGATATTTCAAGGAGGACTTCTTTACAAAGCGATCATTTGCAGCCATGTGGTTGAAGGGGAGCCCCAGGCATAGTGCAGTAACGGGAGCCATCATCCCAGGCCCCAGGGGAGGAGGGGAGGCTGAGCTTCAGATGCTACCTTGAGAAGAGCAGCCTGAGATGGCCCCACGGGGGGTCACACACCCTGCCTGACTCTCGTCCCCTCCTTTTCTCCAACCTGAGGTCAGAAGCCACGGTAGTCCACCCAGGGCCAAGAGCAGAGCCGAGAAGCAGGAACGGGGTATGGAGGACATGAATGGGGAGGGGTGCCCCCACCGTGGGGAACAGCTGTGTGCTTCCTCATAAAGACAAATACGGTTACCCTAGAACCCAGCAACTCCACTCCCGGGTATACACCCCAAGGAACTGGAGACAGAGATACAAACAGAAACCTGTGCGGGCACGTTAACAGCAGCTGCATCGACAGTAGCCAAAAAGCTCCAACGCCCCAAGTGTCTATCTGCGGGAGAACGCATAAGCAAAACGTGGCGCGACCACACAACAGAGCAGTACTCGGCCACGCAAAGGAAGAGACACTGGCCTGTACGACAACACGGATGGACCTGCAAAACTCAGGGAAGGAGACCAGACACAAAAGAGCAATTACCGTGTGATACCAACTGCAAGAAATATCTAGAAAAGGCAAATCTCTGGAGGTGGAAAGTGGACTGGAGGCGGCCAGAGGAGGGTGAATGGGAAGTTAGTTACCAGTTCCGGGTTTCTGTTGGGATGACCGACTGTCCTGGCATAGCCGGTGGGGATGGTTGCACAGCGCAGTGTGATGAATGCCACTGAATCGTACGTCAAAACGGATAAATTGTTCGGTCTGTGAATTTTCCTCAATAAAGCTGTTTAAAAAAAAAAAAAAAAACAGGCACCCAACACGTTCCCCTCTCCTGCCCGTCGACATCCGTCTAGTCCTGTGGTTGAAAAGCCCACGTCCACCACACAGAGGCCACACCGAGCCCCACACACTGCCGCATCCCCGTGGGCAGGGTCTGTGACTGCAGGTCACGCTCCCCTGAGACATACAGCCCGCCCGTGGCAGGTGTGGCTTGTGCACGGCCGAGCGGAGAGGGCTGTGCGAGGGGAGGCCTGTGGACAACGCAGGCGGGGCTCCGGTGGCGCAGGGACCCTCCCTGTGAAGGATCTGGGTCCTTGGTGGCTCTGTCTTCTTCTCCTTCCTTACGAGGACTTCCTATGTGAACAGCACACCCTCGGGCCTTACGTGTTTCCGATCTGTCCGTGCCTTTTAACTGGTAAGTTTAGGCTTGCTACGTTTACTGTGATCACTGGGGTGTTTGAAATCATTCTGTCTCCCCCTGTTCATCTATCCTGACTCACCTGTGCTCCCCATCCTGCACGTCCTGCCCTTGCATGCAGGAGCTCTTCTGGGCTCCACCGCAGCTCGCTCCTCCCGCGGCTCCCCCGCTGCTCCTTCCTCCCGCGGCTCCTCCCGCAGCTCGTTCCTCCCGCAGCTCGTTCCTCCCGCTGCTCGTTCCTCCCGCCGCTCCTCCCGCAGCTCCTCCGCGGCTCCCCCGCTGCTCCTTCCTCCCGCGGCTCCTCCCGCAGCTCGTTCCTCCCGCAGCTCGTTCCTCCCGCTGCTCGTTCCTCCCGCCGCTCCTCCCGCAGCTCCTCCGCGGCTCCACCGCTGCTCGTTCCTCCCGCGGCTCCTCCCGCTGCTCGCTCCTCCCGCGGCTCCTCCGCTGCTCGTTCCTCCTGTGGCTCCTCCCACAGCTTGCTCCTCCGTGGCTCCTCCCGAGGCTCCTCCACGGATCCACCACAGCTCGCTCCTCCGCGGCTCCTCCCGAGGCTCCCCCACAGCTCGTTCCTCTGCGGCTCCTCCCGCAGCTCCTCCACGGCTCCTCCGATGCTCGCCCAGCTTCCTGCTCTGCGTGTGGTGGTCGTCAGCAGTTCCGCTGGGAGTGTGTCCCCACACTGAACAGGGGTGTCTCCACCTGCCTGGGAAACAATAAGAGAAGTCCAAACTCCTCAAACGCCTATCACTCCTCCCGTTTTCTTGGTTATTCTTGGCTGGTTCTGTAGTTCTTTCTCTTCAACCCCTCCGATTAGACTTTGTTCTACACAGTCCTGGCCGACTATGCCACAGTCAGACTGGGCTTTTTCCCTCACTGGTTTTCCAGTAGCAGCACCGTGTATGTGTATGTACGTGCATGTCTGTATGCGTGTGTGTGTGTGTGTACATGTGGATGTATGCCTGTTATGTGCATGTGCATATGTGTGCCTGTGTGTCTCTGTGCATATGCACATATGTGTATCTACGTGTCTGCATGTGTGTGCATGTATGTGTGCACGTCTGTGTCCGTGTGTGTGCGTGTGCACACGTGCCAGTGGGGCCCATTCGGCCCGCAGGGGTTGGGAGAACGAGGCAGAAGGCCCCTGCAGGCGCCCCTGGGGGCACACCCCAGCCCTCCCGAGCACTCTAGGCGTGTGTGGTAAACAT
Source organism: Mirounga angustirostris (assembly GCF_029215605.1). Classification (NCBI taxonomy): domain Eukaryota; kingdom Metazoa; phylum Chordata; class Mammalia; order Carnivora; family Phocidae; genus Mirounga; species Mirounga angustirostris. The sequence continues at coordinate 91,402,464 of NW_026991723.1, read as the reverse complement.
GGGAGCAGCTGTAAACCATGCATTTGCAGACCAGTCCCCCGGCATCTTCTTCTCCCCTGGATCATCCTCTTTCCTCCTGAATCCCGAATCCCACTCTTTCTGAGTTGTTGCAGAGGATCCATGGGGACACTCTCTCCCAGACGGTGTCTGAAGTCGAAATGAAACGCGGTTATTTAAATGACACTGAACCCTTTGTGGTGGATCCTTTGGAGCCCTTTGGAGAGGTCTGCTGCCCGTTTGGGCTTTCCGTTGTTGCTATCTAGGGATCTGCTGTCAGCACAGTGACCCTTGAGGAGGAATGGGTCTTTCCTGGCGGCTACTTGCAGGCCCTCTGCTTTCACGACCAGGTCACTATGGTGTCTCGGGCGGCTTACTTTCAATGTCCCGGCTCACCTCCACAGAACGTCTGGAATCTGAGAACGCTCATCCTCCATCCACCTCAGACACTTCTCAGGTGCATCCCCACCCATCACTGCCCCTCTCCCATCCTCTCCATCCCCTCCCCCCTTAGTGGTCGGCCCGAGACAGGGCCACACACACACACCCCCGCCACGGAGTCAAGGCCAGCTTCCCACACGAGGTCCCAAAGGTCAGCGCAGCTTCCCCATGCTCTCTTGTACATCTCACTCTGGGGAAGCCGGCCACCATGCCACCTGCCACTAGGAGGACACCCAAGCAGCCCCATGGAGAGGCCCACAAGGAGGGGAACTGAGGCCCCTCCAGATACTTCACCAATCTCCCTGCTGTATGAGTAGATCCTCAGAGTGCAGACTGTGGTCACCCAGGACTGGAGGGCAGTGGGAGTGTCTGTGAATGGGGTGTCCTCTGCGCGGGATGAACGTGCTCCAACTCTAGGGGGTGGTGCTGGTGGCCTAGCCTCTGGGTGCGCTGAAGATGCCCACCTGCACAGCTTAAACGGGTGAATCGTGTGGCACATGAATTACAGCCCAACAAAACCATTCAGGAAACCAGACTGCGCGTTCACAGAGGGTGATGATTCAGGCTCAGCTACATTTTCAACACATGCATTCCCCGTCCCCCACTCTTAAAAGCGTCAGGCTTTATTTTGTCCTGTGTTCATTTATGCATTTGATGGGACATGTGCAGCAGTTTACCCAGAACTTGTGTTTTGCAGTGAGGAGAGGATTCAAACGTCATACTGGTGAGAGAGCTGGGGTCTCGGGCTAGCATCCTCCTCAGGGATTTCCCCAGAAGCCTCAACAAGGAGTGCTCAGGGATGGACACTCTGACAGCAGACAGATACCCTCCAATCCCAGCTCTGCCGCTCAGCAGCTGTGAGGCCAAGAATGAGCTGCTTAACATCTCTGAGCCTCGGCTTCCACATCCACTCCCGAGCTCCCCTGCACACACAGACTTTCCTTGGCCCTAAGAGCCTGCTTCACTCGCTCTACCCCAGTAAGTTTCTGGAAGCCCGGCAGCCCCTTGCTTCCTCCTCCCTCTGGGCATCTGGCACTCCTTCATTTTAGTGCACACCCTGCTGTGGCCCAGACAGACATTTCACTCATGTGCCTTGACTGGTCCACAGATTACCGCCATCCCTTTTCCCATGTCCCTCGTGGCAGCCGGTTCTAGGCACAGCAGGCCTGGCAGCTGCTCCCCAGTGCCCACACAAGATGGTGTGGAACTTCTTAGAGAGGCAACCGCCCAAAGAACTCATCCAGAGACACAGCTGTATCACTGGCTTCCGCAGCAGTGGGACCCCCCAGGGCAGGGACCACACTGGTCTCCTCATTGTCAGCAGTGTCCCCATGCAGGGCCTGACACACAGGAGCGGCTCGGTTTCTATTTTCAGGATGAGCAGGAAATGCTCTCCCCACCTCTGGCTGCAAACGCAGGAGCGGGGTGCAAACCACAACTCCGTCTCATCAGCTGGGACAGCCTTTTGGCAAAGATCACCTTGCACTTCCCCCCATTCCAGTTACAATATCCTCTGGCCCTCATTTCTGTTGTGTTTTGTTTAAACCTCTTCTTATTGTGGTAAAATACACATAACATAAAACTTACCATTTTAACCACTTTAAAATGTACAACTCAGAGGCATTCAGTCAATTCACAAAGTTGTGCAATAACCATCATCACTACCTCGTTCCAGAATGTTTGGCCCTGAGTTTTCAGTGTATTCACACTTCGGTATTTTACTCCGTGTGTTTCCCGCGAGCAGCCTCAGATCCTCAGGGAATGAGGCAAGACTTCCATTAAGAAAACGCCTGCAGGGCGCCTGGGTGGCTCAGTTGGTTAAGTGACTGCCTTTGGCTCAGGTCATGATCCTGGAGTCCCAGGATCGAGTCCCGCATCGGGCTCCCTGCTCGGCAGGGAGTCTGCTTCTCCCTCTGACCCTCCCCCCTCTCATGCTCTCTCTCTATCTCATTCTCTCTCTCTCAAATAAATAAATAAAATCTAAAAAAAAAAAAAAAAAAAAAGCTTTAAAAAAAAAAGAAAACGCCTGCAGGGAAAGTGTGGAGCGTGGGCTCTCTCTCAGACCTGCCCCAGTCGAGTGCGCACAGCCAGCCGAGGGGAGCTGAGGGCTTCGGGGGCAGCCTCCATCCGGCCACGCAGCTCTCCCTGAGCTCTGGCAACCAGAGGTCTCCACCCGTGGGTGCCCCGGGACTTGCAGTGCTGGTGCTCAGGGCGCTCGGTGGGTGCCGGCGCTCCTGGGGCTGCCTTAGACCGCGGACTCGGTTTCCCCGAGTTACACACACAAGTTTTGTCCCCTTGGCTCCACAGACAAGCGCTGTGTAATACAAAATGACCGACACCATGAGGAGCCGGCCAGGAGCCCACATCCTGGAGAGGCAGAGGGTCTGCTCCCAGCCCCCGATGCCCCATCGTGTGGGTGCGCGGGAGGTGGCTGCTCCGAGGAGACCCCCACTGAGGCCAGAGAGCAGCTGCCTAAAGGTCGTCCTGCTAGTCGCTGGAGGCTGATGCCTTTCTTTGCTGTTGTTCACCTTTGGGGCATCTCTGCCCAACCCTGAGTGGAAACATCTGAGCAAGTCTGGCTTTGTCTCAAGGCTGGGATTGGAACACGGTGATTTCGGCCTTGTGTGCAGCTCAGGGTTGCCATCTGGTCAGCACGTCTTGGGCTGTCCTTGGCAGCTCTGCAGTGAGAGGTCTTAGACAGGTGGTCCCAGCTTTGCCTTCTCCTGCGGCACATGGCAACCCTGGCTGGCTCCCTGGAGGAGGCAGAAGGGGGAGGGCGGCAACAGGAGAGTGGTGATGGAGATGGCTCCTGGCCCTCTCGGCCCTAGAAGCCTTATTTTACCTGACTTGACCATTGCAGCCTGTCAGGAGTGCCCGTGAGGCCTCAGGAAGCACGAACGGAACCCCCAGCGCACCACACCCTTCTCAACCTGCCCCCAGACCAGGCCCAGCTGATCAAGGCTGAAGGTCCAGTGGGCCAGAGCAGCTGGACAGTGTCTGTCCCACTGCCTGGGCGGGGGTCGAGGAAGGCAATGGGGCCACTCTGCAGCCAGCCGGCCCACAGCGATGGCACTGGGCTGTGTCTCCAGGCACTCCCCAGAGCTGCCATCCCAGGGCGTGAGGGAGGTACTCATGAGCCGAGCACCAGCAGATCCTGTCTGGGCTCGCGTGAGGAGCAAACGCTCAGCACTGCCAGTGACCTCTCTGGACCTGGCAGGCGAGGAGGGCTCGGGGGGGCGTGGGGGGTCACTCAGCCCCACACAGCCTCGCCCCGCAGCAAGGCCGGAGGTTGGGGGCCAGGGGAGGGTGCTCGGGAAGGTGGGAGCCGGTCTGCCCACTCCTGGCAGACAGAGGCACCTGGCAAGTGTCCGCTGAGGGGACCTGCCTGCTTCACACAAGGCCCAGTGCCCACAGCACGATGAGGTCCGAAGCCCGAGGGCTGGACAGGAGGTGCTCCTACTGCAAACGTTCGTGGGGCCCAGAGCCAGCCCTTGGCGCTGAAATACAGGGGACGGGGGAACAAGGAGAACATCCAAGGACATCCACAGCTTGCTCTCCAAAACCTCCATGGGTCAATGTCGTGGGAAAACATGAAAGGGGTGGGGAGTGTTCTCCAGTGAAAGAGATCAGAGACGAGCCACAGCACACGTTGAGGACCTTCTCTGTCCCCTTTCTTAAACAGGAACGCCAAAGTGTGTGGAGGTAATAAAGGGTCATGATGTCTGCAGGTTTCTTTTAATTGGTTATTAGGCCAGGAAGGAGGAGGGAGAGGAGGGGGAACAGAGAGGAGGAAGGGAGGGGAAGGGGGAGGAAGGAGGGAGGGGAGGGGAAAGACAGGGGGAAAAAGAGAGGGGAGAGGAGAGGGGAAGGGGGAGAAATTTTTGTTTGAAATGTTGAATGTTTGACAACTTTCATAATAAAAACAATTGGGGTTGGGGGGAGTGGAGAAGGCAGCCAGAAAGGAACAAAAGCAGGACCCTGGCCCAAAGGGGGTGCTTGGGAAAGCTGCTGCAGACGAGAGCAGAGCCTGCCGCCCCTCTCTGGGCCTGGGGCCTAGGCAAGGAGGGCAGCCAGGGGGCAGAGTGGGCACGCGCCGGACACCCAAATACAATGGGTAATATGTGAGTAGGGCTCTGGGGAAAACACATTCTGGGCAAAACCAAACTCCATCAAAGATGCTCGCACTTATTTCACGGATTAGCACTCTTTCTTCGGAATGACACGGGTGTGGGAGGGGTTAGGAGCGGGGCCTGGAAGCAGAGGCTCTGGAAGCAGAGAGCGACAGCGCGGAGCAGAGCTCAGGAAACCAGCAAACCCTCAGATCTGCTCAGACGCGGTCCCCAAGTTGGGACCAGCGCCACCATGTCACACAAGTACAAGAAGGACACGCCAGCCCCGGGCATGGCCCGGACGGGAGCTAGAGACCCCCAGAGCCTCCTTGGGTGGGCCCAGGGCCCTAAGGACCCCTCCCCATACAGGCCCATGCCCTCCAAGTGCAGGGCAGGAGGCCTGGCCCCTCCACTCAGGTCTGTGTCTCAGTTGCTAAGCACCCAGAGCAGTGACCTCATCGGCACAGAGAGACCAGCCCAGGTTCTGCAGAAGCCAAAGTGGAAAGAGAGGAGGGGATCGGGATCAGCCAGTGGAAGGTGCCTGCAGGCTCCCTATAAGTAGGGAGGAAGCCGAGGCTTAGAGAGCAGGAAGGGCCCTCATCACCTACCCCTACCCCTACACCACCGGTGAAAGCTGCAGGCAGAGCAGAGGTCAGACAGACCCAGGTGGGAATCCGGAGTCCCTCTTCCTGGCTGTGTGCCCTGGGCAGGTCACCCACCATCTCTGAGCCTGATGGCTTGCCAAGGCACCCGCTACAGAGGCCCGTGGAAGCAGCTGGTGAGCATGCATTCAGAGCAGTGCTTCCCACTTTGAGTTTATTTCCTTGCTGTGTCAATGTACTGTGGCCACAATAACAGATGACCACAAACCAGAGGCTTACAATGATGTTTTTTTCTCTCCCAGTTCCGGAGGCTCAAGGTGATGCTGGACCACGCTGCCTCTGAAGTCTCCAGCAGAGGAACTCCTGGGGGCCTGTGTTCCCAGGCCTGTGGCCGTGTCCCTGCAGCCTCTGCCTGTCTGCACGTGGCCCCTACAGTGTCTCTCTTCTTCTTAGAGGACACCTGTCATTGGATTGAGGGCCCACCCTAAATCCAGGCTGACCTTGTCTTGAAATCCGTAACTAATTAGATCTGCAAAGACCCTAGGCCCAAATAAAGCCACATTCTTTTTTTCCCCCCTTAAGATTTCTATTTTTTTAAGTAATCTTTACACCCAATGTGGGGCTCAAACTCATGACCCTGAGATTAAGAATCGCATTATCTACCAACTGAGCCAGCCAGGCGCCCCAGTAAAGCCATTTTCTGAGGTTCTAGATGGATAAGAATGGGGGGGTGTTCAACCCACTACACTTAGAATTGTATGTCAGGGGGCGCCTGGGTGGTTAAGCATCTGCCTTTAGCTCAGGTCATGATCCCAGGGTCCTGCGATCGAGTCCCACGTCGGGCTCTCTACTCAGTGGGAGCCTGCTTCTCTCTCTCTCTCTGCTGCTCCCCCTGCTTGTACTCTCTATCAAATAAATAAAATCTTTAAAAAAAAAAAGAATTTAGGTTTATAAAAAAAAAAAAAAGAATTATATGTCTGGGTAGGTATATCATCTCCAAATTTCATTTCTGGACAATAAAGGGACTCTTAAAGATATCTGTTAGAAAAAGGGGTCTGAGCGGGTCATGATCGGGAGTTGGGGAGGGGGCGAAGCTGACCCAGATAGAGGTTTACTTAAATCTAGAAAGAAACACGGGGACATTTTAGCCCTTCTGAGGGAAAAGACAGCAGAATGACTCCCCCATTAACAGTTCAAACTCTAAAAAGCCACTTTCAAATGAGCTGGGCAAGTCAGAGCACGGGAGGCACACTCCCACGGGGCTTGGGGGTGGCCCTGCCTCCGAGCAACACTTGTGAGGCCCACCAGCAGCCCACCAGCAGGCCCAGGGCTGTGATGGATCTGGCTCCGTGACACCCTGAGGTCCACGGCGACACAGGGCAAGGCAGATGGAGGCTCCTACCCTCTAATCTGTCCTAAGGAAAAAGCCATTTTTGGAAAATGGATGGGTAGGGGAGCTCTGTGTACAAAGATGTTCTTAGTGATACTGTTGAGAATCACGAAAAATTCGCAACACCTAAGCATTTGGCAGTGGGAAATGTCTGCCCGGTGCAGTAGGCCACGGGCATTCACAGGGGCGTGGACAAGTGGCAGCGGGGTCTGCTCGCGGAGTACCATTACCTGAGGAATAGGGGAAGAGCAGGGTCCACCGCGGCCACAGTGAGACACGCAGAGCTACCTGGAAGGGATAGCACGAATGCAAATGGCAGTTATTTTAGGTATAAAAATACACATAAATAAAAACCACCTGGAGAGAGGCAATGTCGGCGTGGGCATGTGGCGGGGACGCAGGTACCTGGCCACAGGTGGGGTCCTACCTGCCCCAAACACCCTGTAGAGGCATCTACTGTTAAAATCACACCGGTGCGAAGGCTCTCTTCCCAGAAAACTGCAGAGACTCAAGCAGAGAGGCCACTTAGTTTAGCAGGAACACACGCAAATCTGTGGCCAACCAGAGAAGTATAGAAGGTAGGAGGGACGCGTCATTTCCCAGGGGAAGGACCCAGGAAGGCCCGGCTGGGCCCGAGAGATGGGCTCTTCCTTCCTTCCTGACCCAAGTTCACATTCCTTCCAGCCTGGCCAGGCCAACAACACGGACACGCTTCCCAGACCCAGTGCTCCTCAGGGGACACTGTGACCGGCAGCTCACCATGCTACCCTGTCCTCTCCTGGCTCTTCAGGTGTGGTCCCCGGGACACCGATCACCTCCTCTGACCCTCCCAACAAGCTGCCTTGTAAAGAGAGGGGACTGTGGCTCAGAGAACATTTGTCCCCCCCAACCATGGGGTATGCACAGGGCAAGGGCCAAGGACCTCGAGTCCAGGGCTCCTCACCCAGAGCCATTAAGAGCAAGTGGGTGGCGGCCAGGAGCGGGGCTTTGGGTTAATCCAGACATGAGTTTCAAGCCTCCCCTCTGCGGGATGCTCTGGGCCTGTTTCCTCATCTGTGAAACAGGGACAGGGACGCAGGGCGGATCACGCATGGTGGCCTGCTTCCCTGGGCTGAGCCGGAGCCGGGCACCGGCCCCGCAGACAGGCATCTCAGGCCCCCTCTGGCTCAAGGGCTCTTCCTCCCCAGGCCTCAGTCTCCCCGCAAGGGCTCTGCAGCCTGTAGGCTGCCGCCCTGCAGCCACACACACTGTGACCCCACCTGGAGCCCCCGGAGCCGTGTGCCCTTGGCCCAGGGGAGGCCACAGCTGGCTCCGCCCTGTCCTGTGTGCCCAGGCAGCAGGAGGAGGACGGGGCCCCAGCAGCAGCAGGCACGCCGCTTCCGCACGCGGCGCCCGGCCTGACCCGCTCAGGGCGCCGTCAGCAACACGGAGCAGCGTGCGTGCCCACAGGCCCAGCCAGGGCTCCTAAGCTGCACGACGTGCGGCCCTCCATTCTGGGGCAGCTTCTCGGCCCCTCTGTGCCCAGGAGAGCGGCCCCACCCCACAGTCCGGCTGCACCCCGCGTCCCCCACTCTGCCCTAGGCGGCAGGCCCGGATGCCAGGGACCAGGCTGCAGCCCCCAGATTAGAGGCAGCTGCTCCCCCAGGGCCTGAGCCACAGGGTCCCCCCTCATTCGCTGGGGCTCCCAGTCAAGCTGTCATGGTGGCTGGCCACCAGCCCCCGCCAGGCCGAGGGCTGCGATGACATCACCCTGGCCCAGGAGGCTGCTAAGTGGAAACAGCAGCTCGTCCCGGCCAGGACCCCTCTCAGGAGGCACCTCTCAAGCGGCTCAGCCCCAGGCAGGCCCAAGGTGACTGGAGGCGCCAGAACAGCGGCCCCGTCACAGTGCCCAGCCCCCTGAGCCATGACAGCCATCTGCTTCTGCCACGAGACCGGGTGGCACCGCACACACCTTGCTCACTGTGTCTCCCGCCCCACGCGGCGCCGAGCACGCGGCTGGCGCTCAGGAAAAACCGACCGGCCGGATCAGTGAGAGGCCACCAGGCTGTTCCCGAGGAGTGGGTGGGAGCCTGCAGTCCCCTCCCCGGTGCCACCACGTCCTCCTGGGGGGACTTCTGCTGCGTCCTGCAGACTCCCAGCAGCACCTGAGACTGTGTATCTGATGATTCGTCTCATGAAGTGTCCAGAGGAGGCAAATCCATGGAGACAGAAATCGGACGAAGGGTTGCTCCCAGCTGGAGCGGGGGGCTAGGGGAGGGGGCGCGGCCGAGGGGAGGGGGCTTCCCTTGGGAGTGACTAAGGGGCTGCGTGAGGCTGTGCCTCCGGACTGCACACTTCACAGGAGCCAAGTGAGCGTGGATGGTGTGCGATTCTACCCCCATAAAGCTGCTTAAACGACAACAAAAGAGCTAGGAGCAGATAAGCCAGACTCCTAGGGCGACCCCCGGGAGCATGGCTCTGAGGACCGCCCATCTGCAAGGACCCAGCAGGTGGGGGTCCCGGGCTGTCTGCTTGACCCCCCCACCCCTGTCCATATGGGGCCTTCACTCTTGCTGGTGGAGACCTATGGAGACCAGCATCGTGCTACTATTAACCTACTGTAACTGTCAGGGCGGCGCCTGACGGGATCTCATTAAGGACTTACAAGAACCTCCGGCGGCAGGTATGGCGGGCACAGACGGCACGAGGGAGCCGCGGCACAGAGGGGCTGGGTGAGCTGCCCGAACACACACAGCCACAGGCGGCTGGGCGACCCACTGCACCACCTACGGCTACAGGTCTGCTCACCGTTCCAAGGCTGGCAGAGTGTAATTTTCAGGAAATTAAAAGCATGGCTGTCATACGAATATAAAATGAATATTTATCAACTTACGAGCTCATTAACACGGGAACCAATAACAAAGTAAAGCCTGTTCACAGAGCAGTTTGAGGACCAGGAAGGGGGTTCTGAAATCCACGAGCCGGGTTAGAGGTCAAACGGGTCAATGCCCCGGAGGCAACAGAACCATAACCTTCCGGGTTACCTTTCCTGCCAGACACAGATCAGCAAGCGAGCATCACTTCACAAATCTGAATCTTTAATTAACAGCAAACAGCAAAGTCAAACACAGTCTCTCCAGAAAAGTCAATTCCTTAAGCGGGCCTGCTACACAGTGCCCCAGGATGACTTAGGAAAGATGTTTCCCCTGATTTTCAAGCTCTAAGTAATTTCTCTTGACACCGATGAAAGAAATTGAAGACGACACGAACAAATGGAAAGATATTCCATGTTCATGGATGGGAAGAATTAATACTGTTCAACTGTCCACACTACCCAAAGCAAACTATAGATCCAATGCAATCCTGATAAAATTCCAGTGGCGTTTTCCACAGAAATAGAACAAACAGTCCTTAAGTTTGGGTGGAATCACCAAAGACCCCGAAGAGTCAAAGCAATCTCAAGAAGGACGAAGGTGGAGCCTTCACACTCCCTGATGTCACACTATGTTGCAAAATTGCCGCGATCAAAATTGGCATAAAAACAGACACAGAGATGAACGGAACAGAACAGAGAGCCCAGAAATAAACCCATGCATATGGTCAATTAATCTATGACAAAGGAGCCAAGAATATACACTGAGAAAAGGGGAATCTCTTCAATAAACGGTTGTGGAAAATTGGTCAGCCACGTGTAAAAGGATGAAACTGGACGACTGTCTTACATGATACACAAAAGTTAACTCAAGACGGATTGAAGACTTGAATAAGACCTGAGCCCATAAAATTCCTAGAAGAAAATAGAGAGGGTAAGCTCCTTGACATCGGTTTTGGTGATGATTTACTGGATTGGACACCAAAAGCAAAGGCAACAAAAGCAAAAAATAAACGAATGGGACATCAAACTAAAAAGCTTCTGCATAGCAAAGGAGACCATCAACAAAGTGAAAAGGCAACATATTGAATAGGAGAAGATATCTGCAAGTCATGTGTCTGATAAGGGGCTAATTCCCCAAATATATGAAGAACTTGAGCAGCTCTACAGAAAAATAATCTGATTAAAAATGGGCAGAGCAACTGAACAGGCATTTCTCCAAAGATGACATCCAGATGACCCACAGACACAAGAGAAGATGCTCACCATCAGGGAAATGCAAATCAAAACCACAATGAGATACCACTTCACACAGGTCAGAATGGCCAAAATCAACAACACAGGAAACAACAGGTGTTGGCAGGGATGTGAAGAAAGGGGAACCCTCCTACACTGTTGGTGGGAATGCAAACTGGTGCAGCTACTCTGGAAAACAGTATGGAGGCTCCTCAAAAAATTTAAAATAGAATTACCATATGATCCAGCAATTCCACTTCTGAGTATTTATCCAAAAGAAATGAAATAATCACTACCTTGAAAAGATATCTGCACCCCCCATACTTATTGCAGCATTATTTACAATATTTACATAATTTATAATTATTTACAATTTACAAGACAAAAACAACCTAACTGTCCATCAATAGATAGATGGATGAATATAGAAAATGTGGTGCCTATATACAATGGAATATTATTCAGCCATAAGAGAAGGAAATCCTACCATTTGTGACAACATGGGTGGACCCTGAGGGCATGTGAAATAAGTCAAACAGAAAAAAATACCATATGATCTCACTTAAATATGCAATGTAAAAAGAAAAAAAAAAAGGCAAAACAAAACCCAAACTCATAAATACAGAGAAGGGACTGGTAGTTGCTAGAGGCAGGAGTGAGAATGAGTGAAAAGTGGGGGCAAAGGTGGTCAAAAGGTACAAACTCAAAAAGAAGAAATAACAACACTTTCTCTTGATGAGGAGAACAGTATGAATGAAACCACAAACACCGAGTCCAGAAATGCACCCCGTCCCTAGCCTCCAGCTCCCTGCCACCAGAGGCCACTGAGCTCTGTCTGTGCTCCTCTTGTCCTGAGCCGCAGCGCGCAGAGAGGAACAGAGCGCCTCCCTACGCTTGCTTTCTAGGGAAAGAGCAGGCCTATCTCTCACTTAGGAACAAAGTACAGAAAAAACTTTTTAAAGCAAAGAGGTAACAGGATGGTAAGGAATAAGGAGGCTGTAGTCTGGGGGGTTGGGGGCAAGCCCACAGAGCCGTGAGCTGCATCAGAAAGCTCTTAACAGGAAGCCTTTGGCAAAGGAGCATGTACCTGGGGTTCACTGGTCTCATGCAAGGCCAGGACCCCAGCCCAGGCCCCCCACCAAGGGCCCGTGGGTGGAAATCCTCTGCACAGCAGGGGCTGGGGTGGAGGTGCGGCTGTCACCCGAAACAGGGACCCCAGCCAGCTCTGCAGCACAGACCCACAGCCCGTGACTTGAAGGAGACTCATCCATAAACTCAGGTCAATGTGGGCTTGGGTCTGCGGCAGCCAGGGCCCAGAAGGACCAACCACAAACCACGCACCTCCCTCCTGGACCTCAAAGTGCCTCCACAATTATGTATCCACGATGAGAAGGTCTTGGTACAAGTGCAAAAGGGAACAAAACCCCATGAGTGAGACACAGGAGAGGAAACAGACAGCAGACGCAGACCCACAGATCTCAGGTCCTGGAAAAACCAGACACACATCCTAGAACAACTGTGTTTCTAGGAAGCTTAAAGAAATAAAAGCCAGATTGAAATATTCATCATAAACGGGAAGAAGGGGCACCTGGGTGGCTCAGTCGTTAAGCGTCTGCCTTCGGCTCAGGTCATGATCCCAGGGTCCTGGGATCGAGTCCCATGTCGGGCTCTCTACTCAGTGGGGAGCCTGCTTCTCCCTCTGCCTCTTCCCGCTCTGTCCTCTCTCTTGCTCTGCGCATGCACGCATGCTCTCTCTCTCTCTTAAATAATCTTTTTAAAAAATGAATTGCTATAGTAAAAACAACTAGAAAGCTAAAAATTCAAAATGTAAAAATTTAAATTTAAATAATTAAAATTAAATTATTTCTTGAATTTTTATTCTCATCGCGTATTCAGTTCTGCTGAGGGAGCACCGATGAAGTGAAGAATACTCAGAGGCAGCAGGGTCAGGCCAGGGGGTGGGAAGCCTGAGAAGGTCACGGGCAGGGAAGAGCGGGGCTCTGCGGAAGCCCCGTCTGTCTGTCCATCCGTCCGTCCGTCCGGGAGGCGAGACAGGAGGGCTCGACTGCAGAGGTGGTGCCCGACAACTGCAGAGCTGATAGAACCACCAGAGAACCTCCTGGGAAAGCCCACGGAGCCCCAAGCAGCGCCGTAATACATAAAAGGGAGCCCACGCCTAGCTGTGCCTTAGTGAAACTGAGGTAGTCTCTGGGCAGCAGCTGGACAGACAGACTGCCTTCCTGGGAGGTGAGCTGCCGGCCGGCTCCTGGAGCGCAGGAACGAAAACCAGGAGCCATGACAGGCCGTCTTCAACGCCTGAAAGGAAATACCCAGCTCAAATGCTTTCCAAGCATGAGAGCAAAATAAAGACATTTCAGAGGAGTCATTAACTGTGCAAGTTCCACACCATCAGCCCCGTCTCTGCAGGAAATCCTAAAGGGTGAATCCCAGGCAGATTCCTGTGTGTGTCCGCAGACAAGCGCCCGGAGCAAGAAGAGAAGGTGGGCACGGAAAGTGGGTAAAAGAAAGTGCACAAACCTACACGCCGGGTGTACGATGCTACCAAAGTCTGGTCCGTTAAACACAGGCAGGTGGCACTCCCGAACCTGTAACCCAGGGAGCTGGAGAGGCCTACGTAGTTGGCACCGTCTCTGTGAGTAGGTTGAGTAGCGTTCCCCTAAAATTCATGTCCACCCAGGACCTGAGAATATGACCTTCTTGAGAAATCGGGTCTTTGCCCATGTGATCAGTTAAGGGTTGAGATGAGGTGGCCCTGGATTAAGGTGGGCCCTGCATCCAGTGACACAGAGACACGGAGCCATGGCAGTGGGGACGGAGCGTGGGGTCCCTGGGCACCAGCAGGAAAAGAAGGAGCAGAGGGAGAGACAGAGGAACAGGGACGGTGAGGCTGGGTGGCAGCCATGGCAGGGCCCCTGGGTAGCAGCCTGGGCCAGGAAGGCGAGGGCGTGTGGCTGCCCTAGGCCACTCAGTACGAGCCCAGAAGCACCAGAGCCTCTAAATGCCCTCATCACAGGGCGCCTGGGTGGCTCAGTGGGTTAAGCCGCTGCCTTCAGCTCAGGTCGTAACTCCAGAGTCCTGGGATCGAGTCCCGCATCGGGCTCCTTGCTCTGCGCCTTGCCGCCGGGACTGACCTGAAGGTCTCAGGACAAACAGCGGGCCCTACACTTGGAACTTCAAGCTCCGGTCCTAACAACTTCAGGGCCTCGGGCCTGTAACTTCATTTCCGGGAGCCTCGGTTTCCCCCTCCCAGGCCACTATATCAGGAGGGACAGAGAATGTTCTCCAGCTGCACAGCCCCAGCGAGGGGGGCCAATGGCTGTGTGCCCAGGACTCTCCTGGCTTTAGCACGGAAGGGCTCGAGTCCCCCAGACACTCCCCAGGCCCGTGCGGTGTGGCTGGACCTAGGGATGGCCGTGCCCGGGCCCTCCACACTGGGCCAGCCTGCAGCCTGAGACGGCCTCTCCTGGGGAGGTCGCCAGGCCGGAATGCCTGCTGCAAGGAGACCTCCCCGTCCTCCCCCCTCCCAGCCCCAGTTTGCAATAAAACAGGGATATCCCCAAGGCTCTGTGACCAGCTGGGCCCCTTCTGCTCAGCTATCAGCTCCTGATGAGTCAGCCCTGCCGGGCCTCCCACAGACGCCACGTCCCCACCTCCCGCCCTCCACCAGGCAGCTCTGCACCTCCTGAGGGCCCCCGACCCTGAGGTGGCCTCCCCAGCTCAGGCCCCGACGTCTGCTGCAGCCGCAGGAGCCTGGGAGAGCTCCAGGCCAGAAAGGCAGGACAGCAGGCTAGGTGGAGGCCCGCAGTCACGCCCGCAGCCCACACAGCTCGGCCGTCCCCTCTGGGCTCCCAGGGCTCTTCTGCGAGCAGCACCATGCAAGACAGAGCTGGGCCTCTCCCCACGTCCCCTTTCCACCCCTGAGGCCCCTCCAGGAAACCCTCTGGGCCAAAGCCAGCCCAAGCTCAGCAGAAGCTCAGAGCGGGTCACACAGCTGGCTGGAGCAACCAGCTCTCTGTTTCCCACAGCCTAAGGCTCCCCCCACCCCACCTTCTCCCATGTCTGGGCACAGAGGAAGGAGGTAACAGGGTCATGCCGGAGCCCAGAAAAGGAGGCCCAGCAGCAACCTCCATGGGTGTGCAGGGCCCTCACAGGACCCCACGGTGGCTCTGCGGAGTCGAGGCAGCCCCTCGCGGGGCAGGCCGACAGTGCAGAGAGAGGGCACCGGGAAGAGAGAGGGGAAGGGGGCATAAAGGGCGCCTGCCTCTCCCTCGCCCCCAGCGGGGGTGACCCCGGATTCGTCCCCAATGGAGGGCGCCCCTGAAGTGAAGTCACAGACGCTCGCAGGGCACGTTTTGCCTACGAGGTGGTTGTGTCATCACGGAGGCTCTGTGAAACAGCTCTCTCCGAAAACCATCCTCAGCAAGAACGTGCTTCCCAAACACACGCGAACCTGCGGGCGCACAGGACGGAGAGACGACAGGACACGTTCATGTTTACTGTTCTCCCGGGCCCCCGTCCTGAGGCTCTCTCCTACTCGCCACCAGGCTTCATTTCAATACGACCTTACCTTTTATCGTTTCCAAGAATCTGCTGCCAAATCGTTCAAATTTACCTTCACTGCTCTGAATTCCTTGAGGGCCCCACCAGCCCTTTCTCCGTAGACCACAGTGCTCCTAGTCCAGACGACACACTCCCGACAGACGCCAGAGCCGCACGGGCTCAGAGCGGTTTCTGCTCCGTGGAAGGGATTCACAGGCCCGGGCTCATTTGTTTGGAGTTTGTTGTTTTTGTGTTTGGTCTGCTTAAACGTGTAAATGTCCCAGCGCAAATATTCTCTGGGGTGCCCTGCTCAGGTCTCTATTCGGGCCATCCAGAGGCTCGGGGTCTCCATGTGCAACAACTAGGTTACAGGCGAAATTCAAATGAGCTGTCCCTGCTCCGGAACCCTCTCAATGGCCATCTTAATTTTGTTCCGTTGAGTTTTAAAATATAAATTTATCCAATTAAACCTAAAAGCAGCATAAAACATTCTTCCCACAAGTATGATGTTCCAAAGCACAATTACACCATTTGGAAATTAGATCTTGCACGCCCTCCGCGCCCCTGGAGTTAAGTCTGGTCTGTCTCCTCCAGGCCTCCCTGGGGATGCACCGCAGTGCGTTCCGCTTTGCACAGTTACTTTCCATCGCTCTGACTCCTGAAAGCTCCAAAAGCTCAAGTGCTTTGGTGCTCCCTTTGTCAAACAGCACAATTTTAAAACCTCCGACTTCCACAAAATGCAGCCAGAACGCAGACTTGCTTCTAGAAACGTTCCCTGCTGCCACAGGCTGATCTTCGACGGCCGGACGCATCTGCACTTGGAGCTGGTGGCACAGGGGTGCACACTGCCTGCTCAAGCGCTTTGTCTTCCATTACGCAGCACCTCTGAAATGAATCCTGTCGTGTAGCTGTTCTGTGGGGACGTAAAAATATTCATACATTTTGAAAACCACACCTTCTAGGTCTGTTGACACCACCCCGAGCTGGTTTCCATGCAATGAGGAGTCCCCGGGGATGACAGGTTTCTTAACTTTGTCAAAATAGCAATTCTTTAATCACAGGGCTGTAATCCTCCAAAATTTGTCTTCTTGTAACCATCTTCAAAAGTTTGTTAACTTTCTGTGAAGGTGGCTTTTCTCCCTGAATTTACAGCTCTATTGGCAGCCCATTAGATGTCTCACGTTTGCTAGAATACCCTTCCAGCTGCTTTACCTAGACTCCGTCAGCTGGGTGAAAAACATCAAAACGATTTTGACATTACTTTAACCAATCTCCTGCTTGAAACTCCTATGTCGCTCATCTAAACACTGGCTGGCTCGCAGAGGTCTTCTGACCGTCCATGCACAAGAAGGCCTGGGGTCAGATGCGGGCACAGTTAGTTGGTTTAGAAGGACAGACGGTAGATCTGCATGAACCACAGGCCTCAGGGAGTCCTGGGGAAAGGCGCCCCTGCAGCCGCTCCCTGCACCAGCGACTCCGGGGTCCTCAGTAACCACCTCTGTGGCACGGCTGGCCCTGCCCCTGGTCCCCACACCCTCGGTGCTGTCACTGCTGCCCCATGTGGGACGTCAACGTCCACACCCGTTTTATACACGTAAAGGTTCAGCATCCACTCTTAAGAGAAAGAAATAAGAATCCAATACTTCCATTAAGCACAACTTTCAGCTTTCTCTGCTTGTTGCTGCTAAGAGTTTCGTGCAAAATTTTTCAAGCGTTACCAAACAATAAAAGCATAGCTGTGGGTTTGCACCATGCAACAAATCACACAAGCTCAGGAGTAGCTGAGCCTCTCCTCCATCCACTCCACGGCCGGACCGCTCGCCTTCGCTCTCCACGCACGGCTCTGTTTTCCAAGCGCGTCGTTTCCCGCTGAGCCCACCCACGGTGACATGCGGAGCCACAGTGCCCACCGTGCGCCAGCCCCACCCCCTCGGGTGAGGCCCGGAAAGGCAGCACTCCAAGCAGGACACGTGGAGGCAGAAGTGGCAGAGGACTGGCGTACACAGTGACTCCAGGGTGGGGGCGAATGGCCTAGAAGGACAGGACTAGGTCAGAGAGCAGGAGGTCTCGGGGACGGATGGGCTCCCAACGTGTGAACCGTGGTTCACGGGCCCCCAGGCCGGCAGCATGGCCTGTGGGCGCACTGCTGTGAACACAGCCAGGAGGTCAGGATGCTCACCCAGTGAGGCTCAGCCAGCCTCTCTGCCCACCACTGTGCTTGAACAAGGCGCACACGGACAGAGCCGTGTGGTGGTGGGGCAGGAGGGTCTGCACCCGCCCAACGACCTTGGGTGCCTCTCACCAAGGCTACTTATAACTTCTGCCTCTGCTGAGTGCGTGACCATCGGTGGCCCCCCTCCAGCGACCGACCGGCACCCTTATGATGAGGTGAGTATATGAGAACCCATCAGATCTCCCTTCCTTGTGGCGATTTGCCCTCCCGTACGGATCAGCGTTTGAGCGTGGCTTTGCCTTCCCTCTCCACACGGCCTATGCCAACCACACATGCCTAGGCCTCATGGAGTATCTCATCTGCCAACACAGGGTCCTGCAGGATATTACCTCAGGCCGACAGATCCCCAGTACAGTGAAGGAGGAGTGACAAAGGGACCATGACCGCAGGACCCACTGGTCCCATCTTATACCTTGCCACCCAAAACCTACCAGCCTGATGGAATAGGAAAAAGCTCCTTAATGGCTCAGCTAATGCCTTGGTTAACCCTCCCAGCAAAGCCAGAGCCAGACCATCACTAAACACGGACCCCACTCCTTTGAAATTGCTGAGCCGTTGCCCTCAGCGAGGTGTCCACCCTGCCTACCCGGGGCCTCCAGCACCTTCTTTTGTCCAGAACATTGCAGGAACCTCACACCTGCTGCTGCGTCCTCTGCACACCCTCCACACCCCTGCGGTCCAGTCTGGGGGCTCCACCAGACGCCACGGGCTACATCCCCACACTCTGCTCCCATTTAAGTTCCTTCCAGTGCTCCCCAAGGCTGCAGGGCAGTTGGGACACGGGGACACCAGGCCACGGTACAAACCCCGAAACACTGCCTCATCCGTCAGTGAATGGTGACAGTGGCTTTCCCGACTCCCTTCTCCTTCCCACACAGAGAAAGTGCCCAGAGCCTAAGCTGCCAACCCCAGGCCCTCACTCCAGCCTGGCTCTGCACCCACCCTTGTCAACCTGTCCTGTGCACTCCTCCACGTGGCCCCTGCTCCCTGCACCTGCCTGGCTCACCTCCTCTGAGCCCTGGCACTGGCCACACTCCCCCCTACCCTTCTGCCTGGCAGGCTGTGTGGCCCCAGCTCTGCACCTCACTCACTTCTACTCACTCGTCAAAATCTGACTCAAATTCTAATTCCTCCAGGAAGCCCCCTGTGGCCCCCGAGCCGAGTTCTGGCCCCGTTACTTCTTCCCACAGTCCTGGGCACCTGCCACACAGCACCTGTCACCTGGGCGACTACACTCAGGTTACTTGGCTCAACCTCTCTTCTCTACACACATGGCCAGCTTCTCAGGGGCAGGGCTGGAGGTCCTAGCACTGAGCAAGGTGCAGCCCAGTGCAGGAACTGGCGGCTATCTGCTCAGTGAATGAGTGGATGGAATGCCATCCCAGCTGGGTTCCGGGCCCCTCTGCCAGCGCCCCACCCGGTCGTAGCATGCGGCACACACGGGAATCGCAGGCTTCGCTGTGACTCGGGACTCTCAGGAATGCTTTGGCAGCACAAAGAATTCTGCTCAAAACCCCAACTGGACTTCTTATCTGAGAGGATTGCACAAAACCCTGGAACTCTTCTTAATCCTGTCCACTAACACGCAAACCAGTAAGGCTGGGGGCCTCGGGGTGAACTCAACTAATCCTTAATCCACAGCAGATGCCGGGCAGGGCGGGAGCAGGCGCTCCTGAAACACATGGACAGCTGATGCTCATGGTGAAATGCTTCAGGGGCATATCCGGGCTCCCCAGCCCCTCAGTCCCGAGATGGAGACAGCCATCTCTTCTCTGACTTGTCAGGGGCCTTGGCTGGGGCCCTGTATCCTCTCAGCCTCGAGAGCCTGGGACCCAGGAGCCTCTCTGCCATGGCCAGGCAGGGATACCTCCATCAGCCTTTTGAGAAAATCCACCTTCCCCAGCACCTGCCATGACACCCATTTTTCCGACTCGGAGGGCTTATAGAGAATTTTACACAAGCTAGCAATGACCTGTCCTCCAGCTCGACCATCGGAGGAGTGGACTGACTGCCACAGAGGAAGTCAGGGCATCTGAGAGGTTAAGTGGGTTCAGATCTCGGCTCCCCACTCTGCCCCGCCCATAGCCCACAGTCACTTTATCACTGACTCCCTGACTGCCTCAACTATAAATAAGAAAAAACACACTCTTACATCGTGGACTCAGTATTTCCACTAGGCACTCGGTGTTTGTGAATGACTTTGTTGTGTACCTGCTATGTGCCAGGCTCTGGGCTCAGTAAATGCCAGCCTTTGTGGTCCCTGACCAGGGGGCCATATTTCTGGCCACAGAAGGAGCCTGTGTTTAGCTCAGATTATAATGAGGCCCCTTCTTCATCCACAGAAGGAACACAGACCCAGGAAAGAAGCATGCAAACAAGGAAAGAGACAAGGAGAATCATGGAGCCATACCCACTCCCCAACAACAGGCCAAGGAGGCAACCACTGGTTCTGCAGAGCTTGTCAGGGGAGGCAGTGAGACACAGATGCTCTCCTAGAAGGTTCTTCCAGTGAGTCTCACCTGAGATGGAGTCAAAGAGCCCAGCCCCCTGGTGCACACAGGCCAGGCCAGGCCCAGCCAGGGCAGCGTGCTGCATGCAGAAACACAGTAACAAGACATCCTCTTGCTTCTTGTTGTGATCCTGGGGTACCCTGACCGAGTGGCGCCCCCTTGGCCAGCTCCCAGGCTAGGTGCTCTTTTCCCGTTCTCTCGGGGGATTCCTGCCAACAACCCAACAGGGTAGGCACCATCATTGCCCTGATTTTACAAACGGGAGGTTCTGGGGGGGTCAGTAACTCATCCAGGACCCCAGGTGGTGGAGTCAGGATTTGGATGCAAGCCGACTGATCCCAGAACTACTCTCTCAGCACCACTCACATGGAAGAGAAGGATCCAGACCAGAGCAGAGACCTGTCCTTTGCAACATCGGCTAGCAGAACCCAAAACTCTTCCGTGAGGAGCTGACATTTATTCCAGGTCCCCCTGGCTGTCTCCTCTAAATGACGGCTGTCACCACATCTAAGCTGACTTCACGGTAACCTCCCCACATTTACATGCTAAAGCATGGGCTTGACCATTTGCAATTTTCCTTGCCTCCCCGAAGTCCTGAGGAAGAGAACTGCTCCTTCCTGGTAGTCTCAGGCATCAGTATCTACAAGGAGCAGACCCCAGCCGTTACAGCCGAGATTCTGGAGTCCCACGCAGGAAACCCAGTCATCCATAGTAAGGAACTGATTCCTGAATCTACCATGCACCACGTTCTTCGTATCACTGGTCTCCAATAACCCCCCCAAACTGTGCAAGGAGGGGGCATCACCTATCTTCCACGGGGGACAGAGGCCCCACGAGTGGACCTGACCTTAGGCAGCAGCGTTTGGATGTGAACCCAGGCTGGTGCCTCGCAAGGCTGGGATCTTCTCACCATATTGCCCCTCACCTCTCACTGCGGGATGCTCTCTTCCCAGCTTATTTCCCTTGGCAAGGGCCACACTACCACAGAGCGGGCTCCCCGCGTGCGGAGTTCAGTCACGTCTCTACAGCAGGACTCCACCATGAGTCTCATGTGTCTGTGCCCCCCGCCACTGTGTCTACCACCCAGCAAGCCCAGGAAACCATCCCACCGTCCACAGTAACCTGCCCAGGAAGGCAGCCTGCTGCAAATCACAGCTATGGGAAGTCCTACTGCTGTCTTGCTGTCTCTAGCGACAACCCAGAAGCCAAACCACCCCTGCAGCAACAGGTCCGAAATGCACTCAAGTAATACGCGGCAAGGAATTGTTGTCCTCCCTTCCAGCTTAGGGCCCACCCGAGAAGATGAAGCACGCACCCCTAACCCGTCACACGGATGCTGCCTCTAGTCACCCCACCTACAGTCCCCGTGCCCACAGCCTCCAACGGGGCCTTTTTTCCACTAGAAAGTCCTCCCCATGCTCCGCCTGCCTCCGAGTCTCTGCCAGCAAGAAAGTAATGACAGCCGACTCTCTCGCCAGAGCCAGCCATGAATAAAGAGCCTTCACTGCTCTCATTTGGTTGGCTTTTCCCTATCTCCACCTAGGGCACTACGTTAACGAGGCCCGAGCCTCCTTCCGGGCTCAGCGGCCGCTGACCAACGTCGGCCACGGCCACAGCCCAAGCTGCTCCCGCGTCGGCCGGAAGCACGCCTGCGGGCAAACGCCGCGCTCCGCTCCCCGCACCCCACCGACGCGCAGGGCCAAGGCTGGGCTGGGGGAGATGGCGGGCTCAGCTCGCCCACAGAGGCCCGCCACAGTCAGACCCGCACGCGGCCGCGTCCTCCCGCCGCCCGCGCACCTGGCTCCGGGGCAGATGAGGCTCGATGGCCCGGGGCAGGCCGCAGGCGTCCTCAAACTCGGAGCCTTGGACGGTCAAACGAGCACAAAACGCAGACGCGGAAGCCCGGGGCGGGGCGGAACGGCAGGCGGGCCCCGACGCAGCGGCGCGCACGCGCGTGTCCCAGCCTCCCTTGCAGCTGCGTGCCGGCACGTGACCAGCCCTCACCAATGGAAGGCAGAGGGAGTGCCGCGAAGCACTTCCGGGTCGAGGCGGTCGAAGGCCTGGGCGCCGCCACGCAGTCTCCGCGCGGAGTCGGGCGTCGTTTGCATTGGAGGCGTGGGGAGCGTCAGGCAGGCCTCCACCCCGATGACGGAAGGACGAAACAAATCGGGAGAGCTGCGCGCGCCACGGAGTGGAGATGGAGCCCTGCGGAGGACGCCGGCCCTCGGCTTCCGCGGCGGCCGCCCCGATGGCCGGCGGGAGGCGGTGACAGTCCAGTCGCGTCGTGCGCGTGGCCCTGGTCTGTCCGGCCAGGAGGAGAGGGCTGTGAGACCCCCTGCCTTAGGGGGCAGCCTGACCTCACCACGGGGGCCTGGGGCGGGGAGACGTGGCATTGCAACTCCTGGTGGGCACACAGCCACGGGAGGAGCTCGGGCAGGGCAAGGGTCATCCGGCCCGGGCATCTAGGTGCGGCTTGTATCTGGGGTCGTCAGATTCGGGGCCGTTTTCCCTCCGTTGTGAACTTGGCTCTACTGTTGGAGTTGTCTCACTGTGCGGGGGGGAGAGCTATTTTCAGTGAGGTGGCAGAGAGGTCATCTTTGAGGGAACCTCTTGGGAGGTGGCACGGGCACCCGGAGGAGGAGGACCCAGCCCTGGACAGGCTCTGGTGCCGGGACGGGCACCCGGAGGAGGAGGACCCAGCCCTGGACAGGCTCTGGTGCCGGGACGGGCACCCGGAGGAGGAGGACCCAGCCCTGGACAGGCTCTGGTGCCGGGACGGGCACCCGGAGGAGGAGGACCCAGCCCTGGACAGGCTCTGGTGCCGGGACGGGCACCCGGAGGAGGAGGACCCAGCCCTGGACAGGCTCTGGTGCCGGGACGGGCACCCGGAGGAGGAGGACCCAGCCCTGGACAGGCTCTGGTGCCGGGACGGGCACCCGGAGGAGGAGGACCCAGCCCTGGACAGGCTCTGGTGCCGGGACGGGCACCCGGAGGAGGAGGACCCAGCCCTGGACAGGCTCTGGTCCCGGAATGTGAGAGGTGTCCTCCGAGGCAGAAGAGAGCCACCACACTGGTATTCCCAGTGTCCCCAGGAGCACTCATCCAGGCCTGGCCCCTCTGTCTACTCCCGACCCTGGCCACCCTGGGCTCTTCCCAACCTCTGTGACCTAGGGAGGGGACAGGAGGCCCTGAATGGGGCGTCGGGTGCTGTGGTTGTTGGGGACGGCTCCCCGTGAGGAATGAGTCTCAATTCTACTGCGAAGTTGCTTTGAGACTGGTGTACTCTCCCCTCCCTGGTCCACTCATTCCCTCTGTCCACCAAGGAGATGGAGCAGAGGGTTCTCTGTGGCCCCACCCAGCCCCAGGAATCCTATGATTTCATGAGCCCATGGTTATTATCCCTGGATAAACTCTCCAGCCCACAGGACCATGAGCAGAGAAGTTAATTCCAGAACCAAGTAGTGTATGGGAATGTGACGCTCACACCCACCATACCAGCCCAGCTTTGGGGCAAGGCTGAAATCACCCCAGCCTTCCATGGAAAATCCACATCTGAAGGCCTCTCCTGAGCATCTGGGACTCATTAGGCTCTGGGCTCTGGGTCTGAGTAGAGCTTAATAAAGTCTTAGGCTAGTGAATTTATTCCTGAAGCAATGATATGTCTTTCAGCTTTGAAGGAGCGGAAGCACCGGGCCAGCCCCTGATGTGATCTCTGGTGCCAGAGCCGCAGATACGCCCTGGAACTGCTGGCCCCCGCACAGCAAGAGGGGCTGGGGGGAGGCCAGGAACTGCAGTCAGCCGACCTAGCTGCACATGGCTCTCTGGCCGCTTCCTGCTTTTACGACCTCGAGCATGTGTCCTTACCTTCCCAATCCTGTTACCTCGTGTGTCGAGCAGAGGTCTATCTGTTAAGGTAATTCTCGCCAATGCCATCTGTCCCTAAGGCCCTCGCTGACCTGAAACTCTTGGATGGATTTTCTCGGGGCTTCCTTGGTGCTGGGAGGACAGAAGTGCCAGGCAGCCCAGGGCCCGGAGGCAGCCTCGGCCAGAGCGGGATGGGAGTGGAGGATAATGCCCGGCTTCCTTGCCCCCCTCACGGGACACTCTGAGACGTGTTCTGCGTGTCATCCAAAGCCCCTCATGGCCTCTGCCCCAATTTCTCATAGTTCTTCTTGGTCGATTCCCCCACTTCCCTGTCGATGCCTCCTGGATAAACCACTTGCCCTTGAGGCCAGGTCTCAGAGACTGCTTCTGAGGGGACCCTCCCTGAGACAGTCCTGTTGGGTGTCACAGGCTTTTTCTTAACAAGCCAGGTAGTGAATTAGTTAAGCCATATGAGCCAAGAGGCAAAATTGAAGATAATAGGTAAGCAGGTTGGTAACCAATTAAAATGTAGCCCTTGAGGGGCGTCTGGGTGGCTCAGTTGGTGAAGCATCTGCCTTTGGCTCAGGTCGTGATCTCAGGGTCCTGGGATCGAGTCCCACGTTGAGCTCCCTGCTCAGCAGGGAGTCTGCTTGCTTCTCCCTCTGCCTCCCCTCCCTGCTTATGTGCGCACACATGCTCGCTCTCTCAAATCAAAATCTTTTAAAAAATAATAATAAAATAAAAAGTCCTTGAAAAATAAAAGCCATTTTGAACTCAGGTCCACACACAAACAGGCGACAGGCCCCATGTGGCTCCCAGGCCATGGTTTGCTGACCCCTGGTGTCATACATAAAGGCTGAATCTCAGTGGCTTAAGAAAATAAAAGTTTACTTCTAGTTCGTATAACATCCAGCGATCACGGGGACGGCTGGCCTTGTGTTCGGGGCTCGGCGATGCAGGCTGACTGAGGCTGACATGTGACTTCCCGAAGGCACCCTGGGCATCAATGTCCAGTTAGTGAAGGAAAGGAGAGCATGGAGGTTTGCGTGGGAGGGTCCAGGGACCGGGGTCGAGGTGGCCTGCATACATGCGTCCACCTGCATTCTGTTGGCCTGACCTGGGCTGCACGGCCCCTCCAGGCGTGAGGGGTGTTGGGAAGTGTCGCTGCCCCGGCAGCTGGTTCTCGGCAGCAGCCCAGTGGCCCCGGCTGTCACGGGGACAAGTGTGCTTGTGCTGCGGATCGGCGGCGAGTATGAGGCGAGAGTAAGGTGTGTGAAGGACCTGTCTGTTCTCACTACCCGGGTGCCAGACCCACAGAAGGTCATAACATAGGCGTACCTGATTCTACGGAAAATAAACATACGCTCAGCTTTTCCACGCCCACCACCCAGACTGAGAAATAAAACACCACCGATGGTTTTAAACCACTTTGTTCCGCGGCCACATGCCCCCATCTCTCCACCCTCAGTCCTGCCCCCGGGCCTGTTTTCCTTCCTTTCTGCCCCCGCTGTGTCCCCCACCCCACCCCGAGAACCCGTGGTTCAGTGTTGCCTCTTCAACTACTAAAGATCATTTATTTCTGTTGCTGTGATTGTTGATATATACACACCGCAGTTTGTTTATCCGTTTTCCCATCGACAGACAGTTGGGGTGTTTCTCAGGCCGTCTCAGCATCGTCGGGAGCATGTTCGTGCGCATCTCTTGGGCCCACGCGTCCCTGTGCTGAGGAGAAGAGCCGCCAAGTCAGAGCATGTGGGCATGTTCGTCTTTAACAGAACCCGTGAGGCTGTGCGGCTGCCCACCTCCCCGAGCAGGGCACACGACACCCGGGGCCCCAGGCAACGTTGCCCACGGATCCTACCTGCAGGTACAGGCCCCTCACCCCCTACCACCTCGTAGAGCCTTGGGACGCCATCCTGCCGCCTGACACTTAATTCCCATCCGGTGAGGCGCACAGAACCAGGTCTTTGTTCCATTTGACAGATGAGGAAGCTGAGCAGCTTTGCCTGACCCTCAGCAGCTGGGCAGTGGGACATTTGCCATCGTCCCACCCTGACAAGGTCCGGCTCTGGGAGGAGGAGTGTGTCCCTGGCCTCTCTCCCATTGAACCCAAGGTCAGGCCCTCGGGGGGAGGCCAGGGCCTGCTGGTCCTCGTCATGCATGGCTTTGGAGGGTGAGCCCTGCTTTCTCCTTGAGCCCAGGATCAGGCCGGGGCTGCCCGAGCTCATGAGGCCCCTGAGGAGGGAGACCGGAAGTTCCAGGGGCTACGTATGATTCACTGGTATGTAAAATGAATTTGATTTAAATTTCTGGATGCCAGTCTCCGCCTCCACCATACAGAGGCTGCAGTTGCCTGCAGCAGCCCAGGGTGAGGACTCCCGCGCGTGGGCACCTTCCCCACTGTGCCACCTCTGCCCCAGCCCCACTGTCCCTGCTCCTAGGCCCCCTCCCCTGTCACATCTCTTCCAGTCTTCTCTCCGGCAGCTCGGGTGAGTCAGAGGTCAGGGAGAAGCGCCAAGCCCACTGCCCTTGGCCAACTCTCTTCCCCACTGTGAGCCTCGGTTTCCCTCTCACAAGGGGTGAGGACAGGCGGTCTCTCCAGCCTCAGAAGGTATGCACAAGCCCGCTGTGCACAAGACCCCGAGCTGGGCTCCGAGGAGGCACAGCAATTGCAGTAGGGCGCTTAATGTTGAGTTGAAAAGATACTCCGAAGGCCATTCTTTTATTTCCATCCCATCTCTGTGGCCAACGGCAACAGTGCAACCTTCTGCAAGATGGATGATGAGAGCCATGAGAACCGGAGATGGTTAGCACACGCTGGGCAAGAACTTTCAAACGTGGGCCACCCCAGACACGATGGCCTGGGTTGGAAGGACAGAGATGACAAACCCCCAAGGCCCAGATGAAGAGTTCGTGGGGGGTGACTGCAGAGGGAAGCCTTTGCCATCTCCAGATCTGCCAGAGCAGAGGGCGGGCAGGGAGCATCGGGACAGAACCCGAGAGTTTAGTGTCACCAAGGAGGGGCCTCCTGATGAGCTGTAACCCCACAAGGCAGCCAGGCGGGGAAGCAGGGTGGGGGCAGGAGAAATGGGGGTCACCTCCCTCTCTTCTTCCCTTGATTCCTGCCAACACCTCCCACCAGCCAAGCCCAACAGGTGGCCCCTAGAGTTCAGCTTCCCAGAGCACCAAGCAGGACAAGGAAGGCAGGGTAGATCTGAGGGCTAAAAGGAAAGTAGCCAGTTCCAAGGGTGACTGCCTCCTGTGGAAGAGTTTAGGTTGGCCCCCAATTTCCCACCTTCTAGAACTGGTGCTCTTGGATAAGCCCCTCCCCAAGAGTGGGCAGGACTTGCAAGTGGCTTTTAACCAAGAGGACATGGCAAAGCTGAGTACGCCCCTTCTATGGCCAGGTTACACAGGACTGTCCTGTCTCTCCAGCTGAAGCCTCTCTCTCTGGCCAGCTTTGCTGAAGCAAGTGTGGTGTAGGGAGGTGGTGAATTGCAGGTGGCCTTTGGCTAACACCAGCCAGGCGCTAAGACTGGCCCCCAGCCAGCAGCCTGCAGGAAGTGGAGCCCCCCCACCCCCCGCCAGCCCACGGCACAAGGGACTGAGTGCTGCCAACAGCCACGTGAGCTCGGAAGGGGCTCCTTCCCCAGCTGAGCCTCCAGATGAGACCTCGGACTCAGCAAACACCTTGGTGGTAGCCTTAGACTCCAAGCAGAGGACCAGCTATGCCCTGCCCAGACTCCTGACCCACAGAGACTGTGACGTGATAAATGTGTGTCGTTCTAAGCCACTAAGAGTGTGGTAATATTTTGGGGGCACCCCCAGCTAAGTAAGGAGGGATTTGGTACCTGGAAGTGGGAGCCATCATAACGAATACCGAGAAAAGTAGGAGTGGCTTTGGAACAACCAGCAAGGGACTGAAGGCCTCGTGTGACGACCCTCAAGGCCCCACATGCTCCCAGCAACCACATGAGCAGTCCCTTCCCCAGTCGAGCCTTCAGATGAGAGCCTGGCCCCACCGACACCTTGGTGGCAGCCCTGCAGAGGACCCAGCCGTGCCCAGACTCTTCCACCGGGAACAGTGAGACCATCAGCATGTGCTGTTTCAGGATGCTGAGTGTGTGCTCCTGGCGTGCACCCCGGACAGTACACTCATCACGAGTTGCTCAAACGGTGCTAGCAATCCTGGACAGACATCTGCCATGCTGAGGAATTGTGAATTACTTCTGCACCTTCACTGATCGTGCAAAGTCCTACTTGAATACCAGGGAGCACTGGGCTCCAAGGACCCTTTAATGGATTCATGCCCCAGATTTCTGTGATGGGGAACGTGCCCAGGTTCGGGTGGGATAACGGCACCCCTTTCTTTTTCTGGGATTCCAGATCATCAGAAGATTCTCAAGTTCTTTGCTAGCTACCACTCAAGGGCCTCGTTGTTTTGGGGGGTTTTTTAAATTTTTTTTAAAGATTTTATTTATTTATTTGACAGAGAGACAGCAAGAGAGGGAACACAAGCAGGGGGAGCAGCAGAGGGAGAGGGAGAAGCAGGCTTCCCGCTGAGCAGGGAGCCCGATGTGGGGCTGGATCCCAGGACCCTGGGATCATGACCTGAGCCGGAGGCAGACACTTAACAACTGAGCCACCCAGGCGCCCCTCAAGGGCCTCATTGTTATATTTGCTCAACCAAAGCCACAGATCCTGCTTCGTTAGTGTTGCTAAGCTTGTGGGCTTTGGCACCCTGTCTCAGGCACCCTGTCTTAGTCTGCACAGACGTGTATGAGAAAACGCCGCAGCCCTGGGGGCTTAACAAGTTTATTCTCCCCGTTCTGGGGGCCGGAAGTCCAAGATCAAGGTCCCAACCAATTCACTGTCTGGTGCGAGCTCTCTTCCTGGGCTGTACATGGCCACCTTCTTGCTGTGTGCTCACATGGCAGGGAGGGAGGGGAGACAGAGAGAGAGACCATGTCTCTCTTCAGGACACCAATCAATAGGATGCAGGCTCCACCCGAGGGCCTCATTTAACCTTAATTACCTCCCTAAAGGCCCATCTCCAAGTTCAGTCACATTGGGGGTTGGGGCTTCATGATCTGAACTGGGTGGGTTGGGGGAGCACAAACAGTCCATAGCACAGAGGGTTAGAGTCTCTCTCTCAACCGCCTATGTTGGCTTCTCTCTTCTTTCCTTGTTTCCCATCAAACACCAGCATGCATGCGAGAGGAACAGGTGTCGAGAAAACAGGATTCTGCAGTGATTATAGGCTTAGCGAGGCGGGCTCACCCCACATGGAACTCCGAGGCTTGCCGGAGTGAGCTCATGGCCTGTAAAGGGACACCGGCCCCCAGCCAGGGGAGGTTGTCCTGGTGCTGCGGCCCAGACACCACGTGGCCACTCGCCCCCCCGAGTCCAGCCACTGAGTCCAGTCGCTCTGTTCCCAAGGTGAGTCAGAGCCCGGCCAGGAGACCCACCTACCCCAGCAGACAGACAAGCCCCGGGGGAGCCCTGTCCAGGCCAGCACCAGGGGCTCCCACCCATTCACTGACACTTCCTGAAGCCGTTCCTGGCTCAGTCAGGATTTACTGCTGCTTCATAAGCTGCCTGAGGCCACTTCTCCTGCCAACCTATGAGCAAACTAAAACAAGAAGCTTTTCCTCCCTCCAAACGCCTGAAAGGGCATCCGAGGCCCTGTCAGCTGCACCCGCGCCCTACTTGGACTCATCACTCCAGGCCGCATGGCCTGTGGGCAGGGCCCAAGGGAGGACACTTAACCCCACCAGGGGCAGGCAGGACCACTCCCTGGTGGCCCTGCTCATATGTCCACCTTTCAGCAGGTTCTCCTTCCAACCCCTGCCATGGGGACTCAGAGCAGTATCGAAGCCCCAGGTCCCAACACAGAACAGGCATGATCGGGGCCCCCTGAGTCCTGACGGGGTGGGGGACCCCGCAGAAGGGGCATGATCGGGGCCCCCTGAGTCCTGACAGGGTGGGGGACCCCGCAGAAGGGGCATGCAGATGACCACACAGCGCACTCATTCAGCACTGCCCTGGAAACCACCAGAGCCTGGCACAGGCTGGCCCGCCAACTAGATGCGGCTAAGCCGTGCCCCGTCTGGTTACAATGGACACTGCTGGTGCCCCCCGAAGATGGCAGTAAAGCACTAACAAGTCCAGGACACTGGGCCCAACCACCCCCCCCCACCACCAGGGCTCTGTGTGGAGATCCAGTGGTTGCAGCTCTGCAGGGACCGAGTGGGAGGGGAGCATCTGGAAGGGGGCAAATGGTAGCTGCGAGAAGCAAGGGTCTGTCTGGATGGTTATTCTGAAGCCCTCACCACCCATGTTCTAGAGAAAGACAAGGGACACCTGAGAGCCAGGAGCAGGCAGTGGGAACCCAAGTGTGAAAGCCAGGGGGCCTGCAGGGAGGTGGCGGTGGAGAGTGCCCAGGACCAAGCCTGTAGTCCCGGACGGTCAGAGTGAATGGACTCTGCAGACAGCCAAACATCCGAGCCGGCAGGCCTGCAGGCCAAGGTCAAGGGCCTGGTTGGGGGAACCTGGACCTCTACACGGGGGATGGAATATCGGGGGACACTTGCTCCCAGGCTCCTCGGAGCCTTTGGCCGGCAGGGGCAGCCCACCCAGCCCGGGGAGAGCATGCGCCCCCCACCTCCCCCTGGATGGACCCTGGGCCTGGTTGGGGAAGAGGAGCCAGTACCCCAAGGAGTTCACAGCCCTGGGCAGCACATGGGACTCGAGTCGGAGGGTGCTGGAGCAAGGGGCCAGTCCTAGAACCATCCAGGGAAGAGGATGACTCTACAGAGATGCTGGGAAATGAGGCAAGCCCTGGTGGGAGACCCGCAGTGAGGACCCGCAGGCCTGGCGAGCCCCATCCACGGTGGAGAACTGTGTCCCTTATGGAGGGCAATGCCCGGCACGCCGTGGCCCCGGCAGAGACGGAGGGCCTGACCACGGGACCCTGGTTCCCCGACTGCAGTGTCCCGAGAGGGCGGGGCTGGTGAGCGGATCCAGACCCCTCACCCTCCACTGTCACTGGGCCCAGTCCCTCAGCTGCTCTTCGGCCATCTGGGGGTCCCACAGACAGCGGAAGGAGGAGGCAACCTGCAGCTGGGGGGGCCGAATGGGTCTGCTCGGGCTGTGGGCACAAGCTGAGGCTGGATGGCAGGTTCACTGCAGCCTCTCACCCCGGCCTGTCCTGGGGGAAAGCGTGGAAGCCCTGAGCATCCTAGCCCCGACCCTAAACCCAGCCCCACACCCTCCACCCCCTGTGCCCCTGGGGGAGGCGGGGCTCATCCCCTCACAGAGCTCCTTCTGCTTAGAACCTTCCTTAGAACCGCATCCTGAGGGCCTGCCTTGAATGCCCCTCAAACGGAACGCAAAGCCCTTTTCCCTTCCCCTTGAAAGGAGAATCAAAAGCCGCACTGAAGCATTTTTTAATACATTTCACAAGTGTTATAAAACCTAAATGCAGATCATTTTATCCACCTGGTTTCTGTCTTTCCTAAATAAAACTCCACAAAGACCGAAAATTTCTTCCCATTCCAAAGTGTGCTCAAGAGCACATTTACAAGGGCGGATGAGTCAAACCCTGCCAGAGGGGGAGGGAGGAAGGGGGAGGGGGAAAGAAGGGGGGAGGGACAGGGAACCGGAGGAGAGTCAGAACGGCCCACACTCACTCTGATTTCATCAGAGCTTCCCTGCCCCAGACTCCTGGCTCCGGGGACGGCAGAGTCCTGCCAGGACCGGGGCACTTCGTGTCTTCAGGCCCAGGCCCGAGGAGTCCGCGGGGCCAGCCCTGCCCACCTCCCGGGCTCCCCACGGGCCGAGTCCCTCCCATGGAGGAGAAGTGGTGGCATCCAGGCCACAGCTCCCGGCAGCCTTGCTGCTGGCCTGTCCTGGGGTTGAGACGGAGCGCTGGTGGGATGCAGGGAAGGGCGTCCCCGTGCGGGCCTGCCCCACGCCCTCCTTCGGGGCTCTGATCCCGCAGCCTGGATCCTAGCTCCCCTCCGCCCCAGGGCTGAGGCTGCCCACCAGGGCCCGAGGCCACGAAGCTCGGTCCCCAGAGACAGCACCATGGGGCTCCGGACGGGCCGAAGCAGCGGCCCCAGCTCTCCCCACCCCCCAGGCTGAAGCTTCACTAGCGCCCGCTCCACACACAGGGAACCCGAGGCTCAGGCAGTGAGAAAGCCACTTGTTTGGAGGCCACGCAGCTGAGATGTGGCCAGGCTGGCAGCCAGAGCCCCAGACCTCATCTACACCCACCTCACCACCACCGGCAGCTCTCGGGAGCACCTTGCTCCTCACACAGGTGGGCGAGCCGAGGCCCGGAGCAGAAGCAACTAGCTAGCGGGTCCCGGGTGTGTCCCCAGTCTGTGCTGAGGAGGCTCTAGGAGTCTAAGGGTTTCCGTAGACGCCCACCCCGAATGTGTGGGCTCTGGAAGGGCAGCTGACCGTGGCTACGTCCCCAAAGCCAGGCTCCCAGCAAATCCGCACACACGCCGGGGCAGGTGCAGTCAGGGTGCGGCTTGGGGGGGTGGGGAGAGGGGACAGTGAGGGCTCCCAGCTCAGCCCCAGCCCATGGAGTGGGGGGGCACTGGGGAACAGCTCCCTGGCCAGGGGCCGCCTCCCCTCCCACAGGCCCAGCCTCCCCGGGAAGAGGCCCAGAAAAGGAGGAGGAAAAAATTCATTTCCTGAACATGCACGGAGACAGGGAGGACAACAGGCAGTGTCCACGTGGCAGCCCCCAGGCACCCATGTCGCCAGCAGCCGCGCCCCCAGCAGGCACACGGTGGAGGCGGAGGGGGGGGTTCTTGTTGGGACCGGCAACACCCCTCTTCAAAGCAGGGCCCTCTGCTCCTTCCCTTCATGCCCTTCGCGAACTCTGCACCACTTTGCCCCGCAGGACCCATGCCTGCTTCTCCTTGCTCCCAGGACAATGGGGAAAGGGTCCCAGGGGGCCAGTCATGGGGGACGCGAGGGTCTCTCCCACCAGCAGGAGCAGGCCACCCCCTGCTCCCCCAGGCCCAGGCCAGGTTTTTTCTCGGGGCCAAATCCATGCCTCCATGTGCTAGGCCTACCCCAGGCACCAGGGACACAGCTGGGAACAAAACATACCTCTCTGCTTTGGGGCCAGTGAAGACAGAAAGAAGAACACACCAGATGCCTCCCAGCCTGAGGAAGGAAGACACAGGGAGGAAACCTGAGAGCAGGGGAGGGTGGGGGCATCCTGCACATTCCCTCAGAGAAGGCCCTGCCTGGAAGTGGACGCCAGAGCGGAGCATGACGGGGAGATGCCAGAGGACCAGGGAGGTGCAAAGGTCCTGAGGCAGGAGTGTGCTCTCCGACTGCAGCAGCAGGGCTCCCCAGTGCATGTGCCATCCTCTCTCTAAATGCACACTGAGCTCCAGCTGTGTACCTGGTTCTGCAGGGGTGGGGCTCTTCCTCAGCTGCTCAGGCTCTCAGTGGAGGACAGATGCACTGGCCAACAGCCACCCTGGGGGACATCACAGCAGGGTGAGGGACAGTGGGTCACCAAGCTCAGGCCTCACATCTGTGAAGTGGCTCAGAGGCTGACCTTGGGTGCTCTCTCCAGGGCAGTATAAATCCTCCCCTTGGAGTTCTGCTGTGAGGACCTAGGAGGATGTCCACTGTCTCGGTGACGTCAGTGAAGGCATCTGAGCTGACCCTGTGCCACCCGGTGCCCAGTTTTGGCCTCCCTGGCTCCCGAGGAGTCTGCGAATGCCCCGTGCCAGGGCAGCTGTGGAGAGGGTTTGGTGGGAGAGAGTGGGAGTTCCGGGGGTGCGAGTCAACAGGGCCCAGCCTCCTGCCAAGAGCAGGGGGCACACACTGATGGGGTGCTCGGGGCCACTCTCCCCAGGAAGAAACCAGGTCCTTAGTGGGCCCTACTGCTCCCTCCTCCCCTCTCCCTCCCCGCCGACTGGGTGCCAGCCACCTGGCCTCCTCGGAAGCTCCCGGAAGATGCAAAAGTCCTAGCTCAGCCCCCAAGCACGAGAAAGAGCAGGGGGGTAGCTGCGGTCGCCCAGTTCCCAGGGGCTCCGTCCAGGCTCAGCCTGGGTCAGTCTCGACATGGAGCCAGTGGGGTGGACACTCACAATGGGGTGTGAGGGCTCCCAGGAGCGCAGGTGTGCCCAGCTGGGCTGGGAGAGGAGGACATGCCAGGGGAGGGAAAGGGGGGTGGCCTCCCTCACTCCCACCGGGGTGCCCAGCTCTCCTCTGAGACACTCATGCTTCACACCCGGCCCAGCTGCGGGGGATGCGACCAGCAGCAGGGACGACCTAGGGCCGGTCCAGGTGAGGGAGCCCAGAGCCCATGCTGGACGCCCTTTCCCAGTCCAGGGCCCTCAGGGGGTCCAGGCTGGGCCAGCGTGAAGCTGGGCATTCCAGAAGAGGGTGGATTCTCAAGGCTCTGATTCTCGCTGGGAACCCTGGGGAGCCTAAAGACCCCCCGGGCCAGAGAGCAGGATGGACCCCGGGGTCCGGAAAGGGCCCCACGTCCCTCGGCTGAGCAGATAGGACAGCCCAGACACGCTGTTGGAGGGGGGCCCCTGTCCCGGGGGAGTAGGACAGGGGAGGACGAAGCTGGGCACATGGTAGGTGGGAATGAGGGTAGGTTCGGCCACGTGTTCCCAGAAATGCCCAGTGTGGGGGGCCGTGCAGTGGGTGCTGGGACTCCACCTCTACCAGCTGGGAACCAGGGGGACCAGCTCCTCCCCAGGCCAGGCCTGGACGCTCCATCTTCAAGACCATCCTAGGGAAGGAGCTACCTAAGGAAGGAGCCCCCCATCCCAGTGCAGGACCCCCCACCCAGCCCCCTCGGCTGCCCACGGCTGGGCCCCTGCTGGCGTGGCCTGCTCTGCCTCAAGTGTCCGAAAGTCCAGGGCCATGGGGAGCTGCCCCCACCCACCCACGGGGGTCAGCCTGGCAGAAGGAGGCCCCAGATGCTGCGAGAGCTCTGTGACCAGGGTCCGGGGCCAGTCACCCCACAGCCCCACGCTCACACAGCTGGCCACGCCGAGTGGTCTGAGCAACCATGTGAGGACGGAGGAAAGGCGAGACCCCACAGGCCCGTGCTCAGGAGATCCGTGCTTGGGTTCATACTCTGCAGTTGCCCTCTTGAAATTCTTACTAATTTTTGAATGAGGAGCCCTAAGGCCCCCCTGACTCTGCAGCTGGTGCAGCTCCCGGCTTTCATGCTGAGTGCGTCAGAATCAGCCAGGCCCCAACCCTGAGCCTTGATTGCCCATCTGTGAAATGGGTTTATGTCCAGTCCCCAGCGTGGCCTGGGGTGGTGAAGGGAACAGACGAAGCTCCGGGGCCGGGGGTGGATGGTGAGGCGTCCCGGAGAGACAGAGGAGGAGAGGTGCGGCGGGGAGGCAAAACTCTCTCTTTGCCACGTGGTGTCCCCCCTTCCTTCCCTCCACGCCCAGTCCCACCTCACCCAAGATGCTGGGAGGATAGGGTCTGAGTCCTGTGGAAAAGAAGAGGCTGCACATTTTCCGAGATGTTTTAAACGTTTTTTTCGCAACGCCGCCTCCTCCATGGCCCGAGTTATCCTGACATAAAATAAGCCTGACCTGCATCCCGGCCCCAGGCTCCGGCTCCCTGCGCTCCCTCCAGCCCTGGCAGGAGAGGCCCGTCTGCCCTCTCCAAATGGCCTCTTTTTGGGGCCAAAAGACACGTCTCAGTGCGCTGGGCTCTGCATGGCTAAGTGGCAAAGCCGAGTCAGTGTGGGTGGTCCCAAACCCCATGTGGACATCCCAGACCGGGAAGGGGCTCAGCCGACTGGTGTGACTGGGCCAGAGGCCTTCACGCTGCAGGAGGAGAGACTGAGGCCCAGAGAGGCAGAGGAGGTCGCCCGGACCTCAGAGCAAACTGCTGAGCTGGAGCGGGTCCCAGGGATTGTCCCTAACGGGTGAGTTGTGGGTCATCGAAGGGCGCAGGCCTGGGGAGCGTGGCGCGGGCATCAGCCGGGGGTTCTCTGAGCCTCGCCTCTCCACCTGCCAGAGAGAATATGGGATGTTTCTAAACATGAAGGACCTCAGTGTACCCAAACGACCTGGCCCAGGGCCTGACTCGCACAGGGCAACAGAAGCGGGTAGCTCATCCGGGAAAGGGGGTCGTGCCTGTGAAGGGCTTGGACGGGCTGACAGGTGGGATTCAGAGACCCAGGCCACCAGCAGGCAGCAGAAGGGGGGCCAGCAGATCCCGCCCTGGGCAAGAGCAGGCCCGCCTCCCCTCCCTTCATCCTGCTCCTCTCGACATGTGGGGGGCTCCAGGGACATCTTCAGAGGGGGAGGTAAAATTCTCCCGTACCTTCTTAGGTTCAGAATTGGAGAGCTGCAAATTAAACGGACAAAAGTCAGATGTGTGAGAGAAAAGACAGATTTTTATCCACGTACGTACATACTTGGGAGTTCACAGAAAAATATGATTCAAGGGGGCGGTTCAAATTTGGGGCTTAGGTACCACCTTAGGGGGCTCTCGGAGGAGAAGAGGAGGGGAGAGGGGTGCCTACAGGAAATCAGGTGACTTCTGGGAAAGATAAATGGGCCTTAGGAGACTCATCGGGAGCTATAACAGCATTATGGTGTCAGTCAGGTGCGGGGTGGGGCCTTCTCATCCTCATGGTTAAGAGTCCGTCTTCCCTGGCTGCTCTGAGGAGGGCATTTCTGACCAAGGTTCGGGCTTGCTCGGGTCACATGCCTGCTGAAGGCCACACTTGGCAGCACTTGTCTGCCCACGAGGATGGACAAGGCCTTGGTGCTGAGACCACAGGGCCACCGGGGGTGGGTCCTCCAGAAGGGCGGAGCCGTCGTGCGGGGGACGGGGGAACCCAGTCCCCTGCCCTACAGGAATGACAGACAACTGAGCTCCTGGAGTGCGTGAGTGCCTGGTCCCCACAGGGCAACCCCAGGCTGCTGGCACCAACCAGGGTTCTGGCACTTTCCTCGCAGGTCGCCTCTGGGCTCTGGGTCATGTCCCTGCACGCAGGTGGGGCGGCAGAGTCCAGACCGTCCTTCGGGGCTGGGGAGAGTGGAAAGTCAAGGGCTGCAGGCGACCCCCAGGGCTGGACTCCACTCCTGCCCCAGCCCCGGCTCAGCCCCTGCACGGGGAGGCCTCGGGGTGGCCGGCGTCAGGTGACCCCTCCTGCCCACTCCAGACGTGGAGTGAACATGTGAGCCAAGGCCAGCAGGCCCGTCAGGACCAAAATCAGGGACGTAGGCCAGAGGTGAGCGGGGAGCCCGGTGGTCCCAGCCCGGGCACGAGGGAGGCCCAGCCAAGTGAACGAAGCAGAGCAGAGTGGCAGGGAGATGCAGCCGTGGCCCAGGGGCTCCCCACCCCCAGAGGCCCGGGGGACTCTGTTCCTGCCCAGGAAGCTCGAGGATGGCCCGTCCGAGCCCGAGACGCTGTGTGCCCTCCACACAGGCATGAGCACGAGACAGAGCTGGGCCCCCCAGGATGCCTCGGGCCCCGCCGGCCCACCAGCTGTGGTGTCCTCTCGCCTCCTCCCGAGGGGCACAGAGGGGCATAGAGGGTCACCAGCTAGCCTCAGCTTCACCCCACGTCCCCCCGCCTCCCCCGGAGGACGCAAACTTCCAACTCGGGTTGGGCGCTCTGCCGACGGGACTCTCCAGGGGCTGAGGCCGCCAGCCCAGAGCTCACGGGCCACGTAGGCCCCACGTGGGCCAGGCCAAGACCACGGGGAGAGGCCATCCGCTCATCAGCGTAGACTCTGGGTGGGCCTGGATCGCGGAAGTCAGCCCCGACTTATTTCCCCTCACACGTCTGAGCTGAGGGACCCCCAAAACCCACCTGAGCTGCGGACACGGCCAGGGCTCAGACGACCCATGCACACCTACACCAGTCAAGCCTGGGGACCAAGGCTAGAAGTGGACATTGTCATGGTGGCTCTGAGGGGGGGCAGGGCATTGGGGGTGCAAAGGGGGGTGTGGAGGCTCGGGGCACCTGCCCCTTCCAAAGTGGAAGTCAGGTGACAAACAGGCTTTGAGCACAAACCTTCTGCTCTCCTTTCGAAACTTCTTTTACTATTTTGTCATGAACAGAGGCGTCGAGTAACCAGGAGTGAAAGTTATAACTATGGAAACGTGTGGGAGAGACTCTCACCAGGGACCTGCACAAATATGGAACCTTCTGGAGCGCGGGGTGGGGCTGGGGCCCCACGCCCCTGGACGGCCGCCAGACGGCCCAGGACAGGACCAGCGAGGCCACCCTGTCTCAGCCGCCAGCATCCCCCTTCATTTCAGCGACTCCACAAACCTGCCGCCAGGCTGGGCATTCTGCTGGCAGGGACTTTTATCGTTGAGTTGTTTTAAAGGTTTGTTTTTTTCCCCTTGCTGCACAAAACTGATGCCCTCGCTCATCAGACTGCCGTCTGTCTTCAGGCAGAAGAATGCAACAGGGGAGCCCCAGGGCTGTCTGGTTTGTCTCCGGGAGGGGGGAGCGCCAGCCCGGCTGCCATAAAGAGGCAGAAAATGCACCAGCCACGAGCTCCGTGTGCTCACAGACCATCCGCCCCCGGAGTGCGGAGCTGGCCGGGGTTCCAGGCGTGGCTGATGCCCTGGCCCTGCCCCATTGCAGAGGTGCCAGCCTCGCTCTCTCCCTCCCCCCTCGCTGGGCGCCGACCTGCCACCCGAGCGCCCCTGCAGTGGGCCTGTGTCCCGACTTTCCCCGGCCATGGCCACTGACCGTGGCCAGTAGCTGGGAAGTGAGCGCCCTTCTCTGCCTCCGTCCTCCTGCCGGGGTCCCTCCAGGTCGTGCTACTGCGGCGAGGCCCCGCGCAGCCCGCCGGCCCCTGGCTGGGGGCAAGCTGCAGCTCTAGCAATGCCCATGTGGGGGCTCCAGGCCAGGGGCTGCGCCGGGCCTCTGCATGCCTTCTCAGTGGCCGGAGGAGGGGGTTCCATTAGGATCCCCATTTTACAGACGAAGCAACCGAGGCCCAGGGGAGCTCAGTCACGTGCCTGAAGCCACACGGCCACGGTCGGAAAGCGTGTCCCTCTTGACGGACACCACATTGCAACTCCCGTCCCGAGCCCAAAGATGGCCCCCCAGGCCCTCCAGGATCCAGCTAGCCCTGACACTGACCGAACCCACCCGGCCTGTCAGAAACCGGCGTCCCGTGGCAGAGAGGAGCCGGCGTGTGAGAAAACAGGCCACGGGAAGGTGCCACGAGAGCCCTCAGGAGAATGGCCACAGCCGGCACCTGGCTGAGCCGGAATGGGCCAGCGCAGCACAAGAGATCGTGTGCAAGTCGCGGTGTGTGGGGTGACTCACGGGGCGACTCACGGGGCACCGCCGCTCCACCCCGGCCGGCCGCTGGGGGGAGGCCGCCGAGCAGCCAGGGGGCCCGCGTGGAGGGAGCCAGCAGGGGCCTGGAGGCGGCTCTCCCTGCCCCGGTGTGATGCTCTGACCACACGGTGACATCGGACTGAGGCCTCGTGAGAACCAAGTCCTGGCGCATGGGGGCTGTGACAGCCGACCGCTGGTCACGTCGCCTCCGGCCACCAGGTTGCGGGTGGGTCCTTACGCAGGCCCCTCTTTCCTCCCTAGAGAAAGAAGGTGGAAGGTCCTCCCCCGGGGCCCCACCCCTCGGCGAGCTGCAAGGCACCTGCCACGAGGCTTTTCCTCCCATTCGGCCCCCAGTGGGCACCCGGCGGGTCCCCGCCCTCCCTGAGTGGGGTCAGGGAGGCAACAGGCACCTCCTCTGGCAGAGCATGATGAGGACGCGTGGAGAAGGGGAGCTGGCTCCCTGGAGGAGGCCACACCCGCGCGGGTCGTGCTCCCACCTCACTCGGGGGAAGGACTCATTTCTTTAGGCCACGGGTTCTTAACAGGGGGCGGGTCTGTCCCCCAGGGGACACTTGGCAACGGCTGGAGACGGTTGTGGTTGTCGCTACCAGGGTGGGGAACGCCTGCTGGCGTCTGGCGGTAGAGGCCAGATGCTCGGGACGCCCCCCGGCGCGCCGGACGGCGAGGGGCGAGGGTACCTCCCAGGCCAGCAAGACACTGCCCGCACGTGAGGAAGTGGCCGGGGCCCCGGGCAGCCCGAAGGCAGATGTTTGTTTAGGGGAGGCGGTCGCCCTGACTCCTGGGGCCCAGTGCTGGCCTGCCACCCACGCAGAGGGGCTTCTCACTTTGGACTCAGGAAGCCAAGGGGGGGGCCACAGCTAACTCCGGCACTACCTGAATCTCGTGAAGTGAGTTCTCAAAAATGGAACGTTTGCTGTTTGTGGAAGTCCTGCCTTTGGTGACCCAGGTGTCTCCTCTGGACCCACTGTGTGCGTCCTGCACCCTGCTCTGTGCCCCAGGGGCCCGGCTGCCCTCCCGCAGGGTCACCCAGCCCTTCCGTGCCCCCCTGCCGGGCCCCACCCTGCCCTTGGCTCCGGCTGGTGACAGCGCCCCACTGCTCCCGGCCCGGGCCTGCACTAGGCCTTGAGACGTCCCTACACCAACACGGTGACCTCATTAAACTTGCTTCCAATCACCCCAGCGTCGTGGAGGGTCCCTTTCCTGCAGGGACTCTATCATCTCCAGGTCCCCAAGGCCCCTACTCAGAAGGTGACAAGCCAGCCACCGTGAGGAGGATGGATTCGCCGGCTGCAACTTCTGTAGGCCTCGGTTTCCCCAGGCTGCAGAGTGAGAGCTTATTCTGGGGGATTCTTTTTTGTTTGTTTTTAAAGATTTTATTTATTTATTTGAGAGAGAGCGAGTACACAAGCAGGGGGAGCAGCAGAGGGAGAGGGAGAAGCAGACTCCCCGCTGAGCAGGGAGCCCGACACGGGGCTCGATCCCACGACCCCAGGATCATGATCTGAGCTGAAGGCAGACACTTAACAACTGAGCCAGCCAGGCTCCCCTATTCGGGGGGATCCTGAAGGACTCTCCCCGCAAGCCCTCGTGGCCTTGGGGAAAGAGTAAAAGGGAGGTGGCCACAGTCAGAAGTCCTCACAGCCCAGAGAAGCAGGGCAGGTGGACGGGCAAGAGCACCCCGGCCGCCGCCGGCCGCCCCTTCCCGGGCATCTCATGGCCTGGCCCTGAGCTCGTTCACAGACAGCAGGACTCCTCACCAGAACCCTCTGAGGTGGGCACTGGCCCCAGGGCACAGACGGGAAAACCGAGGCTCAGGAAGGGTCCGTCATTGCCCAAGGTCAGAGAGCTGAGGATGGCACGGCTGGGTTCTTCCGGTCCAGGCCCAGAACCCTTGTCCGCCTGTCCTGCTGCCTTGTGACAAACAGGGCCGCTGCCCCTGGGAGCTACCCAGGAACTCCGCAGGAGGACAAAACAGACCCAGCCCGAAGCCCACCGTTAGCTATCGATGTGTGCAGGAGCCCCCTGGATGCTAACATTGGGCAAAAGCTCAAGAACAAACAGGATACTTGCGTTCCCAGGACACGGGTGAAGGGCGGAGGGCTGCATGGTGACGGAGGGCCTTCTGGGGGAAGCTGGGACCTGGACAGTCTGCGGGGCCAGGAGATCCATCACCGTTAAGTCCTTCCAGTGACCCAGTGAGGCCAGTGCCGCTATGATCCCATCTCACAGAAGGGGAAACTGAGGCTTGGAGCAATGGGCAACTTGCTCAAGTCTGTACAGGCTGTGCGTGGCATCTGCGTGCAAGGCCCAGCACCCTCTACAGGCCCACACGCCTGGTACCTGCTCGCCCCTCAGTCAGCACAACCGGGGCTCATGGGGAGCCCTGCAGGAGCCGAGATCTCCAGGCAGACAAGACTTCTGTTCACAGAACCCGAGAACACATGAAGGTCAGACGGGCAGACATGGTTCAGGAGGGCTTCCTGGAGGAAGGAGCAGGTCAGGGATCATCACAGAGCTTCCCCTAATGGAGCCCTGGGGCCACGTTGTCAAGACCCCTTGGGATAACCCACTTTGGGTCTTCCTGAGGCTGCATCCACGTCCAGCCAGGAGGCCCCCCGCCCCCCCTAAGCTGGAGACCTGCAGCCTGTCCCCCTGTCCTCCCGCCCGTGCTACGGAGAAGACGGAGAAGGTGAGGCTCCCAAGCTCAGCCACAAACCACTGCTCTTAGGTGACACCGAGCCACGGATCATCACTGCTGACCCACTGCCCCCTAGCTTGAGCCCCTCTGGCACGGAAAGTTCTGGGGCTCCTGGGGATGCCTGCATTTCCCGTGGTGGGAGGAGGCCCTCGAGGGGCTTGAGGAGGGATTTCTGACTCACAGGTTTATGGCCAAGGCCCCCAGTGGAGAAGTAGCCGGGGGCATCACACAAAGCAGGTAGGTGTCTCTCCACCAGGGCCGCGGCGGGCAGGTTTCGGGGTGGCCGCCCTTAAATTCAGCCACCGTCTTCATGCCCCCAACCCTCTGTCTTGGGACAGTCCACCTCCTGCCGCTCCCTGCCCCAACCTGTCGCCCCTTGACGCGCCAACCAAAGAGTCAGGTCTGTCCCCTCCCAGCCAGACCCCTGATATTCATTGACCCACCTCGCCCCAAAGCGAGATGCAAACAGAAAGCAAACCAAAGGCTCAGAGGGCAGGCGCCAGCTGGGGGCTGACCCAGGTCCAGAACCTGCCCGTCTGACCCCTGCCTGGCGCTCCCACCCCACCCCGGGCCCGTGGAAAGTCCAACAAAGAGGATCAGTGTGAGGACAGCCATAGCCCATGGCCAAGGCTCCCACAGGCGGGGGGAGGGGGACCGAGAGCTCCCTGCTTAGCACAGAGCCAGCGGCTACTTTCCATGGAAAAAATGTCTTCAGGCCCCCCCAGAGGCCAGGAGGCCCCAGCCCATGACTCAAGACTCTGCTGCAGGCACCGCTGAATCGTGACCCAGACAGACGGCGCCCCCTGCGCCCCACGCCCCGTGTCCCGAGCCAGGCTCTGCCCCCCGCCCGGCCGGGCCCCCTCCAGGCCGAGCCCCACAGCCCCACGCGGGCCCGGAGCCCTCTGCCCACACCCCACCGGCGACCCTCTGCCGCGCACCCCGTGTCCTCCAAGGCCTCGGCCTCCCACCTGTCGAGTGGAAAGAGAGGTGGGGGCAGTTTCCAGTTGGGCCTGAAGAGCCTGCGGGGCTTGGCTCAGGGGGCGCCCTGCTGGGTGGGCTCCCAGGGCAGGGCCTTGCTTCCAGGCCTGACGAGGGTCAGCTGGTCCCCTTGAACCTGAGTCGCCTCAGGCAGACACCCGCCTGTCCTTGCTACATCACTGGGCTTCTCTGTGGGGTTTTACTTCAAGGAACCTTCCTGACAAGACATGGAGACGGCACTAAGCTGGCCCCCCACTCCCCCGGGCGTGAGGTCTTCAGGGATCACAGGCCTGTCTGGGAGGGGTCTGCAGGTGGAGCTGTGGTCACCTTGGTCAGAGGCCTGGGCCTCCATCGGGGGGGGCTGGGCGGAGGCATCTACAGAGAAGCCCTAGAATCTCAAGGATGGGCAGTTGGCACCCTCTCCGTGCAGCTCCCGTCATGTTCCCGGACCCCTGGCTCTGGGCCCTGGCCCTCCCGAGACCCGTCGAGTGGTGCTGGGACAGGCACGTCCTGACCCAGGGGCTGGAACTGCCCCAGGGCAGGAGGTACAGAGGCTGGCTGCCACCCTGCCTCCAGCTCCAAGGCAGAGGTGCCAGGACCTGGGCACCATGTGAGGGTCAGCAACCCTTGGCCCCCACCCTAGGACATGCTCGGAAAGCACTGGAGCAGGGGGTACACTGAACCGGGGAGCCCTGAGCCCCGCAGTCCCAGGGCACCCTGCCGGGCCCGGGAGCCCTCGACACCAAAGGCGTGGCGGGGAGAACAGAGCCGGCTCAGCCATGCTGGGTTCTGGGGCCGGGGGGCTCGCGGTGGGCCTGACGGAAACTGAACTTCGGCGGGGAGCCCGGTGGAGTGCTCCTCCTCTGTCCTCCCTCCCGCAGTGGGGCAGCCCGGCCCAGCAGGGCCTGGCCGCGAGTTTGAGACCAGACACCCCCGTAAGCCCAGGGTGAGGGCCCCTGTTCTGCTTCTCTCACTTCTGGAAAAGACCCCGCGTTTCATCAACTGTCCTGATTCGAAAGCCAGGAGCCGGCCTGGGACCCATTCTGTGTGGTGTGTGTCACAAAAGCATCTCGAGCTTCATAGTTTCCCCCTGACGTCAGCGGCATGGTTTGAATCCGAGGTGGCTGTGAGGCCCTCCGAGCATAATTGCAGTTGTCTTTGCAAAGTGAAATCAGATGGTTTTTCCAAACCTCCCCCAACCCCTGCCTCCTCCGCTCTCTCTCTCTCTCTCTCTTTTTTTCATTATGTTCCTTGGACCATGTCCAGATGTTTCCTGCAACAACAACCCTCCAAAAATTCACAAAAAGAGAGCAAGAGCGCGCGGCTTCCTGCCGGCCGGGTGGAAGTGCGGACGTGGCGGGGCGGGGGCGGCCGGCCACGTCTGCAGGCCGGGGAGGCGGCGGGCCCCGGTCCGGTCCGAGTCCTCCACCGCCTCCACGCCCCGGGGCTGGACCCTGGGAGGACACGGGCCTGGGGCCACGAGGCCTTAAGGACGGCCCCTCTCCCCGGATGCCAGGGTCCTGGCCACATGGGGGGGGGGGGGGGACCAGGGGAGGCCGTGGCCCGGGAAAGAGCAGGGCAGAGCTTCAGGACCAGGCTTGGGGCTCAGACTGGCCTGCTGGGACTCCCAGCC
This sequence comes from Mirounga angustirostris, assembly GCF_029215605.1. Classification (NCBI taxonomy): domain Eukaryota; kingdom Metazoa; phylum Chordata; class Mammalia; order Carnivora; family Phocidae; genus Mirounga; species Mirounga angustirostris. The sequence continues at coordinate 91,357,999 of NW_026991723.1, read as the reverse complement.
CCGCGGCTGAGGCGTGCAGCCACGGGAAGCCACGTCTCCACGCAGAGCCTCATTAAGGGCGGCCTCTGTCCCGTGCTGGCACCAGGGAGCACCTCATCGAGACCGACTCACCTGGAGGCAGGTGTGGAGCTGAACAGGGAGGGCAGGTTCCAGAGGGCTCAGGGGAGAAGGGGCATCTGTGCCCTGGAGGGAGCCCAGGTTTTCCGCAGGCAGAGATGGGGGAGAGTGGTCGAGGCAGGGGAACCACTTTGAGCAACGGCCCCAAGGCCGGACAGACCCACCGTTGGGGCCTGAGACCCCTCTGGGAGGGCCGGCACAGGAGGGCCTCTGGGGGCGCTGCATGACGGGGCCGGGCCATCCCAGCTCTGCTGGCACTCCCAAAGCCTCAGCGAGGCCAAGCTGGAAGCCTCACCGGAGCCCGAGGAGAAAGATCCAGACGCCGCCTTCGGGAGCCCCCACCAGCCCCCAGCATCCCAGCTTCTGAGAAGACACAAGTCTTCGTGTCCAAAGTTCTGCCACGCAGTGTCCCCTCCACCCTGTCTGCTTCCCCGTGGCCAGGATGGCAGATCTGGGACGGGGCAGGAGGGCGAGCACAGGCCTCCCCAGCCCACGGAGGTTCCCCACACCTGGAGCCCTGTGGTTCTTCCCGGGGACTCGGGGATCCAGGGCGGGGGGTCTGCGGGGCCAGAGCTGGGAATGCGGGCAGCTGGAGAGAGGTGGGTCAAAGGCCCGGGAAGCCTCAGCAAAATGTGCAGGGGTCTGTACTTGGGGGGGTCCTGGGACAGGACTGCTCTCTGTGGCCTGTGATAGAAATGGGCCGGCACCTTCCCCACTCAGCTGCCTGCAGGGCCCACCAGCAGAGATGCAGTTCCGGGGCCCCCCAGACCAACCTTGGGTTCAGGGAGCTCAGCCAAGCAGCAGCATGGTGGCCTCCTGCGTGTGGACGGTGGTCAGCTGTCCCGAAACCCTATGTGACAACACGCGGGGCCAACCAGGGAAGCCATCTGAGTTCGCTGGGTGCCGGTCACACACACGCAGCTGACCTGAGTCTTCTGTCCCTCCAGAGGTCGAGCTGATACTGTGCGACCCAAGGGCCCCCATAGATGCCATCATCAGCAGAGACTCTCTGGTGTGGGCCAAGGCCCCAGGGAAACCAAGGCAGGACGTCCGAAGGGCTCAGAGGTTGCCTCCCAGGAGCTGGGCCCGGGCCAGATCTTTCTTTGGAAAATGTGGGCTATGGGCACATGGGGTGTGCCGAGTTAACCCTTTCCTGCACAGTGATGCACTCACCATGTGCCGGGGGGGGGGGCGGGGGGGCACCAGTCCGAAGGAGCCCAGGCACGGGAGAGTGGGCAAGAGAAGCGTCTGGCAGATGTCCAGCCCGCCTGACACAGGGCCGACCCACGGGGGCCAGGACACCTGCCACCACCTCCACCCTACAGGTGATGCGTGGAGGCCAGACGGGGTCACGGAGCCCGAATGCACGCCCAACCTCACACCGCACACCCACTTGGCCTCCCGAGGGAGGTGGGCCCTCACCGTGAGCGGCTCTGAAACCCTGCGGGGCGGGGCTGTGTGGGTGCGGCCTCCCCCAGTCACCACCCGGCTACTTCCCTCGCCTTCACGTGGAGTTTGGACTTGACAGGAGCGCCCTTCACGGTGGCCGCCCTGCTCGGCCCTGCTCCAACCCGCCCAGGCCCCCAGAGAAGAGCGCGCGGGACCCCTTCCACTGTGGAAGGTGCAGCAAGTGTCTGCAGGGGCCGGGGGGCACTTCATCCCCTGGATGAAACCCCAGTGTGCACACAGCAGAGGAGGGAGGTTTGGGGGAGGGAGAGGCCACCCCGCCACCCGGAACCACAAACCTCAAACCTCAATTCCAGAACAATCCCCTCCCCTTACAGCAGGGAACGTGGACCCCTCCAGAGAGCGGAAGGGACGTGCCTCTGGTCACAAAGAGCTGTCACAGCCCTCAGCCACCCCCACACTGGTCACCTATCCAGAGATGTCCCCGATGCAGGCTGAATCTTTTGATTCTTCGTAGAAACATTTGGAAGATCCGTATCTGATGGTTTTAGATAGGTGGGCCGAATCTGAGCAACCCTGCCAAGCAGTCCGGCGGGGGCCCCAGCAGCAGCAGGAGAGATTTCAGTCAGGCCTCAGGAAGACTAAACAGGCAGTGACTGGAGAATCCTGCCTGGTTACGGACGAGCTTCGGGACTCCCCACCTGTAACACATAAACAGGGGTTCCGGAACGTTCTCAAGCACAGGCACAATGGCCTTGTAAACAGCAATGGGACCAGGCCATACTGTCCAGTGGGCTGGCCAATAGAGCTCGAGATCTACGGGCCACCTGCCAGTAGCTGAGCTCCTGGACCGCGGTGTTTGTGACCGGAAGATGGGAAAACATCAACAGTGGTTCAGGGGCAGAAATCAGAGGATTTAAACCCAGGGTTCCTCCAGGAGCACCTGGTGGGGAGGTCATCGGAGGTCCTTGATTTCTTCACACTCTCCTCGATCTTCATGAGCCCTACCCGGGGTACCAGGGATGAAATTGGAAGATTTTGTGCCCAAAGAACTCCTATTTATCCTTCAGTGCCCACTCAGAGGGGAAGCCTTCCAGCCCCTCCAACGGTTGCTCTCTCCTCTGCGTTCCCACAGCACTCTGAACGTGCCCTCCTCCCGACACAGATCGGCCCACACGTGCTGTCCGCATGCAGCCCCGTGAGAATGTTCTGGACTGTCACTGTCCGATAGGCCAGCTACTCGCCACATGCGATTTCGGAGAGCTGGGAACGTGGCTCGCACAAACGGAGAGGTGCCGCAAGTGTAAATAGATACCAAATCTCAAGGACTCTGTGCCAAAAACCAAATGAAAAATAGCTCATTAGTAACTTTTATATTGCTTGCATATTGAAGTCATAATCATTCACCATACTGGGTTAAATAAAATATATATTATTCAAATTCACGTGGCTCTTGATGTGACCACTAGAACGTTTTTAATCCCATATGTGGCCCACACTGTGTTTCTGCCAGAGAGACTCTGCCAACTGCCGAGCCCGCTCAGGTTCCTGGGCAGTGTTTGCTGAATGAATGAATGAATGAATGGGCGGACGAATGAATGGGTGTGTGGGTGCTCAGGCCTAGCGCCCCGGAGTCCGACTTACCCAGCACAATGGTCCTGTCGTCATGCAGACGATCGGTACCGTTACCGAAGCGCAGCCCCCTCCTCTGGGGTCTACAGCCAACCCGCACATCATGTGCTCAGCCCCACGGGGCGCTGAGCCCTGTGCTGGGGTCTCAGGGCACCCCCAAGAGGAGCCGGGGGCCTGCAACGAGGGAGGAGCCTCACAGGCTGCTTAGCATGCCCCTGACCAAGCCTAGGGGCTCCGAGCGGGCAGAAGCAGGGGGGCATGGGGGGGCCCAGTGCCGGCCTTTCCCCCGGAGCCTGCGAGGCCGAGGAGAAGGGAAGCAGGAGGGGAGACAGGTGGCAGTGGAAGGGACAGAGTGGGCCGAGCCTCCGGGGCAGGAGGGTCATGGAAGGCTGGGAAGCGGCAGAGCCGTTTGGAAGGGGACTGAGAGGAGGCCAGTGGGGCTGTGAGGTGTCAGGCTGATGCCACCCAGCCCCGTACCTGACCTGCCCCGGGACCCCACGCATCGGCTGCTCCTCTCCCCTGCTCTCACCTCTGAGCTGCTCTTGAATGCCCGGCCCACTCCTGCCTCTGAGCCCTCACCCCTGCTGTTCCCCTGCTGGGATGTCTTCCCCTGGATCTCTGCGGGGTTGGCTCCTCAGGAGGCCTGCACCATGGACGGCTTCCCACCTGCCGCACACCTTGACTCCTCAGGGTGCTTGGCTGGGACGCATGGCCCGGCCCCCAGTGCAGCCTCGAGATGCCCAGTGCAGGCTCCCGGCATGCCCCACCTTTCCTGGAAGGGTGCACTCCTGGGGGCTTTCTGCAGGCTCTGGGGACAGGCTGGGGTGTCCCACTGGGGTCCAAGGTGGTCCACATTCATAGTCACTTCACACCTGCCGAGGCCTGGCCACGGAGGCGGCCCCCCCTGGGCCTCCCCTAGGGCTGGCGCAGGCCCCAGATCCCCTGCGACCTGCATCCCTCTCCCCCAGCCGCAGGTGCACCCGCCCCACCCACTCCCCACCCTCCAGCTGGGAGAAGACCAGCTGGGAGGGGCACGCAGGGGCTCTGCGGGACGAGGCAGGTCCCAGCGTTTCCTCCGCCTTCCCGCCCGGCTCGGAAAGCTCCCTCCCTGTTTTCCGCCCTGTGCTTTCAGGGTAGGACGTGGGAAGGACACGCGTTTGAGGAAAGGAGGACCCCTCAGACGAGATGGAACCGGAGATGCTGGCATGGGGCCCCTCGGCGCTTCCACGCGTGGGGACACGGTGCGGACCTCCGGCGCGCCCGACCGGCTGGCAGCGCGGGGCGCGTGGGTGCGGGCAGGGGGCAGGCCGGAGACGCCAATGAGCAGGGACCCCGCGGGGCGACGGGGAGCGCTCAGCGGGGCGACGCTGCCCTCTGGTGGCGGCGGCGGTGCTGACAGCCCGGGCGGTCGCGTCCCCCCCGGGCGGGGACACCTGGGGAGGCCCGCCTCATTCCGCGTGCACCACAGCGGTCCGGGCGGGCGGGGGCTTCTCCAGTTGTGGCGAGTTTGCCCACCACCCTGTACTCCAGGGACGTTACATTTTGCCGAGTCGGCCTCACCTGCCGCCCCACGCGGCGAGGAAAGCGGTTTGCAGGGAATAAGAAGAGCTCAAGAAACGTCCCTTTCCTTGACTCTGCCTCAGTCCGCGTTGTAATCCGCAGAGCTCCGTGTGCAGTGACAGGCTTTATTGAACCCGCTCGTTCCTGAGCCTATTTTGGTTTTATAAACCCTAAAGTTGCGAAATTGAGGGACTCTCAGCTTGGAAGCATTAGATAGCGCCACCCGCTGTCCACCCGGAGACTTGCAACCCAGCTTTACAAGCGGCTGCAACTCTCCCCGCACGGGAGCCTCCACCGGGGGGTAGGGCAGGGCGTCCAGGGCCCCGGGGAATTTCCAGAGCCCTGGGAGGAGCTGATCACAGTCACGGGGGTGACAGCTCCAGGCCTCTAAGCAGGCGGCCCACTCCCGCCCTCACCCCCCGCCAGCCCCCCGGGAGCGCAGGGCTGCGGCCGCTCTGTCCCGCTGTCCAGCGCACCGGCCCCCGACTCCCGGAGCCCCCCAGACCCAGCCAAGCTGGCCTCTGTCTCCTGCACCGGGCGAGACCTCAGAACCCTTCTCAACGCAGCGCCCCAGGCAGCCCCGCTGTCCGGTGGGACGGGAGAGGCCGGCCCCTCCTCCACCCACATTGCATTTCCCCTAGCTCATTCTTTTTTTTTGGAAGTTGCTTTTTTTCCTAAGTAAAGTTATCACTTGTCACATCCAACATTCATTGACTCCAACCTGTCCCCGCCACGGCCCTCTGAGACCCCATGGCCCTCCCGCAACCCCGTTGTCCTGGTCCTCGGCGCCCTGGGCAGTCTCCGCTTTGCCCGCCCAGGGACCCTGCGGCCCAGGTGAGCCCCGCTTCCACTCCCGCGTCGGGCGGGGACACTGCCCCGCCACCGGGAAAGCCCGACACGGGTCTGGGTGTCCCCCACGGGCGCACGTCACAGCACGGTGGTTCTAGACGGACACACGCGTCGAGGATTCCTGGACGCCCCCCTGTCCTTGGTCAGGCACCGCTGCCCTCGCCATCCGCTCCTCTGGAGCCGGACGGAGCTAAGGCCTGCAAGCACCGAGCTCAGCCTGGCTCAGCACCATGAGGAGGTGCAAGGACTGGCCCGTTGCACGGATGCAGAAACTAAGGCTCGCCTGGAGAGCTGAGTGGGGGAGTTCACCCGTGTGACTCCGGACCCCTGGGGCAGCGGGAGAGGTCCTGGGCCTCCCAGTCCCCCAGCCACTACTTGAGGCCCAGCCACGAAGCTCTGCAGAGCCCACGTCTTCTGCTCCACGTGGATGCCCTGCTCTCCCCTCCCACACCCACAGCCACCAACCCCGGACAAAGGAGAAACCTCGCCTCTCTAGTGGGATGCTCCCTTCGGACCCCTGGCTCTGGGGCCTCTCCCCCCAGGTCTGGTGTTTTATGGGAGAGCTACAGTCTGAGGCACAGAGGGGTGGCAGGGTATGGCCCGGGCACCAAGCCAGGGTCCCTGCCCCCTGAGGTCCCTGGTGTGTCCACGAGCCTGGGCCTGGGAGCCAGGCCACGGCCGCCAGGTGGGCCCCGAGTGAGAGGGCGGCTTCCCCCTGCAGCCCGGCCAGCGGTCCCCAAAGCACCCAGGCTGCTCCTGGGCTGGCTGACCTCGGGGCTTTTCCGATTGCAGCGTCAGAGCTGCTCAGGGCGGTTGTGCTGTGATTAGGCTCGTACCTGTTCCCGCAGAGGTTCGCTCCTGGAGAAACTGGGGCTCGGGCCCAAGCTGTGATGTCACTGTAGTGACCTAGTTAGTGACCCTAACCTTAGGGGGTAGGAGGGAGCGAAAGAGGGCAGAGGGAGAGGGGGGAGGAAGAGCCCATCAGCCTGGCAGCTGACTTCAAACCCTTCTATCACCAGCCCCCCATGTTCCCCCACCTCCCTCCCTCCTGCTACCACTCTTCCCTCCCCTGCCTCTCCCCCTCCCTCCCCTTTCTCCCCTCCCCCACCTCTGTCCCTCCCTCCCTCCCTCCCTCCCTCCCTCCCTCCCTCCTTCCTCCCTCTTACCCTTCTCCCCTCCCCTCCCCTGCCTCTCTCCCCTTTCTCCCCTCCCCCACCTCCGTCCCTCTCTGCTCTCCTCCCTCCCTCCCTGCTCTCCTCCCTCCCTCCCTCCCTCCCTGCTCTCCTCCCTCCCTCCTTTCTCTCCTCCCTCCCTCCTTTCTCTCCTCCCTCCCTCCTGCTTCTTTCCCTCCACCTCTCCCTCTCTCCCCCCACCTCCCTCTCTCTTCCCTAACTATGAGATATTATTAATAAAGGCTTGATGTGGAATCTTCTCGGAAAAGCCAAGGCCTTATTTACAACAGCTGAAGTATCTCACAAGTGAACATGTGGGTTTCCATGAGTAAGCACTCAGGTAACAGCTTGTGACGTTTTGTATGCATACCCGCTGCTTTAATTTCTAAATAAACTTTTTTATTTTAGAAAGGCATCACACTTACCGAAGGGCACAGAGGTAGCCCTGTGCTCCTGCCCCCACACCCAGCATTCCCTCGCCAGCCTCTGGTGCCCGCGGGCACGTCTGTCCTGGCGAAGGAGCCGAACCGGGGTGTCATGCCCACGCTTCACGTGGGCTGTCTTTGTGTCTTTGTTGTCCCCCTAATGCCCCTTCCCTGGCCCAGGGGCCCATCCAAGACCCCACAGGACCTTGAGCCACCACATCTCCTTGGGCCCCTCTGGACGGATTTCCCTTCTGATGACCCTGACGGTTTCGAGGGGGACTGGCTTCCGGGGAATGTCCCTGAGCGGGCATCTGCCTGTGCGCCCGGTGCTTGGGCGGGTGGTGGGGCTGGGAGGGAGACCGCAAGGTGGGGGGGCCGTCCTCATCACGTGGCTGTCACCTGCCATGGTGGCCCCAGTCACTGGCTGAGGTCGTGCTGCCAGGGTCCTCCACCGCGGACTCACTCTTGTTCTCCCCTTCGACACTGTCCCCTTGATCAGGACGTCCCCCTGCACAGCCCGCACTCCAGAGTGGGCTCAGCCACCACCTCTCAGGGGTGCGGCGTCTACGCAAATATCGGGTGCCCGGACCGACTCCGCATCACTTGCTCGCGTGCGGATCCGTGTCAGGCGGGCAGCGGTCCTCCAGCGCGACCTCATCCTGGCCAGCCTGGGCCCCGGGGAGCTGTCCTGTGTCCTGGCGTGCCCCAGGCCTGCGCTCTCGCCACTCTCGCTGACTCGCTCCCTTTCCCTCTCCGGCATCACCAGAGGCTCCGGCCCCTGGATTCGGCCATGGGCCCCAGAAGCATGAGTCAGAGACTGGGGTCTGGGAGTGCAGGGGGGCTTCTGGTCTCGCTCCGCTGGCAGAGCAGGGCGGCCCTGTGGGCGCACTCCCCCGTGCCGTGTGCGCAGGTCCCTCGCGTGGCCACACGTGGCCACCTGTAGGAAGCGGGCGGGGGTGCGCACGGAGGTCTCCGGCTCCGCCCCCGCCAGCCCGGCACCCCACTCCTCTGACAGGGCCAGGCCCTCGGCCTGCCGGGGAGCAGCTTTGTGGGCCGAGTACTGCCTCTCCCACGCACGCTCCCTCGGCCTTGGCGTCCACAAACCCCGCTCCTCTCCCTCCACCCCTTCAGGGTGGTCCAGCCGAGCTACACACGGGCGACTGGCACCTCCCCGGGCATCTACCCTGGCCTTCTCCAGACCCGCCCGGAGCTACTCAGTTTGCTCACAACCAGGCTCCGTGTCGCCCCCGTCTAGGGCTCCCGTCACTCAGCGACACGCATTTATGACATGCCCGTGTCTCTCTGCCACTCCACCGTTTACCCCCTTGTGCGGCTGAGCTCCAGGTCTGCTCACCCGTCACCTCCTGGGGGCCTTGCGGGGGCTCCGCCTTCAGGGGCGAGGTGCAAGCCTGCTACCCGCGCTCGTGCGCAGGTTTGGGGTGGACGTGCTGCCAAGGCAGTCGCGTGAACACCTAGCAGAGTGACCGCTGGACGGCCTGTGCCCGTCAGAGCCGTGTGTCGTCCCCACCCCGCCCCCCGCGGGGATCTAGAGGCTTCAGCAGCCGGGCTGGGCAGCAGATGGGCCGGGGAGGTGGGCGGGCGTCGGGCCCGCCCTTCTCCTGGGGGCTGCCTGCAGGCTGAGGCCCGGGTTCCACTGAGTCCTGACCCGGAGCTGTCACCTGCCCTCCCGGCCTCAATTTCTGACCTGAGCAGTGGCGAGATGACTCTCTGAGCCTTCACGGGGCACGCTCTCGACCATGTCCACTCAGCCCAGGAGACTGAGGCCTGGGAAGAAGTGTTGTGCCCAACAGATCCCCAGCTGGGGTGGGACCCAGGGCCTCATGTCTCCCCGGATGGCCCAGGCCAGGCCGGGCGGCTACCGGCACCAAACAGGAGGAAGTGGGCCCCGCTCCCTTGGCTGCCCAGAGACTGGAGCAGACCTTTACAAGCTGCACCCCAGCCCTGCTGCATCGGGACACCCTTGAGGGACAGGGCGGCCAAGAAAGGCGCCATCAGACTGGTCCATTCCAACCCCCGCCCCACAGCCCTCTCTGGGCAGGGGCCGGACTGGCCCGGAAGCTCCCAACCGACTTCTGCCCATATAAACACTGGAGCCAACCCCATCTGTCCGTCCGCCTGTCCGTCCGTGGACGCAGGCTTTCCCAGCCCCAGTGTGTGCAGAGTGCCAGCTTCATGGGCTCTGGTCATAGATTGCACAGCCCTGCCAGGTCAGGATAGGGCCTGAGGTTCAGGGTCAGGGACAGCCGTGCCCAGGCCACCCTGCGGAGGCCGGGGCTGTGGGGTGCTATCCCGTGATGAATGAATGAAGTCCTCACCCTCCAGACTTCCCCAGGCAGCTCCAACCTGCCCTTGGGTTTGCACCTTCAAGGGCACAATGATGCCCCACCTTCTGGGCCCACAGCCCTGGCCTCCTCGGGAAGGGGACCCCCTGGCTGCCCTCTAAGGGCTCCAGCCCCCACCCCTGTCCGGGTCCTCGCCCTGTGTTAGAGCTTCTTCGGAGCAAAATAAAACAGGAAGTGGTGGCTCGGGAGCAGTTTTCTGGATCCAGGCCCAGGCGGCACACACAGGGGCTTTGCCACCCACCCCCCCCCCCCCCCCGATACCTCCACAAGACGGGCAGACGCCAGCCCCACCCCAGGCCTCCTAAGCTAATGGGCTGGGGGATGGCTCCAGGCTCCCAGTGACTCTAAGGCACAGAGAACTAGGACAGGGAGGGACCAACGGAGCAGGGTGGGCTGTGCCCCAGCGCCTCCAGCAGAGGGCAGCGCTGCTCCACGCCTCGCCGCCCCGGCGCTCGGGGACCCTCCACACGGGGGAGCCGGGCTGAGCTGGTCCCCACTGGGGACTCCCCAGGGGCTCTGCGTGCGGCGGGGAGGCTGACCTGGGCCCTCCGGGTTCTGCGGCTGGAAACGCTCGCTGGAATGGCCGACACTCTGACACTCGGAGAACACAAGGCCACCAGCAGCCCCCGAGTTTAGGGGCTGGGGACTGAGCTCTTTACATGGCCCCGTTCCCTGACACCCCCCGCTCCAGCCCTTCTCCCCACGACTCCCCGACCCCCTCCAGGGGTTCCTGTCACTCGGGGTGTTGCTGCCCTCAAGCCCAGCAGTGGCACTAGCTCTGCAGTCCTGTGTGTCCGAGGCAGGGTGCCAGGGCCTCTCCCCAGGAGCCCCCCGCCCCCCGTCTCCCGAGCGCGCCCATGCTCCCAGCACACTGCCCGCTTGCTTGCTGACGGCGGGACCTCCCTGTCGCTGGGCTCCCGGCAGCCGGGACAGGACCTGCTGCGTAGTTGGTGCTCGGCACGGTCCCGTCCCAAATCCCCCTGCTCCCACCCTCGCCTCTGGGGTTACAAACCCCAGCCCTGCTGGGCGGGCCTGTCACCACCTGATCGTGCTGGCGACAAAGCTCTCGAGCCCAGCATCTCTGGTCCAGGGGCACCACCCTGGGCAGGGGTCGCCATAGCAACTGGAGGCAGCAGGGAGGCCCAAGGCCAGATTACCATGCAGTGTTGTGTGCGCCCATGTGCCACCTGGGTCCCCTTCCTGGGGGGTCACCAGGGGCTCCACTCACGGCAGGAAGTTGGGGTTGGAGTCCCGCCCAGCTGGACGCCCTTGCCTCTTGCACACGGGCCCCTCTGCCCCCCTCGCCGAGGTTAGCACACCGCCCCAGCTGTGCTCCCTGGGGCCTGCATCCTGGAGCACGTTTGGAGGACCCTGGGTTTGGGCAGGCGTGGCCCCCATGGAGGTCATCTCAGTCACTGGCCTGTTCCAGTCAGGGCCGCCCCTGACTGACTGAGACCGACAGGGTCAAGAGGCTCAGCACCGCCCAGGGCCCCCCACATGGCTCATTAGGAAAACGGGGATCAGCCCTCCCAGGCCCAAGGGCAGGGCCACATCCTGAAAACCTGTGAGGAACACTCCTTTCCTGGTCTCCCCTCCTGGCTTGGCAGCTGTCCGAGCCTGCTCTCTGAAGGGGACGCGGACACCTTGCGCCCTCCCAGCCCCCCGGGACCGCCTGGCACGTCCTGAAGGCCCCGCCCAGAGCTGGGGCTGGTGCCTGCGCAGGGAAGCGGGCCACCGGGCAACTGGCGGCCCCACACAGCGCGCTCAGCGGTGGCTTTGGTCATGTGGAAGGCAGGACAAGGAGCCCTCCACAGGGAGGCCACCCTCCCAATTCCCCAGGCCCCCCACGCCTGATCCTCTTTGCAGACCCGGGAAGGAGCCCCCGCGGCTGGTAGTGCGTGCTTCCGACCGGGAAGCAGAGCAGGCCAGTCGTAGCCAGGCCCAGCGGCAGGTGGGGGGCTTGCTGGGGGGAGAGGTGGGGCTCCCTGTGCCCACCCCCTTCCAGGGAGTCCAGGCTGAGCTCCCACGGGCAAGGACAAGGCCTTGACCCGGGCGGGGGGCGCACAGCCCACAAGCACCAGCAGCAGCAGGCTGGTCCGGCCACGGCCGGGGCCCCCGGAGCCACGCAAGGCCTCAGGCCCGCCAAGGGGGAGGCCGTGGGGGGGCGCCGACTCCCCCGGGGGAGGCCGCCTCTGTCCTGCCTCTCACTTCCCGAGGCCCCAGGAGGTCCTTGCGCGCCGGAGTGCAGAGCGGGACCTGTGCACGTGTGCTGTGTGCAGTGTGAACACGGAGTGAGGGCCGTGTGCGCACGTGTGTTGCGTGGACGTGGACGTTGTGGGCAATCGCCACCTATGAGCAGGCCTGTCGTGCGCTGTGCATAAGTGCTGTGTGCGTGCGGCCTGTGCGTGCACATGCGTGGCCACACGTCGTGGGAGCACATTCTGGGGAGGAGAGCGCGAGGGGAGCCACGGGCCTACGACCGTGGGGTTCAGCCACTCTGCTGGGAGCGGCCCTGGGGCCACAGGGCAGGACCGCAGCTCCAGGGCGCCCGCCGGACCAAGAGCACCAGAGGATAGACACCATCGCCCAACTGCGGCCGTGCCTGGCCCAGCCCCCGGAGGGCGTGGCGACGAAGAGCGTCCATCACACGGGACGGAGCAGATGCGGTGTCATTATCTCGTTAGCAACGGGGCAGCCGGATGACATCACTCACTCTGTGGCCCAGTGTGTGAGCCGCTCGCCCACTCGGGCTCGGGCAGCCTGGGGCAGGGCGGGTGGCCGGTGCCCTAGGACGCGGAGGGTCCTGCACGGGCCGCGGAGCAGAGCAGGCCAGGGAAGGAGCACGGCCGCGCGGGGGGCGGGGGGCGATGACCCGAGTCTGGGGCCTCACTGCCCTGGACCGGCCCCCGCCGGTCGGGCAGCAGCCCGGACGCCCGCCAGCCCCAGACAGGAAAGCCCCCGGCAGAACAAACGAGAACAGCGTGGTGATCTATTTTTAAACGCTCGTATTTTGTTTCTCCTCTCACGTTTTTCTGTGTTTTCCTTTCCACGTTCTAACACCGCTGTTGGTCCGTGGCCTGCACCCACGGCGGTGTTCAGAGAACACGCAGGGAAGTGAGTTCACAGTCAAACAGGGTCTCGGGAAGGCCGGCTGGCAATGGGGGCAGAACAGAGCAAGGCTTCAAGAGTCACTCAGAAGGGGAAGAAACCCCTGACCGTCTGGGCCCCACCCCTGCCCGAAGGGAAACGTCCACGCAGCGGTTCGTACAAAGCCCATGCGCTCGTCCGCGTCCGAACGCTCCACTGAGAAAGCTCTCCTCCATCTCTAGAAGCAGAAACAAAACAAGTCCCACCCCCCCATCATCCAAGTATACATGAGGGATAAAATTACATTTGTACAAAAATAGATTTTTTTTTTTTTTACCTTTCCCGATGCTTTAGACATTTTCTCTCTACTCTCTGTATGTACTTGTCACCCTCTGAAGTGTCCGCGGCGCGTCCCGGCTAAGGCATTGCTGAGGATGGGGCCCGATAAGGCTGCTTGCTCCAAAGCATCTTAAAATAGATGCGCTCCTTGCCTTGGGATACTCACTCGAACCCGGATTTCACCAAAGGAGGGGTCCTTATGTACTTGCTTACGTGAAGCAAATTTATAGGAAAACGGGGGGAAAGTCTTGATTAAAAATAAAGACAGAACGTTGGTAACTGCCCCGCGGCTGCTGTCGGCGGCCTCGGCCCCCCGCGGTCTCTGTACAGCAGACGTGTCACATAGCACACCTGCGTGGACGGGGAGCGGGCCACGCGCCCCAATTCCGTGATGGGGACAACATCAGCTGATTACCCACTGGCCGTGCGTCCGCCCGGGCCCTGCTGGCGGCCCCCGCAGGTGAGGGGCCTCCGGCATGGTGTCCGCGCTTGTCACCGGCCCGAGTCCTCTAGAAGCCAGGGGCGCGGGGCCGTCTCTGCCTGGAGACCGCGTGCTTCCAGGTGCCGAGTGCAGGCCCGCTTCCAACGAGAGGCCCCCTGCAGACGCGGGCGTGGTCATCTTCGCTCCCCTGCGGCGGGAGCCCCGTCCCCGGTGTCCCCGCGGGGAAGTGAGTCCACGGCGCCGGAGGCACCCCGGGCTGGGCCGAGGCGGGGATGGGCAGAGGTGGCTAATGAGCTGATGTTAGTGCTATCTTTAGAAAATTAAAGATTGTCCCACCAAAATAATAATAATAATAAAAATAATTACAAAAATCACCGTAATTGAACCAGATTAATAACACTACTAACGGTCTGGTTAAATAAAACTCCTACCTCTCTACTGAGCCATGTGCATCTCCCCACTTAACCCCCTCCCCCAACAGCACTGAATGCATGACAAGGACAGCAGATGGATGAAGAGAGGACGGCCCCGCGTGCCCTCGGTGCTGGGCTGCGGGCTGGAGGGGCTGGGGGCTTCTGGCTTTCTATGCTGTAGCCTGGGGGCCTCGGCTTTCCGGCGAGCAGCCGGCGGGGGACGTTCTTAGGAAGAAGCTGACGCTCCAACAGACGCAGTCCTGGGCTTTCTCCGCTCGAGGCCCCCACATTCCCAAGGACCCCCAGGGAAGTGGGAGAGGGCAGGGCGTGGATGACGGGGTGCGTCTGGCTGCAGAAGGCACCGGGGGTGTCGGGTGTGGGGCAGTCTACCGTTCCCACAGCTGGGGGGACCCCGAGAGGGAGCCCCCAAGGGTGCCACATCACTGCCACAACGGAGCCTCCAAAGGCTGCCGAGTCTGGGAGCTGGGCGGGCCCTACACGCCCCGCCCCTACCGCCCACGTGGCAGGGGACACCTCCCCACGTCACAAGCGGGCGGGTGACAGAGGAAGGCGGCTTTTCTGCGGTCTTCTGGAGCCTCTGCCTGGTGCCTCGCCTTCAGCTTGGCTGGGGACCCTGGAAGGCAAAGCAGGGACACCTCCTTCCCCACGGGGCCTGGAGACCCCTCCCTGCCTTGCCCCAGCTGGGGAACCAGACTCTGGGGAAGGCATCCCCCTCCACCCCGGGCTGCTCATGGGGGCCACAGGAGGGAAGCCAGGCTACAGAGCAACCCCTCAGGAGCTGCCTGCATCACCCCCACCAGTGATGAACGCTGGGTTCCTGGAGTAGGAGGCGTAGGACTGGAAAGTACTCAGACCAAAGGGAGGGCATTACAGTGCAAAAGAAGCGGATTCAACCTGAGAGAGCCCCTGCACGCCCAGAGCCCAGAGCGCCCCAGCCCAGGAGGCTGCGCCCCTGCCCAGCTCGGTGGAGACGCTACAGAAGCAGGCACGGCCTGGCCTGGGGAGCCGTCAGCCAGGGCACGTGTTTGAAGGGGCCCCACATCCGGCTGTCCCCGAGGGGCAACCAGCTGCAGGCCCAAGGACGCTGGCACGCCACAGTCCCCGATTCCAAGAGGCTCCCACACAGGACAGGCCGCCAGCAGAGAGGGCCTCTCTGCCAATAGCTCTAGGAAGCAACGCCACCTGCCCCTTCCCGCTGGGCTTACGTGCCCCCAAGTCCCTCCCCTCTGCACACCCGCCGTGGGTCCCCGGCTCCCTCCAAGTGTGCACAGCTGCTGAACACCCCCTGGGGAACGCACCCTCCTTCCTCCCATCCCTGTGGGTCTCCCAGGCCCAACCTCTGCCCATGACAGATCAGCACGGCCCAGGACTTCAGGGAAGGCCAGGAAGCGGGCTACCCTGCAGAGACCGGGGGCGGGGCGCTGCCCCTCCGCACAGATAGCAGACAGAACCGAGGGCGGGCCGTACACGGGGTCTGCCTACCCCGGCTTGTGTGAGGCTGTGCGGGGGGAGAAGTGGAAGCCAGGGTGACGCGAAGAGAAAAGCAAGGTGGGGAGGTGGGTGACCCCAGTCCCTGCAGCCTTGAGGGGGGCCCAGAACCCTGCACGGAGGTCGGCTCATGTCCTGCTTGGCTCGGGGGCGACACTGCAAGTCATCTTTGGAAAAGGGGCTTCTCGCCCTTCACTGTGAGGGAAGGGAAGCCTACTCGCCCCAGAGCCCCCCTCGTCCTCCCGGGGGGCAGGGCGGGTCTTCTGCACTCTGCTCCTGAGCCTGGGTAGGGCGCCTGACAAGAGGCGACGGGGGTCACTCCAAACACAGGAGGGGAGCACAGGATGTTCCCAACGCCGAGGGTGGCTCGGGGGCAGGGCCTGCAACCCGGAGAGCCGCCCCCACTGCCCAGGGAAGCGTGCGGGCCTGGCCGGGCTCACAGCAGTTCCGGCCCCAGGAAAGCCACGGCCCGGCTTTGCGGGCGAGGAGCACTGAAAACAGTGAGGTGGCCACGCTCGGAGACTTAGCAGGCTGCGCCCCCACATCCGCAGAGGCCAGGCAGAGAAGGGGCGGGGACGGGGCTCAGCTGAGAAGAGCGGCCAGGCGGGGCGGCCGGGCCGGCGGGCCTAAGTCATTTGGTGGGGGGCTTCTAGCATTTCCATGAGGAAGGTGTCGATGGGCGTGTCCCCGATGAGCTTGAAGAAGAAGAGATGTTCCAGGCACTTGAGGCCGATGGAGCGCAGAGCCGGCAGGCGGAGCAGCAGCTTGGCGAACCTGTGGGAGGGCCGGGTGAGGGCAAGCTGGGCCGTCCTCCCACCCTCCACCCAGCGCCTGGCGACCTCCTGGGGACAGAGCTGGTCCCGAAGCCACAGCAGCAGGGCCCGGCCTGCGCGGAGCCTGGGGGGGGCCAGCCCCTCAGGCAGCAGAGAGAGCAGGCCAGGGCCTGGGAGCAGGAGTGTGCTGGGTGGACACGAAGACCCCGAAGAAGGCCTATGGAGTAGAGACCTGGGGTGAAGAACCAGAGGCAAGACGGTGGCTGAGCTGGTGCAGGCTCAGTAGGGCTTCATGGGAAAGTTAAAATACGTGGGTCTTCTCCAAGGGCAACAGGGAGCCACGGCAGGATTTTAAGCAGGGGAGAGAGCTACAAAAACGGATCTGAGTATCAGCAATGCCTCTGGCTGCAGTGGGGAGACCAAGGTGGAGTGGCTCCTGGGCCAGGGGAGCAGGTCTGTGCTCAAGCAAGCCTCCGCTCATAAAGCATCGGCATCCCGTGTGTCCCAGGCCAGCGCCCACCCCTTCCCCAGAAATGGCTCTGCTGGAGCTGAGCCAGAGGCCCGATCCCAGGCCCTGCCCGGCCCGGTCGGGGGGGGGGGGGAGGGAGGGGGGCGGAGAGACCGAATTGGGGAGGGCAGCGGGAGGTGCTGGGGCTCTGGGAGGAGGGACGCCAGGCTCAGCTTCTCGGCTGCCAAGGACAGTGCCCTGTCCCCTCCAGGGATGTCCACAACCGTCCCCCACAACGGCATGGACCCTCATTAATTATTCACAACGTCTGTATTTCAGGGGAGAAAGCCCTGTGGTTGGCGGCCACACAACCCACGTTTTAAAGGCAAAAACGCAGTGTAGAGGCTGGACCGGGGCCAGGGAAAGCTGTTTTCTGCTGAGCTGGCGAGATGGGCTGTGGCGGGGAGCCAGGAAAAACAAGCAGGCCGGCCCTCCGTCCTCCCCGGCAAGTCTCCCTTTAAACCAAACCAGATGGGGGCTGCGAGGGGCCGGGCACAGTCACCCGTGTGTACGGCTGAGTGGGCGCCAGGCCGGGGCGGGGGGGGGGGAGCGCGGGGGCGGGGCAGAGGGAGGCCTGGCGCCCAAGGGTGGGGGGCACGCGCCCTCCGAGGGACACCTTATTGGAGGGAGGGGCACGAATCAGGACAAGACTTGCGAGAGCACCAAGCCATAAACAGTTCACCGTCCCCGCAACCGTGCGCCCGGCACTGCAGGCCCGGGAATGAGACCCCAGCCCTTCCGGCGCCCACACAGCCCTGCACACGTGTACAAAGCACCCACTGTGTGCCAGTGTCCATCCCGGCTGGGGGTAAGCACGCCAAGGCCCTGCCTCCAGGGATTCCCTTGAGGGGCAGAAGTGCCCCGGCTTCAACCTCGTGCTCTGCAAGGACAGGCCCTTGCTGCACGCGGACCGGTGTTCTGGGTGGGCGGCAGGAGCGCGAGAGCATGCACTCACTCGGGGGCGCGGGGGCACACCGCCTTCTAATTCACACAAGGTGCCAGAAGGGCTGGGGGCTGTCTTGCTGGGGCAGGGGGTCATGAGACCCTGAGGCCCCCCAAAAGCAGGGGCCGGGCGGGGGGCTCACCTTCCCGGCTGCTCGGGGTACTTGTGTTTGCAGTAGGCCTCCAGGGACGCGTAGACCTTCTCCCGCAGCGCCTCCACCTCCGCTGGGTTCGAGAGCCCCTTGGAGTCTGCAGGGGGAGGGGCCGCAGGTCAGAGGCCTCGGCCCAGAAGGCTGCGCGGGGCACCGGGGCACTCAGGCCCGCTCCCTCACGTCCCTGCTCGGCTGGGGCCAGCAGCGGCGGGGCAGGCTCTGCCCCTGAGGAGGCCGCCCCGGGCTTGAGTCCCGGCTTGCCACTCGCTGGCCACATGTGGCCCATCCCTGGACTTCCCTGCACTCAGCTTGCCCATCGGGGGTCAAGTGCAACCAGCTGCCCTCACCTTCTCCTGGTTACCACGGCAACCAGGCTGAAGCCGGACCCTGGCTGCCTTCAGGACTCAGTTCCTTTGAGAGGGAGGAAAGCTCAGAACTGTCACCCCCAACAGCCAGCCCCACACAGGGCAGTGGGGGGAGAGGCCGACAGCCAGCCTGAGCCCTGGGACCCTGGAGGCAGGAGCCCAGTCTGGAAGGCGCTCTGCCCGTGGACAGAGATGCCTGGGACCTCAGCCACCAAAGCCTCCAGGGCCCAGGGGTGGGATCTAAGGAGGATGGGACAGACGTTCCAGGGCTTAAGCGGGTGAGCCGTCACGGGCCTTCCTGACCCAGTCAGAGCCCACCCATACCAGGCACTCCTCTCAGCTTCCCTGTCTCCTGGGGTTTCCCACGACCCGACAAGCCAATGGAGATGAACCCCTCTCTCTCCATAGCGGCCACCACGTGGTGTCATGCTAGGGCTCACAGGCCCTGGGTCTGGCCCCAGCCAAGTGTGGCCCATCCTGATGGCAGAGGGGACAGAGGCTGGAGACCACAACTGCCCGCCTGGAGCCATCTGAAGCCGCTGGCCCCAAGTGGCTCCGCGGTGGGACAGACCTGCTGTCAGGTCGCCTGAGCCACAGACTGGGGGGCTCATGCCAGCACGGCCCCTGGCAGCCTGACACCCCAGCAGGCGCACCGGGGTCCAGCGTGAAAGCCGCAGGTAGTCTGGGGCCCTGGGCACCTTGGGAATGTGCCAGGCTTCTCCGTAGCTCAGCACCCCAAGGCCCTGGGGGGGGCCCTCAGCGCCAGCCATGTCCTTCCAACAGCCTTACACCCTGGGGGACAGGGAAGCCGTGCCAGCAGCCAAGCCACACACAACTGGATGGAACGGGGACTCCACCCGGCAGGGCTAAGATGCGCGGCCCCGCCTCCCATGCTGGCAGGACCACAGGCTCGGAGCATAAACCCGGGGACAAAATACCCCCGGAAACGGGCTCTCCCCACGAGAAGACACTCCTCTCCCACAGCCAGACCCCTCCGTGCTGGAGCTCATGGAAGGCAGGAGGTCAGGGCCCACCACCCCTGGCGCCATCCCGGCTTCCCCGCTGGCTGGCCAGCGCCCCCAGCTCTCCCCAGAAGCCCGCAGCAGCCCCGAGGGACACCGCCCCTCCACGCCCCCACCCACCGTCCGGGCTCCCGGACTTGGCCACGAGAAGCTCATGAAGAGGCTGCCTCCTCTGGAGCCCAGGATTCCGGGCAAAGTGGGGCCACACTTTGGATGCAGCGCCCAAACCACGAAGGGTGAGCACAGCTCCCCGAGCCACGCCGCATGGAGCGTTCACAGGAGCCACGAGAAGGTGGCATGGCCAGTCCACCCTCGCGAGGAGACGGGCGACCGGCCCCACAGCACAGCACCAGCGAGCGCTCGGGGCCCGAGGCCGGACAGCAGGCCGCGCACCAGGGAGGAGGCCGTACCGGGGTTGAAGAGGACAATGGCACGCAGGCAGCCCAGCTCCGTCTTGTCCATCTGCATGTCCCGCATCTTGGACACGAGCTCCGTCAACACCCTGCAGAGGAAGCAGGCCAACACCGCCGCCCCGGTCAGACTGTGCCCCCGCCTGGACCACCCCTGCCCCAAGAAAGACCCCATGGACTGGCTCGGGATGCTGGGCGTGGACCTGGAGAGCCGATGGAAGGGCGAGGCCACACGGGGATGCTGCCGGCTCCCACGCCCGGCCTGTCCCCTCCCACCCGGAGAGGCGCTTGCTCTCCTGCCCTCAGGACGGTCTGCATGTGGGATCTACCAGGAAGGGGCCCCGCGACCACTGCACGGAGGGGAGCCAGGGACCCAGACACGTAGGGCTAGTCCACTGCCGCGGCTCCCCACAGCCTGAGGCCGCTCCCTGGGGTCCACAGGAAAGCTGTTCTCCCCAGGATGTGGCCCTCCTTTATCCTCCCTAGCTGCCAGTGGGGGTTCTGCTTCTTGTCACCAGGCATTCACGGCCAAAGGCAGAGAGCAGAACTCTGAGCCACCCTCGGCTGGCCCAGCCCCTACAGGCAGTGGTGTCCTGCCTCCGTGGCCTGAGCTCCCCGACCTCCTCCACCTACTCACTGGCCCCCAAAACTCGACGGCCGTGCCCAGGGAGTGCTAAGTGCTCAGTGAGGCTGGACCACAGGGGAACAAAGGATGGTGGCCTGGGGAGGGCCTGGATGGTCACCCCGAGGAGTCGGGGAGTCCCCGAGGGTCTGCAGGCTGCAGAGGAACAGATCCCCAGGAGCCTGGAGGACAGACGGGGAGGGGACGGGCGCTCCAGAGGGTGCCCCGAAGCCGGGGTCCCCCGCTCTATTCACTCGGGAGGGCAAAGGGGAGCTGGTTCTCTCTGATGTTGCTCGCTGGGGTCTAACCCCGCACCTCCGTCACCATCACCTCTCTAGCAGCTGGACGCAGAACCGGCAGCTCGGAGTGTGGCAGGGGCTGCATTTCTAAACCAAAGCAGACCTCAGGAGGCTGTACTCTCTAAAACGGCTTCTGTGGACAATAAAACGCTGCACTCGCTAACCGCCTTTGGTGGCACCCCATACATTAGCTTGTTCAAGGCCCTGAAAAGTCCTGCAGCGAAGACACATCTATCCACTGTTCAGACCAGCACTTGCCAGGAGACGTGGCCACAACCCCCGTCTGCGCTCGGCACGTCCCAGGAAGCTCACGGCCTACTTCTCGGTTCTACCAACGGCCCCGCGGGGCAGCACGCTTCCTGAGTTTACGTTCCCGGGGTGACGGCGGGGGCTCTGCTCGCCTCTCACTGCGGAGCTCCCCCACTCGGGGGCTCCCTGGGAGCTGGCCACCACCTCCCCTCCCCTTGGCTGAGGCGCACGCCACCCAGGGCCCCGGAGCCGGAGCAAGGCGGACTGCGTGTCTGGAGAGCGACCAGAATGGAGAGGCGGGGCCGCCGCCCAGCCCAGCCCTGCCCGGCCCCTCCACGGGGGTGCCGGGGAGCGCAGGGGTGCGGGGAGGGGCAGGCGTGGCAGCACACACAGGGCTGGGGGCTCGCGGGCTCCCGTGCTGCGGTCATGGCTCGGGACACGGCAGCCGCTGCGTGACGGTAACTACGCTGGAATCGCCTCCTGTCGGAAGGTGTAGGTTCCTTCCCGGGCGGGATGTCAAAGAAAAGAGCCCGAGAAACCAATCCGCACGTTCCGCCCGTTCCCAGCGCACGGGCTTGCAGAGACGCGAACCTCCACCCTCGCACTACTTCCACATGGAACAGAACGCGTGCGGAGCGGGCCGCGGACCCCACCTGTCGAAGATGGCGCCCACCCCTGCGCTGTGGGCGCTGTTCCGGTGGACGTGCAGCCCGGTGGCCAGGAGGATCCCGTCCTTCACGGCGATGGACCGGTGGGAGAAGGAGGCGATGAGCAGCTCATTCCAGCCTGAGGGGAGGAGGGTGCACGGTCACACGGCTCTGTCCCCCCCCCGATGGGGCTGCTGCTGAGCCCCACAGGCCGCGGGCTGTCGCACAACATCCCACAGCGGGCTCTGTGGGCCCCACCCCCATGAGTGTGCCACAGAAATGAGGGTCCCGAGCACCGATGTTCGGGCAAGGCCTCTTTCTTCCATGGTGCAAGCTCGGGCAATAAAGGTCCTGAGAAGTCCCGCACAGAGCATCTTCTTGGGCTCTGTGTCACCCAGCTGCTCCCAAACCCATGTGCCCAGGGAGGTCTCTTCCCACAAAAGCAGGATGCTCGTGCCACGGAGGATGTGGGGGATTCTCTGTGGGGCGGCCAGAGAGCAGCTGCCCACCCGGTCCCAAGCAGCAAACTCTCCAGTTACCACGTGCTGCACGAGGCACCAGGAGACAGTAAATCCTTCAACTGAAATAAGGCGTGTCAGAGCCTCAGGCAAACGACACTCTCTCTACGTAAGCTCCTGGCTCAGACAAACTGGTGTAGGCGTCAGTTAAGAAAAAGCCTGGAAGCAAAACTTGAGATAGAAATGATTTCTGCGCTGGGTTCTCAATGACTCCTGTGGACGGAAGCCCCAAGCCAATTCCACAGAGCCTGCCCTGTCCACAGCCACGCTGCCCACGCCTAGAAGGCTCTGGGCTCCGTGGCACACAACGTCGCACGGGCTAGCCCACTTCGCACTGACTACAATCCTACAGAACAAGGGACAGCCCCGTCTTCCAGAAGGGGAAACTGAAGCCCGGGGCAGGGTAGGGCTTACCCCATCACACAGTGAGTCCGGCCCCCCGGCCCCCGTCGCCTTCCCCTGGTGGCTCTGGGTGTTGGTGTTATGCCCCAGCTGGAGTGAAAGCTCTTCCAGAAGGTGCTCCCGGCCCCCTCCCAGGCCCACAACGCCGGGGATGAGAGTTCTGTTGGGGGCAGAGCCGGCCCCAAGTGCATCTGTTCCCCCCATGGTCCCCCCCAGGGCAGGATCACTCTGCAGTCACTCTGCCTCTCTCTGTCATTGCCCCCCACCCTACGGCCTGCCCAGCCTCCCCCTACCTCTGGGCTGGCTGCCACCTCTCCCGCTGCCCCAAGCACACCCAGAGCCTGGCAGGCACGGGGCCAGGCTGCCCTCTGACGTTCCCGCAGCGCCCAGCACGTGCAGATGGCCCGGCAGGACAGGGGGTGCTCCCTACCGGCCCCCCCGAAAGGCCCAGCCCCAGCAGAGCTGGTGCACCCGTCCCTCTGGCAGGAACCTGCACCAAAGACCCTAGTCTCCGCGGAAACTCGGTCTCCACTTGGCATGCCGGGCACACGTTGGGAACCGGGCCTGACCCGAACCCCAAAGCCTGTGCTCCCACCCCACTTGCCAGCACTGCAACCCCACGCAGAGGAGAAGCGGAGGCCTCAGTGCGGCGAGAGGGCAGAGCCCAAACCCTCCAGGGCAGCCCGTATTGGGCACACCACCCCTGCCCTCCCCAGAGGTCCCCAGACAGCCCTCGACCCCTCCGAAGGCCACTTAGAGACCCGAAACCAATGACCTCCTTATGGGTGGGGGCAGCAAGGCCAGAGGGGGGCAGGGCCCAGGTGGGAGCCCCACACCGCGGAAGAAAGGGGTGTCCCAGGGTCCCACCCTTCCATGGGTGTCCGGGGACCCTGCCCTCTCCCTCCTGTATCTTCCCCGGCCCGGGCCAGCCAAGCCACTTACCTGCTCTCAGCAGGATGACCTGGTCGTCCAGCGGTAGCTCAGAGAAGTGCGGGATCCGCTTGGCCCACTCGACCAGCGTGAAGAGCTGTTTGTCTGCTGCCTGGCAGATGTTGGTGACGGGGTCGTTGGGCTGGGCAGGGGGAGAGGCACGCAGTGAGCGCCCGGCTGGGAACATGGCCCAGACCGGACCCCCCACCCCACGTGCTGTACCTGCCCTGGGCTGAAGAAGGGCCCCAGGGACCGTGTCCTAATCCCCTGAGCCTGCGGGTGGTGAGCCTGTGGCTGGTGCCACTCCATGCTTCCCTTTGCAGGCATGATCGAGGAAGGGGTTTTGAGGTGGGAGGGCCTCCGGATGACGGGTGGGCCCAGTGTCAGCACAGGGTCCCCGTAGAGGGAGGCAGGGGTCAGAGACGGGAACCCGTGAGCAGGAGAGAAGCCGCTGGCTTGATGCTGGAGGAGGGCCTGGGCCGAGGATGCGGAGCCTCCAGCACCGGGAAAGGCAAGGGGACGTCCTCCCCAGAAGGAACCAGCCCTGGGGACACCGCGACTCTCGTCCTGTGCCGCTGACAGTGGACTTCGGACCTCCAGGACCGTAAGAGACTAAAATTGGTGCTGTTGGAAGCCCTCAGTGTGGGGGCCGAGTGACCCCAGGGCACAGTCGCGGAAACCTAGGTGCAGCCGTGAGTGCCGAGCTGGGGTGGGACTCTGAGGGGAGTAGACAGTGCCAGCCCCTCCGGGCCACTTCTTCCTACTGGGTGTGGAGACTGCACACAGATGGGGGCATCAGAGGCCTTTCCAGAAAGTTCTGGCCAGAAGGGAACTCTCCCCTCATTGTCACAGATGAGGAAACCAGGCAGGCCTCAGTGGGGCCCCTCCCTGGCTCCTGGCTGGTGGACCCTCTGGGCCCTGAGCGAGGGGGAGGACAACAACCACACACGACGGCCGGGGGGTCCTCTGAAGAGCTCCCACCAACAGAAACCATCTGCCCTAAAGAGAGGTGCGGTCTGAACTCCCGGGGCCCGCGGGAAGGGCCCACCGAGGGCGCGCGTGGGACGCCTGGTGACAAACTGGCAGAGGCCACCGGGTCAGAAGGGGCTGGCGTGTGCCGATGGGGACATGGAGCTGCAGGGACAGGCATCAGCCACGGCTTCTGGGGCACACGGGATCCCCAGCCCAGGGTGCCAGCACCCAGAAGCCCCCCACACTGGCCCTCACCCCAAGTCCCTCCTCTGTCCCCTCAGCAGATTCTGTGCAATGGGGCCACGTGCCCCAGCCCAGCACCCCCAGGGGCACTCCTCACCCTGTGATTCACGCGGGCACAGAGGCTGGCCTGCGCGGGGTCCCCAGCTCACGCGGCGACACGCCCAACAGCTAGCACACCAGAGGCCAGGGTCAGGTTCTAGCAGGCGCCACCCTGGCCAGGCTCTGCTCTTACGAGGCTCGGGGCGGCCCCGTGAGGGGAGAGCCCAGGCCCAGGCAGGTGGAGAGGGGCCCAGGGAAGCCACGCCGGGGGGAGGCGGGGGGATGCGGGGGACACCTGGGAGGAGCCTAGAGCTCTGCCACAGGCTGAAGCCCAGGGAACCAGCCTCCCTGGCCACTGGCTGTTGGCCCCCAGGAGCCCTCGAGGGGCCCAGAGCTGTCCCCAAGCCACTCCCGGGCAGGCTAGTGCCCTGACAGACGATGGCGGGACCCCCCAGCAGAGGCCCGAGGCTCCCCCAGGGCTCGAGAGCCGGCAGGTACCCTCCCGATGCGCTGCACTGCTAACAAGATGTCCCCGAAGGGGAACCCAGGCCAACCCAGAGGAAGCCGCGGCAAGGTCAGACGCAGGAAGGCAGGCACGTGCTGCCCCCGAGATGACAGGTACTCCCGCCCAGCCAGCCCCTCTGTGCGGCCCAAACCACGGGACGCCACGGCTTTTCCTAATAACGTCCTTACGTGACAAAACAAAAAGCTGACAGCCCTTTGTCCCTCGCCCAATGTTTTCTGGAGTTTCTGTTCAGTCGTGCAAGCCTCGGAGCTGGCCACCCCTCCCCTCACTGGGACGGGGAGGGGTCGAGCCCTGTGTGCACCTTCTCCCTGACGGGGCCCAGGGCAGAGTTCTGAGCAGGGCGCTGGTGTGCAGGAAGTGCAGGGAAGCAGGGACGGCCCACCACCCGGCCACAGTGGCCTCTCAGAGCACGTGGACCCTCCCGGCCTGGGATGAGGGTTGCGTGAGAGCACCCACGGGACGAGCGGGCAGGGCACCGGCCGGAGCTGGGCCGTGAACAGCTGCTCATACGCCACCCCCAGCCACATGGCGGGGAGGGACAGTTACCACACCACACACCCCACTACTCACTGCCGTGCGCTAGGGGACGGAAAGGAACCTCTGTGCCATGTCACAGGGCCAGGCCTATCTTCGCAGGGCCATGAAGGCAGGCCAGGGGGAAAGGGGCCCCCGGGAAAAGCGACACCTCAGGCCAGACAGAGCCTGAGGAGGAACAGAGGGAGCCACACGTGCAAAGGCCCTGGAGTTGCAGGAGCACAAGCGGGGTATGTCCAGCACGGCAGGGGCCACTCTGGGCCAGGCGGAGGACAGAGGAAGAGAGGCCGGTGTGACTTTAGGGCCGGCCACAGGGCTCTGATCCCAGCCCCGACCCCACATGAAGGCACAGTGAAACCTCCCCACGTCCTGCACACCTGGGGCAGGTGCAGGACGCCCAAAACCCAGCTGAGCAGTGGCCCCAGGCCACACGGAGCAGGAGAGTAGGTGCTGGCCCTCAGCATGGCCCGTGACAGCTGGAGCCTCCCATCCAGCAACACCCACCAGGGGCCAACAGTCCCCGAGCAATGCTGGCCCTTGCCGCCCCGGGGGAGGCCGTGTGGGCAGGGGAGGCGCTCACCGAGTTGGGGTTCAGCCCCATGTTCGCGTCCACATATGTCTCGGTCTTGGGCTCGACAGCCAGCTCTGCCTCCAGAATCTTCTCCACTGGCATGTCCTCATTGGCGCTGCTCGTGGACTCCACCTCGTTCTCGTTCCTGTCCTTGCCCCGCTGCCGTTCCTCCTGTACGGCTGTAGGGGGGAGGGGGACGGTCAGCCTGCAGCTCCCTCGGCAGTCCCCCTGCCATCGGGGTCCGAGCAGCCCAGCCCCGCCGAGCCAGTGTGCCCGCCAGGGCCGCCGAGGGAGGCGCTGCTCAGAGCTGGCCGAACCCCCGCCCCGTCCCTGCCCCAGGTCTGGCCTCCAGCAGCCACGCACACCCAGAACACAGAGCACATCCACCCCTCGTTAACTCACACCCAACTAATGCCCACACCAGCACCCGCCCGGGGCCCGGTGTCCATCGGCCAGAGCACACAAGGCCCGGGTCTCACGCAGCTGACCGACAGCCCAGCAGAGGTCCCGAGGTGCAGTAAGGGCTTCAGTGGACTACGGAGTCAGACAAAGCCAGGAAGGCTTCCCAGAGGCGGCACGAGAAGACAAGGGGGATCGCTCAGGCAGAGAAGGCAGCGTACGCAGAGCCAGAGCAGGGCCGCTCCTGCCGGCTGGGGAGCCACCGCAAAGGGCACCAGCCGGGGCGAGGGCCGAGTTCCCGGACAGGGTCTGGCGTGCCACAGCAGAGAGACAGGATGGCACACACGTCTCCCGCCGCAGAAAGACGAGGGGGGCCCGGGGAGACCAGAAGCTGGAGCCAATCCCGAGCGTGAGCCAGGATGGCCTGGGCTGGCCCAGGGGGGGTGGGGGCAGCACTGGGGCTAGAGGGCTGAGCACAGGGGTGGTCAGAAGCCGATGGAAGGAGGCAGAGGGAGGCATTCACTGCCGCACGGAGACCCACGTGGACAGAAGGGAGGAGGCCAGGGCACCCCTGCGGCTGCGTGTTTGCAGAGCTCAGACTGCAGAGCCCATGCAGCTCAAGCTGCCTCTCCCAAGAGGGACCAGGCTGTGCACCCCACCCAGAGCCCCACGAGCACCTGACATGGCTCCTGAGGCTGCTGCAGCCTCCCAGGCTGACCCCCACCTCCAGCCCCTCTGCTCTGCTAGGAGCACCGAGGGCCCTGGACCGGGGAAAATGAGTCAGCAGCGGGGAGAAGTCACAGCCTGCGGCATGCTGAGGGGCTGGGAAGGGCTGTCTACGCGGCCCTGATACAGCCTGAGCCCACTAGGTATGCCGGGTGCACCTAGAGGCCATCACAGCTGCACCAGGGGGGGGCCTCCGCCGAGCCCACCCAAGCCCACCTTCTGTGGTCCTGCCCTCCTGAGCCAGACATGTTCAGACATCCCCCTCCACCAGAGCCCTGGGGTGGCCATGGCCTCCGCAAGGCCGGCTCCTCAGTCCCTACCCCAGTCAAGGCCCTCAGATTCTTGGGGCCCCTGGAGATCCGACCACGGAGTGGGAGCTTGGTGAGGTGACTTCAGAGTGTAGCCTTGAGACCTCTGTCCACATGGCCATCCAAACCGAGAGGAAGGGCCTGGAAATGGCCCCGTGCTGCAGAGCCCAGGGGCCAGAGACCCCTGGGGAGTACCCGGGCACTGACGGGGCTGGGCCCACACCGGGTCCAGAAGGCTCCTCGTAAGAGGTGGAAGATTATCCACATGGCAGGCCTGGGTCCCTCATAACATGCCGAGTGGCACAGGCCGCTCACTCCCTTACCAGGAACCCCAGGGCTTTGAGAGCTGGGCAGGTTCTGGCAGCAGCTGGTCCTCAGGAGACAGCCCCAGGCAGCCCCCTACCCCAAAGACCCAGCAGGCCATTCTGCTGAGCCAAGCACCCCACAGACCTCATGGGCCCCGCAGAACCTTTACCTGGACAGACGCCCAGACCACCCGGACCCTCACCACCCCACTCCCTGGTTGCACCCTGAGCTGCGCCTTGGAGAGGGCCTGGAACACAGCCCGCTGCTGGGGGACCCAAGAGCAGAGCAAGAAGATCACGTACAGTGACGTCTGTGGGAAGCAGAACCTGCCCAGGGCACGCTCCCGCACAGGAGCCAGCTCAGGTCAGCTGACTCCGAGAGCTGCAGGACCTCTGGCCCACGGCCCAGCTTCTGGCCGGCCTGGAGGTGCGGGCTCAGCCAAGGGGCCTGGAGGCCCTCCCAAGGCTGCCGGCCAGATGCTGGTACCTCTCTCCCTCCACCAGGCCTTCCTTAAGCCATCTCCCACTCCTTGCTTCTGACCCATCCCAGACGGACATCCCCAAAGCCAGATCGGAGCCCCAGGCCCTCCAGAGCCTCAGCCTGGCACCCTATCCTCACCCCCTCACACTTTCCTGGGACTCCGCGCTCAGCACCCTCTTTCCTGGTCCAATGTCTTGGGGCAGTGCCTTCTGGAGTGTGGATGGTGTGGCCCCTCCCGGGGCTTCCTGAGCACTGTGGCCCCTGGGCCTCAGATGGGGCTCAGCCTCCTCTCTAGGGAGTGACACACAGTTCCCGGTTCTCGCAGATACCCACTGTCACGGAACCCCCGCCTTGAACTCCCAGGCCCACCCCCCTGCTCTGGCTTGGAGGGCCCGAACTCAGGCTGCCTGACCAGTCCCTCTCCCTTGTGGCTCCCTGCTGGGTTTGGCAAACGCTGAGGGACCGGCAGGAGGGAGGAGGGCGGGAGGATCTCAGCTGCCACCTCCTCCTAAGCCCACAGCTCCTGAGGAGCAGCCTTCTCCTGGGGTCCGCAAGCCCTCACTCCCCTCACTCCTCCAGCCCGGGGCTGGGAGGGCTGCCCGATGGTGCTGGCCCCAGGGGTCCCCCAGGCCTGCCTGGTTCCCACAACACGGCCCACGGCTCCCTCACAGTTCACAGGAACACCTCTCGACCACCCGGGGGGCCCCAAGGGCAGGCCCCAGTCCCCCGTGCACTGACGAGTGGCCGTTTAGAGACAACCCCGTACCACAGGCTACACTCTCCGAGACCCAGAGCACTGACTCAAGCGGGGGACCTGCCGTCCACGTAGCAAGTCCAAGGACGGGCCAGCTAACACCTTCCCACCACACCGGCTGGGCCAAGGAGCCCGGCAGGAGGCCCTCAGAGTTCTTGCAAGCCTGGCTCTTCCAGAAACTCTGACAGCAGGGGGGGTCTGCAGAGGGCACTCGACCTGGCAGGCAGGTGGCAGGGCTGCAGCCGGCACGCTGATCTCCGGCCCCTCTCCAGCCAGGCTTCCAGACCCCAACATGGGCGGGGCCCGGGCGGGGGCTGGGCACCTCCTCTGTCACCCCCAAGGCCACAGTGCATGGGATGACAGGCCAGGAGAGCCACCCCAGCAATGTGGCCAGCAGCCAGGTGACGGACCCCGCATCCAGGCAGGCCCATGTCCCTGAGGCCCTGAGGATGGGGCGGTCCCCAGGGTCTGTGCTCTGGGCAGAATCCTAAGCTGTCAGAGCCAGGACACGGCTGAGAGGCGCCTCGCCTTACCAGCTGGGGAAACGGGCCCAGAGCAGCAGAGGGGCACGGCTGAGCTCACAGGACAGTGGGCGGCTCAGACAGCCGTGTGGCCCCGCTTCCTCAGGCCTGGAGGGGGGAACCACAGCGCTGGCCCCAGGCCGGACCCGTGACACACTCACGCCTCTATGCCTCCCGCCCCCACACTCTTCACGCGGAGCCAGGGGGATCTGCTCCCACGGCACAGACGGGACTGACCGGGTGGCCCTGAGTGTGGGGGCAGCGCCCAGAGCAGCGGTGGGTGGGGGTCCCCAGCACCTGCCTCCTCCGTGGGGGCGGCGCGAATTAATTAGCCAATGCTCCGTGAAGCACTTTGAAGCCGTGGAGGGCCGGCAGCTCTGAGCAGCATCATTATAAATATTATGGTTTTATTTATAGACGGCGGAGTGGGCAGGAGGGAGCCCGGGGATTTATGTTTTGCCAGCTCAATCACCTTTTAGATGTAGTCATGTTTGACTTACGTTCTGCTGGCGCCGGGAAGCCTCAGGCAAGAGGCGTCTGCGAACACAGGGCCTCATTATCCCCCCAGGCCTGAGCGCTGTGGGACCCCGGGAAGACTGGAGAGGCACAGGCTGGGGGGGGTCTACACCCAACGAGACCAGGGCCCCTGGCATCAGGGGAGATGCTGCTCCTCTCGGCCAGAGCAGGCCACCCCCGACCTGCCGTGCCCGCTGTCACCCCTCTAGGCTGCTGGGCAGGCAGGAAGCCAGGAGATGGGAAGGGGGCATCTCCAGGAGGAAGCGCCCCAGCCTGCTGCTTCCTCTGCTTTGGGCACTGCCAGCCGGCTGGGCCCTTCCTCTGTCCTTTGTGCAGCTCCCGGGGAAGGCAGGGCTGACGGTCACCAAAAGACCCTGGCCCAGCTCCCCTTCTTCAGACCCAGAGAAGGGATGCCCTGCAGACCGGGCTCTCTAGCTCAGAGAACAGATCCCTCCTGCCCTCAGGGCACTCAATCCAGGACAAGGAGTCGGTACGTGAGAGTGACCACACGCCCACTCACACACACACGCTCTCCACTCTCCCACCCCACACCACCAGGCACAGGGCGGCCACTGCCCCGTTCGTCCCAACGAGCCCGCGGGGAGCCGGCTGCCTCCCCCACTGTCACATGCGGAAGCAGAGGCTCAGAGAGGCAGTCACTTGCTCGATGTTGACAGGGCAGCGCCGGAACCCAGCTGGGCTCTTTCTCCACAGTAGAAATGTGTGGGGCGATCGTGCACGCACACGCACACACACGCGGTCAGGCGACAGAGCTCAGAAAGCAAAGCCAGGCAGGAAGGAAGCAGGGAGAGGCCTTCCTGGAGGAGAAAGAAGGAAGCAGAGAGGCGGGCAGCCGGGCGACCCTCAGCCTGGGTCAGCGTCACCCCACGTGAGGGTCAGGTCCCCCCATCAGACAGGGGCACCAGCAGCCTCCCCCCAAGCCCTGCCACCCTGCGCTGCACCAGACAGGCCCGGGCTCAGCCTGGCGGACGGCTGGCATTTCCCACATGGGCCTCGGCCCCCACCTCCCCGGGGAATGCTGCAGAGCGAGTCCCGGGTAGTGCTTGTGTGCACAGGCCCCTGCATTGCCCAACAGAGATGCTATCTGCCCACAGCATCCCTCATTAGCCGGCACCGAGGAGGGGTCCCCATCAGCTCTGAGCCAGAGCGAGCCCCGCCCCCAAGCTCTCCCTGCGGTCAGCCGGTCCAGGTGCCAACCCCGAGCTGCTCCCTCCCGCACTGCACCGGGTGACGCCGTCTGGGTGCGAGCCTGCTTCCTCGCGTGTACCAGGGGTGTGACCACAAGCCTCCCTGAGGGGCCATGCAGCCCAGGCCAGCCCACGGAAGCCAACACCTCACATCCTACATGCTCTAGGCCAAGACCGCTGGGCACGCCCAGCCCCAGCCCCCGGGCTGCCATGCTGTCTTGTTGCTGCCAGGGGCCCCACCTCGGCTCCAAGACAACAGAAGGAAAGGAGCGGTTTCAGGACCGGCTCCGGGGGCCACGGCGGCTAGTTCCCAGCACCCTGCCACAGGCCTCCAGGCCTGGGAGACCCGTGGAGCTCCCTGCGGGGCCGGCACCAAAGTCCCACCGGGGCCGCTGGTCGCTCCGGCCAAGACAGGCTGTGCGCTGGGCCCCGCGCACCGGGAAACACGCCGCAGAGCCACACGCCAGGCAAGCACGGGTAAGAGGCCCGGCTTTATGCTGTCGTCTTTGAGGCACGAGAGAGCTGCACGTTCGTGACTTATAAATCCCGGACGAGGCAAAGGGGGGGTGGGTCCTGACGGGATCAGGTATTTATCTAACGGCCCATAAATCAGGCCTCGAGGGCCGTGTGCTGCCTTGGGAATGTGCCCAAAGCACCTGAGTTATCCATCTGACAAGAGAGCAAGGCCAGAGAAACACACAGGCTGGCGTGATTCTGGACCAAGCTGACGAGGGCAGCCCGGGCCTCCGGCCCCCAAGTGCCCACCTCTGCAGCCCATCTGTCTGTCTGGGAATGTAGGGCAGCAATCCCACAGCACGGGCGAGGGAACCAGAGGGAGTGCGGCAATGGGGCGGGGTGCCCAGTGAGGCCCCACACACGGCAGGTGCTTCCAACAGCCGCTCCCGACAAGACCCTGTCACTGTGGGCGCTGGGGCAGGGGCCGGACCAGGCCTCCCAGCCCTGGGCCTCTGTGGCTCCACTGGGACAGAACAGGACCATCACCCACTCTCTCCCAGGCCTGGCAGGGAGGGGGTCAGGCAGCTAGAGTCTGATGATGCCTAAGCTCCAAGCGGCCAGGCCGAGGGGGCCTGAGGAAGAGATCGGCATTTACTGGACCGTCCAGGGACCCACGGGGGGGGGGGGGGTCACTGTCTGAGGCTGGGAACAGCATCCAGGCCCCGCAGTGTGCTGTATCTGCTGATGTTCTCGGGCTTTGCGCACACCATGCCCTCCGGCTGGGCTCATACTCTCCCTGATATCCTTCCATTCTTAAGGCATCAGGCCGGACATCTGCCCGCAGCTGGGTTCCCCAATTGACACTGACTGCACCTGGGGGCCCTGCCTGGTAATGTGACAATCACTTTCAGTGGACACATGCCCACAGCTCACTGCCGCATGCCCAACACCCAGCATGGCGCCTGGCACCAGGAGCGCTGAGCTTGGCAAGCGAGTGGTCTCAGGCACTAACCCAAGCTCGCCCTGTGCTAGGGTGTCCTCGAGGGAGCCTGAGCCTCCCCCAGCATGCTGGCACCCGGCCTTCTGCCCAGGCCCCATGCCTGGGCACACACCAGTCCGCTGCCCACCACGCGCTCACCCTGCCTGAGTTCCCATCCCAGCAACAACACTGCACAGACCACCCTCAGCAAGCCCTCCCTGATTATGGGGGCATCCAGAGGAACCAGGACCAGGTTCACCCCTCCTCTGGCTGGGCACGTGCTTACTCTGCCCCGTGATGGCCTAAAGGAATGGGAACAGACACCGGGAGCCAGAGGCCTAAGTCCCACCTGGCATGTGATCTCAGACAAGCCCTGGACGCTCTGGGCTTCAGTTTCTCGGCCTGTACAAGGACAAGTGGGTGGACCAAGCACTACAGGAAACAGGCCCCCTGATCAGAAAGACCTGGGGGCTCACACTCCGCATAGCCCGGGCCAGCCCCTGCAGCTCAGCGCCGGAGCCCCTGAGGCTCCCCTTGCCAGGAGTGGTGCCAACTGCAGGACGTCCCATGTCCTGCTTGCCCTTGTAGCCTCGAGCAAGAAATCCTGCAGGACTGTGTGGCCCAGCTGGGGTCTCAGTTTCTCCACAAGAATAACCGGGGCTAAAACAGGAAATGAGATGAGAACTGCAGGCACCGCAGGTGACAGTCCTTGGTGGACTGGAGGCACCAGCCCGGGGACCCCGTCAGGAGCAGTGGTGGACAGATGGGGACAGACACACAGCCCCTGATCCCAGACAGCACCTCCCCAGGCCCACGGGGCCCCAGGCACGAAACCCAGCGAGATGAGCAGGGGCAGACTGTAACCCAGCGAATCCACCCAGGATGCAGGAGTCACCAAGCCGATAGATGGGGAAACTGAGGCCCACAGACAGCGAGGGGCTGGGCGGAGATCACACGGCCAAGTTGGGGCCAAGGGCTCAGACCCAGGTCTGGCTGAATCACCTGACAAGTTCAACGACCTCAGGGGAGTGTCCCTCCACGGTGTCCCTAACAAACGCTGTCGGTAAAACGGGCACCCAATCCAAGCCCGAGTCCGGCTACGCTGAGGACCTGGGTGCTGCTCGGCACCTCCTCCAGGTGGGCAGGAGGAGGCAAGGCTCAGGGTGACCCCGGGGCCACCCGCATGGCCTTGGGAGCTCCCTGCTCCACTCCGCGCCCTCTCCAGTGCTGCCCTGCCCTGGCCTCCTCGACCAGCCCCCCTCCAGACAGCCGGAACACGGCCCCTGGGCGCCTCCTGCCCGTCCCTCACCTCCAGCCTCTGCCCTCACTGTGCTTCCGCCCTCGCCCGGGCCCCGGGGGCCATGCTCTGGGCCGCCAGGACCTTGAGGCGGGGGCTGTGAGCAATGCGGGCCCGCCCTTTCCAAAGGGCTGGGAGGACGCTCGCAGGCCCCTCTGTGATCCCGGGGCCTGGCAGCAGGGGCTCTGCAGGGAGCGGGCGCCGGGGCAGGCGGGACACGGGGGGCCGGCCCCCGCGCCCCGCGCCCCCCGCGGGCACCCACCTTCCCGCTTCATGCCCATGGCCAGGCACTTCTGGCAGGCCCCTCTGTGATCCCGGGGCCTGGCAGCAGGGGCTCTGCAGGGAGCGGGCGCCGGGGCAGGCGGGACACGGGGGGCCGGCCCCCGCGCCCCGCGCCCCCCGCGGGCACCCACCTTCCCGCTTCATGCCCATGGCCAGGCACTTCTGGCAGGCCCCTCTGTGATCCCGGGGCCTGGCAGCAGGGGCTCTGCAGGGAGCGGGCGCCGGGGCAGGCGGGACACGGGGGGCCGGCCCCCGCGCCCCGCGCCCCCCGCGGGCACCCACCTTCCCGCTTCATGCCCATGGCCAGGCACTTCTGGCAGGCCCCTCTGTGATCCCGGGGCCTGGCAGCAGGGGCTCTGCAGGGAGCGGGCGCCGGGGCAGGCGGGACACGGGGGGCCGGCCCCCGCGCCCCGCGCCCCCCGCGGGCACCCACCTTCCCGCTTCATGCCCATGGCCAGGCACTTCTGGCAGGCCCCTCTGTGATCCCGGGGCCTGGCAGCAGGGGCTCTGCAGGGAGCGGGCGCCGGGGCAGGCGGGACACGGGGGGCCGGCCCCCGCGCCCCGCGCCCCCCGCGGGCACCCACCTTCCCGCTTCATGCCCATGGCCAGGCACTTCTGGCAGGCCCCTCTGTGATCCCGGGGCCTGGCAGCAGGGGCTCTGCAGGGAGCGGGCGCCGGGGCAGGCGGGACACGGGGGGCCGGCCCCCGCGCCCCGCGCCCCCCGCGGGCACCCACCTTCCCGCTTCATGCCCATGGCCAGGCACTTCTGGTAGCGGCAGTACTGGCAGCGATTGCGCTGGCGTTTGTCGATCAGGCAGTCCTTGTTGTCCCGGCAGGTGTAGGTCAGGTCCTTGCGCACCGTGCGCTTGAAGAAGCCCTTGCAGCCCTCGCAGCTGTACACCCCGTAGTGCTTGCCTGCGGGGAGGGGGCCGGTGGGCGCGCCGCCCCGCCCCCGCCCCGCCCCCGCCCCCCGCCCCGCCCCCCGCCCCGCCCCCCCGCAGCCCTGCTCCCTGCCTGCGGGGTTCCCTGCCTGCGGGGTTCCCTGCCTGCGGGGTTCCCTGCCTGCGGGGTTCCCTGCCTGCGGGGTTCCCTGCCTGCGGGGCCCCGGGCCCGGCGGCCTACCTGACGAGCGGTCCCCGCAGATGGCACAGATGTGCTTGGTGAAGGACGCCATGTTCCCGGAGGGGTGGGCCGGGACTTTGAGGACACCATTGAGGCCCAGCGGGGGCTTGATGTCCTCGCTGCTGCTGACGGGGTTCATGGGTGAGCTGAGCTGAGGAGGGAACGCCGGGGGTGTCCAGGGGGCACGCGCCACCGTCCCCCCCGCGCCGGCCCCATGGTGAGGAAGGTGCCGACGTACCCCCACCGTCCAGAGCGGGAAACCGAGGCCCACGGAGGGGCCCTGCCCGCCACAGGCCACACAGCTCAGGAGGGGCAGGGCCCAGCTGCTGGAGGCTGCTCTGCCTCCCATGGCCGAGCCCCGGCCTCAGGGGAGTCAGGGGAGGCCCCCCAGGCCCTGCTCGCACCCCCTGCCCTCGCTGGGCTAAGTAAGAACGGCCGCCCATGACTGAGCATGCCCCGGACAGGACCGCGTGAGCCGGCGCCCCCCCGGGAGGCAGGCACTTTGGGGATCCCCACGCCACAGACGGGCACGGAGGCCCGGCCGCAGCAAGGAAAGGGAGTGGGGGCCACGCCGCCCCCCGCCGGGGCCTCGGGGGCGGGGCGGGGCCCTCGGGTCACGTGGGCCCGGCGCGCAGGGCATGGCCCGCAGCCCCTCCGCTCGCCGCGCCGCCCCGCCCCGCCCGCAGCCCGGCCGCTGCCCGGGAGCAGGCGTGGGAAACTCACCAGTCGCCCTGGCAACAGCTGCGCGCCGCGGTGACACAGCAGTTTTGGTTCTGCTGCGTCCAGCCCCGCGCTCCTGTCAGCGCCGGGGCCCAGAGGTGCTTCCCGCGGCAACCCGCAGGCCGCCCCGAGTGCACGGGCGCCGGGACCCGGCCGCGCGGCCCCCCGCACCCCCACTTCTGCAAACCCCTGAGAGAGGCGGAAACCGGGTGGTGCGGACGTCCCCGGGGAAGGCCGGCAGGCGCCACGCTGCCCCCTGGTAGCCCCGGGCCCCTCCTGCCAGCGGGAACCTCGCCTCCTTCCTTCCCCACGGCCCCCACCCCCCGCCGGTTTTCTCACGGGGCAGGAAGAACTCGGTGCTCAAAGCACACGAAGCAGAAACCACCCAAAGCCTCCTCGCAGGCTGGCCTCTGGGCGCCCCGGCCCGTCCTCGGTCCCTCCTCCACCCAGGTGGGCCGTGTGGCTGTGAGGACACTTCACCCCCGTGCGCCCGCTGCACCCCGTCCCCGAGGCACCAGCAGCACCCCCGGGGGGACACAGGGAACGGAGAAGGGGCACGGGCGGCTAAGTGCTCCCGCGCCCGGGCTTGGCTCCGTGTGCGCGCCCCTCCCCGTTTCCCAGGTACAGATGCGGAGGCTCAGGAGGGTCAGGGGACTGGCGGAGCAGCATGTTAAGCTCGGGGCTCTGAGTAGCAGGCGGTGAGCTCCGAGGGGCTCCATGCACGCTGCAGAAGGGGAAATCGAGGCCCCAAGAGGCCAGCTTGCCCAGAGCCACTCGGTGACCCCATCCATCAGACACGGTTCACTGGGTGCCCAGCCGGGTGCTCAGAGACAGTGCTGCAGAGCTTGTGGGCCGGGTGGGGACGACAGCAGGGCAGTGGCAGGGCCTCCGGATCACACCTCGTCCATTCACTGTGTGACTTCGGGGAAATTACTCAGTCACTCTGCGCTGGAGGTCCCCGGGGCCGTGTGCAGGACCGAGGGCTGCCATCAGGACAATGGGGCGGAGGCGCTGCGCCAGGGCTAGGCCTCCAGGAGGAGGCGCCCCCAGTTGGTCCCAGGCAGAGGGGCCGCCGAGCCGCCCTGTGCACGTGGGGAAGCCGAAGGACTGTTGGAAAAGGGCACCAGAGGGGTGCAGCTGGGGGCGGGGGCGGGTCCCCACAGGCTCAACTGCGGGGAGCCACCCAAGACACGGGAGCAGGAGGCCTGTCCCCATACTGTGGGAGTCTGGCCACGACTCCACGTGGCTGGATCCACTTGGAAGCACCAGGGAGAGGAACCTGGGTATTTCCTCTTTCATGCTTGCCCACATCATGCTGGGCAGCTAGCGGGCCACCTGCCCTCCCGCCTCCCGTATGTGTGCAGGCCCTTGGGACTGCTGCCTGCTCTAGGTAAACTGAGGCAGGGCCACAGCAGTGAGGAGGGCTGGCCGGGGCCCCACAGGGGAAGGAGCCACAGGCAGGATGGACGGTCAGTGCTGCTCTCCCGGGCCCAGGCTTCCCATGAGCAGAGTAGTCACGCTGGGGAGCCCTAGGACACCCTGCACGTGCGGGGAGACAAAGACTGGGCTGGGAACCCCACTCACTGCAGGCCTGGGGCCACCCACCAGGGCAAGGCTGCTAGGGTCAGGGGTCGCTCTTCCCCCTCCCCAGTTCTGAGCTGATGGGCCTTGGGCTGGGTCCACAGCTCCCAGAACAGAGCATGGAGCGACTCCTGGGGCCTCGTTCTGCCTTGCACATACCCTTCCCCAGCAGGCTCTGCAGCCCCCCACCTGTGGGGGACTGCTCTCCTCCTGTACCCCACCCCACTCCACTCTGGGGAGACCCCCAGCACCAGCAGCCCCTCGCTGGAGCCTGACGGCCACGCGGTGGGGCCAGGGTGGAGGCCTGGTCCCGTTTCCCCTTTCATATCCTTGGCATTCATCTCAGTTCCCGCTGGAGCCTACGGCACTTACTAAAATAGCCACCTGCCTCTTCGATGCCCCGCCAGGGCCTCCTGCCGCCTCACGAGGCCCCTCTCTTCCGCACCCACCACGCCCTTCCTCCTGAGCCCACAGCAGGCCCCCTCCATCACCCACGGCCAGAACTGGCGTTGAAGACTCAGGCTGGCCACACGCAAGAGCAGGTCCTCAGCCTCGCCAGCCTCACACTGCCATCGAGGCAGGGGCAAACCCTGTGACGTGCACTCGCTTCACCTGGATGCCCTGTCCCCGAGGCCTCATAGCCGCAGGACCCCCAAAAAAGAGTAGGCAGCGCCGGCCACCCCACTGGCCTGAGCGCATCCCGCACCAGGGAAGCTTTGCTGGGCTGGGGAGGCCTGGATGCTGTGCTACTCACGGCAGGCCAGGTGTGGCGAGCAGGCTCTGGGACAAGCTGGGGATGCCCCTGGGCCCAGTGCAGACGGAGCCCCCAGATCAGGAAAAGACATGGGGCCGTTTGCGCACTTGGCCCAGCCCAGACCCCCAGGCAACCACTTCTGGGCAGGGTCAAGTGGGGTGGACTCAGGTGTTGACAGCGCTCCCTGGCTGTGTGGGGGGTTCGAGCAGGCAGCGCTCGGCAGAGCACCAGGCCTTCCCCAACAACAGTAGAAGTCGGAGAACCTCACTTGTTCCGGCAACCATGACTTCGCGGTTGTGGTTTTGGGGCAGGGGGTGGGGCATGCCCCCCTTTGAACTCCACCCACACTCCCGTGAATATGGGGAACCCCAGGTTTCCAAGACAAGCTGCTGAAGCTCAGAAGCTGCACTCACTCCAGGAAGGAGCTATGGGGGCGTAGGGGTGGTGGCAGCATTCAGGGGAGACTGAGGCCTACCCGGGAAGGGCAGCCAGAGGAGAGGCCGAGCACGGGGCAGAGGGGCGGAAGGAGGTGGGCTCAAACTGTGGCAAAACTCACTGTGGCCCAACTGACTGATGGACACATAGACGGGCGGCCGACCACAGGACAGTAATGACCATCTGGGACACACCGGGTTTGCTCCCCGCCAGGCCCAACTTTTGCCCTGACCTCCTCACCAGCTTCAAGGGGCCTGGGGCCCCTTTTCACACACAACCTGGGTTCAACCAGCACCCACTAAGTGCCAGGAACCAGGCTGTGTGCAGAAAATGACAGAAAACAGGACAGACATGGTCCCGAAAACCCCTCACTCCCCAGTACCGCCCCGCCCCTGCCCCCAGATGGGTGACCGGTACCAAGGGGCAGGCGCCCCCGAGGTTTAAGGAGTGTCACTGCCACGCCCAGGCTCCTGCTATGCACGAGCCCTCAGGGTGTCAGGGACAGGTGGCAGGCCCAAGACCAGTACGGAGCCTAGTGGGCCTGAGGGTCGACAGGTGCCTGCCTCTGTCACAGTCCCCAGGAGGCAGGTGCGGGCTCAGTCTTCAGGTGCCCTCTCGCGCCCTGCATGGCACAGTGCTGCCAGCAAGAATGGGGGTGGGGTGGCTATGCTAAAAATAACCTGGCCAGGCCCAGGAAGGCAGCCGAGTCTACCCCATGCCAGCACCTCAGGCCCCCTGCCTCCTCTGGGGCCCAGATGACATGACGGGGACACGGGAGCTCTGCACTGATGCCCGAGGCCCCAGCCACCAAAGGCTGACAAGGTCACTCTGGAAAAGCCAGCAAGATCCTCCACCAAGGCCAGCTCTAAGGGCCCAGCCAGACGGCCAGCGGGCTGGCTCCAGCTCAGTGGTACCCCAGTCCTCCTGCGCCAGGAGCAGGGAGGGCTGCCCCACAGGTGGCGTGGCAGCAGGGGGCTTGGGAGCCCATGGGACGTGGCTGACACAATTAGATGTGTGGCTCTGGGCAGGGACGCCTGCACTTCAAGTCTCTCCCCAGCAGGCTATCCTGAGGCTCTGCGGAGATGGTGCCCCAAAGGTCTCCATCCGGGGGGCCTCATCCACCGGGGAAAGAATGGCTGAACCCAGACTTGGACTCGGACCAGTAACGGAGCCCTGCCAATTTCAGGAAGGACAACCCCAGAGAGAGGAAAGGCCTGCTAGGATTCAGGCAGGTCTCCTGGCCACCCAGCAAGAAATCCACCGGGAACCACACGGAGCTGGGAGAGGGGAGACCCAGCTGGGCCCTGGGGCCCCTTCACAACGTAGGGATCTCTGGAAGAGCCCAGGACAACTCTGCAGGGGTGTGGACAAGAGGCGCCCAGGAGAAGGTGGACTGAGCCTCCAGGATCCCCACCGCAAGAACTGGACCAAGCCAGGCCCTGCCAGGCACCAGTTGCTTCCCGATTCAGAGACAACCCCGAAAGCCAGACTCTTCCAAACACAGGACTGTGGAAGAGACCACCCGGCCTGAGGAGGGTGCATCTGCACAGAGCCTGGACACATTCCCCCTGGGATCTGAAACCACCTGGCATGGGCTGAGCAGAGGCCAGGAGGGAAGGGCCAAGAAGGGGCAGGGGCTCCAGGGAGGTGGGTTTAAACCTGAGAAACACAGAGCCCCCCCCTTACACAGCCAGGCCACAGGAGCGGAGAGCCCCCAGACAGGAGGGGCCCCAGTGGGGTAGATGACCAGCTGCAGGGAACTTGGCTGATAACCCCTGAGAGTCCAGGGCTGGGGAGTCAACCAGAGTTGGCCTCAAACTCAGGCTTAAGCCGCCTCTCTGAGGCTCTGGTTCCCAGAGATAAAGGTTGGAAATGACGGCACCTGCCCCCCAGGGTCCACAGGAGGGGCCCCACCTCTGCACTTACCTGGGGGCTGCTGGTGCCAAAGCCCAGGGTCGGCGTGGTGGGCACTGACATGGAGTGGGGGCCCATGGGGGAGCTGATGACCGAGAAGGGTGGGCCCATGCCATTGATGGGGGAGCTCAGGGTGCTGATGGGCGAGTGCAGCTGTCCAGGAGAGCCGAGCGAGGAGCCGATGCCAGGCCCCAGAGAGGGGTGCAGCGAGGGGGCAGCCATGGCGCCACGCCCCGTGGGGGAGTTGAGGGACGAGGAGTTCACCTGGGTGGAGAAGTCTGCAAGACAAGAACCCAGAGGAGGGCAGTCAGGAACCCACACTGCCCGGCCTGCTCCCCCAGGGCACGGAGACCACAGCGAGGCCAGGCCCCGGCGCCCCCACGGTGATCCTAATGGCTCATGCCACAAAGTCCCACCAACATGAGGCCAGAGCGCAGGGAGTGCCCCCTCCCAGATGGCACCCCCGACACCCACCGGCCCAGCAGTGGGGCTCAGGCTGGGCCGGAGGAGGCAGGTGCAGGACCAGCAGGCTGACAGCAGGCTCTCCGATGCCCGTCCAGGCAGGGAGGCCAGACAGCCGCCTGTCCACCTGGAATGCCTGCTCACCACGAGCTGCCAGTCCCTCTGCCCGTGTGCTCAAGGGGCGGGGGTAAAGGCGTGGGAGTAACAGTAAAAACCACGCGGTTGATGTTTTCCGAGTGCCCACCATGTCCTCGGGGTAGACTCGGGCACAGAGCTGAGAGCTACGTGTCCAGTACTCTTCCTGCCCCGGGGAACCGAGGCCCTGTGTTCCTACAGCTGCCCGGGGCACAGCACGTCTGCCACCAGGAGGCTGACCCTCTCTCTGAGTTCTGTGGCCTCAACCCAACAGACCACCCTGCCCAAGACTGCTCAGGCGCC
The DNA here is from genome assembly GCF_029215605.1 of Mirounga angustirostris. Lineage (NCBI taxonomy): Eukaryota > Metazoa > Chordata > Mammalia > Carnivora > Phocidae > Mirounga > Mirounga angustirostris. The sequence goes on along the minus strand of NW_026991723.1, from coordinate 91,316,302 downwards.
CGGTGGCCACAGCCCTCCAACCTGTGAGACCCCAGAGAGATGCCCGCTTCCGAGTGGGCCTCGTGGACAGGGCCGGGGTGCGTGCCAGCCCATAGAGGCTGTGGGGAGAGGCCGGGACCTCCCACACACAGGCTTTCATCTCAGGGATTTCAAAGCCCCAACAAGAGCTAATGAGGCCTCCCCACCCCACCCTGAGGGCTCAGCAGGAAGAAGCCTCCCGAGGAGGAAGGCTCTCAGGTGGTGGTGAATCCACTGCCCTCGGCGGGTGGAACACACCAGCGGGAACTAGAGGGGCCCAGAGGCCGCAGAGCGCCACCCCCACTGGGTGGAATGCCCCGGGCCCCTCCTTGGGCCTCAGCCTTCCCATCTGCAAACTGCTCTCTCCCACAGGGGACTGGCCTCCGACCGCAGACACCCCAGATCAGGGGGCCCACCCCAGCTGCACCCCTCGAGGCCCCGGGACCACTTGCCTCCCTGAACCTTGGAACGGCTGTGTTCAGAAGGCCCCCGTGAGTCTCGGGGAACAGACACCATCACGCGGGGGACACCACTCAAGCGGCCCAGTCAGGACTCAGCACACGTGACTCTGGCGAAAACCCTGATCCAGGGATTTAGGAACATGTCCCTGGAGATGCTGGGGGTGGCCAGCCCGGAGGGTGGGGTGGTCCTGGCGAGAACACAGGAGGCTCTGCCACCCTGCCAGATGCCCTCCCCTGGGAGCTTTTACCCACTTCGCTCTCGCAGCCCCCGGCCCACTGGGCACTTCCTCCTTCTCCCCACTCTGTGGGACCAGGGGCGCAGGAAGTCAGCCCAGAAGCCCACAGTCCAGCCAGGGGTGGCTGAGCCTGCCTGCACCCTAACTCCACTGGCAAGCAGCCTCATCCGATTCATCTGAAACTAGCCATTCACAAAATTGGGGATCAACCATTTCACTGAACTTGGAAATGAACCCTAGAGGAATTCCAGCAACACTGGAGGGTAGCAGCGCCTGTTGGCAAGGGTAAGTACTGCAGATCCGCCCTGTTAGTCATGAAGTGCCCTGAACACCATGTGCCCAGAGGTCCGTAGCCCCTTAACTTCCCCAGGAAGCCTGGGGGGAGCAGCAGGGCTGACAAGAGAGGACAGGCAGGGGGAGGTGTCCGAGCACAGCAGACCCAGGCCCGGCTGCAGGCCCTTGGTCCACGGAATTCCTATGGACCTGTCCACTCATCGGAGACAGACAGGGAGACTGAGGCACAGAGCGCCGGTGTGAGACTCGCCCAAAGGCATGAGCGCAGAAATCCGCAGCTGCCCTGCACCAGGCAAGCAGGGACCCATCGTGGCCTGACTCTCCGGCCCACAGCCAGCCCTGGACGAGGGCCTGGCGCCGGCTTCACCCCTGCCCAAGCCTGGGCTTTCGGATGCGCAGGAGCCAGCCACAGCCTGGACCAGGGCTGCCCCCTCCACGCGGTCAGAGAAGCGCCTCTCCAACTTCGGGGTGGAAGCGAAGGGGCAGCAAGATGGACTGTGCGAGAAAGCTTCAGCGGACCCTCTGCAGGAGAGCACAGAGACGGGCGGGGGGGGGGAGGGGGGCTGGCGACAGTCAGGGGCATCCGGGGCTCCCAGGCTGGGGAGGGTGTCCCTGCACCCCCACGCACCTTTCTTCCCAGAAATGGGAAGGAGACCAGGAAGCCAGGGCCAAGCCAAGAAGGCGCTCCTAGACTCCAGCCCTGCCCAGGTAGTCCTGGGGGCCCAGGGGGCCCTGAATCAGAGCAGGGCACTGCAGGCTTCTCAGGGGCTGCTCGCCTCAAGGGGCAGGTGCAGTCGGCAGCCACAGCTGCTGGGAGGGGCCCCCCGGCTGCCGCCACGGCTCACATCTGCAGGGGCCGGTGCCCACTGCGCTCCGCTCCACTCCACTCCACGGGGGCCCTGGGCCGCCGCTTGCTTGTGTGTTTGCTGCTCCCCCCAGGAAGGGGAGGGAGAGGCAGGAGAAAGCTTGGCCGGAAGGAAGGAGGGAGGGAGGGAGGGAGGGAGGGAGGAGGTCTGTTTGACTGCCAGCTGCCAGGCTGCACCCCAAAGCTCCCAGCCCCCCAAGGCACTGCCTGCACCCAGCCCGAGTGTGAGAACCAGGAGGAAGGGGCGACAACAGGGACGGAGCACCCACCCCCACCTGGCCGAGGAGCGCGCGTTCAAGTGTCCAGCGACTACTCCAAACTGGTGTGAGCCCCTGGGGCTGCTGAATCCGGAGGGGGGGGCCACACATCCCCCCCCAGTGCGTGCCTCCTTGGGACCCCTGCTGTCCCCAGGCCCCCGCTCTGGGTGCTTCCTGTTTACCCAGAACATCTACAGCAGACACTTTCCCGGAGCCTGGGTGACAATGGGCTGGGTGTGTTTTCTGGAGTCTTCTGGAGAGAGACACTCTGGCCAGGAAGGGAACATTAGAAAGAAAAGGCAAAAAAAAGCCCAACATCCTCCGCCTGCAGAGGCCCTGCCCCCCCCCCACGTGCATGCTTGCTGTTGCCAAGCCATTTATCTGCCCCCACCCACTGATAAGCAGAGGCAGTGATCAGGCCTTATTCTTTTTAAAGTCATACTTTGGACTTGCTGGGGCCTTGTCACGGGCTGGTCACCACACACTTATCTGATCCTTGCTGGGGGGGGGGGGGGGGGGCGGGCGCTGGCCGGGCGGGGCTGCAGGACGGCAGGCTCCCCGCCCAAGGGGTGCAGAGGGGCTTGCGAGGGAGGGGACAAAGCCCGAATGGGGAACCTCACACCCTCAGCACTCCAGCACCCCACGTCCCTTACGTAGTGCATGCACACATGAACGCACACACGCGCACACGCATGCACATGCATGCAAACACACGCACACACACATGCGTGAACACGTACATGGACGCACACGCACACACCCCTTTGGGACTCCGAGCCATCAGTGAGACCTGGGAAGGAGGCCGTGGCCCAGGAGCTCACAGGGACCTCGAAGCAGAGACAGGCCCCTGTCCAGAGGGGAGGCCCAGCAGCCCCAGCACGGGCAAAGAGACCTGGAAGAACTGCCAGATTCAGTCCAGGAAGACTACATGGAAGAAGTGGTGGACAGATCTCTCTTTGGCACAAAAAGCACTTCAGGCCACAAAACTGCCTCTAAAATGCCAATACCTGGAGGCCAGCATCAGCCACGGAGCAGAGATGGGTTGCCCTGGGATCTCAGCCCAGCACCTCCCTGAGCCCCAGAGCCTGAGGGTGAAGAGCTACATTTGGTGAAGTTTAAAGTAAAGAATGCACTCCTAATGCAGGGGCTGCTTCTTGGGGTGGTAAGCTCCCTGTCGCCACTGCATACAAGCAGAAACTACATCCACCACTCAGGAATGGCTGAGCAGGTGGCCCCTGAGGTCCCTTTGAGAGAGGGACTCTCTCCACCGCTCTCCAAAATTCCTGAGCTACATGGGCTCCCTCTGGAATGGGGTTTTGGAGGGACCCCATAGCAGGAAGCTGGGAAACCCCCACCAACTCCTTTCCGGTCCCCACATGGCAGACAGGGGCAGGTGGCAGGAAATGCCAGCCCAACTGCGGTGGGGTGGGGGTGCACCCCCAGACTCCACCCCCTCCTGGGCAGCTCAGGGCTCCTCCAAGGCCCTACTTTGCAGGACCAACTGGGGCAGGGTCCAAGCAGGCCACAGGCTGGGGCCACACGTCCAGTGGGAAAGAAGAGGACACTGGGCCAGCCAAGCAGGAAGCTCAGAGGTGGGGAGGGAAGGGAGGTCCAAGTGAAGGAGCGTGGGGAGGGGTCCCATGGGCTGGCGTAGGCTAGAAGCTTCAAGGGGGGCCAGAAGGACTGCACAGGGGTAGGAGAGGAGGTGCCCAGGAGGAAGAGGAGCACAAAGGGTAAGGAAGAACCCCGTAAGAACAAGACTAGGTTCTGAGCACAAGCTCCCCACACCCCTGCAATTCTGTGCCCCTGCCTGGGGACCCCCCCCGGAACCGAAACCCCATGTCAAGGAGCTGGCAGGCCTCAGGAGCTTCCTGGGACACCCACTTTCAGCCCCCACCTTCCAGAAGGACTGCTTCCCCTGCCGCCGCCGCTGGGGGAGAAGTGGCCGCCTGGTAGAGACTGTGGTGGGGACCACGGCGCGTCTGGGTCTGGGGGAAGCTGAGGGTGGCTGGAACAGAAGGAGGGGGAGACAGGAAGCTTCCACTGGCCCCACAGGGTGAGAGGCCTTCAGGAGCTGGGGCTGGGCAGGCACAGGGGGAGGTGCCAGCCCTGTAAGAGCAGACTCCTGCCTGCCCCAGGGGCCAATGGGCCCAGAACCACCTGGCCTGTCTCCTCTTCTGTAAACTGAATGCACCCAAGGCAAGAGGCTACCGTGGTGGCCCCTGGGCCCTGTACCTGCTCTCCACCCTGCAAAGGGTGGGCTGAGACCCAGGGGCCTGCCACCTCCAACCCCAGGGAGCCCAGCCCCCCATGGCCGCCCTGCCCAGTGTCAGCTGATGGCTCAGGTGACTGGGGCTGAAATTTCAGCTCCGCTGGGGTCACCCTGCCCTCTCCCAAACCAATGGTCCCAGCCCCAAATCTCAGCCCCGGCTGAGGAGGACACAGGTCAGCTGGGCCTTCCCAGGGGGTCAAGAGAAGCCCTGGCCTGTTCCTGCCCTGCCCCAAGCACCGGGGGCCTCGAAGCAGGGTGGGTGGGGAGCGCACCAGGCAGGCAGCCTTAGGAATCCACCTCTGCCAGGCTCAACAAGCCCACGGGCCCCCAGGGGCCAGAACTCGGGACCTGCACAGCTCTACACAGAGCCCACGGTGGCCCAGATCCATCCAGACCCCAGAGGAGAGGGAGAGAGAAGGGGCCCAGGGAGCCAAGACATGCATTCCTCCACCTGCCCCCACCTGTGCACAGGAAGCGGCTCCAGGGGCTTTTGGCCCTGGGCACCCAACAGGGACTTCACCCCCCACAGGTCCCATGGAGACCACCAGCTAGCCTCCCCAAAGTACTGATTCCTGGCACTGCCCCACCTGGCCCTCTGCAACAGACAGGGATACCCAGGGGCCCGGGAGCAAAGGGGTGAGGAGGGGGCAGGCAGGGTGGGCACTAAAGGCCAAGGGACAGGCAGGACACTCTGCTAGGCAAGGGACAGACACCAAGACCCTCCCCCAAGGCCCTGTGGGGGCCCTGAATGACCAGAGACTGTGGATCTAGCAGGCAGGGGCTCCACCCAAAACTCAGGAAGGGTCTTGGGCTTCCCCGGGAGCCTCAGGCGTCCATGCCTTGGAGTGACCCCAGGTGGGCTGGGCCAGCTCAGGCCCCTGGACTCTGGTCTGTCCACTGCCTCTGTGAGCTCAGGGCCCTTGGGAACCAGCTGCGCAGGAGACGTCAAGGACTTGGAAATGCCAAACCCACCTCTGTGGTCACTAACCCCCAACCCAGATCAGGGAAACCAGGGGCTCGGCTCCTGTTCCCCCCCCCAGAAGCAGCCATGCAGCCGGGCTCTTGCTCCTGGAACTCATGGCTCAGCCCTCTGCCTGACCTTGTCCCGCTCCCCCTGGAGCCACCCTGGCCCCCCAATACATGATCAGGGGCTGGCTCAGAGTGGGAGCATGGGAAACAAGGGGAAGTGAGGAGCTACAGGTTGAAGGCAAGGGGGCCTGGGCCCTGACACAGGAGGGCACACAGCATGAAACACAACTGGTCAGGCGCCTGGACCCACCCCTACCCGCCCCCCCTGGGGAAACGGATACAAAGGCAGGGACAGGACTGGCAACCCAGATCTATCGGGCCCCAGTCAGGCCCCTCCCCTAGAGTCCCCCATGGCCTCCCAGGGTGTGAGGACAGGAACAGTAACACAAGTAACCTCTGGGTCCCAGCCAGGATACAGCAACCTAAAGCTCTCAGTCCTGACCAACTTCAAACTCCCCAGGGCAGAGGAAACACCCCTTGCAATGCCCCTCATGGGCACAGGCCCCATCAAGGCCCAAAGGATCTAATAGGGGAAACCACTCTCCATAATAAAGCTCAGGGTAGGACTTTTGTGCTGTTATCCAGCAAGCACTCGATGACAAATATATCTATATCATCACTAGCAGCAGCATCATCACCACCATCATCATCATCACCAACATCATCACCAACATCACCATCACCATCGCCACCATCGCCACCAAAACCATCGCCATCATCACATCATCACCATCACCATCATCATCATCACCGCCACCACCATCATCACCAACATCATCATCACCAACATCACCACCACCATCATCGCCACCATCATCATCGCCAACATCATCACCAACATCATCGCCAACATCACCACCATCATCATCACCATCATCACTGTAATCATTACCATCACTATCAACATCACCACCACCACCACCATTATCACCACCATCACCATCATCACCAACATCACCATCACCATCGCCACCATCACCATCGCCATCATCACATCATCATCATCACCAACATCATCATCATCACCAACATCATCATCACCAACATCACCATCACCATCGCCACCAGCACCATCGCCATCATCACCAACATCATCACCACCATCATCGCCACCATCATCATCGCCAACATCATCACCAACATCATCACCATCGCCACCACCATCATTGTCATGATCACTACCACCATCATCACCACCATCACCATCATCATCACCACCATTATCACCAACATCACCATCACCAACATCACCATCGCCACCAGCACCATCGCCATCATCACCACCACCATCACCACCACCATCATCACTGTAATCATTACCATCACTATCAACATCCCCACCACCACCACCATCATCATCACCACCATCATCGTCATGATCACTACCACCATCATCACCACCATTACCATCATCACCAACATCACCATCACCATCGCCACCATCACCATCGCCATCATCACATCATCACCATCATCATCATCATCATCATCACCATCATCGTCCCCACCATCATCACCAACATCATCACCACCACCACCATCACCACCACCATCATCACTGTCATGATCACCACCATCATCACCATGATCACCATCATCATCATCACCACCATCACCACCACCACCATCATCACCATCATCATCGTCATGATCACTACCACCATCATCACCCTCACTACCTGAGCAAACCCCTGCCCTGCCCCACTGCACCGTGTTTCAGGGTGCTGCTGGTCATACTCAGCAGGACGGGGCTGGTGAGGTGCAGGGGAAGAACAGCGGGGGTGCAGCCATCCTCACCCAGCCCACTCGTACAGAAGGGGTACTGCAGTTAGGCCCAGTGGCAGCAGGTACAGCTGGAGTCCAGCCACTGTGGGGGAAATGGGGAGCACAGACAGGAGAAGGGGGTAGCCAGGAGCGGGTCCCTATGAGCAGCCAGCCAGCTCCCAGGCCTGGAAGGTGCTCAAAAAAGATCTGGGGAGTGAGAGCACTGATGCCCGGGGGGCATGAGGGCCAGGGTCTTTGCTGGAGGCTGCCCTCTGTGCCCCTGGTCCCCGTGGCCACAGCCCCCACGCCAGGCCAGCTACAGAGTCAACCAAATGCATCTGCACCCTTCCCCTCAACTCCCATGGCAGGCGCTCTCATCACGCACCAGGCTGGCAGCACTCTGATGGAGGCCTGTGGTGGGCACTCTCTGGGGTACCTGGGGGCTGAGCTGCATGCTCAACCTGGGGGAGCACTATTCAAACCATCACAGCGCGGAGGGGGAATGCGAGTTGCAGTGCAGCACGCGCCCCCTAAGTCTTCGCAGCTCAGAGACACACACAAGGAGAGGGGCACAGTGGGGGCATGCGGCACACCTTGGCCTGGCACCCGGGTGGTGGGGCCGGACTCCCCCCCAGAGCCCTGCATCTCTGGCCTACCCCATCCTCACCAGGCCACCCTGGGCGCCTGGGTCTGCGGAGAGAAGATCCCAGAGGCTGCTCACGGCTTCGGGGTAATGGGTAACATGGCCTCTACATGGCCTCTCGCACAGACACCTCCCTCCTGGCTCCAACCTGCACACCACACAGACTGCCCCCAAGCACTGGCTCAGGAAATGCCAGCTCCGCACCTTCCCTTCCCTCCCCTCTTCCCTGTGACTGCAGGGTCTTCCCAGAGCTCTGGGCAGGGCCAGTTTTCCTAGAAGTTATGTGACCACAGGCAGGGTGGGCACCCAGTGAGAACCAGTAGGCAGGCCTGGCCCGAGGCCTGGGGCTGTGGAGAGGCAGTGATCAGGACTGGTGGTGTTGGGTCAGCGGCTGTAGGATAGGAGTCCCATCCCGAGTGCTCCACTGGGTTCCTGTTCTGGGTGCTATTTCTCCATCCATCCAACAGGCAGAAACCTCAAAGGATGCCAGCCCCAGAGTGCAAGCCACACAGCAGCCCCTAGGGCCCCCACATCTTGAGACCAGTCCTTTTAGGAGAGCTCTAGGGCATCTGATTTTACCAAGAGGTACGCACCTCCTTCATCCTTCTACCCCAGAGATGGTTTGTGGGGGTGGGGGGGAGGGTAACAAGGCTTCAGATGGCCTCACTGATGGGGCTCGCCACCCATCCCAGGGACCCCGAGGTGAGGACAGCCCGGCCAACACCGAGGAGGGAGTCAGGACAGCACAGTGACTGGCAGTACCCGGCTTGGGCCCCAACCAACAACACTGTGTTCCCTGCCCGGAAAGATGCCAAGGGGTCCCGGAGAGTCCCCAGAGCTGGTTTCCAGCCCTGTGGCCGGCGAGCCCTCAGCAGGCTGGCTGGGGTACCCCTGTGTCCCTGGGCACAGCAGGCAGACCGCCCCATGCTGCTGCCCGACAGCTGGGCCACACCTCCTGCTCGGGGGCCGAACGTGGGCTGAGCACCGGAGAGGCCAAGAAATCCCCAGACCTGCTGGGAGCCCGGGGGAGGGGGGAGGCACCGGCACAGAAAGGGGGTGACAAAAGGAACACAGAGGAGCTGGCAGCCAGCTGTGACCGACCTGCAGGAATACTGTCACCACCCAGGCCACTGCAAAATGGAGCTCCCCGCACTCTCGAGCCTGCCACACGCACCACGGGGGCTCTGAAGCCTCCCTGAAGACAGACGCCCCATATCGCACACACGGAACCTAGGCAGAGCCTGCAGGGCACACCCACCCCACGCAAGCGGCACCCCAGGAGCTCTCGGGGCACCCCTCTGCCATCCTGCGGGCAGGGAGAGGGCTTGGGGGGTGAGGGTCTTCCCAAGCCTGAGCGAGAGCCAGCCAGGACCCTCCACCCTCACGAAGACCCCCTGTGGCCAGTGGCGTGGCCGGGCACCAAGCTGCAGGTGCCATAGGACCCGGTGGCCAGCAGCGATGCCCACCGTGGGGCCGGAGCGCCGGGAGCAGGAAGCGCGCTCACCTCTCCAAGGCCAGGCAGGGACTCCTGCGTGCCGCGGCCTCCCCTCCAGGCTGTCCCCTCAACTGTCCCCAACCCCTGCAGGGAGTGGCCCAGACGGCGGAGGAAGGTGGGTGGGAAGGGGGAATTCCTGATGAGAGCCCGCCTGCAGCATGGCATCTCGAGGCGGGGGGGCCCTCGAGCCCACTGGCTGCCGGAGCCGGTTTCTCTTCAACAGGAAAAGAGACGATCCTTGTTTCGTTTTGAGCTGTGTTGCCCCGGCTGGCTCGGAGGCCCTGCTCTGTCGTGGAACGCCCGTGCTCTCTACCCGCTCCAGCGGTTTTCTAATTTTCGTCTGCATCCCCACTGGCTTCTGGGACACACTTGCCCAGATGCCCAGGGCCCAGCCTGCCCACACCCCTCTCAGCTGCGGTGGAGGGTAGGGGCCTCCGGGCAGGCGGCCAGCAAGTCAGAGCTTTCTGGGATGGTTCGGGATTGGGGATGCTCCGCGTGAGACTCCTCCGGGCCCGGGGTGCACGGGTCTCACCTGAGGGTGACCCCCAAGGACCTCTCTGCTGACGCAGCACCCCCCTTTTCCGGACGGGGGCATGAATGCTCAAAGCCCCCAGGACATGGTTGCCCGGGGTCACACGGCAGGCAGGGCCGGGCCAAGCCAGGAGTCCCTGGAGAACAGGGCGTCTGCTCAGTTCCTGAGGGGTTCGTGGAGGGCTTCCCAAGAACCCCACCGCCACGTGCCGTGAGCCCTGGCCACACAGCATCCTCCCCTTGGCAGAGGCTCACCCACGCCATACTGACTCAGCCGGCGGCCCCAGGCTGGTGCCAGTCATGTGTGGGGGCCCAGCTGGCTGAGTGGTGCAGCCCGGAGACAGGGCCTCACCCGTGAGACAGACCGAGAACAGGACGTCTGCCTGCCGGAGCGGGGCTTCCCCGTGTCAGCTGCCGCAGGGGCGCCTCCCCTCCACGGGGGTGGGGGCCTCCACGGGCACTCACCTGGACAGCACAGCCTCCCAGCCCCACCCCCCCACCGGGCCCCACCAAACCCAGAGCAGCCTCTACACAGTTCAGCCTCGGCTCAGCACCCCCGCCCCACCCCGGCCAAAACCCCGCCAGCTCTTCACGGCTCTGGGCAAGAAACCCCCTGCGGGGCCCCCTCCGGGCTGGCACGGGCTGACATGTGAACCCCTCACTGCCGCATCCCTGGCTGCACAGGCTCGGTCTGTGATGCCGACGGGCTGGGCTGGATCCCAAGCTGAGATCCAACTGCCCGCCCAGCCACCCACCGGGGACCTGCCATGTGCCAGGCTCTACCCTCGACTTCCTCCCTGGGCCACCAGCCAGCGCAGGGAGAGGGGAGACAGAGGCCCAGAGGGGGCCGTGCAAGCACGGGGCTGGGCCCAGCTGAGCCTAGAACTTCTGCCCTCTCCTCACAAACATCAAACCATGTTGCCAGGATGCCAACTGCTGACATCCCTGGGGGGTAGGGGTGTGGCCATGGAGGGAGACAGGTGGCCTCCATCCCCTGCAGCCCCCTGCCCCAAGAACCCAGGACAGGACTGCAGGGAGCACCCTCGCTTGCACCCAGCCCACAGGGTCTCCAGGCAGAACGGGGGATGGATGGATGGATGGACAGACAGACAGCCCAAGAGAGCCTCTCTCTGGGCTCTGGATGATCACGGTCTCCATCTGCACCACACTGCCCCCCGCGAATGCCCGAGCAGCCCCCTTGGTACAGAGGAGAGCTGCAAGTAGCCACGCTCAGATCTGGGTGCCTCCGCGTGCCCTGACTGTGGCCATCCCTGCTGATCACTCGGCAGGACTGGCCATGGTCCACTGTCACTGCCAGCCCCTGCCATGGCTCCCCATTATACACCCCCCAAACTCCAAAGCCCCTGGCCCATTGTGGAGGCCCGAGCGAGGCTCCCTGGAGCCCCAGCACTCCTGCCTCCTCCACGCTGGCCAAGTGGGGCCGGGGCCTCTGCCCTTGCCGTCCCTGCCCCCAGGCCCCTTCCTGGCCCTCTCTAGCTCGCTAAGGTCCACCTCTCTGAGTCTCACGAGCAACCCCCAGAGTCAATGTGGGGGAGGGGATCTGGGGAAAGTATGTTTCCGCTGTTCGGTGCTGTCCTTGTCCTAGCTTCCGTGAACTACAAATAACATGCAGTTTTGAATGCCCAGGGTGGGGGGGTAGGGGTGGAGGGCAACAGGCCTGAGGGCCAGCCACCACAGGACCAGTCAGGTGAACAACGTGTGTGCCCAGTGGCAGGGCCATGCTGAGAGGCCCAGGCGACCGGACCCCTGCTCTAAGGAGCTGGAGCTCAGTGAGGCCCAGCCTCGGGGGTGGGGGCAGCCAGCGGGTAAGGCCGTGTGCAGAGGCCCGGGGGAGGCCAGCCCAACAGACAGCAGCGTCAGGCTCTCGCTCCATCCAGAGAGTGGAGACAGCCCCTCAACATCTGAGAGAGAAAAGTAGGGGCCCAGAAACGTGCCTTCTGAGACTTCAGACCCACCCCAAGTCCCAAAACCCACACACTGTCCACGGAGCTGTAGCCCCTGCCAGGTGGGAAGAAAGCGCCTGGATCCCCCGACCAAAAACACACAGCTTGCCGGATGCCTGGGGAGCCCTCACCACCTGGCCCCAAGGGCACCCAGCTGTGTCACCCGAACTACCTCCCTCCATCGGAGGCCTCCAGCACAACACTCTCTCCTACCCAGATGCCAGAAGACCACAGGCCCGGGTGCAGAAAGACCCCAGAAGCAAGTACAAAAGCCTGCTGTGCTCCCAGAGGCCGCAGACTCCAGAGGCTACGAGCTTCGTGCATCTGACTCACAGAAGCCAGCCCTGCTCAGAGCCCACTGACTCAACGTCACACACAACGCTAGCACACCACCTGGGATGACTTCCCAGGGAACGAAGAATCAGAAAGAGCTAAACGTGGTAGCGAGGGATGACAAGTAGGGGACAGTGGGAGAAGTCTAAAAATCAGACAAAACGCCCAGCAGCCAGGTCCACGTTCCAGGCAGCCCCGCACTCATCTGCAAGTGGCCAGAGCAACGTGCCCATGCCATCCGCAGGGAAGACAGTCAGCATGCCCTACGGGACACTCAGAAAGCCTGGCCCAGTCACCAAATGCCCAAGATGACCGCCTGCCACACACAACCACATTACTCCGCTCACACATCTCACACCCCACCACCACTTCCAGCGGAGAGCCGCCCAGCAAGATGGAACGGGTTCCCCATCCTCTGTTCAGGAGCCCAGAAAGGGGCCTCACAGCTCTGGACATTTTCTGTATAAAAGTCATCTTGTATGCTTTTAAACATCCGTCACAACAAGAAATAACCTGACCTAGGAAATGCTCTATCTGCGTCCATCTTACAGATAAGAAACCAGAGCCAAGAACTGAAGGGGCTTGGCCGGGGTCAAGCCTGGAGGCAGACAAGAGACGCAGACGCAGTTCTTACCCTCAAGGAACAGCCGCCAGAGGGACGTGAACCCCAACCCCCACTGACACCTCAAAGCGGGGAAGACCGAGCCCCTGGTTCCAAGACACATGCCAGAAGGTTCTTTGCCACAGGAGGACAGGGCCTACCTCGAGAGGGTCTTCACAGTCACTCGGCCAGGACAGTCCAGCACAGAGGGCAAAGCTGGGCACAGAGATGCCCAGAGTGGGCTCTGGGTCACCAGCATGCCAGGGCCGGCCCCAGGACGAGGGTGCAGGGCGAGCGCGCGCCAGGCCCGTCCCTCAGTTCCTGATACCACAGAGCACAGGAGAGGCTTGTCAAGGGAATGTTAGGGGCAAGCGGCCCCCAGTCAGGATAGCAAGGTGCCCAGCTGTGCTTTCCAGGACCAGAACCCCATGGTTCCCTGCACTGTCCACACGGTACGCAACAGGCCAGGCGATGGCTCCTGACACAGAGACGCAAGCAGGAGCCCGAGACATTAAGGGTCACACATCCACCAATTGCCAGAGGACTTTAAAAGGCCCGCGGGAGCGAGGTGGTCCGAGCTCCACCCCAGCTGGCCAGGTCTGTTTGAGTCCCTCCGCTGAGCGTCTGTGGCCCTGGGGAAGCCCCTGCACACCTGGGCCTCAGTTTTCCCCGAACCTGGGCACAGAAGACCGTGTGCCCCCAGGGACGTCTATGAAGGCAAGTCAGTCGCCTACACGGCCCCTGGCACAGGCAGGCGTGGACCACACGGGCAGCCTTGCTCCAAAATGAAAGTGCCAAGAGCTGGGGCAGGCGGGGGTGCGCCCCCCATCAGCACGAGGGGCTACTCCAGCCTCTCTCCGTTCAGCAGAGCGGGCACCAGCCACCCCCCACCCCCTGCCAGCCTCCTCCCTGTCCACGGCCCCCCTCCAGTTAGACTAGTCCCACGGTCCCCACCTCAGGTTTGCCCGTGTGAAAGGGGAGTGAGCAAGACCCCGAGAGGCCCTCCCCAGAGCTGGCCACCCTCCCCACCCCACCCCAGAATCCGGTGCCCACACACCCAGGCTGGGCTGCCCCCAGACCCGCCAATCCCAGGCCTCACCTGCCAGCCACCTGTGGTCCCCTGCCCGCCAGGCCAGGCCCCCTCCCGAAAGAGAGGCCAGGAGGTGCAGCCTCATGGCCAGCGTGGGTGACAGGTCCCACCATGGGGGCGGCCCCATCAGCCCCGGGCCTGCCGGCTCGGGGTCCCACAGCCTCCAGCGACGCAGTGTGGCGGGACACGAGCAGCCGGGGACCGGGAGGGGAAGGAGGCGCAGGAGGACCGGTGTCTCGGTGGGGCAGCCGCCAGCGTCGGGAGCAAGTGGTGCTCACACTGGCCCAGCGGGCGAGTTCCCCTTTCCCAGAGCCCGCCCGGCCCACCACCCTCACCCAGACACCTGTGACCACAGGCAGCTCCCATTGGCTGAAACCAGCACTTCTTGGAAGAGGACAGGGACCCCGGCCTTATTTCCTCAATCTGAGACACAACGGTCCAGGCCTGCAGCTGGTGCAGCAGATGGGCACACTGCCCGAAGAACAGGGCAAGCAGACCTGAGTTCAAGCCACGCCCCTGCCAGCCAGCTGCCGGGCTGCAGGCGGCTCAGGTGACCCGGCCAGCCCCTTTCCCCAGCTGCACACTGCTGTGCAGACGGGGCACGCCCCCCACACGCTGCCAGCCAGCACGCCCTCCAGCGAGGGCGCCTTCGTCCAGACACGCGGCGCTTGTCCTGGCCCGGCCTGCGATGCTGCGTCCTCTCTCGTCCCTAGCAGCAGGCACAGCACGGAGCCCTGCACGGCAAGGGTCCCTCAGGAGGAGGGGGCAGAAAGGTGCAGGCTCAGAGGCCGAGAGTCCCAGAGAGGACAGACAGAGGGAGGCTGGGGTGAAGCCTGACTGCGGGAGGAGCCCCACAGCCAGGGAAGCAGGGACTCAGCGTCTCAGGGGAGAGGGTCTTCAGGAAGCAGGAGGGAAGGAAGCTTCACGGCCCCAGCCGCTCTTCAGCCACACAGCGGGTCATTCTTCTAGGGCACAGAATGCCTTTTGTGGCCCATCAGCCAACGGCTCCGGGCGGGCGGTGGGCATGGGGGCACGGGGACCACAGCATGAGCGCTCAGCCCCACCGGTCCCTGCAGGACAAGGAGCCCGAGGCCCGACCAGGTCTCTCTACGCTGGGCCGCGCTGCCCAGGACGCCGGGGCCGAGGCTACGCGGGCAGCTCTGAGCAGCACACAGCCCTCTTTCACGGGCGCTGGGGACGGGCCGCCAAGACGTGGCCGGGGCTGGAGGGCCACGAGCACTCTCCGGCGGCCGCCCCACACACAGGCCCACACCATCCGGAAGCCCTCTGCAGGTCGTACTTGGAGGCACCGTCAGTTATCCTAGAGACAGGACAGGTGGGCAGCCTCACTTGAGCACGTGGAAACCCCGGGCACCTGCCGTTCCTCCCTCAGGACTCTTACAGATGGGCCAAAGTCCTCCAGCCCAGGCCCAGCCGGCCCCCTGCCCCCAGGCCACTCCAGCGCACCACACGCCTGTCCACCCAACCGCTCATGCCGCCCTCCACCTGAACCCCAGCCAGCTGCGGGACTGCAGCAGTCCCTTCCCTCTGCCCACGGAGGTCCACGCTCACGGGGAGCCCACTGAATTCCTGATTCCTGGCCTCCCCCCACAACAGGCTCTCCTGGTGCTCATGTCCCCATAGCCTGTCACATCCCCCAACTCAATCCTGTCATCAGGGACCCATGTCACATCTCAGCCCCCTCTGCACCCCAGCCAGAAGGGGCAGGCACCCCAAAAACATCTGCCCAGTCTGGGGTTCCAGGATCATGAGGGAAGGCCCAGGAGTCATACTGCGGGGTGGAGGGGCTAGGGACTCACAGGTCTGGGGTGAGAGACGGCACTTCCTGCATCTTTATTTGGTGTGGGTTTTACGGCGTATGCACACGTTGTTTTCAGGATAATGACACAGACCACCTCTGACAACCTGATTTTAGCAAATCCTCTCATCCTCCGTGTGGGCCGCAATCCCTCATTCACTCCTCTTCACGCCTCCCAGCGCCTGCCCATCTGGTTCGGGGCCGGGACCAGACCCAGATAAGCTCACCTATGGACACGTGGGGCGAGGTCCTGCCTGCAACAGGCAAGGCAGCCCAGCCCTTGGGAGGCTTTCCGCCCAAGAGGCAACACGCCAGCTCAGCTGTGGCTTGTGGTCAACAGTGCCCCCCAGCTCCTCCTCAGCTGCCTCCCAGGGCAGGGCAGGGAGGTGTGGTCCCTGTGAGACCCCTGGCCCCCATCCCACTGGGCCAGTTCACTTTTGCACAGCGTCTCCTCACCAGAAAGCCGGGGAGGAAAAGGTGCTCAGTGCCACCCTCAGGTCGCCCTCAGCGCCACAGGTGACAAGTGGGGTCTAGGACTGCAGGGCCACCCCCCAGAGCCAACACAGATTTATTCCTGCCTCTGCCTCTGCAGGACAAGGAGCAAGCCCAGCCAACCAGGCACCGGGCCTGTCCCGCCGGCCGGTGGCCTCGGGTGGTGCAGCCTGGGCACCAGTCCCCACCACAGCCCACCTGTGTGCTGACCTCCCCCCACCCTGTCACACATGCACACGGGCCACATGCATGTCGGTCACAGGGTCTGAGAGTCCTACCAGCACAGGGCTGGGCCTGGGCACGGGGGTCTCACCAACAGGCCCCGCCCTGAGCGGGCCCATCCAAAGAATCTCAAACACGTCGCAAGTGCCAAGACTGTGCCAGGCGCGAAGCAGAACGGGGAGCAGCAGTGTGTGTGCCACCTCTGGGTGGGCAGAAACGCGGCAGGGGCGGGGGGCATCACCCAGGGGGTGCTGCACCTGCTCGGCGGGCTGGCTCGCACGAATCCCTTTGCGATCGGCCCTGAACGACATCGTCGGTAGCCGGAGGTTGGCCGCGGCCAGAGCGTTCATAGCGCGGAAACCGGGAACCCCCACCGCTCGGCGCTCCCCCGCCACACCCACCCGGGGCCACGGGGATGCCCCCTCCTGGCCTCAGCTTCCCCATCTACAACCGAAGGGGGCTGGCGGGACCGGAAAGGCCCCTCCCTCCCCGCCGACACCCCCGAAGCCCGCAGACCCACTGCTCCTTCCAAGTCAGTCCCCTGCCTCTGGTCCGCCCGGCCGCTCCGGCCACGTCCAAGATGGCGGCCCGGGGCCTGGGGGCGCGGGAGGCCTTCCGCCCCCTCAGCCTGCCGCCGCCGGCCTCCCCCTCCCACCCGCGCCGACCCGCCCTGGCACCCAGCTCCGGGCCCCTGCGGCCCCCCCACTGCACCCCGGCCTCCCCTCCCAGCCGAGGCGCCGGAGCCCGGGCCCTGGCCAGCGCGCCCCGAGCCCCGTGAGGAGCAGACACACACCCCACCCAGACCTCAGCTTCCTTCCTCCCCGCACGCGGCAGCAGCCAGGGGGCGGCGAACGGGGCCAGGGGTGGGCAGGAGGCGCCGGCGTGGAAGCCAGCCGGCCTCTGCCACCCTCCTGGGTCCGGGGTCGGCCCCCCAACAGCCTCACCTGAGCAGCCCCCGCTGAGGACCCCCGTGAGCCCGGGGGCTAATGGGGGGGGAGGCTGTCCTCCGAGCCCTGACCAAGGCCCTTGAAGACCGATAACCATGAGCTTGGGAAACCTCAAATTTAGCCAGGGCTCTCCGTCCACGCTCCCACCAAGGCCAGCCCACCTCCCCCTCTCAGAGGGGCCCTGTGGCCACAGGGCGCTCACCTGCCCCCACACCGGCCCCAGCGTCCAGCCCTGCCCAGCCCCCCAGCCCCCTCCAGTCGGTATCCCCATCCTCCCCTCTTAGCCCCAGCCCCGGCCCTCAGAGCAGGCAGTCATTCACTCTAGGTCTTCCGGCCAGCAATTCCTCCTCCAGAAGAACCCCCTGCCCCTGCCAGACAGAACCCCAGCCCCAAAAGCCCCTCTCGAAGCACTCAACCCCGGCCCTGTAGTTGCTAGTCTGAGCCCACCAGCCCAGACTACAGGCTCTGATGGCCAACAGGGTCATCCCTAGGCCCCAGCCCCCAGCCCAAGCTAGGCCCTCTGGTCACCGCTCCCAGCCCTGTGACCTCTTCAAAGCCTCTGGGCCTCAGACCTGCTCCAGCTGCCCCCGTCTCCCCCAAGCTCCACCAACCCAGCCCCTGGGTGTCCTTTTTCACAGTGGTACCCAGATGGCCCCCCGAAGGTCTGGGGCTTTGCCCTGGAAAGCTGTGCTCAGGTCACAGCTGGCAAGAGGCTCTGCCGGGCTCACACCCTGGCTCTGCGCCTGCCCGCACCAGCCTATACCACTCCCCACAGCGGGGAGCACCAGCCCCCTCCACCCCCTCCTGGGGCTCTGCTGTCTCTGCAGCCAAGCAGGCCTTCAGGAGGAGGTGTGGCTACCGTCTACCTCAGGACACCTGCAGCTCTAAGCCCCCTGATCCCGAGACTGGTGGCCCCCGAGCCCTGCAGAGGCCCTTCCTCTGGCCTCTGGTGAGGCTCGGTGGCCAGTTCTATGCCCGCCAGGCACAGGGACAGGGGTGGGCCAGCGCCGGGCTGGCGGCTATGGGGGCAGGAGCATAGGAGGCTCCATCTTCAGGCCCACCACACTGCCACACCTGCCCCCTGGCCATGCAGGGGCCGGACTCCGTGTCCACCTGCCTTCCTGCCTTGCCTCCTCCCTTCCCCGTGGGTTTGCTATCCACTTGTAAGGTGGGCACTGAGGCAGCATCTGCTCCTTGGGGAGCACTGACCTGGGGAGGCACCAGCTTCTCACAGCCACCCAGCCTCCCCAGCCCGCTCCACAGGGCTGGGCCCCAACGAGAGAGCCCCCCAGCCCAGGCTGGTAGGAGGCTGGGCCTCTGAGATCCGGCCCATGTCCCAGCTTCTCCAGGAGGCCACGAGCAGGCCCCCACCCACCCCGCTCCCCCTACTCCCCACTACCAGGCCAGTGGCATGTCCGGGCACGCCACCCCACAGCCAGGCCCCTGCCACCCCCACTCCTAGGATCAGCGTGACTCACGGGGCTGGAATGCTGCTCGGCCCCCACCACAGGCGGCCGCCCTGAACACATACACCTGTCCAGACTTGATGCTGGTGATCGTCAGGAGGGCCTGGGAACTGAGTGTCCCCACGACTGTGGGGCCAGCCAAGCACCGTGCCACGGAGGGGCTCCCACGAGGGATCCAGGAAGGTCATGCTCAGGCAGATGGCTCAGGAAATGCAACCCCTACAGGGCTGCAGCCCCGATCCCAAAGGCCCCAAGGGCCCAGAGAAGCACCTCGTGAAAGGGCCTCAGAACTTGAATGGGGCCGCTGCTTCCTTGACTCAACATGCCCCAGAGGCCAGGATGCCGACCGACCAGGGAGGGTCCTAGACCCACCAAATCCAGGTGCAGGGGCCGCTGCCTCTCCCCATGAGGCAGAGCTTCACCCTGGGGCTGGGCAGGTCAACAGGCCCCAGTCCCTGCACGGGCCTTCTGCTCGGGCCAGGCCAAGGTCTCAGCTGTCCACCAGGAGTGTCTTGTCACCTCCCAGGAACAAGGGGTGCTGAAAAGGGCGAAAGAGACAGGAGAGTAAGGCCCTGCCAGCCGTCAGGGGAGCGTGGGAAACACCTCCAAGGGGGCAGCCCCATCTTGGCTCAAAGGGCCAGAGCTGGCCTCTAACACAGAACAGCCTCTGGCAGTGACGTCCACTGTCCCAACTCACCACCCCAAGGGCGGGGGCCTCCTCAGACATCCCCACTAGGGCCCCTCCTGACCACAGTTCCCAGAGGCCATCCCCACAGATGGCCAGAGACCAAGGGAGTCCCCGTCCCAGGATGCCTCTGGGAGCACAGAGTGCTGGGCACCCATGTCTCCCATGCATGGGTCATGAAGGTGCCCCGAGATGGCCAGGGCTTCGCCCTCGGGGAGCCCACGGGAAGTGGGCAGAGATGTTGAAGGAAAGGGGCCTCCCTTAGTGCAAGTGAACAGGGGCAGAGCCTGAAGGAGAAATGAAGGAAAAGGTCTGGGAAAGGGTACTGCAAGGACAAGCAGGTAGGACAGGGAACAGAATGACGTCCAGTTCCGCCGCAGAGGTGTGCGGGTAGGGCCAATGAAGTAGGAGGGGCCCAGGAGTCTGGCCCCAGGTCCCAGGAGCTGTGTCAGCAGGAGATGGCAGCACAGCGCCCCCCCACCCCCAGGGAGGGAAGGCGAGGGGCTCGCGGTCCGGCCCAAAGACAGAGGCAGGCCTCTCTTCTGGGCACGGGATGGAGTAGGACAATCTGACCCGAGGAAACAAAGCAAAGTCACAGCCAAGGGCAACCCGGCTCCCACCCTGAGCTCCACTTGAGGGGCTCACACGGACTGCATGGGCTGGGCGCCAGGAGGGTCGCCTGTGTGCAGGGCCTCCAGCAACTCCAGACGGACACACGATCAGGTTGGGGCACCTCTGGGACCCCGAGCCCTCCGTGTACAGAGAACCGACCTCCCTCAGCAAACCCCAACTCTGCGCGGAGCAGCTGGGCAGGGCAAGCACCTGGGGGTCAGAGGCCCCCGCTCCCTGGCTGTGACGGAGCTGTCCGCCGAACTTGGTGAACCACAGCCCGGAGCTGGAGGGGCGGCGGACAGAGCATCTACCGCACTCCCAGAAGACGGCTCCATGGGGACAGGGAAGGCGCCCTGAGCCTGGCTCCGAGCAAACAAACCAGCAAGGATCCTCATTTCCCTCGGGGCCACAGAGCCCCCAAGGGCAGGCTCCCTCTTCCTCCTCCACCTTGAGGAGATAGGACAGTGCCATCTGCCTGGGGGGGCTCTCCCCCTGCCCGGCCCTGCTCGCTTCCAGCTGAGTGTGCCCCTGATGCCCAAAGGCAGTAGCACAACACACCGGCCCGGCCCCCGGGGGCCGTGCTCGGTGCCCTGTCGCCTCCCCAGATGTGAGGCTGTGACCGACACAACACACCATACGGGAGCAGAAAGGAGAAAGCTGCGCCCCAAACAGAAACTCTGAATCCTCAGAACAGGGCACTGCCCGCTCCCCCAAATCCAACAGAGGGGGAGACCGGGCCATGTGAGACCCTGCTTCATCTCGTGGTGATGACCTTGGGGGCAGGCTCCCCACCACCCCACGCTCCCGCGGACACCCATGCTGGAGAAGGCGGTGGCACCTGGACCCCGGGTGACCAGGCCAGCACCCCGTGGGCCTCACCAGGCATGGGCCTGCTTCATCACCAAAACACTCATGCACTACGCAGGCAAGGCTTCGAGAAGGCCAGGCCACTCGAGTGACCCTTGACATGAGGCCCAAGAAGAGCCAGAGAGACAGAGTGACAGACGTCAAGACAGAAGTGAGGGGGTTGATGGAGCCACATGGGGTCCCGGAACCAAGGTCCACAGAGCTGCACACGAGCGGAAGACACCATTTATGGCCAGCCCATTCTGCCTCGAAGCATGGGGCAGTTCCATGTAGGGGCCTCCCGCCAAGGGGGCTGCACAATGGGGACCCTGCTCAGCTGGCCCCGCCCCCACCGGACGGACAGCCCCGGAGCAAGAGGGCTCCTTGGTCAGGTGGTCAGGAACTTGGGCCACCACCCCTGCACTAGGAGATGGCACAGGGTGACTGGGGGGTACCCAGCCCAGCCCATGGTACTGGACGAGAGCAGTGACCGCCCACACTGCCTAGGGGCCCCGGGAACAGAGGGAAGGCTCCCCCAGCCCCACAGCTCGGAAGCAACAAGCCTGGAGTTCTGTCTCCCACGAGGTCCCAGATGCTAAGCAAGCCTGGCCAGGCTCCCTGCTCCCAGTGCCGGCCCCTCACTAGGCTCACCCCCCAGCCAGGGGTCTCAGGGCTTCCAGGGGTTGCTGCTGGCCCGTCAGGAACGGCAGCAGAGTGTGACTGGGAGGAAGAGAGGGTGTGGGGCCAGGACACACAGACCAGGCGCGGCCTGGAGGTGAGCGCAGCCCAGCCCACAAGCCCGGCCAGCCACGGGGAAGTGCGTGCATCCTGCGCCCACCCACTGCAGCCTTCCGCGGGCTCCCAAAATCCAGTGCCCTTGGCCCTCACTGTGGCTTCCTGCCTCCTCAAACCCCGGTCTCCGGTGCAGGAAGCTCGGCAGGTCCCTCCCCAAAGCCTCTGCATCTACAGATGGCAGAAGGCCCCCGCCAGGTGCCCCAACGGCCACTGTAAATGCCAGCCGGGGAAGGGCGCTGCCAGGGTCCGCTGATAGCCCCGACGCATGGGACCCAGCACAGGGCATTCAGGACACGCATCTCGTTGAGGCCTTTCAAAAAAACTCTACAAGCATCACTGTCTTTTTACAGACAGGGAAAGTGAGGCTCCGTCACACACCGTTCAACCTGCCCAAGGCCACACAGCTGGTCACCAACAGGCCAGTTGGCAAGACCAAGGCTGCCTGGGCACAAGGTACGGGGGGAGTGGGGAGGAGGCAGCCGCAGAAGGAGAGGCAGCAGAGCGGGGCAGCAGGGGCACCGACGTCAGGGGCCCTGGAGGGAACCTGCGCCCCACAGGGGGTGGAGACCACTCAGGCCGGGGAGTGACGGACACCAGCATGCACAGCACACGCCCGCACGCAAGCCCTGCGGGGGCCCAGCAGCCGCTACCACCCACCCCCCGGCCCCGGGCAATGTCCTCAGGGTAGCAGGAGGGCACTGACCAGCACAGGACCCCTGGGGTCCTGGGTCCTCTCCCAGAGTGCTCTGGTCCCGTCCTCCGCTGGCCATGAGAAGGCCTGGCCAGTCCCAAAAGGCCAAGCCTCCTCCTTCCTCCCCAAGAGGGCAGGTCCCTTCCTGCAGGAGATCCCGATTTTGACAGAAACCAAAAATCGGTATTCCATTTTTGTTTAAAACGTAAACAGCGAGATACCTATCCACACTCGAGAAAAAGGCCACCCCAGAGCAAGATGACAGGAGGACCAACCTGCGTTGGGTGGGACACGGCGGCTGGCTTTCACTTTCTTTGGCTTTGATACAGAGCTACAGGGTGGTTGGTTTGGGGTGGGTTTTTTGGGGGGGGGTTACAGAATCTCAGCATCTGCCTGTCAGCCCCTTGTAAAAACTCCCCCACCTAAAAAGCCCCCTCCACACCAATGCAGATTTGATTTTCTCCAAAACTCCGCCCACCCCCAGAGCCCCTCCAACCTTGCCCCCAAGTAAGCTGGAAGGAGCCCGGCGGAGGGGGGGCAGGCAGGAGCTCCCTGCCCAGTACCCCCACCCATCCACCCATCTGCTTGGCTATAAGCTGAGAGGCCTGACCTCGACGAGAGGCCACTTGGCGAACTGGAACGTCGGTCCCCCCGAATGGTCCCTGGGCTGACCCGGACATGAACCAGGGTTTACCCAGGCCGGGGCCTGTGGGAGCCTCCACCAGCTGCCCAGAACCAACATCCCCAGCACGCCCCAGAGCTCCAGAAAGGGCCAAAGCCCCCCAGGGGACCCCCTCCCAGTCTCCCTCCAAGAAGATCCCCCATCTCCCAGACCCGGACTATGCCAGCCAAGTGAGCACCCAGGGGCCACGGCGATTCTGGAGGCAGGAAGGTTTCCTGTGGTGCCTGGGGCCAAACACATCCACAGCGGCCACCTCCCACCCTCCTCTTGCCCATGTTCTCTGGGCTGGCCCACTCCCCCCCCAGCCTTGGGAACCAGGTCATTTCCAGGAACACACCAGCTCTCAGGCCTCTAGGCTTGGACAGGCTGTTCCGTGGGCCGAAACTTCCCCTACGTGTCTCCTGGCTCACTGCAACCCAATTTAAACACCTCCTCCAGGATGCCCTCCTGATCCTCCCAGCCAGAGGAGGGTCCTCTTCTACCACATACCCCCGAGAGGGCCCCAAGCTGGCTTCTCTGAGGCTGCTAAAGTCTGGGGGCTCCTGAAGGTAGGAGCCCCAACTGGTTCGTCAGGCATCCCTGGGGCCTGGCCTGGATAGCCTAGCCTAGGACCTGGCATACAGAGGTCCCACGTAAAGACTTACTAAATACATGGATAGGGTGCAGGTGGGAAAGGCAGGAATGAGCCGGGATAGACCTCAGGATTCGCCGTGGTCCTTAAAAACCAACCGAGCGAGCACCAAGTTTTAAAGAGATCCCAAGGCACCAACAAGCTGTGCAAGCCCAGCAGTTAAACCACCTCTCTGAGCAGAGATGCCATCACATATGAAGAAAGTGGCCAGGAGGAGGCAGGGGAAGTGGACGAGGGACAATGACACTGGCCTTCCCTCATCTGTCCCCACAGGTGGTGAGTAGCAGGTGGCCCACGGCCAGCAGGCCCGGGCTGCATGCCTGGCCATAGGACCCCAGCTCCGACTCCAGGCCGGGCAGGGCCGCAGGCACCTGACTCAGCCCTGCTGGGCCTGAGTGCCCCTGTCCTCAGAAGGGCTTCAGCTCCCTTCATGTGTCACAGCGCTCACCAAGAGAACACTGCCCCTCCACAGGCCCCCTGCTAGGAACAGGCAGATCAACAGGGCTGGGCCCTGCCCAGGGACGTGCTGTCCAGAGTGAGACAGACTTTTCCGGGAGCCCATGGAGCTGTCAGTCACTGATGCAGAGCAGGAGGAAAGGCAGGCTGTCTGGGAGCAGACATCAGGGAGGGCTTCCTGTAAGAGGCACCACTCACCTTCCTCCAGATACAACACAGTAGCTTCCTGCTGCATCCCCCCTTCCCCCCAAAATGATCCCCGCACTCTGTGAGGACGGGACCGACACCCCCGCCACCACCGCAGGGAGGGCGGCAGACAGATGCAGGGGACCCCTGGCAGCAGGAGGCGGGGAGACCAGGGACCAAGTCCAGCCCCGCCCTCTTGTGGCCCAAGGCCACAGGAGACGGTATCACCTCTCCGGGCTCCGATGTTCTCTTCTGGAAGATGGGCTGATGAAGCCTCCAGACGCAGCTGCGTGAGGACGCACGTGGGGCGGGCTGAGCACGGTGCCGGGCCCCGCAGCAGCTGGGGCACCCGGGCACACAGCAGGTCCTCGATAACCAAGAGCCCCCGGGGGGCCTTCCGGCTATGTCACGCCCAGCCCGGGAGTAACCCACAGCACCCTCCCCACCCCGACCACGGACACTCCCACCTCACCAGAGCGCGGGTCTCCCGATGCCCCCTTCTCCACGGCCCTGGCTTGGCGGCTGCCTCGCTGTGTGGCCCAGGCCTGGCCCCTCATCCTTTCTGGGTACCTGCTTCCTCCTCCGTTAGAGACGGTCTCCAGCGCCCCTCCCCTGCTGACGAGCGACAGGCAGACGCCACAGCCAGGGCGAAGCCTGACCACAGGTTCCTAGAAGCCCAGCCCCCCACCCCGGCCCCCGCAGCAGGGGGCCTCGCTGTCCTGTGGGCCCCTGTCCTGCTCCCCTTCACCCACAGAACCAGGTACCAGAAGCGTTCTCAGCCAGCTCCAGGCCCAGGCTGGCAGAGTTCCCTTGGGGATCCTGGCCTGCTTGTGCAAGGTGGCCCCGTTCAGAACAGCAGAGCTGGGATGCACCCCCAAGAGCGCACTCTCCTGCCATACCACGTCCCCCCCAGTCTGACCCGGAAGAATCCCAGGGACAGCGGCCTTCACCGTCCAGCCACCCACTGGCTATGTGACCCCAGCAGGTCAGTCGGCTCTCTGACCTGCTTCCCCCTCTGAACACCAAGCATCAGGACGCAAACCCGAGGAGTTACAGGAAGACTCCTCGCGCCACCCGAGGTCGGGTGCCTAGAGCACAGTGGAAGATCGGTGGCTGCAGCCTTGGTGGCCGTCTGTCCTCTTGCAGGGTGGTCCAGGCACCAGGCCCTGCTCCAGGCAAAGGGAGAGGAACGCCCCCCGGTGCTGCCTCAGGTTCCCCACTTCCCATGGTCTCCTCGCCAGGGGGTCAGCCCAGAAAGGGGCCCACGCCCGGCCAGGGCATCCGTCAGAGGGCGCAGGGGCTGGGCCCTTGGCTGCACCATCTGCCACCAGACTGATACACGCTCACGGCGCCGTGTCCCTGGCCTGCCTGTGCTCCTCCTTTCCCCTCCCTGCTCCTTCTTGCCCTGAGGGCAGCGACGGCACAGACTCCAAGCCCTGGGTTCGAATCCTGCCCCCCCCTACACCACAGCCTAGTGATCTACGTAAGATGGGCAGGTCACAAGGACTACGTGGGCCCAGGGTCATGTCACCCTGTCCTAATGCCACGACCACCGCCGCCAGCCTGGACAGCAGTCGGGGGAGAGTGACCTCTCCTCATCTCCCCAGGGAGGAAGCGGGGAGCTGGGCACCCAGACAGGGAGGCCTAGGCTGGGCCTGGCACCCCGGCTCCTAACACTGGGTCCTATGACGGGCTGGCAGGATGTTGGGAAACCCATGAGCACTTGGATTTCAACACCGCTGGCCGCGTCAGCGACTGGTTTCGACACGCTGCAGCACCCGGGAAAGGGCCACGGCCCTCCCGTCGGCCCGCCCACCCGCCACGCCATGCCACACCATGCCACGCAGCAGGGGAACGCTGGCCTCGGACACAGCGCTCTCAGCTCCCCTTGCCGTCCCCCAATTTGGGTGACGTCCCCTGTTCTCAGGGACACGCAGAGACAGGGGTCGGATCATTCCAAAGGTGCAAAGGCCACCCCCAAAACCTGTTACCCACACCCCTGGGCTGGGCTGCGGGCCCAGTGAGCCAGGGGGTACCGGGCCTAAAATCAGCCACCCAGCTCTGCTCCAGGCCTGTGCGCCACGGCCATGAATCAGGGACAAGATTCTCTGTGGACCTCGCCCGCAGCCTGGCGGCCTGGGGCACCCTGGAGGCGTGTGCTCACCCCACCGTTTACACGGCGGCCACTCAAACTGAGTGCACACGCACCCGACCGCACCGCCCGGAGAGCCCGGAGCCAGCCTGCGGCCAACATGCCTTTGTTCAACTTGAAGCAAAAACAAGAGCGGGGCCGAGGGCAGCTCGAGGGGACCCCATGCTCCGGGAACAGGGTCCCACTGCACTCTCAGCGCAGTCCCACCCCACAGAAGGGGAAACGGAGGCCTCATGAGGACAAGGGATTCAGCCAAGGCCTCACCTGAAGGAGCAGGGCAGCTGGGACCCCACTCGGACCCACACCCCACTGCCTCCATGGGGCCAGCAGTGAGGAAGAGTTCCAGCTGGGGTGGGGGTCTGGTCGGGTGGCAGGTCAACGTTAAAGGCAAATCCTTGGGAATAGGGACTGTCTGCCTACCCGTCCAGGGCCCTACCACGTGCCGACCCCAGAGCCCGCCCGGCAGCCCCAGCGCTAACCACCCCCCACCCGGCTCCTGGGGCCAAGGTTCCCAGCATGGGCACCCCCCAGTCCACATGACGCAGCCTCACCCCAGGCCCTTGGGAGTCATCCCAAATGAGCTAGCAGAGGCACACTGCACTGGCCACTGCCTCCCTCCGGGACTATGGCCCCCCTCGGCCAGCCACCCAGCCTCCACCTCCCCTAGCACGTGTGGCCCAGGGGCATCAGGGCCCCTCCGGGCCCACCCCTCCGTGCTCCGAGCTCCATTGCTGCGCTCCAGGCCCCCAGGCCCCAGCCACCCCGCAGCCTCACCTGGGGCTCTACCACACCGCGGGCTCTCAGGGGCCACCCTCCTGTCCAGGCACCCCCCCACGGGAGTCCAGCACAACGCCCAGCCGACTGCTGGGGACAGCTCGGGGTGACGGAGGAGGAGGACTCGGCCATCACACTGCAACTGGTGCTCTGAAATCCCAAAAGGCTCCGCACAGCCAGGCCACACCAACAGAGACACTAAATTTCGAAGGAGGCGTGACCACATGCCCTTCATCAGACACAGGCTGGCCTGCCTTCTCACACCAGATGTGGGGACACGGCAGAGAGCCCACTGGGGGAGACAGAGGGTGAACCCATATGCAAATAAGGAAGGGAATGAGGAGGGGTGGAGAGGCAGGGAGGCCCAGGGTGGTTCTGGGGGCCCAGAGAGGCCTCATGGAGAACCGGGCGCAAGAGGAGCCGGCCAGGGCGCAGGGGGCCCAGTGCTCCAGGCAGTGGGAGCAGCCGGCCACAGGGGAGCCTGCAGGGGACAGAGCGGGCTCCGTCAGGCGGCAGTGAAGCCAGGGTTCAAGCTCAGGTGTGAGGACATCCAAACCCGTCACCCCACATGGCCCTCTGAGGCTCCTGAAGACATCCCCTGCTGAGGACAGGCGGTCCTCCTTCCTGTCCCCTCGTCAGGAGACCAAGGGCCGACCCAGGCTGTCGCAGGGAGTCCAGCCACGAGGTGCCCCCCACCACGTGCCCAGCACCCCACCACATCTTCAGCCCAGGGAGGCTCCAACACTTGAGAGGGAAAAGGACCCTGCCTGGCACATGCACACAGCTGACTCCCAGCTTATCCACCTGTCAGGGGTCTGGCACGATTTACATGCACACGTGTATGTGTGTGGCTGAGTGCAGGTGACGAAGGCAAGGCTTCCGGTGCTGGGAGGAGGGGCCTCCCGACTCAGCCTCCCCCCTGGCCCCCTCCTGCCTCTGAACCATGAGGCTGCAGGAGACGGTGGGGCAGCTGGGGGACAGATGTCCACCTGGCCCACGAGGGGAAGGGACTTTCCTGAGGTCACCCAGCCACCCCAGGTGGAACCCTGAACCAGGCCTAGGACTCCCGAACCCGGGCAGCACCTGGGGGGCAAGGAGGCCCAGGACAGGGCTGGGGTTGTGGGGAGCTCTCAGGGACGATGGGGCCCAGACAGCCCTCACACTCAACACACACACGTGTGCACCACCCACAGAACGGCACACCTGATCTCTCACTCAGAGCAGGACAGCCAGCTCTCCAGAAACGTCCGCTGCCCAGGCCTCTTCACTCCACAGGGAGCATCTCTCCCACATGGCCGGGGCTGTCTGGCCCTGGGAGGGAAACCCCAGGCCCTCAGGGGCATCCTCACCGGAGCCTGGGGACAGCCAGAGCGAGGGTAGCTGCTATCCCTTCTGGAAGGGGCCTCAGCTGCTCATGGAGGCCTGGTCACACCCCGTCCAGCCCTGACCAGCCATCTGCTGATCCTGTGGGGACACCGGGCACTGAGGGACCCCAAGCTGGGGGCAGGCAGGGCCCCGTACCTCCGCTGGGAGGAGGCCCATCCAGGGACCCGGGCTAGCTCAGACAGGGCCCCGGAAGACATGGAGCTTTAATGTAACCGTCCCCGTGCCGACTTTCTTCTGCAGGCTGTTATTCCCCAGGATGAGGGCCTGGGGCTCCTTCAAGCCCAGGACCCCCAGGCTCAGGCTGGGGAAGCCCCCGGCTGCAGCCCTCAGACAGTGGGAGGGACCCCCAGGCCCAGGGAGGCCCCAGATCCATCCTGCAGCAGCCAGGCTTCCCGGGTCGGCGGGGCAGCCCAGGCCTGGGGCAAAGGGCGGCCCCTCCAGGAGGGCAGAGATGGCTGCATAACGAACGGAGCAGTGTTTGTTTAGTAACAATTACACGGAGCAGGCAGAGCGTCTTATCGCTGAGTCTCTCCAGCAAGGCTGATCCCCTCAACCCATGTCAGGGAGCTCTGGGAACTTTTAGCTTAATTAGCAGCTCCTGCAGGGTCAGCAAAAATGGCCGGCTGGGCCAGGGCCCCGGAACCAGCGTGGCTGCCAGGGAAGGCGGGGCGGGGCCTCTGGTGCACCTGGTGAGGGGGAGGGCAGCACGGCCGGCCCCTCGCCGCCCTCCACCCGCGCGAGTGCCAAGGACGGCTCTGTGCCCCTCGGCGGGCGCATCTGCCCCACGCACTCATTGCACTGCTGGGCAAGTGAAGGCCTGAAGGTGGCATTCAGGGCAAACTCAATGCCCAGGACACCCTGCAAACGCCCCAGGGAGAGAAGCCCACCACACGCTCCCCGCGTGACCTAACAGCTTGGCCAAGGGAGGAGAGCCTGCCTGGGTTCACGTCCCATCTCCAGGGGGCTGGCTCCTGGACCACTCCGTGCCACCTGCCCACCGAGGCCCAAGACCACTGCCCTGGCCACCCCTCTGAGGCGCACAGTCTCCTTGGCCCTGCAGGAGCCGGCATCTAGGAGGCGGGGGTCAGTCCTCGGTCCCAGGGCACTGCACGGCCTCAGGCAAGGGACCCACCTCTCTGGCCCTCGGGTCCCCACACGCTGGGGACAGTCCCTCCGGGCCCTTCAGACCCCGACACGGAATTTCCAGGTGCTGCTTCTGGACGCTGGAAGACCAGGCCAGACAGAGACATTCTCCGGCCCCACCCGGCTCCTCACGGGGCGGCCCACGCCCACTGGGGAGGGACACTTCTCCCCACCCTTGCACGGCCACGCTGGCCCCAGGCCGGCCTCTCCTGGCCTCTCCTGTCCGAGGGGGCCGGGGCAGGGAGCAGCCGCGGCTGGGGCCGGGGAGAGTGCGGCTTCCACGGCCCCGGGAGCCCGCCGCAGCCGGCTATTCTGCCGCCGACACCCCGAGGTAATGGGTTCCAGATGTGGCCGGTGCGGGAGGGGGGCAGCCCCGCGCCCTGCTGAGGAAGCTGGAAGCGGCCTGAGATAATGTGGGATTCCTGAGCCTGTGCCAAGGCTCATGGCCCCGGGAGGGGCGGCGAGCCGAGCAGTGGGAGAGGAGAGGCCGCTCCCCTCCCCACATGTCGGAGACCACCCAGGCAGCACCGATGCCCGAGACACCCCCCACCCCAGGACCACGGCCCCTCCACTGGGGGGGGCCCAGCATCTCCGAGCCTCAACCTCCCCTCCGGGACTAGCAAGACACCTCTCCCGAGGCTACTGCTGAAGCTCTCGGGGGCTGGCCTGAGATGCTGAAGAGGTGTCAAGCCCGACCCCTCCAGAGAGGAAGGGGTGCAAGCAGGCTCCAGACAAAAACCCTTAAGGCTCCAGCCAAGGCAGACAGTGCTCCCAGAGATCACTCGCCTGGCCCCGACTCCGACCCTCCAACTCACAGAGGGCCCAGCTTCATTGCTGGGCATCTGTATGCACCACCACCGCTGGCCAAGTCCCCCACCCCACGTGGGACCCTTCTCCCAAATCGGGCCTGAGCTGGGCAGGACAATGGCGGGGGCGGGGATGCTTTCTGCCCGACACATCTTCCCTTCCTTCTATGGAGCATGCCA
Source organism: Mirounga angustirostris (assembly GCF_029215605.1). NCBI lineage: Eukaryota > Metazoa > Chordata > Mammalia > Carnivora > Phocidae > Mirounga > Mirounga angustirostris. The sequence continues at coordinate 91,285,478 of NW_026991723.1, read as the reverse complement.
AGTGCCCCTCCTTGAGCCTGCCTGGCCTCTCGGGGCCACCCCTGGCCAGGGTTTGCAACCACCAAGGACAGACATAAAACTGGCCCAACTGGCCCACTGAGGGACAGGGAGGGCCCAGTCCACGCACAGCACAAGCCACTGGGCCTGGCACCCCGCCTCGGCCAGCTAGCAATGGCTAAGGCTGGGGGCCTGGCCGCACACTGCACCAGAACCCACTGTCCACACTGAGGCCCATGCACGCAAAGCCACGGATAAGCCAAGAACACTTAGGTCTCACGGGGGAACACGTGGGGCAGCTGCTTTTTTAGGAGCAGGCATACCTGCCAAATTCTGTCCACAAGGGGAGGGTTGGGCCACACTCCGGGTGCACCCAGGGCCCAGATGCCTCCTTGGCTCACCCACCTGTACCAACGCCCCCAAAGGAAACAGAAGACAGGCAGAGGGGCTTTGGCCAGGGGCTGGCGGGCTGCTGGGGTGTGGCCCTGAGTCTCCATCTCTTCATCTTTAAAGGGGGCTCTTGAGAGGACCCCGCGAGCCAGCACACATGGATGCTTTCCCGAGGCCTGGTGCGCAACCAGCACCCTGACCCCGGCTACGTTCCCCACCCAAACCTGCACAGCCTTCACCGTAGGAAATGTCCCCAGACACTGCAGGACTGGCCCCCTCACACACAGGGTGACAGGGACAGGGCACAGCCCTCTCCAGCCTGTCTCCTCCTCTGTAAGAGGCAGGGTACACAGAGGGGAAGGGATGGACACCCGCATCTATAATGTTCAAAAGGCCAGGACCACCAGCCAGGGCCAAGGGGCCAGCCCCGCCTCGGGCACTCGGAGCCCACACACCCAGCTCCTCTCCCCTGACCGGCCAATACCAGGGGCCCGGCTGGGTCCCAGGCAGCTCCAAGGTCACCACAGGCAGAACTGGGCAAAGCACGGTCCCACAGATGGTCTTCCCCAAACTCCCAGAGCACCCTACGGCCACCACATCCCTGCCCCTGCCCGGCAGACCCCAGCTCAGGTCACCTCTAGCAAGAAGGTGGGTCCAGAGGGTCCAGAAGAGGCCAAGGCCAGGCGGGGCTCAGCTTCTAAGCTGTAAACTGCCCCATTAGGCTGCTGGGACCCATGATATAGGGACCCAAAAGGCGCTGCCGTCATTACTGTCAACAAAGACACCAACCCCAGGCCTTTCCTGGAGCCTCTTAGCAGATCAGCTGGGGCTCCCGGTGCCCACACGTCGGACGCTCACCCTACCTTCTGCCCTGCCCATTCCAGGGCTTCTGCACCCTGTCCTTGAACACCTGGACCTCACCAACAAGACTCTGTGGACCTCAGAAGCTCAGCCCAATGAGATGTCTTAATTCAGCCTGAGATTTAGAAGGAAAACAAGATCAGTCCCGTCACCACCGTGGAGAGTCTAGAAGAGCAGGCGGGAGGAGGAGCATGGGAAGAGGAGAAAACCACTGTCTCTCAGGATGAGTTGGGGCTTTTCTAGCTGGAAAGTTAAGGGAGGCTTTTCCCCACGCTGCTACAGCAAGTGCAGATGACAAAGTAGAGGACTCAAGGTCCACTCACAAGTCACAGGGCCGCACCTGCCCGAAAGCCGCCCCCTGCCCCCAGCCATTGGCACCAGAGAGGGGCGCTGCCCTGGATGTGGGGGTGCTCTGGGTGTCAGAAAGGGGCAGCGCCGACCTTGCTGGGGCCGCACTACTCTACCGGCCGAGCGCAGACGTGCACGGAGTACCTGGCACGGCCCGGACGCAGCGCTCCCGGTGGCGTCCTCACCACCACGTCCCCTCTGGCCACGTGACCCACCGGGGGCCCTCCCAGAAGTGCTGCCGGCAAGTCCTAGAAGCCAGACAGCAGCAAAGAGCCACAGAGACACGGGAGCCCCTGCAGGGGTGAGGGGTGAGAAGCAGGCCCACCAGGGATGGACGCTCAGATGGGAAACCAGTGAGGTGTGAAATTAGTTGATCCTCTAAATGGACGCCTTCCTCCCATTCCCTCCTGGCAGGGAAGGGGTGGGTGCGCAGCCCGTGGGCTCTGCAGGGGAGGGGCCTCCAAAGCAGCCCTGCCCTGGCTGGATGTGTGGAGACAGAGAGCAATGCGGTCCCGCTGCCCACAGGCCCGTAGCCATCGCTCGGGGTCCATCCATCAGCAGACACGGTGACCCCCAGGAGGGTCTGTGTCCCCGGGCAGAGCACTGCAGAAATGAGCACCCAGCACCCCCAGGAGGGGAAGGGGTGGGAGGGAGGGGCGCCAGCTTCACCAGCGGAGTTCCAGCAGAAAGAGAGTAGGCTGGGAGGGAGGCAGGGCGAGGGCTCAGGCATGCAGTGAAGTGAGGCGAGCCCCGCCAGCCTGGCTCGGCCACAGCCGACAAGGGACACACGGAAAGCGGTGGTGGGCGCGGCTCCAGTGCAGACCCTGAGTCTCACTCCGGCGGGGCCCCCGGTCTCTCCTGCTCCGAAGAACTGGCTGCAGGTGCGTCCGTGCCCAGCCCAGCACCTGGCTCAGGGTAGACACTCAGGAAGCTCCGGAGGCAGCTCGGCCACCTCGGAATACATCATGCATTCACTCGGCGTGCCCCGTGGAGGCTGCCGGGTACACGGTGGCCACAAGGCCAGCTCCGCTCCTACCCTCTCCAGGCTCACAGTCAGGCAGGGACAAGCCACCCAAGTCATGGAGCTTGGGGCACAAGGGAGAAACACTGGGGCTGCAGGAGCATCCAGTGGGGACCCCAACTTGGGCGAGGGGTCCAGGAGAGGTCCCCATCCCAGGCAGAGACCTCTGCCCGAGACATGAGGAGGAGCAAGAGACCCTGTGGGGTGGGCTGGGCTGGGGGACGCCTACACCTGCGCTGAGGCCCCAGGCTGGGCAGGGGCTGAGGGACGCAGGGTTAGCCCAGGAGTGATGGGGACCCACTGAAGGCATGGGGGGGCAGTGCCACCACAACACAGACAAGCACAGCTCACCCTTCGGAGCCGTGTCCCCTCCCAACCCAACTGACAGGGGAAGTGGGACGAAGACCAGGAGAGGCGGTGCAAGCCAGGGGGCGAGCTCAGGGCTGGGAGGGGGCCACAGCTGGCGCTCCTCCCACCAGTGGGGCGCCGGGCCAAGTTCAATGGCCACACCGTAGGGGCTGTCCCCATAGGAGCTGAGCCGCCAGCCCAGCAAGGCAGGGGGAACATCCCGGCTCCCAAGGGTGCTCACTGCAGGGGACAGACACTGTTGTCCCCCGTCTGCAGACTGACAAGGGAATCTCTGACCCAGGTCAGACCTGGAGGACACCCAAGGCACCCAGGCTCTGAGCTCTTGTTCTGGAACCTTCCACCACCACCTGGTCACTCAGGCAGATGGAGGGCAGTCCTGAGAGCCACAGGCCTGTCCCTAAACAAGGAACCTCCAGAGTCCCTCTGATTTTAATCAGAACCATTAGGCGCTTGCCTGGCAGTCAGAAAACACACATTGTAGTTCGACAAAGCTTGTCACCAATAACTGATGGTACCACCACCGAGGACGCGGAGTCTCGGAGGAAGCCTTTAGTCCCCAGGAGCCCCAACACCTCCATGTCCTCCGCCCTAGGTGTCACCTGCACCCACCCGCCCCCCCATCGGACAGACTGGGGCTGGACGGGGCAGGGAGAGGAGGACAGGGTGGGAAGCACAGGACAGTGGGGCAGGGCCTCAAACGGGCCTCTGCACACCGTAGGCCCTCAGCTCGAGCTGGTCATGGGACCCAGGGCAGTGTCCAGAGGAGGGGATGGGAACAGCAGAGAACTAGTCACCTGCCTGGAGGGAGGCCTCAGTTTCCCCATCTGTGAAATGAGAACATTCAATAGGATCTCCAAGTTCCCCTCCAGCACTGGCACTAGGTGCCTGACCCAGAGAAAGTTCCAGAATCATTAGCTGATAAACAAATCAGCAAAATGGTTACTACATAAATTTGATAAGTCAGATGGCAGGGCACGTGGGAAAGTCAAGTCTGACACCAAAAGGCCCACTCTACGCCATCAGATAAGATCCAAGCGGAGCCGGGGAGAGGAGGTGCTTACCAAAGGGAGCTGTGGGCCCAAGCCCGGCACAGTGGGGGCTCCTCTGGAAGGAGGCACCCCAGAAATCTTGCCAGGCTTCCTGGATTCCAAGACCACCCAGAGGGGGCTCCTGGACCCCAGACCAGGAAGACAGGGCTCAGCTGGGGCTCTGACAGCCACCGGGGAAGGAACCCCCTCTCCACAGCCTTCCCTGCCACAGAGAGCAGTCTGGGGGGGACCTGCCTTCCTGAGAGCCCAGCGCCCCTGATGTGTGCCCTGCTTCAGCCCCGTGGCTACCCTCTGGCACAGGCGGAGGCCCCAGGCCACCTGCTGGGGGCAGCCCAAACTCACAGGGCCCCAGGGCCTGGATGGGGCCATCCCCCCTGGAGATTCGGGCGAGCACTCCTCCCTCAGCGGCCCCAGATCCCAGGCTTAGCCCCACACTAGGCAGGCCCAGGGTCTGAAGCACCTCCTTCCCTGCCCAAGACCTGTGGCTAGAGAACCTCCGGCAGCCCTGGGCACCGCCATGAGCCATAGTGGCAGCAGCATCCGGAGAGGCACCCAGGAGTCCTTCAGAAAAGGAGGCGGGCTCGGAGGGGCCACCCTGGCATCTGGGGCTGGTGCAGGGCCACGGGGCACGATCCTGTGATCAGCAGGGGCGGGAGCAGGGACGGCACAGCTGCTTCCTGTCGGCTCAGCCCCTAGCCCTGGAGACCAGAGAATGCGCAGTGTGTCACAGCTCAGGAGGCAGCCAGGCGCCGTCCCAGGACCCCGCGGCCCAGCTGGGGCAGACCACAGCTCCCCACAGTGACCCGCAGCTCCCCGCAGTAACCAGCAGCTCCCCACAGTGACCAGCAGCTCCCCGCAGCTCCCCGCAGTGACCAGCAGCTCCCCACAGTGACCAGCAGCTCCCCGCAGTGACCAGCAGCTCCCCACAGTGACCAGCAGCTCCCAGCCCAGCCCAAGGACCCTGGGACAAGACACAGAGAAAGCAGGGCCTTAGGGAAAGGCCTCCTCGGAGAGGGGCCGAGAGGAAACCAGCCCCAGGGAGGACATCACTGCTCCACTGTCCTGCCTGGCTCCCTGTCCCCTTGCCGGCCCTGGGACCCCGGCGGCTCCAGAACCTTCCCCTGCCCTTCGGTGGGGTGACGAGGAGCCTCAGCTGCCCTGCCCAAGAGGGAAACAGACAGGGGGCAGCCTGGGGCTGGGGCCAGGGCGCGAAGGCTGTCACGGGACCTTCCAAGCCCCAGTGGGAGTGGGGGTACAACCTAGGCTCAACCCTAGCTTGTTCTGGACCCCAGGGCCACCGAGACCCTGCCCTCTCCTGGGACTCGGGCCACAAATGACTCCTAGGCTTTTGACTGTGTTATTAGCAATGTGAGTGAGGGGTCTTTGTCAATCTTCAGGAAAAATCAATCCAGGCCCGCTGATGGGGAAAGGGGCATTAGCCACCTCCCCGGGGTCCCACCCTCCGCAGCCCAGCACCTCCGGCAGACAAAGCCATGCTCTGTGTCCCCTGAGAGGGGGATGAGGGACTGGGGGGCTGGGAGGAGGGCGGGCGCCCGGGCAGGAGCACTGGAGAGAGGGTAGAGGCAGGAGGAAGGAGACGTGAAGGCAGGAGAGGAAAGTGTCCAGCGGGGGGACAGGGGAGGGGGAAGGGGGACAACCACAGCGACTAACTCATTACTACTGGATAATTATGTCAGGGCATGCTCCAAAACATAAGAGGCCCCGGGGCCGCCCTGTTAAAGCCACTGAGCCCTGCACGCCCTCACCAGGCTCTGCACACCCTTGGGTGTCCACTGCTGGGCCTCAGTCTCCCCCAGGGGCAGAGTGAGATCAGTGGCTTTCAAATCTGGCCCTAAGGCACCCTCAGATGAAGCAGGGACCCCCAGAGCCCAACCCAAAAGGCACAATCACCCCCTCACTCTCACCCCAGATGGCCAAGGACAGCTCTCCAAGGCCCATTTCTGTACCCCAGTCCTCGCCCGGCCTCCGCCCAACCCCCAATCACTGGCTACAGACCTGGTCTCCTCCTGGGCCTCATCCCAAGCTTCTCCTGTGCCCAGGAGTGCTCAATAAATGCTCCCTGAACTGAATGGGCCCCTGTCCCGTGGCGGGGGCGAGAGGGAGGCTAGGCCCATGAGGGCACCACCTGCACCTCTTCCTTCCTTCCGTCCTGGGACCCCCACCCCTTCCCTGAGCTCACCATGGCCAATCACAGGGCTCCTGGCCCTCCACCCGCCTGCACAGTATGCTTTCACACACAGGCCACACTCAGACCTGCCAACACTCCCAAGGTGGCCGTTGCCATCTCCCGGAGACCCCAGCCCCGGCCCAGGCCCGCCCCAGGAACGGCCTGTCTCTGGCAGGGCTGAGCGCCCTGCCTGGTCCTGCTGACAACCTGGGCCAGGAGGGAGGCGGGGGACAGCCTGCCTGACTGCTCTGCTGGAACCACACCCAAACAGAAGCCTGGAAAGGCGGATTCCTGGATTCCTGGAGAATTCTCTGGAACCGGACCTTTTGGTTCCCGCACACAATGCTCCCACGATTCTCCAGACCTCGGACAGGGTCTCTGAGACCTGCCTGGCCCCAGCTCTTGACCTCCCCACACAAACCCAGAATTCCTCTCTCACCTTTGGGCCTTTGTATATGATGTTCCCTTGTCTGAACCTGCAGGCTGTTGCTTCTTCCAGGAAGCCTTCCCGAAAGCTCCACCCCAGCCCAGGTTAATGAGGGCCTTTTCCCAGGACGGCCACTGCCCATGTCCTGCCCCTCGCCCCAGCTCTACCCTGCACCCTCACCTACCTCCTGCCCAAATGCGGCCACTGACTGACTGGCCTCCTGCCCAGCTCATGGCTCATCAGGGCAGGATCCTCATGAGGCAAGGACACCCAGGCTGGGCTGGGCAAGGCCTGCCGTTTCAGCTCTGACCAGGGAAAGAGCTCACACCTGGCCGGGGGCCAGTGCACTGGGACAGCCCTCACAGCAGTGACGTGGGGCCTCCCATGGGGACCGCTGTGAAGGAGATGACAACCAGGGTCTGTCCATGAAAACACAAGGGAGCATCACACCTCATTCCAGCCATGCCCCAGTGTCAAAAAGATCCCGGGGCCACCCGCAATCGGTTTCCCTGCCACTTCCCCGTGTTCCCCGGGGCACCGTGGACAGTTGAGGCATCCCCAGCTTTCCACTGGGTGGCCCAGGTCACAGCTGATATTTTCTGCCTCCTCCTTGGCTGACACTTGTCCCTGCTGATCTGGGGTTTGCTACAAACTGTCTCCAAGGTCTTGTCCTATGATAAGGTAAGTCAAAGGTCACCAAGGCAAAACTGATAACCTTATGAAAAAACCATGATTTACATACAAGTTTCTAAAAACATAGGCTCTGAGCTGATGGAAGCCCTTTTTGCCTCCTTCTGGCCCGTGTCTGTGTTCCAGAAGGTTCTGGCTCACAGAAATCTGACTTCTGGTGAGGTGGGGCATTTTCTACCTAAAATCTGCTCTTGATGATGTCCACCACAACCAGTCCCCTGGACACCAGGGCCAGCTTGGGGGGGGGGGGGGACGGTCACTGGGGCCTCGGAAGCTGCCACCCTGCCCGCGGACACAGCCATCCCAGGCCTGCGCTCACTGCGAACAATCCTAGCAGACGGGCAGAGCCTTTCACCCTCCACCCCCACCCCTCTGGGGAAGCACCTGACATCACAGCTACAGGAGCGGGGCCAAGGCGGGACCCAGCTCCGTGCAAAGCCCCCTTTCCCGGGACCTGCCGGAGCCCCGCTGAGCAGGCAGGAGGCGGCTGCCCCCGCCTAGGCAGTGACCTCCGGCCAGGTTCTCCCCTCCACCTGGGGCAGGAACCAAACCCGTCCAACTGGCCCAGACACTCTGTGCCTGGCCACTATCTGTTCCATCGCATTTCTCCACAGCACCAAGCAAGCGACTGCACCGGGCTATGGGACAGATAAGGAGATGCAGGGTGTGGGCTGGGGGTGGCTTCTTGCTTTGTTTTGTTTTGTTTTGTTTCCGTGTGCTCCTTGTGCCTCCATGGCTCCCCAGCCCGGTGCAGGGCCCGAGGCTTCCCGGGGGCACCCAGGGGCCTGGGCGCCGGCGCTCAGGGTCGTCTGCCTGCTGGGTGCTGGGCTGGGAGGAGGCAGGCCAGCGGGGCCCCAGGGAGATGCCCTCTATCACAGGGTGGGGGCTGGGCCATCCCTGGGGCAGGGTGAGGCTGGGGCGGGGTAGCCAGTACTCCCCGACAAAGCCACTCTTTCCCACCTGCCCGACAAACCTGCCACCAGCCAGGCTGTGACCTTCCCTTCCAGCAGGGCCGTGATGAGAGAGTCCACCCTTCCAAGTCCTCGGCTCAAGGGTGTCCCAGTCCGAGAACCACTAACCAGGACTGTCACCAGCACGTGCCTGGCACCCAGGGCTCTCAGGCCCTTCAGTGGGGGAGAGGGACACACGCCCTGGGGTGAGGCACTAACTGTCCCCAGCCTTCCCTGGGTAGAGGGTGGTCTGGCCCAGCCGCCCCCACGTACATGGTTGGAGCACACAGTGGGGTCCCTCAGCCCCCACAGGCCTGGCCATCCATCAGGAATCTTTCTCATGAGCCCGGCCTGACTGCCACATCCTACGTGTGTTCCACGTGTGAGCTAGACAATTCTTTTCCACATCACAAAAACCCAAGGTAGGACTTTTTCTCCCCATTTCACTATGGAGGAAAGCCAGGCTCAGAGGGGCTGAGTAACTTGCCTGGGGTCCCCTGCTCCCCGGTGGGGGTCACCCACAGCAGCCTGACACACAGTCCATAGGGTTGGGGGCCGGGAAGTCGGGTGGGGGCGCGGCCACTTCCCAAGAAGGCCCCATCTGCCCTAGCCCCCCAGGGTGGGAGGGAAGAAAAACCAAGCCCAGCAGGGTTCATGCTCTCCCAGCCAGCTCCCCGCGGGCGGCACAGCCCTGTCTCTCTGGGGGGGACATTGAGGCCCAGCAGCCATCCCAGAGGGCAGGAGGCTGCCCCCAAACCCAGCCATGGTCAACCCTCCCCGACCCAGGGCTTGTCTGCCACCAGCGAGCAGGCCAACCTCAAAACCCCCACTCCCCTGGGACCTGGGTGCCACAGGCCTTTCCAGAACATGTGGACTCCAGGGCAGGCAGAGCCCAGGGCCCTGGGAGAAAATCCCCAGCAGCACTGCAGGCCTTGTGACGGATGGGTCCCTACCTGCCTCTGTGGTGTTGCCAGGACCCGGCGGCCTTCCAGGCTGGAGAGCACAGAGGGCAAAAGCTGGGTACCTCCCCAACCCTTAGCAGCCCTCACTGGGCCCTGGCCACAGACACGTGCTGTCTTCTCTCTCCTTTTGGGCTCCACCACCCCCCTCAATCTCGGCCTGTGCCTCTCCTTCCCCACCCCACCTGAGATGTGAAGCCCCAGTGAGAAGCTGACAAGCAGGCCTGGCTGAGCCCTGAGCGCCGCTCACCAGTCCAGCCCTCCTGGGGGCAAACCAGGAGGCTGCGGCCAGGAGGGGGTGGGGACGGGAGTGTTGCCGGACACCTCCAGGACCCACACTGAGGGCGGGGCTGGTTCGGCTAATAGTGCTGGCCGGCCAGGACCCGCTGGACAAGGGCTCCCACCCCCTCCAAGGTGGACTAGGAGCTCAGACCACCCGGTCGACCCAGCACGGCTCACACCGACCCGGGAAGCCCACAGATCCCGGGGCCTGGGCCCGCACCTCTCCCAGGTAAGGATGGACCCCAGGGGAGAAAAGAGTCAGACGCAAGCAGCCGAGGACCTGCTCCCCTTGCCCTGGGGTGGTGGCCAAGCACTGTGCAGACAAAGGGGAGCCAGACACAGAGAAGGGCTCACAGATGCCCAGCCACAGCCCCATCTGGACCCCAAAGGCCAACTTGGGCAGATGAGAGAGGAATGCACATTCTTCCTGGAATTATATGTCCCGGTCCTTTCTACAACGGAGACCCCACTCATGCAGCCTCCTGCGAGCAGAGGAGCCAGTCTGGGGGGGTCCCTCTGGTCCAAACACCCCAGAACTCTGGGGCAGGCTCCCAAACTCCCAGTGAGACTCCCTGTGGCCCCTGAGGCTGTCCAAGGCCTGGAAGGCCCATGGGAGCCAGCAGGGAAAGTCAGAGTGCACAGGTCTACCGAGGAAAGCCACTGCTGGAGAATTCAGATGATCGTCGCCTGAGGCATACGAAGGGCCTGGGCACAGGAGGGAGGTCTGACCCAGATCGGAGACTTAGAGCGACAACAGAGCTCCTGAAGATTTAAACCTCACGCGATGCCCAACCACACGTGCACATGCATGGAGCCGTGGGGAGGGCCCCCCCCGGATGGGGCCCCCATGCGCTGAGCCCGTGGGCCTCCACCTGATCACACATGAGGATCACCAGGGAGCCAAGAAAAGGCCCCAGCACCCAGGCACTGCCCTCAGGGCTGCTGATCTAGTTGGTCTAGGGTGTAGCCCAGGCGCCAGGAGCTTCACAAACTCCTGTGTTGGCCCTGATGGGCAGCCGGGCCAGTGCAAGGCTACAGTTAATGGGGTCGATGCGTTCACCCCAGTGCTCCACAGACCCCATGGGCCTTCTACACCAGGCTGCTCCCGGAGAGAGGATGCAGAGTAACCCTGGCAGCACGCGGTGCAAAATTCCGCACAAGTTTCGACACAGACACAGCGCCATTATTTGGCTCTCGCTGGAGAAACCCAAGTGCAGGAGCGGTGGGAGGCGGCAGACCCAGGCCAGCCCCACACAGCACGTGCGTCTTCCAGTCCCGTCCTCCCTGGCTGATGTCCCCCACGCACCATAGCACACCACGCTCAGGGTGCAGACTCCTCGCCGCTGAGCCCCGTTCAGTGCACCAGTCGGAGCAGGAATGCCGGCTGCACGCGCCTCTGCCTTCCCCGGCAGGGGTGGGGGGGAGGTCTTTACGGAGACGAGGGTGGTCCCCCTTTCTCCGGGGCCTGGCGAGCGCTGTTCTCAGAGGCAGCACCTCTCATTCACCCTGTCTCCATCTGAACCAGGACCTCCGGCACTTTCCCCCAACTGCAGACAAAGCTTCTGCACTCACCCTCAGCACGGCTTGCGGATATGTTCGGAGCTGTCCCGGGGTCTTGCCAACATCACCCTGACCAACAGAGATCAGGAATCACAGATCACAGGTGGCCTGACTTCCCAAAAAGGTACACCCAGCCCTGTAAATGAATCACACTCCAAAGGCACCCCCTTCCCTTCCCAAGGCCTGGCATCCCCACACAGAGGACACCTCAAGCCTCCTGCCCAGAGATGGACAAGGAGGGGGCAGACTACCTGCTGACTCGGGGGAGGGGTATGCCCAGGCACCACCTTCAGGAGGACAGGAAGGCTCGGTGCGCAGTGGAGACACAAAGACTCCAAGAAGCTGACAGTGAATCACGGGGCAAAGTCAGGACTCTTGAAAGCCAGTGAAGTCTGCCTGAAGCCAGGAATGCCTGTGGCTAGGCCTCGAGGAGGGAGACCAGCCCAACGTGCACAGGTGTGAGCACATCTGCATGCCGACAGATGCATTCACACACGGGCACATGTGCAAGCACACGGCCCGGGCCACCGGGGCCCCGGGGCCCCGGGGCCCCCACAGCCAAGGGCCACCAGAAACTCCACCTTCGGGGGATATGTGAGAAAACGCCTCCGGAAGCCCTCTACTCCTTTAAGAAAACGAGCTCGCCTGCCCCCCAGCTGAGCCAGTTCAGTGGGTCCCTGGCCTCCAGCTCTGGGCCTGCCCCTCCCAGCCCGCACAACACGGCCAGAAGCACCGTACTTGGCAACCCATATGGCAGGACCAAGCCAGGAGTGCACTGCCCCGTGATGGTCACCACAGGGAGCGCGGGGAGCCCGGGGGAGAGACAAAAAGGCAGGGCAAAGATGGACTGCAGACTCATGGGAAGACGGGGAGAAAGAACAAATGGGCCCCCAACACTTCGGAGAGGCCTCACCTCAGCGTCCCCAGAGGCGGTGGGGCACCCCTGCCCTGGCAGCTGACTGTGCCCTCTCTGCACCCCTGCAGGACAGGCTTGGGACAGGAAGAGCTGAGCGTGGAGCCGCCCCCACCCCGCTCGTGCTGCATGCTGGCCCCCCAGCCAACCCTGCGCCCCCACACCTGGGCGAAGGGACGCCCCGAGTCCAGCCAGCCTGCCAAGGAGCTGCTGCGGCACCTGTCAGCGGCTGGGATCAGCTCCGATCCGCCGAAGGAAAACAAGAGAGGCCCAGCGGGAGAGTGGCTGGAGGCTGGGTGGTCCAGACACTCAGCCTTGGGCAGTCTGCTGCCTGGCAAGTGGCCACTTCTGCCCGCTGCCGGGCAGGAGCGAGGTAGGGAGGGGCAGGGCGGCAGTACCAAGCCCTGCGCTGCGTGCCTGGGGGCCTGAGCGGGGCCCCTGCACCCTCCCCCTGGTGGCTGAGATGCACCCAGGGGCCCTGATGCGGCCTCCCGGACCCCGGAGGGCCCTGGCAAGCAGCCACCAGGCCTGGCTGGATGAGCCAGGGATTCCAACACGCCCACCTGGAGTGGTGCTGTCCGTCCGAGCCCAGGCTCCCGCAGGCCTGGGGCCCGGTGTCAGCTGGCCTGCCCGTCTTGTCTTGCCAGCCACCCACCCAGCCATCCGCCTGGGCAGCCCTGGGAAAGGGCCCTCTCTTCCTCAGCCCCAGGGCCCAGAACACTGTCCCCTTGCTGCACCCAAGGCCTGCCTACCCTTCACACAGCACTCCTGGGACCCTCGCTAGCCCCAGGCTGCCTGTGTGACCTCAGGGCTCCACCTGTCCAGCCACCAGGCAGTGCAAGGACAGCAGGTCTCCTGGTGAGCGGAGAGCCAGACCTCAGCCACCCCGGCCCTGCCCAGCCCCGCACGTGCACACGCGCACATGCGCACAGAGACCAGACTCCTCCCCACAACCCTACACATACGCAGACCAGAATGCCCACTGCACCCCCCAGGCCCAGCCACAGCCTCTGCGTGGCCCCCGCCAATGTCTCCAAGGCCTGCTGCACACGGCTGACAAGCCCTGCTGTGCCCCGATCACCTCTCATTCTGATGGTCAAAGTTCATTCACGGCACCGATGGGTGATTACGTCTCGGCCTTAATTAAAGAAGGCCACAGATCGGCATTTTAAACCGCAGTGCCATTTCTAATTGATGTGGCTCCGTCATCAAGAAAAATACTCAAAACAGCACCCCTCCTCCACCCTCCCCGAGCAGTGGACGGTTCAGCTTCAATTTTTAATCTGTTGATGAAATATTCACAGGCCGGGGAGGGGATCACGTTTCCCGAGGTGTAGGATCCCTGCCCTCTCCAGGGGCTCCCCAAGCCAGGAGGACACCGAGTTTGGGGTGACAAAGTCAGGGCAGGCTGGAGGAGCAGAGCCCACGGGGCAGGGGCCGGACACCTGCCTGCCCCATGGCCAGCATCCTGCGTGTCCTGGGGGCCACGGGCTCCCCCCTTCCCTGTGTCCTCGCCCTGGGTGCATCGCAAACCCTGCTGCTAGTCGGGGGCCTCCGGTGGGTGAGTCCCGGCAGAAGGACGCTGTGGCCCAAGGTCACTAGCCACGACCCCCTGGTCCAACGCAGGTCCAACCCTCCAGAAGGACCAGCCCTGTCCCCAGCACTCCGTTTCCTAAGCACAATGTCCGGGCGCCCGGCCCCTAATGCCAGGACCGCCTCACGGAGGCAGGGACACCTCAAGGCTACAGAGTCTTCTCTCGAAGGCTGAGTGGGCTGCCCCTGTGTCCCAGGAGGGGACGCTGAGGCAGGAGAGGAGGAGCTCTGCCCACCCTCGCCGAGGAGCAGGAGCACGGCCAGCTGAGAAGGCGTGTGACACCTGGCCTCTGACGAGGGCTCCCTCGTCCTGTCACGGAGCCCCCGCGCACGGCCAGCAGTGCTGGCAGCAGTGGAAGTCCAGACGGGGACGCAGAGCCGGCGAGGGGAGGCGCTGCAACTTCCAGCGGGGGCCCAGGCCCCCCAGCTCCCTGGGAAGCGGCCCCACGTGCAGCAGGGTGAGGACACCTGGCCCACCTCCCTCCCACCTCCGCCTCTCAACAGACAAGAAAACCATCCCGAAGGAGCAGCCGCCGAGGGTGGCCAGGAGACCCCCGCCCCGAGGAGGAGGAGGGAAGGACAGGTGGAGCAAGGCCCCGGCCTCGGCCCCGGTCGGGCACCAAGAGCAGGGCTCCGCACCCGGCAAGTGCCTTCCATTTCCCGTGCGGGTCCGCAGCCAGCCGGGGCCGGAGGCCACGGTCCTTCCGGTGCCATGGCCGGTGCCCACTGCAGGGCAGCAACCACAGGCCTCTAAGAGGGAGCACCAGCCCCTCTGCAGGCAGCCCCCAGGGGGTCCCCAGCCACCCACGTGCTGTCCGCACGCTTCTGCGCCCTTCTTTACACACGAGGGAACTGAGGGGCAGAGGGCCGCCCGGAGCCCCAGCTGGTAAGTGGGGGCCAGGGTGTGGGCTCAGGGCTCTGCCCCGCAGCACTGTCCCCGGGGACTCCCCAAGGCCCGTCCATCCCTCACCAGCCTCGCTCCCTCCCCGCGGAGCGCTGGGCGGCTTCCATGCATCCTGCTGTGAGCCTGACACTGACCAGCTGCCCAGTCACCCGGGACAGGTTGTTCAATCAAAGCGCGTGGTGGGCAGGACGCCTCCGGTATCTTTGGGCCGAGAAGCCCGCCCTGCCATCTGCTGGGCCTGCTCTTCCTGACCCCGGGCCTGCACCTACTCCAGACAGAGGGCTGAGTTAGGGTCCAGGGCATGGCAAAGGGGGCGCGGCAGGGCCAGGGACCTCCAGGCAGGCCTGGCCAGGAGGAGAGGGAAGCGCTGAAGGCAGAACGTGATGGCGTGTGCTGTCCACGTAGCTCCGTCCCGGGCAGCCTGCCCGCCTGCCTGCCCCCCTGCACAGCCCCCCTTGGAGTAGTCTTCCCCAGCGGGCAATACCCACGGGCTCGGTCCCGTAACTCCCAGCCCAATCCCTCTGGTCACCACCGCCAGGGGCAGGGACTGTGCCCCCAGGGGCACAGCTCACTCAGTCCCACGGAACCTTAGAGACATCAAACCTCACCAGAACACTGGCACCCCCTCGGCCCCAGGGGCAGGTCCCAGCCCACCAGCTGAGGTCCACCCCCACACAGCCCGCCCAAGCAGTCTGCTTTCCTTCACTCACGCCCAGAGCCCCCCAGAGGCCCTGTCCACACCCTACTGCTCCATCTAGGGATGCCCTCCCTCCCCACGCACCAAACCTCGCCACGCCCTGCACCCTGGCCGAGGCGCCCCCGCCCAGGGCCGGCCTAAACAGGACCACCAGCAGTACACAGGTGACCAAGCACAAAGCCCAGGGCCGCTGGGGGAGAAAGGCTCCCACATCACCAGCGTAGGGGATGGTGGCTCCAGGCCCAGCTAGGGCAGGGAACTGGGGTCTGCAAGTCTGGCCAGACCCCCCCCCCCGGAAAAGTCTCCACAAGGGCGCTCGTGAGGCAGGGGCAGTGCTCAGGGACACCCCACCCCACCCCCGCCGCCCACCGTGAGCCCAGAGGCAGTGCAGGCCCCTGCCGGGGCGGCGGAGCCGGGCTAGGCGCCACCCACCCTCCACGTATGGGCCCCCCTTCACTGGGTGACGAGCCCGCCCCGACCCCGGAGCCTCTCAGTGGTGAGACACCAGCGCTCACGCTCGGCAAAGCTGCTGTCAGGGGAGAGTTCCACTCTCCCTGGGGACCGCGAACCCCCCAGGGCGCAGCTGCCCCCCTCCGTGTCCAGGGCCCAGGAGGTGTCCTAGTGAGCTTCCACGGCCTGACAGCGGAGGGACGGGCACGACCGAGCCCCGGGACCCCGGGACCGGGTGCGGGTCTCACACATGGGAGTGCGCTGTCTCAGGAAGGGAGGGGACCACCTGAGGAAGAGTCCCCACGGCCTCTGAACTCCGCTGAGCCCGGGTCCACAATGTGCGGCTCCCAGGGCCGTGACCCACAGCAACCTGCAGCAGGATGTCCCTCCGACCGTCCTGAGCTCCGAGAGCAGCCCTGCCACCCTCGCCCTCCCTGAGCTACGGCCGCATCCCCATCCCCCAACGGCCACCGTGCTCACCACACGAGCAAAAGCCACTGCGACCCCCGCCGCCACTTGTCCTCACCCTCGAGCCCCAGTCAGCTGACAAAATGCTGCCCTGGGTCAGGGCCTTTGCACACGCCGCGCCTCAGCCCGGAACGCTCTTCCTCCACGGCTCTGCCTGCTACCTCTCCCCGTCCTGCAAGCTCACCTCAAACGTCACCCCCACGTACCCAGGACTTGACCATGGTCACCACAGGCCCCAGGCCATCCTAGCCTAGCCCTGGAGCTCCTCTGGACACGGGAGTGCAGGAGTCAGAGGGGAGCCTCCTCCGGGCCTTCCTCCTCAGCAGATGCCCTGACACTCCCGCGGCGGCAGCCCCCGGCACTCCGGCTCCCCGTGCATCCACGCAGAGGGCGCGGCGTCCGCCCCGGGCTCTCTGGCCTCCTGGGCCACCAGAGGCACAGGCTCAGGGCCGTGGAGACAGAAGCAGGCTGACCACCAGGAGCCCGCAGTTACTCTAGGTCAACACCACGGTGAGGTGGGTCGTCCTCCACCCCAAGATCTACATTTTTATTAAATCACAACGGAAAATTAGAAACATTATTACTTCCCTCAATCTGTAACCCTTTGTCTGCCAGGCTCCGCACTCAACTGCCTTTGCCATCGGCCCCAGGGTGATTTCTAGGCTCCCACCTCACCCCTGCCTATCCCCTCCACAGTGACCACCCAGGGCCCTCCCCACGGCCCAGGGTCCACCCCCACAGCCCAGGGCCCTCCCCACCAAGGCCCGGGGTCCTCCCCCAAGGACCCAGTACCCTCCCCCAAGGCCCGGGGTCTGCCCCCACAGCCCAGGCCCTCCCCCCCAAGGCCCGGGGTCCTCCCCCAAGGACCCAGTACCCTGCCCCCCAAGGCCTAGGGTCCTCCCCCAAGGACCCAATACCCTCCCCCAGGCCCGGGGTCCGCCCCCACAGCTCAGGGCCCTCCCCCCCAAGGCCCGGGGTCCTCCCCCAAGGACCCAGTACCCTCCCCCAGGCCCGGGGTCCGCCCCCACAGCCCAGGGCCCTCCCCCCCAAGGCCCGGGGTCCTCCCCCAAAGATCCAGTACCCTCCCCCAAGGCCCGGGGTCTGCCCCCACAGCCCAGGCCCTCCCCCCCAAGGCCTAGGGTCCTCCCCCAAGGACCCAGTACCCTGCCCCCCAAGGCCTAGGGTCCTTCCCCAAGGACCCAGTACCCTCCCCCAGGCCTGGGGTCCGCCCCCACAGCCCAGGGCCCTCCCCCCCAAGGCCTAGAGTCCTCCCCCAAGGGCCCAGTACCCTCCCCCAAGGCCCGGGGTCCTCCTCTCGAACCTTCCCTAGTGGCCTCGAGTCAGACAGAACACCTGCCCTCAGACCTGTTTTCCCCTTCTGTAAGATGAGAAGAGTCAGGAGGTGGCAGAGTCTTGGCCAGGCCCCCCACTGTCGCCCCTCTACCCAGACACTGCCCCAAGCACCCAGGCCCCCCCACCCCGAGAGCTCTCACTATGCAGAGCCCAGCAATGCTGCAAGGACCGTCCCCCAGGGGCAGCGCCTTCCCTTCACCCCTCCCTAAGAGTACCCTACTGTCTCGGCAAGGTTATCAATGGGAGGGGGCAGAGGACAGGCAGCTGCAGACCCCAGAAATAGGGGCTCGGCCACGTTCTTCCTGCACCCACTGTACTGAAAACGTGGGGATGCCAGACTGTGGGATGCCCCCACAGTCCCAGAGCTCACCCCCCCCCCAGTCAGGGGAACAGACGGGAGCCCCATCAGCAAACCCTCAGAGGGAAACAAGCAGGCTGAGGTGGCTGAGGGTGACCGTGGGGGAGAGGCCACAGCAGTTATGGGGGTGACACCCAAGTGAGATCAGAAGGAAGAAAATGGGGGCCATGGGGTGACATGAGGAAGGGCATTCAGGAGGCACAGCACGTGCAAAAGCTGTGAGCAGGAAGAGGGCTGGGAACATTCTAGCAACAGGAAGCAGATCGGCACAGCTGGTCTGCCTCCCCAGCAGGGACCAGTGCCAGGACCAGAGTTGGGACTTCACCCCAAGGACCATGCCAGCGTGGGAGAGATCTAAAAAGGACGGCACGATTGGGGTCAAGCGTTTCGGAACAAGTGAGCACTTCGAGCAGGCCCTGTGTGGCCCCTGACAGCAGATCACGCTGGGCTGTCGCCCACGCCCCCACGTGCCCCACCCCAAAAGCTGCTGCCAGCCCCCAACACGGTCCCTACAGGGAAGGCGAGGAAAAGACACCATCAGACGCAGAAGACACTGGGCCTCAGGCGTGGGAAAGAGCCTCCAAGGGGGGAGGGCATCTAGGAGGGCTTCCTGTAGGAGGGGGCATCTGGGCATGACATGCAAAGCAGGTGCAGTAACACTGTCACCGTCCCGCCGCGCGGCGCCCACTCGCACTCATCTGTGCCAGGCGCTGACCCAGATTTAGTCATGAATGAAGCGGGTGAGTCGAGACTCTAATTACTTTTCACTTTCCCTGGTCATGCATTATGCATTGACGGTGAGTGGGGGGCAAGAGGAAAACCGCGCAGCACAATTAATTTCAGCTTCAATTGTTCTCCCCCTCCTTGTGCTCCCCCCCACCCCCTGGGGAAGAACCTTTTTTAGCTCGTGTTTCACAAATGCCTTTAAGGATCAAGGAGGTAGCGGGCACCGCAGGACTGGGGGGCACCCAGGCTGCCATCAGACGCTGAACTAAGACCCAGGAGGAGGAGCCGGGCCAGGAACGCGAGGTCCGAGTGACAACAACGTGTACCCCACAGTGGTGGGGGGTGCGGGATGGCGGTCCCTGCTGGCCCGAGGCCACCCGGACCCCGACGGAAGCCTCTCAACCCCAGGCTCCTCACCGCAGCCCGGCTGCCTGCACACTGGCCCTGGGGCGGCCACGGAGGGCCACACACCCACCACATGTGCCCACCGCTGGCGGCCGAGGGGACGCGAAACCCCACCTCTGCGTTCGGCCCAAACTTTCATCCTCCTCCCCAGCACCTCCACCCCAAGGAGCAGGGGCAGCCTCAGGCAGTGCAGACATCTCCCCGAGACACCCTGGTGGGGGCCGGTCTCGCCACCCGACCTTGCGGAAACCAAGGCCCTTGCCCCAAACCGCCCCCTACCAGGTGCTCGCTGTGGCCTCTGGGGCGCAGCCCCTTCCATCTCCACAGACACTCTGCACTGGGGCAGCTGGAGCTTCGGGGGGCTGGAGGTGCCTTGCCCAAGGAACAGAGGCCCTGTGAGTGCCAGCCCCAGCTCCCCACCAGGCAGCCCCCCCCCCCCAGAGGAGGGCTTCAGTGCTCCCTTTCAGGACCACGTCCACCTGTCGGGCTCACAGTGACACGAAGGGGGGCCCCCGAGCCCCATCCTGCCGCCGCCAGGGTGCTGGGACACCAGGCACTGCCGCCTAGGGGTGGCGGGGACCCGAGCCAGGGGAGCCCTGGAGGAGGCTGCATGCGTGGAGAGTGGCCAGAGCAGGAAGCTGGCAGGTGAAGAGGCAGTGCGGGTGGGAACCAGAGGCAGAAGCCACCCTGGCTCCTGAGGACCGAGGGGTGTCCCGTGTGGCGGCAGGAGGAGCAGGGCGGACAGAAGGAAAGCCAAGCCAGGAGGCAGTGAGGACTTCATCCTGCAGCACTGGGGAACCACAGAAGGTGGTGCACTGGGGGAGTGCAGACTGGGGTAGGGGGTGGGGAGACACCCCCAGGCTGAGCCCAGAGCCCCGGATCCAGCCCCACCCCCAATGTCCTGCTGGGAACCCAGAGGCAGGAAGCCAAGGGCTCTACTTCCCACCTTGGAGAGAAATCTGGGCCCTGTGGCGGATGCCCAGGGTTGGGGTTTTTGTGGAGAAACCTCCGGTTTCCCCCACCCTGCGGCTGCTGAGTCAGGAGCACAGGGGTGGGACCCGAATCACAGACCCTTCCAGCAGCATGGGCAGGGAGCCAAGTCCGCTGGCCCCAAGCCTTGCCAAGCGCCTACTGCACACCAGCTGGATCCTAGCTGAGTGAACCAGCTCCTGGCCCCTTGCCACGGCAGCAGCCCCTCCCAGGACCATAAGCCACACCATCCTCACTCCTCAGCGCTGGGAGGGACCCACTTGGAGCTGGGGAAACTAGGGCCCAGGGCACACGAAGGTGGACTTGTCCCCGTTTGGCCCAATCCCTGCCTGGGGTATGGAGCAGATGGGGGGATGTCAGGGACCCTCTGAGGACAGGGACACCCAGCTCAGGCCTGGGGATCAGCTTCAAGGGGACGGAGTCCCAGTGGAATCAGACTCTAGGGACAAGAGGGCAGAGGCCAGGTGGGCACACCAGGCAGAGGGCACCTGCACAAAGGCTCAGAGGTGGGAACGCACAGGGCACGGCCCTGCCGGGAACCCCTAGAGGCTCCGCTCTGCCCGTGGGGACCCCCAAAGGAGACTGGTAGGCCTGGGGTGAGAGCTGCTTGGGCATGCCCAGCCCACCCCACCCTGGTGGGGCCAGGAGGCCCGGCAAAGGGCCGGAGGGCACTGCAGGCAGGAGGGCAGAGGGCAAGAGGGCGGGGGGACGTCACATCTGCTGACCAAGCCCCCGCCCCCACCGCCTTCGGGGAGAAATGCTCTTTCCCACAGTTACGAAAGATCCTCTTTGCTTGAAGAAGAAGGGGAACCCAGAATCATTCTAGTCCAGGGCTCAGTGTTCACTCACTTAAGTGGGGGGCTGGTCCCCAGAGAGCCAGGGGTCCCTCCCTGACAGAGCCCACCCACCTGGACACCCACCCCTACCCAGGACCCAGGGAGAGGCCCGTGGGGACTGGACGGGAAAACGTAACCCCCCAGTCCATGCCAAGGCCACACGTGGCAACAGGTCTCAGTTCCTGACCCTGGAGATTCCTGGTTCCCAGGACGGTTCTGGAGCCAGCTGCCCTGAAACCACCCCTCCCAGGGGAGCAGAACTTTCACATCCTCCCCACACCACCCCGCCCAACAGAGCACTCCCACCTCCAGGCGCCTCTGGGTGCTGACGGGCAATCCCTCTCGTGTCCCAGCACCAGAGCAAGAAACCGGGCAGATGAGGACACTGAGGTTCAGAGGGGCCCCCAGCCACCACCCTCCCTGCTCCCAGGCAAGAACTGAAGGTCTGGCTCTACTTAGGTTCACCTCCACTTCCACCCCCAAGCAAGTGTCATCACCCCACTTCCCAGACAACAAAGTCCAGGCTCCAAGAGGGAGGTTGGCCCAGGCCACACAGCTGTGAAGGCCTGAGTACGAGCCCAGCCGCCCCAGCACCCCCGAGCCCCCCAGCCCACACGGCTTCCTAGGCTACGAAGAGGAGCCCCTCCGCCCTGTGATAACAAGCAGCCCCACCGGCCAGATGCCCCCCCCCATACGCCACCTCCCAAGGGCGGGGTGGGGAGAAATCCCGTAAGCTCTGGGCCTCTCCAGGGAGGAGGTGGCCCCCACCCACCTCAGCTGCGGGATTCGGTTTCCTGGCCTGTAATCAAGGGATTACCCACAGTCCCGGGGCCCACACGTGCACACATGCACCACCCACATCACTCACACTGCGGGATTCGGGCAGGACTACGGCGGCCTGCTGTGCTCCCCGAGCCAGCCAGGGCAGGAAGGGCCAGGAGGGAGGCCGGGCAGGTTCGTCCCCCAGTGCTGTCCACTACCTCCTAGGGCCCGAAGCCCCATTCTCACCAGGCTGGCCTGAGCGCGGCTGAGGCCGCCCGTGTCAGCCCGGGAGACCACACCTGGCGTCCTGCAGGAAACGGGGGCCCGCAGCCTGTACCTGGAGCCCACCCAGCACCTCCAGGATGGCAGAGGGTCCCAGGTACCAGTGGGGCTCGGCAGGATGGGTTCAGGATCAATGGGTGCTTGGCCTCTGCCATTACCACCAATGACGGACAAACGGACACAAAGCGGGCCCCGCCAGTGCAGAGGGGGGCGGGCCAGGCCCAGACGCCCTCACCAAGTCTGCGTCCTTCCTCAGTCCTTGGGAGCCCTCCTGACCCGCTGAGCCCGGAGCTGCCATCCAGACCCACCTGTCCACGCTCCAGCCATCGGCCATCCAGCATGCAGCAGGCACTGTAAGTCCTGGCAGGGTGGGCCTGTCCGTATCCCATGTCCCCATCCAGGTAAGCAGCTCCCCGACATCCAAGCCACCTGGGCCTTCCATCCTGACCCTGTGTACAGCCCACGGCGGGTCCTGGATAAACCCTGCCCCCACCCCATTCTGCCCAGCCCCTCCCCACTGAAGGCCTGGAACGGGCAGCACAGGGCAAAGTCCCATGCTGCCACCTGTGGGAACTTGGCAGCAGTATTCCGGCTTTCTGTGCCTCAGTTTCCTCATCTATGAAAGACAGGGAGAGGGCGTGGCACTGGCCACCCCGCACCCCAAGCTGTGTGACCTTGAAGAGCTGCCTGGCCTCCCTGAGCCCAAGCCTCGTCTGTACACGGAGTGCCGTGGTTTTGGCACAGGCCGCAGTGGGCACCTGGTGGACTGCAGCAAGCTCGTCCCGCACCCGACACCACCCGAGCCTGGGAGCACCAGGCGTCTGGTGCTTTCTCCAGCCTGCTCTCACAGTTCGGGACCCCAATCCACCAAATGCTGGCATGCTGCCTAGCTCTGCTCACACAGGCAAAGTCCCCAAGACCCCTCACCCTGGGCTGGGCCAGGAGCCCTTAGGGAGTCGTCCCCTAACCTGGGGTCTCCACGTGCCCCACAGCCAGCAGCACCCATCACGGGAAGACCCCAGCTGGCCAGCCGCTCCAACGACCCCCGCCCTGGGGGTGGGCTTTGCTGACCCCACAGCACGGCCCGTCTCTCAGGGGGTTGGCCCAGGGCCCTTGGTGCACGTGGTCTGAACAAGACCAAGTCCAGCCCTGCTCTCGACACACCCTGTCCAGCAGGTCCAAGGCAGGAACACTGCACATTTATCTACCCACATGGCCACAGCCCACCCCACCTGGCACATACACCTATACCAGTCACCCTTTCTTCTCTGTCACGCCACCCCAAGCCTCAGCCTCCAGCTGAGAACCAGGGAGGGGTGTGAGGAAACCGAGTCATGCACCAAGACGCACCCACTACCAACACCCCCTCCCCCACCGTGGCTGGTCCCAGAGGATGAAAAGGGGCCACTGCAGAACTATATGGTGAGAGGGTGAGTTCCCTGTGACCAAGTGAGTGCAAGCCAAGCTGCCGAATCCCCCCTAGAGTCACATATACTCATCTTCTCTGAGGCCCCAGGCCTGGTCCAGGAAGCCGGGTGGAGACTGGAGGGCGGGGGCCTATCTGACCCAGAGTTACTAAAAAGAGCCAACGGGGAAGTAAAAATAGGAAATAAAAATAAAATTGCTCCAGCCAGCCCTGGTTGTTTGTGTAGGAAACAAGGCATCTACCGCCCCACAAGGCGGGCTCAGCACCGGGCCCCTCCCAGATGAGGAATGTCTCCCCCAGCCTCCAGCTGCCAAGACCTCAACTACACACCCAAGCCTCAAAGAGGAATCCTGAGGATCTGGTTCAAATCCGAGCTCTGCCATCAACCAGCCAGGTGACCCTGGGCGAGGAGCTGAGCCTCCCCCCATCAATGGGGTACAAACCCAGCCCCTGGGTACAGAGGGAGGGAGGGAGGGGTGCCACACCACGGTCCACACAAGGCTCCTGGTACCCCCACATGCCTCTCTGGCAGGTTCCCCCAGACATGTTCCCCTCTGCCAGTGCCCCATCTGCACGCTCGCTCTGCTACCCAAGGTGGGCAATCAGAAAATAAAAGCACCAGACTAGAGTGAGAGACAGGATCTGGCTCCTGGCTTGCCCCAGCTCACCATGCGGCAATCAGACCTGAACTTCCTCATGGAACAATCAGAGGAAGCCTTCCTTCCTATCCTTTCCTGTTGGGCCTGTCCAGGATTGGCACTAGGCTCATTCATACTAAAGTGTGCATGACTGACCCTGGCTTCAGGTCTGGCTCGTTCTCCAGGGTGTAGAACTGCGCAGAAGAGTGAGCTGATCCTGGAGCTGAGACACCCAGCCAGAGAGCAAGGAAGGCCCATGTGGGCCCAAGCATGTATGCCATCCCCTCCTACCCTCTGCCGCATGAGGACCCTCCACTGCTGGCCCCGTTCCGTAAGGCACCTGCTGGGTCAGCATTCAACCTGGGCCTGGAGCAGTGGGCGGGTTGTGGGCGGGCCCCAGCAGCCCCCTGTGCTAGTTCAGAGTGCCCCTGTCACCCCAAGAGCCCTCACAGGCCACCCCTCGATCTGACACAGCCCCCTCCCGGGGGAACTCAAGTGGGCTAGGGGGGTTGGCCAGGGAAGTCTGGGGGTGACATAACCAGCCTGACCCAGCACCAGTTGGCCCCAAACCACCCTCCCCATAACAGCCCACTGTCTCCCTAGAACACACATCGGCTCCCAGCCCTCTCCATCCTCTGGCCCTCACGAGAAAACCCCAGTTCCTCATGTAACTCACCTACCCACTAGCCCCTGCTGCTTTCTTAGCACTGCCTGGTTCAGACCCGCCCAGGCCCCCCGCGGCACACCCGTCTGCATGGCCCGCCCCCGGCGCACGCCCGTCTGCACAGCCCCCCACTGCGCACGCCCGCCTGAACGGCCCCCAGCGCACGCCCGTCTTTACGCCCCCCCCAACACACGCCCGTCTGCACGGCTCCCCCCCGGCGCACGCCCGTCTGCACGGCCCCCCCTGTGCACACCCGTCTGCACGCCCCCCCAGCGCACACCCATCTGCACGGCCCCCCCGGCACACGCCCGTCTGCATGCCCCCCCCCCACGCACACCCGTCCGCACGGCCCCCCAGCGCACCCGTCTGCACGGTCCGCTCCGCCCTCACTGAGAAAGGCAGCCCATGAGAGGGCAGGACCATCTGCACCCTGGACATGACTATGCTGGCCAGCAAGAGTGGGGGACCGAGGACACACAGAACACACACTCGTGCACACACACACCCAGGCTTGCACGCTCACACAGGCTCACACACACACCCACTCACACACTCATACAGTGCACCCTGGCCCCAGACAGGAGGGAGGCCGCCAGGTCCCTCTGCCCCGTGTGCATCTGGCTCCAAGTCCCTGGGGAGAGTCAGGGGAGGGCAGGAGTGGGGGAGCGCATGGAGCAGTGGGCCACAGGCCCAGCACCCTCCAGCCGACAGACCCTCAGAACCTGCCAGAAAGCATGAGGTGGGGCTCCCCGTGGCCGGGAGCCAAGGACAAGAGGTAGGCCCTGGGCCCCTTGACCTCCAGGTCCTGGGGCCAAGCTTGACGTCAGAGACCCGAGCAGCCCACCTGCCACAGGCACAGAGGCCGCCGACCCGGGTCACAGGGTGCAGTCCCGGGTTCCGGCAGGTGGGGGCCACCACGCACCAGGCGGCCAGGGGGATGACAGTGATGACCACAGTCCCCTGGTTCTGTGAAACTGGGGGGTGGGAGAAGGGGACACCAAGAGGTGAGAGTCAGCAGGGCAGGGAGGCCCAGGTCCAGGGCAGGCCATCTCCTCACTGGGGGTCCCTGAGACACCCCCACAAGGCCTGATCACTACCCCGAGGCCATGATCTGCCTGCCCCCCACATCTTCCCCCACCGGGCTGGACAGAGCACAGGGCCTGGCCTCGGGGCTGGACTGGAGTGGTGGCCGAGGGGGTGAGGGGCACTGGCTGCCCCTCTGATAACAAGCTCTGCAGCTTATCAGCCGCGTCCAGGCCCCTCCCCCGTCCCATCGCTACCCAGTGCAGGAGACACAGTGCCCACAGGCAGATAAGGCTCAGGACTGGGCTGCAGGCCGGGAGGCTGGGCTCGCTGCTGCGGGCAGACGCACGCGGGGAGCACGCCTCTCCCAAGACCTGCAGCCAGCAAAGGCACCGGGAGACGTGACCTTGCCCAGTGACCCTGGGCCTGGCCAGAGGGACTAGGCATCCCTAGTCCCTGAGTGGGGGGGGGCAGTCAACCTGGAAGCAGAGCTGCCACGGGCCTGCAGCTGGGAGGACTCAGATCACGCCCTGACGCCAGGCGGCCCTCTGAATGCCGCAGCATGCTCTCTTTGTGAACTGCATCCCACCGCAGCCAGAAAGAAGTCGGCAGGAATCGAGTGCCTGGGGGGGGGCAGGGGGGGGGGTTCCAGGCCGAGGGCCATGCCTGCACACTTGCCCACCCTCCTAGGCCAAGGAGGGAGGCCCAGAGAGGCCCTACACATCCCAGGCCGCTCCCCATGTCCCGCAATCCGCAGGCACCCCAGAGCCACTATGAACCCTGTTTGCAGGTGTGGACACTGAGCTGGGACCCAGACCAGCCCGTTCGGCCAAGGCACATGCTCGGCACCACCCGGCTGCCTGGGCACAGGTGGCAGGAGCCCAGCACAGGCCTCCCGTGTCTCAGGTGCCTGGGGCCGGCCCTCCCAGCATGCACCAGACAGGTGCCCAGCGAGGAGCGTACTGGGCGCAGGGGGTGGGGGGAGCCGGTCTCCAGCCTGACGATCTAGGACAGGCCACACCCCAGCTGTGTCCCCCAGTGCAGGGCCAGGGGTGGAAGGAACTTCTTCCAACGGCTGCCAAACACATCTTCCCACAGACCGTCCAAGAGCTGGGGGCAGAGGGCACAGGGGGATGAAGCCACAGGAGCCCGGCCAGAGCCGAAGGATGTCCCGCACTCCCCCGCGCCCCACGGCAGGGATGGGGTCCCCCTCCTCCTCAGGGTGCGGGGGGCTGCCACCTGCCGCAGCCCTGCAGCCACAGCCGCATCAGGCCGAGGGGCACCGCTCTCCCCCCAGGGAGCCCCAGGCCGGCAGTCCCCACCACAAAGAGCAGTGCCGAGAAATGAAGGGGGGGTCCTGCCTCCAAAGTCCGGCTCCAACACCACCCCATCTGCACAGCCTAGAAGGATCCCACTGACGGGGCGGGGGCCCTGACCTGCTTCCACCTCTGCTCTCCGTGGGGCCGGAGGGGTGACCTCCTCCCGCTGCCAGGCTTTCCTGCCTCCCCCGCCGCCCGGTACCGCACATCCCAGCCCTGACCTCTCCCTGCACTCCAGCCCCGCACAGCTGCCAGACCTCTCCCGGGGGGTGTCAGAACGCATCCCACACTGAAGTCCCGATCACCCCCAGACCTGCCCCTCTACAGCGCTCTGCGTTGGGTAAAAGGCTCACCATTCTTCCAGGCACTGAGGCCACAAGCCACGTCCACCTGGCTACCACCCCCCACCCTGCCCTCCGGCCCCGCTTCTGACACAGCAGCAATAACAGCTCCAAGCTCCTGGAGACAGAAGACCCAGGGCCTCCTCCAGGCCCCCTGATTCCAGCTCTCCCCTCAGCGGCTCGGCTCTCCCACATAGGCAGATTCGAGGAGCTCTGCTCTGGGGTGGCCCCTGACAAAACAAAACTAACACACAGGTCTGAACGTACAGACACTGACTCCTCCCAGACAAACTCCTATGCATCCCTCAGGACCCAATTCGGAGGGCCCAACCCACCAAACACCAGGGCAAGCTGATAACACTCCTACGCCCTGCCTGCCTTCAGTACGCCTTCCTACCACCACACTCACACCGTCTCCCACCGCCGGAGTGAGAGCAGGGATGACATCAGACCAGCCAACCTCAGCTCCACACTCACTACGTGTGACCTGCCCCGAAATGCCATCAGCGCCACTTTGCACATAAGAAACCCGAGGCCCAGAAAGGTTTTAAAGATCTGGCCCAAGGTGACCCACTCAATTGGCAGCACTGAGTCCATCTCTGTTCTCTGACCCCAAACCCCTCTCACCCCCTTGGGGGGTGGGCCTCACTCAACTCTGCCACCCCAGCAGAGCCAGATGCCAGTCAGACAGACGGATGGATGAACAACAAACAGGCAGGCGAGATGTTTGCTCTGGACCTCTTGGTCAGGCCTTGATCCCCGCCACCCCCTGCCGACCCAGTTTCAACAAGACATGCTTAGCGGCAGAAGAAGGAACCAGGCCCTGACACGGGTGGTCCTTTGGGGCTGAGCGTCCTTCCCCATATGCATCTGGGCATCTGGGTCCAAGGGCAAGCCAGCATCTCTCCAGCACCAGGGGGCAGCTGCAGCTAAGGTAAGCAGAGCGGGGGTGGGCAGGGGGCCTGCCCCGTGGGCAGGAATGCATGGCGCTGCAGGCTCCCTCGAGGGCACCAGGGGACCCTCCAGGTCAGGATCCTGGCCCATCGTCCCAGACTCTCCCTGCTCTCCCTGCTGCACTTCCAGGAATCAGCACCAGGCTGCACACCACAAGACTCCCTTCCCTTGGAAGGCCGGCAGACCCCCAGGAGAGTGATTCTGCACAGGGGTAATAGTTTTAAAAGCCAACTTGGCGAGGGGTAGGCTCCCCCCTACGGGCCCTCTGAAGTGCAGAGAGCAGGGGAGGCATCTGCAGGGCGCACTAATTCAATCAACAAACATTTCGCAAGCCGGGGCAGCGCCTGGCACCGTGGCTTCAGCTGCAAACAAGACCTAGGAGCCACCCCACGGCGGAGGAGGGGTGGCCTGCAGCCTCAGGGACCCGAGGGGGACAGAGCCACCCCCTGGCAGCCACGCCTGCCAGGGGTCCTGGCTGGGAGCAGCCTCACGGCCGCACTTCCACCTCACCCCCCAGCTCCTCCAACCTCCTTCCTTCCACTTCACCAACGCAGAAACCGAGATAAAGAGGGAGGAAGTAACATGCTCCAAGGCGCAGAGTTCCCGTGGCAGAGCCGCAATGGGACAGTCAGGGGGCCCGAAGCGGGCCACCGCTCCCCCAGGCCCGTAGTCTGGAGGGGAAGGCTCCCTGGGGTCCCAGCCTCGGGGCCAGGCGGGCCCAGCCAGCCAGGAGGGCTGGAGCCCTGACCTTGTGCCCCCGCAGACAGAAAAAGGAAGAGGGAGGCCCCAGCTGCCCTCCCCGCAGTCCCTGCCCCTCCATGTGGGCCCAGGAAGGCCAAAGCCGGCACTGCCCTGCCCCAGGGGTCACGGCCTAGCACCCAATGCCTACGGTCCCCACCTCCCAGCCCTCCTCCTGACCTTGGTCCTGGGCAGAAAGTCCAGCAGCAGGGGTGGGGTGGGGACGGTTCCCCCACCTCCCGTGGACTCTGGCCTCATCAGTTTTTTCCTCAGTGCAGGGAGGGGACAGCCCAGGGCTCACAAAGGAGGCCCCTGGGCAAATGACACCTAGCTGCCACCAAGAAAGGGGCAGGGGCCGCAGCAGGGGGCACCGTAGGGATGGATGGAGGATATGGGGACAGAGAGGCAGGGTGAAGAAAGGACCCCCCGGCTGCTCCACCCAGAGAGGGACCCAGCAATGGCCACTCACCCCAGGAACCCGAGTTCTAAGCGAGTCTAACAGGTGGTGGGCCAGTATGGATCATACTCCAGACCAGCACGTGTCAGGGCCTAGGAAATAGAAGGGACATCAGGCCACCAGCTCAGAGCAGCTGCCAACAGCCAGAATAGGGTCTGCCAGGTCAGAGCCAGGCCCACCGCTACCCTTAACCCCTCACAGGGTTAATCATTCCCAGACCAGCTGACTACACACATCACCACCACCACCACCCGCCGATGCTCACATGCTTCCTCACCAGCACAGACCTATTAACCGAGCCAGCAAGGGGCAAGCCACGGTAGCCTGGCCACGCAGTTAGATTCTTCTACAATCCTCCAGGGAGGACCCCTACCAATTTCCACATGGGCATTCCCCTCCATATCCTTGGCTGGGGCCAGAAATCCCTGGGGAGGGTCCACCCATTCTCTCTACCTTGATTCCCTTTCCACAGCCCACCCAACAAACTCCTATTCATGCCTCAAAACCTAACTGCAACAACACCTCTCCTGTGAAGCCTCCCCAGGCAGCTTACAGGGGAGGAAACTGAAGGCCAGACAAGTGAGTCTGCCAACCCAGGGCCACACTGATTCCAACTCAGAGCCGGCCCTCAGTCCTCACTCCGGGCAGCCGCTCAGCAACAAGCTGTGAACACTGGAAGGCAAGGAAGAACAAGTGGTGTTTGATGAAGCAGGAGAGGCTCCAGGGCCACGTGACATGGAGCAGAGGCCTGGCCTCCACGCTAGGGGCAATGGAAAACCATGGAGAATTCCAGGCAGGGGAGGTCAGAGCCCAAGGAGAGAGGAAGCTGGCTTGACCTTGGGTGGTCAAGGTCCCCACTGCCGCCTACAATGCCCGGCCCCCATTCATAAGGTTCATGATTTCCCCATTACAAGCTACTTGCCCCGAAATGTTTTACCCTAACACTCCCAGTTCAGACCCAGAGCTAGGCCCAGCCAGAGTGACCCCATGCCCCAGCCCGGCCAGCTCAGAGCCTGTGGCCTCCTAGCACATAGGCACCTCACCCCCAGCCCAGGGCCTGTCCCCCTCAACCCAGGGAGGGCACAGAGCCATTTCCTGAGAAGCTGGTCCCCAGCTGTGACACCCCAATCAGACAGCCACCAGCTTACAGGAACCAGGCCAAGGTACCAGGAGGGAAGGGCAGAGACCTCTGGCAGCCAGAGAACCTCAGGGAAACCGAGCCCAGGAAAGCAGGTGCCTGCCCAGGCATGCAGTGAGCTGGTCAGAGAGCACACCTGGGCCGCCCACCCCCCCCACCCTGGGCTGCACGTCCACACGGAAGCGGCTCTTCTGCCCCGCACCCAAGCAGGGCAAGACAAGGGGGCCCCAGAGACGCCCCCCACCCAGAGCTCAACTGTCCAAACCTCTCCCAAGAGCAGCAACAACAGTCTCTGCTGAGAGCACCCCAAAGCCGCTCTGCACAAAACCAAGCCCCAGGGGAGGGCACAGTATGCATCACCTGTCTCCAGGAAGGACCCCCACCTCGGCCTGGACCCCAGGGCTCGCCTTCTGGGCCTTCACCAGTCAGAGCACCTTAGGCATGTCTTTCGACCTCCCTGAGCCTGAAGCCTTCATCCCAAAACTGTGGCCCAAACAGCCGCGCTCGTGGGCCTGTGCACATAGCGAGCTCAGCCTGGGGACAGCTCAGTACATGGCTCCCGCTGTGGCCAACACAGTCACCTTGAAGTCACTGACCAGTGCCACCCAATGCCCGGCCCCGCCTCTGAGGGGCAAACGACGAGCCAAGGGGGTCCTCTGGACACAAGGCCTGGGTTCACTGCAGAGCGGGGACTG
Organism: Mirounga angustirostris; assembly: GCF_029215605.1. Taxonomy (NCBI): domain Eukaryota; kingdom Metazoa; phylum Chordata; class Mammalia; order Carnivora; family Phocidae; genus Mirounga; species Mirounga angustirostris. The sequence goes on along the minus strand of NW_026991723.1, from coordinate 91,254,257 downwards.
GGCCACCCCTGCAGCCCCTTGCTGGGGCACTGGGTGCATCCTCCACAGGGTGGGTATCCAGCTGCCACTGACAGCCAGTCGTGGGGTCTCCTCCGTCCCAGTCCCCAATCAGCCAAGCACGGCCTGGAGCTGGGCGCTGCACGACCACACACCCTTGAAATGCGCCCTGCCCCCAGGAAACCCCGGAACCGAGGGAGGCAGGAGGGCGGCCCGCACACGAGGAGCGCACCAGGGCCGAACACCTGCTCCACCAGGATGGCTCACAGCCCCCCAGCCCCACATGTGCCAAAGCCGCACGGGTCCCCACAGGGCAGCCCAATTACCCCGTGGGAGGCACGAGGACACAGCAAGGCGAAGGGCCAGTGGATCTGGCAGCGTGCCTTCAGCCCCGGCCCCTGGCACCGAGCCCAAGCTGCACCCACCGCCCCGAACCGCACACTAGACACAAACCAGCTCTGGCTGGGGAAAACAAGCAGGCCCCCAGAAGGACACGGCTAAGGACACCACCTTAGAGCCGATGCCACAGACAGTGAAGAGGGGAGAGAGGGGGTCGCAGGCCCCCCGGGCGCCTCCTCCAGAGAGCTCTGGACAGGCGGTCGTCCATCGGGAGCCCGTGAGCGTGGCGACTCTGGCCACCTGGGCTGTCACTGCCTGACCTCTGCCCGGGGCCGGTGGACACTTAAGCTAAATTGGTCAATTATGGGATACTTAGATCCCTCCCCGGGGCTTCCCAGCCTCCCTCGGTTCTGGGCCGCAGCACCAGGAAGCCTGTTGAATCAGTAACCTCATTACAGCCGGGAGGCCACACCCGGGGCCGGCTTTGAACTCCACAGGGTTTATCCACTGCGCCGGAGGATTTACACACCGCCTGGCTCAGGCCCAACTCACACTCCCCTTCCCTCCCCTCCCCTCCCCTCCACACTGGAGGCTCCCTCTCCTGAGACCCATCACCACCGGCCCTGTGCCCCAAACACAGCAGGGAAACTGAGACATGGAGGGAAACTGCTGCTCAGATGGGTCCACGGAGGTGCAGGGAGGCCAGGCTCTGGGTCACCCCAGAAGCAGGGTCTCAGACCAAGAGTTCCCCTTTTTGTCCCCAGCCCCAGCTAGCAGAGCTTGGAGACACCTATCTCAGGAACTCGGAGCCTAGGGCCAACTGAGAATGTCTCAGGGGGGACGACCCCAAGTTAATGCTTCACACCGAAGCCCTGTGGTTCCAGCCCCAAGGCCAGTCCCAACATGGCCCTGGGGTCCCTGCCCCGACCCCAGGACGCCCAGCCTCCCTGCCCACCATGGACAGCCTGCCCCCCCAACTTGATCGGGTGCCCTGGGTCTAGGACCCATCTTCCTAGACCTGGGCTTGAGCCCCTTTGATACTCTTTTGTCATCTTTCCCAGAGCCCCGCTAGCACCCCAGGCCCTGGAATATCTCAGCTAACGTGGGGACAGGCGCAGAGGCTGGACAGCATCTCCCCCCAAGGACAGGCCAAGGGCTCGAGGGCCAGGAAGGGAGAAGGGGACAGGAGGAGAGCCAGGGGTGCGGCAGGAAAGGACTCCTCTCCCAGCCCCATGATCAGGGATGGTAGAGACCCGCAGTCTGGCCCCGGGGCCTGGCCTGACCGCCCCCCCCACCAACCCCACGGAGGTCGCTGCACTGAGTGGCCCAGCCAGGGCAAGGTCAGCAGCCCACACAGCAACACCTACCAAGTTGGGTTCCAGGCCCACCTGGGACCCCTCCTCCCTCCAGCTCCTGCCTGCCTCCAGCCCACCCACTGCAAAGAGCTGGCGGCCTAATCGCCACTACGACGCCACCCCACCCACGGCCCCCCAGGGCCCCAGGCCCCCACACCCCTGACCTGCACCCCAGGCTCTCACCTGGACATACGGTACCCTGCCTCACATCCTGCCTCCTTTCACACGCACCACCTCTCCCAACGACAGCCACGCGGGCCTGGGGGCCGGGTCTCTGGGCCCCTGGGCCTCTGTCTCTGCCGTCCCTGCCCCCGGAGGACCCCTCCCCCCACCACCTGTGGCAACCCTGCCTCCCCTCCAGAGCCTACGACAGAACCAGCTCCAACTGGAAGGTTCGCCAGCCCTCCCCTCCTCAGACCCAAATCCGTGGGGTGGCAGGACCAGGCCAGCACCCAGCAGCTATATACCACAGTCCAGCCAGCAGGCCTGGGTCCTCCTAAGGAAGAGCTCGTCAAGGCTGGGAAGGCCAGGCATGTGCACCTGTGCCTACACTCGCGAGAGTGTGTGCAGATGTGCACGTGTGTGTACACATGGGTTTGTGCGTGTTAACGTGCGTGGACATGTGGGTTCGTGTGTGCACATGCGCACGTGTGTGTGTGTGTGTGTGTTGGGAATGATGATCACAGAGACAAGCCCCGCCCTGCCCTGGGGACCTGGCGTAGCCATTCTAGCCCAGCCACCTGCCCCCTAGTTACCTCAGGAATTTGCTGCCAGACAGCTCAGTCCTGGCTGGGGGGAGGAGGTGCGCACCAGGCCGCAGGGGTCCTCGGGCTGTGCCTCTGACTCCTGACCCAACCCATGGCTTTCCAGCCCATCAGCAGCCCCCCGCCCCCACCAAAGACAACCCTGGATGAGGATCAGGGGTCTCCACTCCCCGGAGGGCCTTCAGTGGGTAAAAGCGGACCTTTTGCAGAAGGGACATAGTGAAGCTTCAACCCTCCACCGAGTCCTACAGAACAGAACACTCATTTACCCACGGGCCCAAGATCCATAACAGAGCTCCTAAGGAGCCAGGACAGGGCACAGATCCAGGCCCCGGGAGGCAAGTGGCTTCTGACAATGCCACCTGAGAGTCAAGAGGCCTGGGGGAAACAGCACTCCCATCCTGGGGGACAGTTCTGACCCACAGGCTCAGCAAAGGCCGTGACGGGCCTCACAGAAGGGCTCACTGAGCCTGCCTCCGTGAAGCCTCCATGAGGTCTTCAAAATCAAGTCCCAAGTCCACAGCAGGTGCCCAAAGACTGCAGCCATCAGCATCCTCCAAAGGGGCAGAGCAGAGCCTGGAACAAGTTGGGAGGGACAAAGGGGTGGGCCAGGGCCACAAGGGTCCGTCTGGATTCCGAAGACGAGGAAATCAGGCCCCCGGAGGCCACCCAGGGGCACAGAGACATGGAGACACAGGGACGCGGGTCTCGGGGACAAGAGGACACACAGACCCAGGGATGCGTAACCAGCACCTCCGGGTAGGGCACCAGGCAGGGCCCGACGGCAGGGGCCAGAGCTTGGTGTGGCCAGCGCTGTCTGAGAGGGAGAGAGTGAGTGGGCACGCACCCACCCTTCCCCTGCATCAGCCACGCCGATTTCATTTAGCAGCTTTCTGCCCCATTTCGCGCTCACTCAGCTGCCAAGCACCACAGCTGCTTTGTAAGTCCAGGGGGCAACGCCCCTGTCTGTGAGGCGCGGGGGCACGACTGCGGAAGGGGGTGCAAGCGAGTCCCTTGCCCCACCCGCCTGCCCTGGGCCTCAAGGAGAGGCCTTGCAGAGTACAGGCTGGGCAGGGGTGGGGGCACCCAGCCGAGGGGCCACATCAGTGCTCGCTCAACTCAGAGGCTGGGGGCACCCTCCCTTCCGCGTCTGCGGCTCGCACTTGAGAGCCCAGGCCACCCGCTCCACTTCGGGGTCCGGGGCGGTCCTGCACATCAGACCTGGGCCGCGCCCTGACCCGGGCAGGAGGAACAGGGAGGCCTCGGCCACAGGCCTCACCTTCGAAGAGGGGCCATCAGAACAAACGGGCTGCCTTCCCCAGCACCCAGCAGGAGCCAACACCAGCGTCCATTCTATGAGACACGCAGGCAGGCCACACGCCTGGGCAGCAAGAAGAGAACTGGGCGCCCAGCATGGGACCACCAGCCCAGCAAGAGAACACAGCCCTCCACGCAGGTGCTGCTCCTCGTGCTCACCCCAGGGGTGGCTGGGTCGTTCCAGAGAGAGCGGGTGGGGGGGGAGAGCAAGTGACAAAGGGGCTTGACTGGGAGGGGAGGGAGGGGAGGGAGGAGGCTGGAACGGAGTCTCCCAGAACATAAATGTTGCCGGCAGGGCAGTGCAGGGGAGGGGCTGGACGGGAGTGACTAGCCCTCTCCCCCACCCTTCCACAGCATCCCTCAAATCAATCCGCTCAATGAGCATGAGGACAAAGGTCTCGAAGGTGATTCCCCAAATGGGTACCAGCAGCACCAGCCACCCAGGCTCTGAGTCCGTACACCCAGAGTCCCGAGGGCCTGGACCCCTGCCCCACCCCTAGAGCCACCAATGGCCAGTTCCCACGGGAATGGACACCCCAAAGCCCTGGCCACCAAGGCCCACTACAAAACACAAAAAAGCCAAACTTCGACAAACTTGAAGCCAGTGGAGAAGGGATGGAGGAGCAGGTCTTGGCTTACAAAGCCTCAGCCGGATGACAGGGCCCGGCCTGGGCCAGCTCTGCAGCCCCGGCTCCGTGTCCAGTGGAGAGCAGCTGAGCTGGCCCAGGAGCCTCTTCTCCCAGAGGATGGGCCTCACTCGCCACTCGAGCCCACAGCCCTGAAACACACCAATGGTGCAAAGAGCCCACGCCACCCAAGAAAATGGAACTGTGCAGGTGGCTCCCGTGGGCGCTGGGCATTTAAGGCTTTCGCCACGCCACCCTCTGTGAGCCAAAGTCTGTGCCACCTGGAATCACCCCGGAGCCACTCTCCTGATCCCAGGGCCCTGGGCATGCACACGCAGCCCCTCCCGGGCAGGGGACCCACCCCTGATCCCCCATCCTGGGCCTGCACAATTCCACAGCCACCCCCTCCTCCTTTCCCAGGAGAGGACACAGAGGGGGTGAAGTGGAGGCCAGAGAAAGCAGGCAGAGGGCCTCCTGGAGGAGGCGCAGTTCCCGCA